>NW_027040592.1:500000-1206250 GCF_037179485.1 Ochlerotatus camptorhynchus | reverse complement strand
TACTGGCCATCTCCAAACGGATTTAGTGAATCTGTCGGCGTTGCTTTAAGAAGGGTTCGTGGATCTTTCGGAAGTGTATGGGAAAGCCGCTTGTTCAATATTTTTAAGAGCTCCTTCACCGCACTGTGCCTTATGTAGGGATCGTATAACTGTAGTTCCTCCAGGAGTTTCATATTGTCGATCGTCTCATCTTCATCGTGTTCAGAAGCACTGAAGGGGTTTTCATTTCATATGTCTGAAAAGATTTGTTTTTTATAATGACAAAAAATTTCAGAGTATTTTTTGTTGTAGCAGTATATTTCTTATCTGTGAATCTTAGGCCTCTGATAAAGATGATAGTTGTAATGAAGCTTTAATGAAGCTCTAAGACTGCTTCAAGTTTTATATCGGTCATAAAAAGTGTACCATAAAACATGATTGTATGTTTTGTTTTGGTTTTATTCTTCAGTTATAAGTAGTGATGCAGAACCACCTTACAGCTACCGTTAAAACTATGAAGTCTGAGTTTTAATTTAGTAGTCATAAAACAGTTTTATAGACGACTTGACGGCCTGATTTTATGACAAGCACACAAAACCGTAATACAACCACAGGCTGGAAGGGATGCTTTGATAAAACAATGATAAAATAAGAATAAATCTTCCAAGCATTTAGATTGTTACTTGGGAGGAAAAGTTATTGATGCAAAAGTTTGAGTTACTTCAAGCGGACCTTGATCGTGACGATGACAAGGCCAGCAATAGGAGTGGAGTTAGTCGACGAATAGTTCGGGAAAACACTGAGTCATGGATTGAATCCAGTAATCATCCACAACAGTCTTCGCCGAGCAATGTTGAAGTAACCGCTCAACCGTTGGTCGTTACTGCCGAAGGACAGATAGAAGAACCAAACGTTTCGGTACAGGTTCCTCCGGAATCCACAGTAACAAGTACTCCTAAAGAGACAGCTGAATTTGAGGGAAAGTGTACATCGTTAACGTTTGTACCAGTGTCATCGTCGGGGTCTGGTATGCGGTATAGATTCGTCGCGGTCGGTTCGATGACAACAGTGTCACCGCCGGGACCTGATGTATCGGTTCCCAACACCATCGCGATCGTTTCGTCCGCGTCAACAATGTCAATAGTGCCGAGATCAGCGCTACCACCGAGGCCAATTACAAGCGCACTAGTGACCATTCCGTCGGCGCCAGTGCTGCCCTCGACGTCAATTCCCAGTGCTATGGCAGCAAACAACTACAAGCCCATACCGAGAACAGCTATAAGTAATGTAGCAACAATAGTTGAACCAGCGAGGAGTGTTGCTATGGATCTCAACGTAGATATGATGAGTTCGTCAAGACCCCCTCGTAATCAATTGACACTGTATGATTTCGATACGAGTAGGTATGCGCCAGAAGCGCTTCCTAAGCCAGTTCCATTACACAACGACAGTGCATTCGGGTTCGAGTTCGGAACGTCAACGTCAGTACGCTTCCTTCCTTTGACTTTTGATCCCGGAATCAGTTCCGCATGTGATGGCCACTCTACAACGATTGTATGGCCGGCCGGAGGTGATCATAAACGCTTTACTCAAGCAACTGCGTAACGTGCCTGCTCCGAAGGCGGACGATCTGAAGACGTTGATCAGATATGGCATGGCTGTACAGAATCTGGTCGAGCATATGGTCGTCGCAGAACAACAACATCATCTGTCGAACCCTATGTTGCTCTACGAGTTGGTGGATAGATTGCCACCGAACTTCAAGCTTGAGTGGGCAAACTACAAGCGAACAAGGATATACGTGAACCTGGCCACTTTCACCGAGTTTATGGCCGACTTGGTAGCAATGGCAAGCGATGTGACGATGCATGTTGATCCAGTGCATGCAGCGTGTGCCAGGCAGGAGAAGAACACGCGTGAAAAACATCAGAAGGAGAAGATATTTATTCATCATACGGGATCGAGTTCGAAGTTGAGGAGGAGATCGGTCGGCTGAAGAACAACAAAGCAACTGGTGTAGATCAACTACCAAGTGAGCTATTGAAATACGGTGGTGAAGCACTGGCTAGAGCGCTGCACTGGGTAATTGCCAGGATTTGGGAGGAGGAGATATTACCGGAGGAGTGGATGGAAGGTGTCGTATGCCCAATCTACAAAAAGGGCGACAAGTTGGATTGCTGCAACTATCGCGCGATCACACTGCTGAGCGCCGCCTACAAGGTACTCTCCCAAATTCTATGCCGCCGTCTGTCACCATATGCAAGACAGTTCGTGGGGCAATATCAGGCGGGATTCATGGGTGCCCGCGCTATTACGGACCAAATTTTCGTGATTTGGCAGGTTCTGCAAACGTGCCCACCCATCATTTGTTCAAATCCGCATACGACACAATCGATCGAGATCAGCTATGGCAGATTATGCACGAGTACGGATTTCCGGATAAACTGATGCGATTGGTCAAGGCAACGATGGATCGAGTGATGTGCGTTGTTCGAGTATCGGGGACACTCTCGAGTCCCTTTGAATCTCGAAGGGGGTTACGGCAGGGTGATGGACTTTCGTGTCTGCTGTTCAACATCGCGTTAGAAGGTGTGATCAGAAGAGCTGGGATAGACACGAGTGGCACGATATTCAGGAAGTCCATCCAGCTCCTTGGTTTCGCCGATGACATTGACATTATGGCACGGAACTTTGAGACGATGGCGGAAACGTACATCAGACTGAAGGCTGAAGCTAGACGGATTGGACTTGCCATCAACGCATCAAAGACAAAATACATGAAAGCAAGAGGTTCTAGGGAAGACAATGTTAGCCTCCCACCCCGAGTTCAGATTGACGGTGACGAAATCGAGGTGGTCGATGAGTTCGTGTATTTGGGCTCACTGGTGACCGCCGAAAATGATACCAGCAGAGAAATTCAAAGACGCATTATGGCAGGGAATCGTGCCTACTTTGGACTCCGGAGGACGCTCCGGTCGAATAAAATTCGCCGCCGCACGAAGGTGACTGTCTACAAGACGCTGATTAGACCGGTGGTCCTTTACCGCCACGAGACCTGGACTATGCTCGTGGAGGACCAACGCGCCCTTGGTGTTTTCGAACGGAAGGTGTTGCGTACCATCTACGGTGGAGTGCAGATGGATGACGGAACGTGGAGGAGGCGAATGAACCACGAATTGCACCTTGCTGGGAGAACCATCCATCGTCCACATAGCAAAAATTGGGCGACTACGGTGGGCTGGGCACGTGAAAATGGTTCTAGAAAGCGACCCAACAGGAACAAGAAGAAGAGGCGCGCAGCGGGCAAGGTGGATCGACCAAGTAGAAGGTGACCTGCGGACCCTTCGCAAACTACGAGACTGGCGAAGTGTGGCCATGGATCGAGTAGAGTGGAGACGACTCCTTCGGACAGCAGAGGACAACAAGGCCTTAGCCTGATTGGTAAGTAAGGGATCGAGTGCGAACCAGGTTAGCAAAGGACAGGAAACTTCCCCTAAGGATTCAGCGGAATCGTCACCAGTGAAAACCTGCACCTACTGTAGTCAAGCTGGACATCGTATTATGGACTGTTATTCTTTCAAACGATTGGACGTTGAGGGTCGATGGAAAGCAGTCCGAGAGAAAGGTTTGTGTCGCATTTGCTTGGTGCCTCACAAATCATGGCCGTGTCGTTCCAAAAGGGAATGCGTATACGAGAACTGCCGATTACGTCACAACTCACTGTTGCACTGTGCAGCTCCAAGCAACAATCAGCCCAGTTCGTCCAAAGCTCAAGTGAATTCGAGTAATATTGCTCATCAGAACCACCATTTTCTGAAAGCTTGCTCTCTTTTACGTTACCTACCGACTACACTCTACGCAAACGGTAATGAGGTAAACGTGTTCGCCTTTCTGGACGACGGGTCAACGTCGACGATCATGGACGCTAAGAAAGCTGAACGGCTTGGAGTAGAAGGCCCAGAAGCACCACTGCATCTCTGCTGGACAGGTGACGTGTCGAGGGTCGAAGAAAAGTCACAACGGATCCAGCTGATAGTTTCTGGAACAACTAAGAACCAACGATACTCTTTGTCAAACGTACGAACGGTCCTCAGACTACCGAGCCAGACATTGAACTACGAGGACATCTGCAATGTATATCCTTACCTCAAGCATTTGCTCATAACAAGCTACTCCGATGTCAGACCAAGGCTCATCATTGGGGTCGATAACATGAAACTGATCAGCGCGTTAAAGATAAGAGAAGGAGGTAATGGAGGTCTCATAGCCGCTAAAACCAGGCTTGGTTGGAGCATCTACGGCCGGCATTCGGAACCTGAAGGTAGGGAACAGCTGCATTTTCACACGGTCCAGGAGAAACAAGTTCCTGACAACGCAATGCTGCATGACCTGATGAAGCAATTTTTCAACATCGAAGAGTCGTGTATCACATTGAAACCGGAATCCGAGGATAACAAATTCTCGAGAATACAACTATTCGCGTTCCAACTGGTTTCGAAGTCGGCCTTCTGTGAAAGGAGGATGAGCATAACCTTCCCGATACTTATCCACTTGCACTCCGTCGTTTAAAATGCTTAGAAAAGCGTTTGCTGCGGAACCCAGACCTCTACGTCAAGGTCAAGGAATTGGTTCAAAGTTACATATCCAAAGGCTACGCACATCGCGCATCGAAGACTGAGTTGGATTCCGTGCACCAGCGACTTACCTGGTATCTGCCACTTGGGGTGGTCCAAAATCCCAAAAAAACCGAACAAGGTTCGTTTGATTTGGGATGCAGCTGCAACCGTGGAGGGTTTGTGCTTCAACGATCTTTTGTTGAAAGGCCCAGATTTGCTGGTTTCGCTCATCGCCGTGCTGATAAGGTTCCGCGAGAGAAATATAGCGATTGGTGGAGATCTGCGAGAAATGTTTCACCAGATCATTATTCGTGCAGCAGATAGACAGTTCTTGCGTTTTTTGTGAAGAGATAACCCGGAGGATCCACCGCAAGTGTACGTCATGGATGTAGCCATTTCCGGGGCATCCTGCTCCCCGTGTTCGTAAAGAACAGAAATGCGGAGGAGTTCTCTGAGGAGTTTCCACGAGCAGCGAAGGCAATCACCAACAACCACTATGTCGATGACTACCTTGACAGCGTGGACACAGTGGACGAGGCGATTGAGCTGATGAAGCAGGTGAAGTATATCCACGCCAGCGGTGGATTTGAGATCTGTCAGTTTGTATCGAATTCCAGGGAAGTTTTACATAATCTTGGAGTACTGCAGGAAGTTTCTAACAAGAATCTGAATCTTTATTCGGAGTCGGAACGAGTTCTAGGAATGTCCTGGATTTCCGTTAGTGATATATTCACGTTCACGTCTCCATCAAACTCTGAGCTGTCGTCTCTGGATAGCCGTCTGTCAATTCCGACAAAAAGGCAAGTACTTCGGATCATAATGAGTATTTTTGATCCGTTAGGGTTGATAGCTCACTTCATAATACACGGCAAAGTTTTGATGCAACATATCTGGCGAGCTGGGACAAACTGAGATGAACTGATCCCTGAGCCTTTACAACACACTTGGAGAGCATAACAGGAGTACCTTACACATCTGGGTGAAATCCAGATTCCACGATGTCTTCTGGGTTGTACTCGTTCGGATCAATCAAGGGTATCGGAGTTACATGCATTTGTGGATGCGAGTCGACAGGCTTATGCAGGTGCCATCTATCTGCGGACAGTAGGTGAATGTGGAGTTGAGTGTTCCCTCATCATCGCCAAAAGCGAAGTTGCCCCTTTGAAACCCGTATCTATACCTAGACTGGAATTGCAGGCGGCGTTGATCTAACGCATCTAACGCTTCCAACTACCCGGAGGGTATTCTGGTCGGATTCGTCGACAGTGCTTTCTAGTCTAGTCTACACATACACAGCCAGTACTTGAAAGAATCCTGGAAAATGATACATCTATCATTTTTCTTGTCATTATTAATGTCTGCTGCACATCAAGGATGTGAAACAAACAATAAAGCGGCCAGGCCTACTGTGTAGCGTTTAGTTAATTTTTGTGGAAGTGAATGTTTACCATGTCTACTTAATAAGTATAGACAGTGGTTAACATTTAATCAACAGGTAATCAAAGAGCGGGGACATACCGTACCAACCGCTCCGTATGCAGGATTTGAAAATAGGCTATATAAATCGTTGGGAGTGACAGAGCTAAGAAAGTTAATGTACACTCCTTGGTTGTCCGATCTCCTGGGATGGAACACAGGTATTTACCCCTTGTGTTCGAGCGTACAGTCCTCCCTCCGTACAAGCGTGGACGGCACCGCCCACCCACTGCCATCTCTCAATCGATCCAGCCGACCTCAGTCGAAGGACAACAGAGAGCGGTGTGCGGACGTAACCTATACGGAGGGAATGCTGTATTCGCCTAGGTTATAGCGCCCTTGCTCGCTACCATTTTCTTCTAGCGGTTGGGACCTGAGCACTAACTCTTGTCCTAGCCCTATATGGCATATGGTTATAGCGCCATTACTCGCTTTCTGAAAAGAGAAGAAGGGAAGGGAAGGAGAGGAAAAGGACTTGGGAAAAGGAAATGCGGAATTCCTTTCCTCATTAGTATTTGTATCGTCAACTTTTATGAAAACTATATAAATCATTTTTCCTTGGTCAGAGGTATTATTACGACTAAAAGTTACGAAAAAGCACTGATGCCTTCATTAAGTTCAACTTTCACGCGACGTTCAATGGTTAAACAAGTAAACAAGTTATTAAAATGAAATCACGTTCCCGAAAGCAGTCAACAATGTATCTTAAACCGGATCAAGCGTGCGCCCTATTTTTCTAAACATTCCGACGCGTTCCGCCCAATATCTATCAATTACGTTTTTCTACAATAGTAGCCTGGGATAAATCCTAATTCGACCGACACGTGTTTGTTGAAAAATTATATTCTGCCTAATATCAGTAGTCAGTAGTCATTAGGAAACCTGTTACTATATTACCACATATGTATCCTTCTTTCATGAATTTGTTTTACGAACATGATCTAACACAACCTTTTTCTATGACAAAACTATATTTTGATAAAATTGGATCATTGCCTAGACCAACTATTGAAACTAAAGAACAAAATAATTGGCCATAAAATCTACCTGTAACCATTTTTTATGACTGCAAAAAGTTTGAACTCTGGAGTTCGAAGGTGATAGCTTTACCGTATACTCGGATTCGTCGACAGTGCTTTCCTGGTTAAATTCGGATGCCGTCCGTTATCATCAATACGTGGCATTCCGTATTGGAGAAATTCTCTCCACCTCCAAAGTTGACGAGTGGAGGTATGTGCCATCAGGGCAGAATGTAGCAGACGACGCCACGAAATGGAAAGCTGGTCCAGATTTCAGCAAGAAAAGTCTCTGGTTCAACGGACCCCAGTTCATTCGCTTACCAGAAACTGAGTGGCCGGTTCACCGAAAGCCTCAAGACACTGTGGAAGAACAAGTGCGACAGTTGTTTCACCATCAGGAAGTAGTGTATGACCCTGTTGTCGATGTGAGCCGCTTCTCCAATTGGCTTCGCTTGCACAGGACAGTTGCGTACGTATGTAAAGCTGCCAGACTGTTTAAGGAACGAGCTGGGAACTATAAAATCCGAAGAGAGCTGTCTTCGGAAGAGTTTGCGGCCGATGGTGGAAAAATCGAGTCCACTTTATAAGCTGTCGCCGTTCATGGATCAATTGGGAGTCATTAGAATGGGCAGTCGTATTGGGGCTGCTCCATTCGCCCCATACGAAGCTAAGTACCCCATTATCTTGCCGAAAAAGCATCCGATAACCTTCCTTCCTACTGACAGCTACCATCAACGTCTGCTTCACGCCAACAGCGAGACGGTCTTCAATGACATGAGGCAAAGGTTCTACATTCCTGCTTTGCGACGGCTGGTGAGAAAAGTAGCTGCCGAATGTCAGCGGTGCAAGAACTCCAAAGCGATTCCTCGGATCCCTCGGCTGACTCCGTTCGTGAAGCCGTTTTCGTTCGTTGGTATTGACTATTTCGGGCCGATGTTGGTCAAAGTGGGAAGAAGCCAAGTCAAGCGCTGGGTGGCTTTATTCACCTGCTTGACCATCAGGGCGGTGCATATGGAAGTGGTCCACACTCTATCGGCGCAATCGTGCATAATGGCATTTTGGCGGCTCGTGGCACGACGCGGGGCGCCTCTAGAAGTATACAGCGATAACGGTACCTGTTTCGTTGGAGCTAATCGACAACTAAAGATGGAAATGAAGAAGATCAATGAAAACTGCATCCATGGGTGGCCTATGGGAACGGATGGTACGATCCGTAAAAACAGCCATGTTTGCCATTGGGAACGGACTGCGACAACCGAACGAGGAGACTTTCGAAACCATTGTTCTAGAAGCCGAATCAGTCGTCAACTCATGTCCTCTAACCTACATCGCTCTCGATTCGGCGGATCAAGAAGCACTTACGCCGAATCACTTCCTGTTGTATGGGACACAGGGAGTAAATCAACCAGCAGTGCAACCAGTAGACCATCGTAGCGCGCTGAGAGATAGTTGGAAGCTAGCTCAATGGATGATCGACGAATTCTGGCGCCGATGGACTCGTGAGTACTTACCGGTGGTGGCGAGGCGGTCCAAATGGTTCGAGCCGGTGAAGCCACTCCAAGTAGGCGACATTGTGATCGTGGTTGATGATACGGCGAGGAATCACTGTATTAGAGGGAGGATCACGGAGGTTTGCGTTGCTCAAGATGGACAGGTCAGGAAGGCTAGGATTCTAACAGCAAAAGGGATCATCTTGCGACCATCAGCGAAGATTGCTGTCTTGGACGTCTTCGGTAGTCCCGGACCACACGGGTCGGGGAATGTTGCGACAACCACTGGGTCGACACCGGGCGATTGTGCGACCGGGCGCTCCCTCGACTTGGTCGAGTGACATATCGTATCAGGAATGGCAACTGTTGAAATCGAAAACAGTAATCAGAAGTGTTTTTTTCTAAGAACCACGTTAACACAAAATGAAATTCATCTGCTTGTGGAATTATTTAATATTGATATAAACCTCATTGACTTTATTTAGTACTAGAATAGTGGTCTGGATTAGTAAAATCTAAATATTATAAATCCATTCACCACTACCTAAATCTAAAGTTGAGCAGAATTTAAGTGTTTTGTTTCCAAACTATCGCAACACTTAGAATCATAACAGTACGTGTGGGATGCATGCGTTATATAGTACATCACTTCCCCTTACAGGAACTCGAGTTCGGGGCTGCTTAGCATTCAAAATCCCATACAGTTCATGGAGAGGATCCCCACCTTCAGCTGCTGCTCGATGTAAAGGTCAGCCATACGGCACATATCCTCAGTACTTTTACCTATCAATTCTTCTCGTTAGATTTTTCAGGAACTACAGACATAAATGTCATTTTCTACCTTCAACTGTTTCCAAAAATGCGCCTAAAAGTAGAGTTTGTTAGAACTGATAACAAAGCGAAAGACCGATGATCCGATTCACTATCCATACTAATCTGGATATTTTGAACGAATCCGGATCTGATAGCCCATCTCTAGTATTAACCTGAACTGACGGATATTTGTTTTTCACTTGGGAAAAAAACCTTAGCAACGGGTAAATCGACAAGATAAACTTCATCGCTCAACAGTGTTGCCGTTTTTATATATTATTGTTCGTGACATACTTGTCAGCGTGCTCCTTAACGTGCCGAACAGTGTGCCGTGCTGCGTTTCAACACAGTGTGCAAAGTTGATTTCTCGTTAGAAAATTCAAACAAAACAGTTATTGTAAAAAAAAACTGTTTTTTAATGGGGTACTACCGTTTGTACTCCATTTTACCCTATAACTTCGTCCACACGTTTGAATGACTTTATTTATAATGTTTCCATAGATGTTTATCAATTTTAACAAGTCATAAAAAAGCTTTATTTTTGTATCTGCTTGTTTACCCCTCTTAATCAAACATTTTCCCCAGTCAAAAAATTAAAATACAATCAAAGACATCCACTCAATAGTGTCGTCACAAATGGCCACTTGTTTCAATTTCGTCCCCTGTGATCCGTGGCAATTTTCGTGGAATACATTTTTCAGATAGTATTTTTTAAGGATTGCAGAATTTCCTTATTATTTCACTATTTAACGTTCTATCTACAGTGCTTGGTCTATGAGTAATGATTTTTCTAAGTACGTGATGTCCGGTAAAATCCGTAAACATCAACTAAAAAATTTCGAAAAAAATAACTACCCCGAATTGTTTGATCGACCTTCTACGATTATGTTGAAACTTGGCACAGTTGTTTGTTATTGTCCAACATGCCATTTTACATACACTCTCTCCCGAAGAACGCGAACTCGGTCTACACGAATTCCATTTACGTTGGTCTCGAATGATTCCGTTTACGCGAGGGAATCGTGTAAATGGAGTACACGTAGCATATGGGATTTGCCCTAATAGGGACCAACAAGGAATATCTCGCGATCCTGGACATACCGTATGCGTGATAATATTTGCACCATCGTACAAATAAGGTTCCCGTTTCACCTGTGCATACAATGCCTTGGTTTTCTTTGCATGCCCGTAACCTATAGCTCATACCGTAGTAGGCTGTGTATGACAGAAAATGATTTACTTGGTTTGACAGTTGCACCATGACGAAGTGGCAGCGTATTCGTGATTTGTCCCACGCGCAAATGTTGCAAAAAGACATTTCAATCGTCGTGGGAGTGTCCCAGTGGACCGTCAAAAGAGGACAACTATCCGCGAAGGTGGCCACAGGTCGTCCGAGGTCAGCTCGGGTTCCGAGGGTTATATTATCCAGTGCGTTCAATAAGGAAAATGGCAAAGGAACACGGGATCAGTGGCTTTACGACACGGAAGATCGTAAAGGAAGATTGCGGGGCGAAGTCGAGGGCACGGGAAATAACTCACATGATTACCAACCACATCCGGGAGCTACGGGTCGAACGATGCAAGACAATCTTGAATTTCCTTGAGCGAAAAAATCCGGTAATCTTGTTCACCGACGAGAGCATGTTTACCGTCGATCCCGTATCAAATTCCAGAACCGACCGGTATATTCGTTCTCTTCCGGTAAAAGACGTGGCCGACGAGTACAAGAACGTGTATCTGACCAAGAATCCTGCTAGCGTTATGGTGTTTGGATTGGTGGCTTCGACTTCTGATGGCAAAAAATGGAGGTCCAGACGGAGGTCTACATCGGGATTTTAAGTAAGTATGTTCTTTCGTGGATCAAAGAACAGTACGGTCCAAAGCCAAATGGTGTATTTCAACAAGATGGGGCTCCGTGCCACACCTCGAACCGCACTCAGAAGTGGTTGCAGGAACATCTTCCGTTCTGGGCGAAGGATATGTGCCCGCCATCCAGCCCCGATCTTAATCCGCTGGATTACTCAATATGACGCGTCATGAGAGAACCTGGAGAGAAATGGATCCAGACTACATTATTAGAACTTGCCGCGCATTCCGGAAGCGCGTGGAGGCCGTAATTGCAGCAAGTGGAAACTCGATCGATGATTAACATAGTTTAAGACTCTGTGAAACATCCCCCCTTTGAATAAATAAAAAACTCAAAAACGAAATTTTTGAGATTTTTTTTAAATTTTGACATTGCTCAATGGTGCAAACATTAGCGGCGCCGGTGGTGTAGTGGTAAGCGTGATTACCTCTCACCCCAGCAGGCCTGGGTTCAATCCAAGTCGGCGCCGCCGGGATGTTCTGAGGCATAACATCTCTGATCACGCCTTCCTTCGGATGGGAAGTAAAGCCGTTGGTCCCCGGTTCATGAGTTGATGGGTCGATAGGTAGGGTCCAGGTGTGGGAGCTGCCTTCCTGGCGTCGGTAGCATTGGTACTCAGCACGGAAAACAAGATCGACGGAAAACAAATCCAAGGAAAAAAAAAATGGTGCAAACATTATCACGCATACGGTATAGAAGGTTGCTGTCTTGGGCGAAGTTGTTCAGTGGATCAAGACCTAAAGGTTGGTGGACAGAAGTTGAAATCCTTGCCATCTAGGAAGTTGCTTTCTTCGGCGAAGTTGTTCAGTGGATCAAGACCAATATGGATGGAATATGGATATTCCTAGATAGAGCTGAAATTAGGGCGTAACAGCTTTTGTAAACAATGACTTCTCTCGATGGTTTCTAGGAATTCAAAGAACGCCTACGCAACCGCGTTGACGAGCCTTGACTTTCTAGAAATCATCGGAAGAAGTCATTATTTACAAAAGCCGTTACGCCCTAATTCCAGCTATATCTAGATTTTTGGAATCGGGATGACGTCTAAAACCCGTAAATCGATTTCCGACGCCATTTTGAAATCCAAATGGCGACTTCTGGTTCCAGAAAAAGTGGGAAATACTGCTAAATACCCTTCAATATGGATATTTTCGGAACCTGGATGACGTCTAGAGACCGAAAATCGATGTCCAGCCCCATCTTGAAATCAAAGATTGTGACTGCCGATTTTAGAAAAAAGTGGGAAATACTACAAAATATCATCATTTCCGGAATCGGGATGACGTCTAGAGACAGAAAATCGATGTCCAGCGCTATTTTTAAATCTAAGATGGCGGCTTCCGGTTTCAGAAAAAATGGGAAATACTGCCAAATACCCTTCAATATGTATATTTTCGGAATCGAGATGACGTATAGAGACCGAAAATCGATGTCCAGCGCCATCTTGAAATCAAAGATGACAGCTGCTGAAATCAGAAAAAAGTGGGAAATACTACTAAATACCCTTCAATATGGGTATTTCCGGAATCGGGATGACTTCTAGAAACCGAAAATTGATGTCCAGCGCCATCTTGAAATCAAAGATGGTGGCTTTAATATCAGAAAAAGTGGGAAATACTGCTAAATACCCTTCAATATGGATATTTTCGGAATCTGGATGACGTCTAGAGACCGAAAATCGATGTCCAGTGACGTTTTGAAATCCAAAATGGTGGCCTCCGGTTCCAGAAAAAGTGGGAAATACTGCTAAATACCCTTCAATATGGATATTTATGGAATCAGGATGACGTCTAGAGACAGAAAATCGATGTCAAGCGCTATTTTTAAATCCAAGATGGCGGCTTTCGGTTTCAGAAAATATGGGAAATACTGCCAAATACCCTTCAATATGTATATTTTCGGAATCGAGATGACGTCTAGAGATCGAAAATCGATGTCCAGCGCCATCTTGAAATCAAAGATGACAGCTGCTGATATCAGAAAAAGTGAGAAATATGTACTGCTAAATATCCTTAAATATTGATATTTCCGGAATTGGGATGACGTCTAGAGACCGAAAATCGATGTCCAGCGCCATTTTGAAATCCAAGATGGCGGCTTCCGGTTCCAGAAAAAGTGGGAAATACTACCAAATACCCTTCAATATGGATATTTCCGGAATCTGGATGACGTCTAGAGATCGAAAATCGATGTCCAGCACCATTTTTAAATCCAAGATGGCGGCTTCCAACTGAAGAAAAAGTGGGAAATACTGCCAAATACCCTTCAATATGGGTATTTCCGGAATCGGGATGACGTCTAGAGACCGAAAATCGATGTCCGACGCCATTTTGTTATCCAACATGGTGGCTCTCAGATTCTGAAAAACTGTCATATATCCTATAATATGGGTATTTAAGAAATGGGGTTTGACGTGTACACCCCGAAAATATATGTCAGACACCATTTTGTAATTCAAGACGGTGGCTATCAGATTCAGAAAAACTATCAAATTTTGGTATTTTCGGAACAAGTACTACTCGTACACCCCAAAAATCGAGGTCCGACGCCATTTTTGAATCAAAGATGCTGGCCATTGACTTCAGAAGAACTATCAAATCTCCTATTATATGGATATTTTAGGAACGGGGCCGACATGTAGATACCGAAAATCGATATCCGACGCCATTTTGTAATCCAAGAGGCGGCCATTGACTTCAGAAAAACTGTCAAATACCCTATAATATGGATATTTTCGGAACTGGTTCGACGTGTGCATCCCGAAAATTGATGTTTTGGACAAATCTCGGGCCAAAAATTTTACTTTGCTAAACGTAAGGGAGATGCTCCGGATAAATTCAAATTTGTCTTTGCAGATCAATTCGCTCGCAAGTTGATGATTTGGCAAGGCAGCTGCAGTTGTGGAAAGAAAACAAAAATTTTCATCACTGGAGCGACTATGAATGGACAACTTTACAAGGAGGAGTGCCTCCAGAACATAATTTTGCCGTTCATTCAATCACACGAAGGTCCCGTAAAGTTCTGGCCTGGCATTACAGCCGCGATGTCATAGAATGGTATAAGCAGAATAATGTCGATTTTATTGAGAAAAGTATCAATCCACCAAATTGTCCAGATTTTCGTCTCATTGAAAAATTTTGGGCAATTATCAAGCGAAGTGGTAGAAAAGGATGGTAGATGAGGTTGACAGTAGTACTGTGCAAGACATGATGAGAGGTATTCCGCGAAAAGTTCGAAAATTTATCCGAAAAGCTGACGAATAATTTTTGTTGTATTTTTCCCTTAAAGCTAAATCCTATCAAAATGGTACCTTTAGCGTTTTTGTACTTTATTTCCCCTTGGAGAAATGACCTTTTTTGTGCGGAAAAAATCCTTATGGAACAGACTTTAATGTGAACTAAATAAATAACTAACAACACTATTTTATTGAATACATTTTTATTTATGAAATGAATGCCATAATTTGCGAATGGTATTTCAAATCTCGGATACATTTTCAAATAGACTTATCTGCTGTTGTAAAAAATACGATTGATCGACGATTTGACGCAACTGGGAACTCGCTCACGCACACTAACACCACTATTAAGTAGGGAAACGTTTCCCCTACCTGAACGTGGTGTTAGTATGCGTTCAGGAGCTTCCAGTTACGTCAAATCGACGTTCGAACACATCGTTTACAAAAGCAGATAAGTCTGTTTGAAAAAGTAACCCGGGTGGGGTTGTTACGACATATTGAAAAATAAGGCAATATGAAAAAAAATCTGATGTCGGTGAGGTCAATTCTGGAGGGGGCCTGTCCGCTTTGCCCTTTCCTATTGTGTAGCTACGGCACTAACGGTGACCCGGAAAGGCTGTCAAACACTTCTTATGGTTGTTTTCTATTCAATCGTGGTCTTCGAAACTAGCTAGTTGTATAAGGGGCGGAATAGAAAAATACACTTTTCCATTACGGTCTCTTACAATCAATCCGCATCGTGCTCTCTTGCCGTGCGGATCTATTTGCTTTTTGCTGAAGGAAGTGTTACTAAAGTCTGGAACGCGCAAAAATTGGCCAAGTTCAAATTGGTGTATTTCTGTTAAAAATGCATAAAAAACCTGAATTACTGCATTTGGAAGTTGAGTGTATATACAATGGTTGCTATGATGAGTTTTCACCGTTTGCTCTCCAGTTTTCTAAATGACGTCCAAGCAAGAGGAGCAATCGTAATCCGGACGTGGCAGCGACGACGAAGAAGGTGGCGGTGAAATATAAGCGGAATCCTAACCTCTCCATCCGGGACGTCACTGGCAAGCTCAATGTCACCCATACTACTGTTCAGCGGACCAGGAAACGAGCCGGGTTGTTGACGTTTAAGAAGGTGAAGGTGGCGAACCGAGATTACAAACAAAACACGTCGGTAAAGCAGCAATCCCGAAAGCTGTATACGAATCTGCTCACAAAGTTCGACTGTGTCTTCATGGACGATGAAACTTATGTGAAGGTGGATTTCAAGCGGCTTCCTGGACAGGAGTTTTATACCGCATCAGGAAAAGGGAAGGTGGCTGAAATTTACAAAACCATCAAACTATCGAAGTTCCCGAAAAAAATATCTCGTCTGGCAGGTCATATGCACGTATGGTCTAAAAAGCGGCATTTTCATTACTACGGGAACCATCAAGCAAGAGATCTACGTCCAGGAGTACCTGGAAAGGTGGCTGCTACCAATCCTGAAGCAACATAATAGACCTGTGCTGTTCTGGCCGGACTTGGCGAGCAGCCACTATGGGAAAAAGGCAATCGAGTGGTATGATGCGAACAACGTGGTGGTGGTACCCAAAGACCACAACCCTCCCAACAGCCCAGAACTTCACCCTATCGAACGGTTTTGGGTCTTCCTACAATCTCGTTCTATGGGACAGGTAGGAAACGCTCCTCGATCCCAACTGGGTACAAATTTCTCTGCTGTTAACAACGGTCAGCGAGGAACAAATTCGACATTCGTACCCGTAGGTACAAATATCACCCCTGCATTAAATTTTTCATCTATACCTACTCCTCTCGCTGCTAACAATTTTTAGCATGTAAATGGAGCTACCCATGCTGCTATTGCAGTGGGTTGACATCAAAATACTAATCAACGTAATTTTAACGGAAATTTTTGACAATTTTGACTTAGGAAGCATTACTGCCCCTAAAATAGAATTTTTACAGAAATCATTAATTGACATGATTTCTGATATGCTTAAATCTAACTCCATGTTTGATGCTATTCAAACTGGGGTAAAATTTGCAAATAATATTGTAATGACTTTGAATGGTAATCCAGTAATAGATTATAAATCATTAAATATTTTAAATTGAAATGCTCGATCTCTTAAAGATAATGAAGACAAGCTATTTAACTTTAAGAGAGTTCATAACGCGCATATTGCCGTTATAACTGAAACGTTCCTTAAGCCTGACCATAAGGTTAAGAAGGACACAAATTATTTCATTCATAGAAATGATCGTCTTGATGGACCCTGTGGTGGCGTTGCCATCATTGTTCATAGACGAATCAACCATAAAATTCTTTCTTCATTTGAAACCAAAGTTTTTGAAACTTTGGGAGTTTCTGTTTAAACAAAATTTGGACAACTTACGTTTATAGCTGCCTATTTGCTATTCCAACGCGTAGGCCAGCAAAAGAATTTTCTCAAGGGTGACCTTGAGAAACTTACCCGTCATAGGTCTGAATTCTTCATTATTGGTGATTTTAATGCAAAACACCGCTAATGGAATAATGCTCAAAGCAATTCCAATGGTAATATTCTGTTTGATGATTGTTCTGCAGGTTATTACACTATTCAATTTCCAAACAGCCCAGCATGCTTTTCGTCAGCAAGGAATCCTCCAACTATTGATTTGGTCTTAAGTGATTCATGTCAACTTTGTAGCCAATTGGTTACCCATGCTGACTTCGGTTCTGATCACCTTCCAGTAACTTTTGAAATATCCCAAGAAATAATTTCTAATCCCAATCAATTACCATAGAGCTGATTGGGAGCGGTATCGAACATTTATGGAATATAGCTTCGATCCATACATTCCTTTGCAAACCAAAGATGAAATTAATTATGCTCTTGAATCTCTGACTACTTCTATAGTTGAAGCAAGAGCTGCCTCAGTACCAAAATGCGAGATTAAATTCGATTCAATTATAATAGACGACGATCTTCAGCTCTTGATCCGTCTTAAAAATGTCCGTAGGAGACAATATCAAAGAACACGCGATCCTGCCATGAAAGTTATCTGGCGGGATTTGCAAAAACAAATTAAAAAGCGATTCTCAGCCCTGAGGAACAAAACTTTTGAAAATGTTTCGAGATTAGGCCCTTTTGGAAACTCACAAATTTTTTGAAAAGAACCCTCAAAAGCCTATTCCAGCGCTTAAAAAAGGTGGTAGAATTTTTATCACAAATTTGGAAAAAGCTCAGAAACTTGCTAAGCAATTCGAGAGTTCCCATAATTTCAGTTTGGGTCTTACTAGTCCTATTGAGAATCAAGTTGCTCGGGATTTTCTGAATATTTTCTCTCGGGAAAATATTTTTGATGATTCCTGGGGGACTGATTTGGACGAAGTAAGATCTATAACTAAAAAGTTTCATGATATGAAAGCTCCAGGTGATGATGGAATTTTCTATATCCTCACTATACATTCCTGATAAATGGAAAAAATGCAAAAGTTGCTCCAATTTTGAAGCTGCATAAAAATCCAGCTGAAGCTTCTAGCTACCTCCAATAAGTTTGGTTTATTCTATAAGTAAACTTTTTGAAAAGATAATTTTAAATACAATGATGCTTCACATCAAAACGAACCCATTTTTTACAGATGAGCAGTTTGGATTTCGACCAGTTGACCGGAACGGAACAGGACATGATCCGCAAAAAATCGGAACGCGCTGCCCAGCTGGAGGAGGAGTTCCAACAGCTACCGGAACGGTACGCCTTGCTTCAGCTATACGGCGAGTCGGTCGAGAAGATCGAACAACTGAAGCTAGACCTGGTGGACGTGAAGGAGATGTACAAGGTGCAGATTGACGACCTGCTGCGGCAAGTTGCCGCCAGGAAGCAGTTATAGTCGACTCGTGTGGCGACGACGACGACGACGACTACAACTATGGACGACTCCCTGGAGTTGAAGTCGGGACAGGATTGTCGTAGTAAGTATGACTCGAGTGGTGGCAAGTTTACAAGTTAAACTTGTTTGTCATCACATTTCCAATGCTGGTTCATTTTTAATCCCGCAAAGAAAACGCAGTCGTTGAAGCTTTCAAAAGTCGGAGTCCAGCTGTTTGTAGGTTTGTGTAGCAAAGCGAAAGGTTAGGAATTAATTAGAAAGGGAATATAGATCGTACTGTGCTGGATATTGCTACTATTTAAACAATTAGAGTAATGATTGGTATACCAGATACGTAAAATAGCAGTCGAAAGTTCAAGCTCCTTAATTTTATAAACTTCTCGTATGATAGGTAATATATTTATCTCCCACATATTATTAGCAGTGTAATAGTTGACTAACTTCGAAAATTCCTGTTAATTGTTTTGAAATGTTTTTCAGATTAGAGGCGGCTCAAGATAAATTCTATTTTACAGGTACTTAGGCGGTGTCTGACGAAACGGACGCAACTCACAAAATTCTAAGTAGAGTTAGAACATTACCGTCGAGCATTCCAATATGGCAGCGATTGCTACACCAACATCTAGATGGATCTGCGAAATAATTTCCCTACTCAGGACTATGTTCTAAAACGGATCAAAGTGTGCTCTGCTTCAAAACGGACGCGAAAAAAATTCTGCTGTCAAATTGTTCGTATATTATGTTTTCGTCGCGGTTTTCCAAATTTTATCAGAAGATGATTTGCCAGTTTTGAAAATCGATAAGTTTTTTTTAAGGATAGTCTTTCTTTTTATGGCCGAAAGAAGGTTTTTTTTCCAAGAGCATTTATGGCCGGTATTCCGAATACAAGTAGAGTCAGATTCGAAAAACAAATTAGAATCCAATTTTGTACAAGATTAGCTTGTGAGACCACCGAAGTTCCGCTTTATACAACCAGCTATACCACTATTTGATCCGGAAAACAACCAGCAAAATGTAGTGGCTGTTCGGTAAAAAAAATGTCTCCGGACGAGATGATGCGCAAGAACCAGCGGGCTCTGAATAAAGCGATGCGGGATTTGGATCGGGAGAAGATGAAAACGGAACAGCAGGAAAAGAAGATCATCGCCGACATCAAAAAGCTGGCCAAAGAAAATCAGATGGATGCGGTCAATATTATGGCTAAGCGACGAGACGGACTAAACATAACCACGAGCAATGACGAGGAACTGCATCCCAAACCCCATCATAAACAAGGAGCGGATACATCCAAAGATACTTTTAAGCGCAAAAGAAAAATTAGCAACATAGGAGAAAATTCGGTAAGATCCTTTCATTCTATTGCATTATTTTATGTACATCACATTGTACAAATATTTACACATTACACACAGCTACAAATAGTAACTCGGAGCGTTTGGTACGGTATGTCCACGCATCCTTCCACCCCTGCAGATTCAAGAAATGTTCCCATTCATTTCCAAGAATCATCTTTGCGGCAAATACAACGCAGTAGGCCTGGCCGTATTGATGTTTATATCATATCTCAGATATGCTGTAAACATCAATTAGACAAGAAAAATGATTGGACCTCATCTAACCTAATCATTTTCCAGGATGCTTTCTCGTACTGGCTGCGTTTGTATTAGATTAGATGACTTTGGAGGCGAACCAGCCCCAGTCTGAAAGCCTCCCTAATAAAGATAAATTAATTAGATTAGATGAGCAGTTTGGATTTCGCCATGGGTATTCAACTACTCATCAACTCTTAAGAGTTACATAGTTGAAGATGCTAATTTCAAATAATAGACTAGAGTGGTAATTTTTATACGATAGATGAGGAGATGAAAGTATAGAGTTGATAGTTCCGTTAGAGTACGGCAGTGTGGAAATTGTATATAGAGAGTAGAAAGCGAGCAAGGACAACATTAGGAAGGTACAAATCGGTTTGATCATCTCTCTTTACCATACTGCCCCGTTGGAGAGGGTTGATGAGGGGTATCCCCCCTCCCCACCACCACTGGCAAAAAGAGATGATCACCGAGATTTGTACCTTCATAAAAGTTGTCCTTCATCGCTCTCTATTCTCTATATACAATTTTCACACTGTCGTACTCTAACGGAAATATCAACTCTATGGTATGTTATTTGAAATAAACATCTTCCACTATGTAAATCGTTGACTTCACGCAGAAGTAATATTAAACAAATAGTTAAAGTCTTAAGAGTTACAAATTTAATTCGTTTAAACAATTCTGAAGGCTGCTCAACTGGAGTTGCTCTTCTAGACATAGAAAAAGCGTTCGATAGTGTGTGGCATTGAGTTTTAATGAATTTGATTGCTTTTGAGGATCGTTTCTGATTGTGACAATTTTAGGATGGATAATGAAGCACTGATGAACATCAACAAACGCGTATTCCATGATGTATAATGAACTCATTTGCTCGTTTCTCTCGTATGTCACAGCGAAGATATTCAAAATTAACGTAATTCATCTACACTCCCAAGTAACATTTCTGGTTTTATTAGGGTTCTGTAGATCGTGATTTAGACTTCTAGAATGCTTTAAAACCTCGATAAAGCTTGCAATGTTGCTTGGGGTGGGTTGAAGCGCTTTTCATTGCGTGTGATGGTAATTGATAAAAACAGACACTGATTCTGAGTTACTCAAAATAGAGTCAAATATAAAACATCTATCAATTATGGTACATCTATCTAATGCAAAGCGGTGGAGCAAATGTGACCTGTCCTTATGGGGGTGTTACCAAACTTTCGGCCGTTTTCAAATTTTTTTTTGATTTCAATTATATATTTGTTGCAAGAAAAATGTTTTTGATATTATTAAAAAAAGGCGGCTCAAAATACCCGTGTCCGCTATGAACCGATAAGCCGATAAGTTTAATCTGCAACGGCTAATCTGTAACACATAAACGCATGCAGTTAGCAATCTGTATAAGATTCTTCGGCTAATCTCCCTCACATACAAAAACAGCGGCCATACAAAAAAAAAAAAAAGATTACGTTTAACGCCATACGTTTAAAAATTTGACTGTACTTAAAACCACCACGGTACCCTTTGTTTTAATACGCGAAAAATCGGATACCGATTTCGCGTATCGAAAAACGGCTTGAGGGAATGAAACTAGATAGTATAAAGTATAAAAAACGCCTCCTTAAGGAATCAAAATTTCAAAACTCTTGTAATTATTTAACGCTGTTGTTCCCGGACATGCGAAAATGTTTTTAATCTCTCGGTGTTCCGTAAGTTTTAGTCATTAGAACCGCTGACACTTAACTATATTATTCTTAATATGCTGTAAATACCATTTCTAATATCTTCAAGCGCTTGCGTGGGATACGTACCTAGAAAGAAAAAGAAAAAAAAGTTGAACATTAGATAAATTGCATTTGATTTCAGAAAATAATTGAGTAAAAATGCATGATGTATGTGTACAATGTCCAAATCCCATCCTCAAACAAATGTAAAAAGCAACCTCTATGCGGTAAACAAACAAACAAAATGTGCCAATTTTTGAGCCTTTACTTCAACGCAAACAAACTCGCAACGATCGATTTCCCTGGGTTCGATTCGATGCATCTATATGGGCAAGCTTCAAAAGAAATGCAAACGATTCTGCAGATCATCATTCTAAGTCAATTTATCGAAGGAAGAAGGCAAACAAAACAAACAACACGCACTCCATTTTTCGGCGTACGCCTGCAACGTCAGAATCGTAATCGCAGAAATTCTCACATCGTAGCAATCATCTGCCGTTCGAAGAGGATCCATACCAGCAGCTCAGTGGATGAAAGAGCAGCACATGATCAGAGTGAGAGCAAAGCAAACGCAGTAGCAGCAGATGCCACTCATCGCCTCGCTGTCGTCGTCGTCGTCGTCGCCGTACACCAACAACATACAGAGCAAACATCTTACGACGGCCGACGACGAAGGCGTGCTGGAAATTGCCATCCAAAAGTGGATATGGATGCTTTAAAACGGGAAATTGTAATAAAATCAACTTTCCTGTTTCGTATGTTTTTTTTCCTATCTCCCGGCTGGAGTTGATTTGTTAGAGCTATGAAAAAATACGACATTCGATAATTTTCGGGGTCACACAGAGGGGTGTGAGAGGCGGAACACATCGTGCGGCCCTGTCAGTCGTCGGTGAGTGTGCTGCGATGAGAGAGAGTGAAAATATCCGATTCGACGGCTGGTTGGCTGGCGGTGGAAAAGTAAGAAACCTTATGCTTGTTGTTTGTCATGAAGCTGAAGGAGCAATAAATCGATTTTCAATGCGACGAATGAACGACTCCCGGCTCGACTCCGGGTAAAATTCCGTTAGTGTTGATGGCGTGCGGTTTTTTTTTCTCGCTAGTATCCGATTACGTCAAAATCGACTTTAAGCGATTGGAAATGATTTAGATGATGATCACTTTCATCCCCCCTTGCTCTTGCGGTATCACAGCGGAGATGGAAAAATCGCTTCGCTAAATTTAAGAGATGATTTTATGCTTTCGGTCCCCGGTTTTCCTTCTTCCATTATAGTGATGCGGGAATTAGTGTCAATGTCTATTTTTGCATCCGAAATGAACCTAATCGGGTTGATTGATTTTGTGCCACCAACTGACGGCGGCCTGATCGGCACTGGATTAATGAATAATTATATTTTTAACGAGTGCAGATGACACGCTTTGGAGATTTGCAACAAACCCCGACCCGAACGGTGGCCAAATTGGATAGGACCGGCGTCGTCGTCGTCGTCGTCGTCGTGGTCGGCGTCATCTTCGGTCGTTTTGAGGATAGTGCACCACGTGCTTGCAGTGGTGCAGTGTGGATGAATTATTTATTGGAGCGTTGGAAAATCCTTTCGGGCAATTATTGGAATTGGTGGATCGGAATGTAATGAGTTTTTGGGCGTAATTTCCGATGTAGTTACTCTCTGCTTCTGAAATAACGCTCGAAATTTCATTGCACATGTTACATTAGGTAGTGTTTATAAATATTAATTGCAAGTAGTTGACACATTTTGCTTGAGTTTTATTAATTTATTGGCAATATTGGAGTACATCTAACTTCCTTAGGTTCGTTACCAGGGAGGGAGAAGCAAACTCGAAAAATATGAACGTCAAAAGGAGCCAAAATCAAGCTGCCATTGGGAGCCAAGCAGTTTGATGATGATTTCTTACAGTTGAACAAGAATACACAAGGCGGTATTGAAAGCTTGCGTATAAAGGGTGTATTCGATGAAAATGGCACATGCATATTAACTCACCAAAATTAAACCGATTAGCGGATTTTGTTGAAATTTTCAGAGAATGAAAAACTAATAATGAGTTACGATTTACAAAATTTGTTTTATCCAATTTCGTCTCCCATCCCGAATGCCCGCACCTTCCTTTTCACTCCACCCATCAAATTTTGTAAAACCGATTTTCCCAGTATTTTTGTTGTTTTTACCCAAATTTTCTTCAACTCCAACTCTGTTTTAAGAGTTTTGGAATGTTTGCGAAGTTCCGTCTTCATAATTGCCAAGAATTTGTCAATTGGGTGAAGCTACGATGAATTTGGTGGGTTCATATATTTGGGCACAAAATTGACTCCGTTGACACGTTTCGAGCGTAGTGGCAGGATGTTAAATCAGGTCAAAACAGAGATTTTCCTTATATTGATGGAATTTCCCTCAAAACCCCGCTGTTACGGCGAGGCAAATCTATTACAGCACCGTGCTCTTAGCAGCACCGTACGAATTTTGCGGTTCAGTGCAGCTTTAGACTGCAACCCAAGTAACATTTCAAGTTTTATCGTGGTTTTAAAGTGTTCTACAAGTCTAAATCATGGTCTTCAGAACCCTCATAAAACCCGAATTGCTACTTGGGAAGTGTATTTAATTAGGTTTAGGTTTAGGTTCGTATTCGAACTCACACTTGCGTGTGAGTGTGATTGCGAGTTCAAAGAATCTCCTCATGAGGCCTAGGTTTTCGTCACTCTTACTGTAACAAAATATCTTAGTTAGGTTAATTTAAGTGTTGCTGACGGCAACAAACCTGATGTATAAACTTACAAATTTTAATCCACTTCACGTGTTGAAGTTCACTGTGATTAATGTGATTATAATGTGTTGTGCTATCTGTATATAAATTTTAATTACGATCAAGAATTCAATCGATTTTACCACTAGCAAACACTTTTAATTTGCGAAAGAAAATAAGTAATAGTTTTTAATCTGTCTTCGGTAATATCCTTTTTTTCTATTTTTTATCTGTACTCCTTATCTGTCCTGTCATCCATGATGTCAATTGTCCTGTCAAGCGTAGCGTTACGCCCAGTCAGCTGCCCTACTGCAAATTGGCTCGCTTCAAGACCGGTGTGCAACTGGCTGTCTCCAACATTCCCCGGCCCGAACTTCCTTCCAGCTGTACCGCTGCTTTGAACCTCAAGTACAGCCAGACTTGTAACTGGCCTCTGAAGCACTCTGCTGCTAATTTGGACGTCAGCGATGCGGATTCTGCCATCCTTTCCGGGGTATACTCTGACGACCTTTCACGAATCCAGCTGTTCCGTATTCCACCATCCACCAACATCACCAAATCTCCAAGATGGTTTAGAGTCGTCATACCACTTGATGTGTGTTATGATGGTCGGGAGGTATTCCCTAACCCATCTGCCACATAAGAGGTCTAGAAGACTCTGCGCGTGTCCCCAGTTGGTTTTGAGCGCAGCGCCAGTATCAACAGGTGACTTGGCTGGCTGCACAACACCACTGGGGCTCAACACCAAAAAATGATTGGGGGTAAGCGCTTCGTCATCTTCCAAATCGAGTGGCACGTGCGTTAGCGGCCTAGAGGCTTCCACCTCGACCAGAACGGTTCCAAAGGTCTCCTCGTCTGGATTCCTGCTGGTAGAGAGCGTGTGTAAGCCTATTTTGACCGAACGGACCAGTCGTTCCCACGAGCCACCTATGTGTGGGGCAGTTAGTGGATTCAAAATCCACTGAGTGTTGCAGTTGGTAAAGGTGTCAGCCTGTTTCAACTCCTTCCTAGCGCCATGAAAATTGGTTCCTTGGTCACTGAAGATTTGCTGCGGAGCACCTCTTCTTGCGATGAACCGTCGCACAGCCATTTTGCAGGATTCAGTTGACAGACTGCTTGTGACCTCTAAATGGATGGCTCTCACGGTTTGGCACACAAAGAGCGCTACCCATCTCTTCACACTACTACGACTTGTAAATGCAGTGAAATAAAAGACGATTGATCTTGAGGAATGCTTGGAACCGATTGAAAGTTTTATTTAACTGATAAACTAACAGTGGTTACTACGAACTCGCGGATTACTTAGATTGAGATCACAACACTTCTTCGTACATAGTATGGCTTATATCATGTAATATAGGCTGTCTTGCAATGAGCACTCATTGATCTAGTTTTCACTGAAAATCCTATGTATGAGTGCTCATTGCAAGAAAGCCTATATTACATGATATAAGCCATAGTCTGTACGGGGTATAAGCTGCGAGTCCTATTAATGTTCTGAAAGCTTCCAGTTTGATGTTCGGTAAAGCTTTCGTAAGACCGTCGGCGGGTTGCTCCTTCGTGCTAACGTACGCAAGGTCGATGACTCCACGATCCAAAGCGTCCTTCATAAACTGGTGCTTGATGTCCAAATGTTTGGTCCGGGGGTTATATCCTTGGTTCCGCGCCACGCAGATAGCGGATTGATTGTCACATCGAATTGAAATGACTTGCTGCCCGAAATTTTGTGATTGATGATACTGCCACCTGCACGGTCCTTGAAAGCGCCAAATATTCGGCTTCACACGATGAGAGTGCAACTGTCGGCTGTCGTAACACGTATCCACTCGTCGATTTTCGCGTGTTGAGATCTCCTCCCCAATCCGCATCTGTATAACCGACCAAATGGGAAACTTCCTCTATGCAATACTGAAGCCGGTGTCCAACTGTGCCCTTTAGGTACCTTATGATCCGTTTTACAGCAATCCAAAGGAATTTTCCAGAATTACTGCAAAATTGGCTGACCTGATTGACAGCATATATTTTATCAGGCCTCGTCGCTTGCGCCAAGTACGTCAAACAGCCAACTGCCTCCTTGAACTGTACATTTTTCATCGCCTGAATTTCGTCTGGTGTGCTTGGTGACAGCTTACTGTGGAGCTTCAAGCTAAGATCAGCTGGAGTCGAAACTGGACAACAGTTCGCCATGTTGAACCGTTGGAGAATGCTCTCCACATAATGCTGCTGGTCAAGCCAAAGCTTACCATTTGGCCTATCCCTGGATATTCTCAGTCCCACGCAGAATTTCGCTTGACCAATGTCCTTCATGTTAAAACGGGTATTCAAAAATTTCTTCAGCTTGATTTTCATCTGAGGGTCGTTGCTGAAGATGAGGAAGTCATCAACATAGATGGTCACAAAAAGCATCTTTCCTCCTTCTAACTTGAAATACAAGCAAGTATCGACATCCGAGCCTGTAAGTCCGAAATCTTTTAACGCCTCATCGAGCTGGCTGTTCCAGACCCCGCTGGATTGCTTCAAGCCGTAGAGTACTTTCCGCAACAGACACACCTTGCCGCTTTTGTTCACGAAGCCTTCAGGTTGATCCATATATATGATTTCGTCCTTGAGCTTCCCCTGCAGGAATGCAGTAACTGCGTCCATCTGTTCCACATCCAGATCGTGTTTCACAGATAATGCCAGCAAATATCGAATGGTGGAGAAAGGGACCACCGGCGAATAAACCTCGTCATAGTCGATTCCCGGTCGCTGAGAACATCCTTTGACCACCAAACGTGCCTTGAATCGCTCAATTGTTCCATCCGGTCCACGCTTCGTTTTAAACACCCATTTGTTGCGAATACACTTCCGATCGGCCGGTAAGTCAGCCAACGTCCACGTCTCATTCTGTTCAAGCGCGTGAATTTCCTCCTTCATGGCCACAATCCAGTGCTCACGTTCTGGACGCTTCATCGCCTCTTGATAGCTCGTGGGATCATCAACAACAATATGCTCGTCCGCACACTGTGGGGAAATATCGGGGCCAGGCACATCTCTCCAGTCGGCGTTGGACGGACCTTTCAACGAATCAGTATGCTCAATCTCAGAGACCGTACAAGCGTTAGGCGGACCTTCCATCAGATCATCAGGCTCAGACGGTCCTTCCGTATCTTGCTCCTCTGGGATAGTATTCTCGACGTTTGGAGGCTCCGGTACATCGAAAACTTCATTAATCCAGGTGACAATTTCCATGAACTCCACCGGTTTCTGCTTCTCGGTTGACATCACTGCTTGACCTTCGTTGCTAATGATCACATCTCGACTGGTTACTACGTCATCGTTCTACGAAAGATAAATCCGGTATCCTTTCGAATTCTCCGCGTACCCGACAAAAATGCCTTCCACGGATTTTGAATCAAACTTCTTTCTCTTCGATTTCGGCACATGGACCATCGCCTTGGCACCGAATATCTTCAGATGGTTTAGATTCGGCTTCCTTCTGGACCACGCTTCTTCTGGTTTCATCATCTGCAGCGCTTGTGGACTTCTGTTGACCAAATACACGGCGGTTGAGATTGCTTCCGCCCAGAACTTCTTCGACAGTCCCGCATCATTGATCATACTCCGCGCCTTTTCCACGAGCGTACGGTTCATGCGCTCAGCGATACCATTCTGCTCCGGGGTATAGGGACAGGACGTCTGATGAATAATGCCGTCTCGCTCCAATGTTTTCTTCATCACCATGAACTCCAAACCGTTGTCAGAACGCAATATTTTTAACTTTCGTCCAGTTTGCCGTTCCATCATGGCCTTGAACCTTTCGAAAACATCCTTTATTTGGCTCTTTGATTCCAGGAAGTAAACGAAAACCTTTCGACTCGCATCATCGACGAATGTAACGCAGAAACGGTTCCCTCCAAACGAGGCTTCTTCGATTTGACCACACACATCGGAGTGTACAAGGTCTAGCAGACCTTCTGCTAGGGATGAACTAGAATGAAAAGAGTCTTGAGCATGCTTACCCTTTGCGCATGCCACGCAGTCCACTTTCAGTTCATTCTTCAAATCCATGCCATCAACCATCGCGACAAGTTTCCGCAAACTGCCTTGATTCAAATGCCCAAGCCTCTTGTGCCAGATATTGGACTCAGTTATCAAGTAAGAGGATTCCGGTCTCTTCGTGTTCAGTCGGTATAAGCCTCCGGTCTCCATTCCAGAAGCGATAACGTCACCATCCTCGTCACGAATCTCGCAAGTTTCAGCCGTGAAAATTACACTCAGCCCTTTCTTACATATTCGGCTCACCGATAAAAGGTTGATTGCCAAATCCGGAACTTGCGATACATCCTGAACTTCGATTGAACCTTTCTTGCAACTCCAGCTTCACCAGACCTTTCGATGTTGATTTCACGCTTTGGTTGTTTGCCGTTTCGATAGAGTGTACAAAAGTTTTCTGCTTCACAACATTTAGTAGCGCACAGAGCCTTACCTCTTGACTTTGATGAACTTTGTTTCTGGGAACACTTGGCCGCGTAATGCCCAGGTTTGTTACAATTGAAGCACGTACCTTCCTTCTTATCTGCTCCACTTTTCGGACGCCGCGACTTCTGCTTTGAATAGAATGCTCCTTCGCCAGAACAGTCCAGCGGCCACTGCACATCTTGAAGTACCTTTGCCTTAACGAGATCCGCCGTCAACTCGATTCCCGATGATTGCAAAGCCATGGTCGTTCACCCTGAATCCGATCTCGCTCAAATCATTCGTGATGGACACAAGCTCGTCAACGTAGTCCTCAACACAGCTACAATTTTCCAATTTCACTCCGGTCAGCTTGTCCAGCAAACCGAATCTTCGGGTCAGCCCGTTGTCTTGAAACGATTTCTGCAGCTTGCTCCACGCATCCGATGCTGTAGTAGCCTTTTGCACGATTCTAAAAATGTTCCTCACGACACGCAGGAAAATTGTAGCCAGCGCTCGATCGATCAGCTGCGGATCAGGTTCCTGTCCATCCGCAGGTTTGACCGCTTTCCAGGTGCCTTCTCTAATCAGCGTCATCTTCATGAGAAACGCCCATGATGTGTAGCTTCTCAATGGCCGGAACATTCATGGAATTTCCAAATGATCGCACACTTCCGCTAGCACGCACACCGTCTCCAACAGTATGGGTCGTTGTCGATCCTGCACCTTCGCTTGAACTGCCTCCGCCATGGTTCCGATTTTCCGGGATTGGGCTTATTAACATGGTGGGAGCTCCGGAACTACTTTTCTTCAACTTGAACTTGTGCTATGTCCAGTGTTCTGGGCCCATAACCACTTGTAAATGCAGTGAAATAAAAGACGTCTGATCTTAAGGAATGCTTGGAACCGATTGACAGTTTTATTTGACTAACAAACTAACAGTACTTACTACGAACTCGTGGATTACTTAGATTGAGATCACAACACTAAATACGACCGATCAGGATGTAGAAAGGTCCGCAATAGTCCACTCCGGTGAAGGAGAAAGGACGTACGTAAGAAGGCATCCTGGAATCTGGAGGGGGTGCCATTCTCGGAGCCCGTGGGGTAGCCTTGTAGACGATACACCAGTTGCACTTTCGAATTTTTGCCGAACCTCATTAACAATAGTCTCCACGTTGCAGAGTGCGTATTTACGGTGATACCAATCCAAAAGGAGTCCAGTCACGTAATGGTTCCGTGAAAGTACTATTGGGAACCTAGCGTCGTAGGATGTGTAGTTGGTAGCACCAATTCACCCTTCCTGTCTAATTACTCCCGTCTCATCGACGAAGGGTGATAATTTTTTGAAGCGGGCTTGTTTTTTCCAACCTTGCTGCACTCGATTGTTGCTGCTGTCTTCCGAGCACGATTACTTCATCATCAAAGAAACTCCTTGGCATTCTGCAGCTCCCGTTGAGACAAAATGGGGTTGAGTTCGACAGGATCTCCGTTTATTTGGCTTCTGCAGTTATTCATACACCGCAGAAGGAATGCTGTGGCTCTCAATAGCCTTTCCCACTTGGAATACCTGCTGTAGTCTATCAGAGGTTCAGGTCCGACAAACCACCTACAATCCGCATGGAAGCTGGGTTCTTGGCACCCAACGCCATTCCTCTATATTGGTCACATCGAGAATTTCGCTGATTCTGATCGCTATCGCTACTGACGGTATTTGCGCTGGTCTGACTGTATCCACGATAACACCGTGCTTGAATCGCTTCAGATTACTCTACGACGAATCGGCAGCGTGTGGTTTTCCTCAATTGACTTCACCTATGACCGCTGCCTGCAGTTCCAACCGCGGGATTGACAGTGGTTTTAGTGGAGCGACCTTCGATTTTGCAGATACAAGTGCACAGCGGACCTGACCACGATCGACGATGCGGAAGTAAGCAACGCAGGCGTACGCTTCCTCACTTGCATCAACAAACACATGCAATTCAAGTGTGTCCAAGCTGTTCGGAGAATAGTTTGGGAAACAGCAGCGAGGGATAGTCACTTGATCCAGCTCTTTCAGTACTTCCACCCAGCGACGCCATCGGTTGAAGATCTCTCCGAAATTTGCTCGTCCCAGCTCACATTGGACCTCCAGATGTCCTGGATGATACACTTTCCGTGTACTTCGAAAGCGGCCACTAAGCGAAGAGGATCAAAAAGACTCATTACAACCCTCAAGACTTCGCGCTTCGTTGGAACACCCCTGTCGTTCAATAGCTGGGATATCCCATCACGGAAGCGTATGGAAAACGTGAAAACGTCACTGGAAGGCTGCCACAACATTTCCAGAACTCTTTCCGTCCCATTGTTCCATTGTCCAACCTCATCCGAGTTCGATAGCCAATTACGGATTTCAAATCCGGATTTCGCATGGACCTCTTTTACTGCTGTTGCAATACTCGTCGCTTCCTCCACAGAATCCCTGCTGTCGAGATAATCGTCCACGTAGTGGTTATGTACGATCGCATCTACAGCTTCCGGGAACTCGAACCTCCATTCTTCTGCATTTAGATTTTCATGACGTATTGGGAAGAGCACGGTGAGCATGTCGACCCAAACGTCGCTACGTCCATGGACGTGAATTTCGCCAAACGGACTTTCGTACCACAGGAACGGCTGACTTTGACGATCTTCAGGGCGAATCAGGAGCTGGTGAAACATTTCTCTGATATCACCCGTTACTGCAGGTCCGGTCCCTTCAGACGCATGGAGTTATACGAGACTCCATCCACCTTCGCCGCAGCATCCCAAACCACTCGAATTTTTCCCGGCTTGTTTGGATTAATAACCACTCCGCCGATGCTCGATGAGCGTATCCTTTGGACTCGTAGGAAGCAATCTGCTGGCTGACGCTTTCGTAGAGTTCAGGTGATTTCTCCAGTCTTCGCACTAGGCACTTAAGACGCCGCTCTGCCATCGGTCTACTGTTCGGTAATTCGAAATAATCATAGCGCCACAGCAAGCCCGTCTCAAACCTTCCGGAAGCTGTGCAAACCGTGGTCCGTTGCATGATCTCCCGTGCCCGTCGGACATCTTCTGCTTTTACCGCTAGCGCAGCCACTACACCAGTGTTTTCGATCGAGAAAAACTCCTTGACAACGTCGTGTAATTCCCGATCATTGGAACCAGAACAGATGTGCAGAAGACGGTGTTCAAATGGTTCGTTCAGGCCTTCCACCTGTCCAACCAAGTTTAGTTTTCGTTGCGACTGGTTCAGAAGGTCTACCCGCTCGTTTCTTCAACGTGACTAGTAGCTCCGTGTTCTCCAAACCAATTAGGATGCGAGAGGTGGCTCCGTTATAACTTTTTACCGGAAGACCCCGAAGGTAAGGAAACTGTTTAACCAGTTGATTGAATTGCAAAGACTGCGGAGGAAGATCCAAACGATCAACCGTACGCACGCACTCGAGAGTATGACGCTTGCTACTATCCGTCCCAGATATGCCGAGTTGGATGACCCTTGACTCCGACTTCATTCTCGTTACGTTTCCTGTCCATTGTAGGCAAAGTGGCTCCAGTTCGCCTTCCATACCGAGCTGGTCCGCAACTTCCTTCTCCACCGAAGTTAGCGATGACCCGTCATCTAGAAAGGCTAATACTTCGACTGATGAATCCTTGCCGTATAAAGTCACGGGTAGGATGCGGAAAAGAGTAGACCGTGGCTTTTGTCCGGTTGCAGGTGTGCCTTCATGTTGCCCTGGGTGTAGCAAAGTATGGTGTCGAAGCTCGCACCCTTGTATACCGCACCCTGACACCTTGCACGGCCACTTTCCATGCGAAATCAAGCACCGTCTGCAGAGAAGTAACTGCTGGACCAGCTTCCAACGTCCTTCGAGGTTGCGACTCTTGAAGACATTGCAGTCGCTAATATTATGACCAAGCTTTTGACACACGGAACACGGTTTGGGTTAATACGGCTGTTTCTCCTTGTTAATCTCACCCGACTTCCGATTCTCCTGATCTGCATTCTTTCGGATGTTTTCCGCATGTGCGTTGACGTAGCCCTTTTCTTTACTCTTCTACTTCTCCTGTTTCTGGATGACCTCGGTGCTCAACGTTACGTTGCTAGCAGCTCACGCAATTGTAGACATGTAGTCACTGAAAGCGCGCAGGTCCGCGTAAGGAATGTGTCGTTGATAAAGTGCCCAATCCAGCTTAATTCCTGCTGGGAGCTTTCCAACCAACTCTTGCAGCAAACTAGGGTTGGATAAATGGTTCTCCATGCCCATTGCACGTAAGTGGCCGCACAAATTTTAAACCGCTAAACCAAAAGGCAATTACACTTTCTAAACGATCCGCTTTTGGGGGAGGTGTAGAACGAACCTTGCTAATCAGACTATTCACCACCAGCTCAGGCCGACCATACAACATCTGCAATGTTGAAATCATCTGCGGTACGGATGAAGGGTGAAGAAGCTGACAGCTAACAGCATGTAGCGCATTACCTTTTAAGCAGTGTGCAACCGCATCAAATTCTCGGCGTCAGAGTATCCGAGTTGGTGTAGCTGCTGTAGAATAAAGGCCAGTCAGCTGGGTTGCCATCGAAGATTGGGAGCTCCTTTGGGACTACGTATGCGAATAGCTTGGGATGCATGACACAGGCGGACAAGAGACTGAACCAGACCCAACGGGTATTGCATTGGGAGCGGGATGGGTGCGTATATTTCCAAAATCCACGGGAGGCATTTGAGACGAAGGGAATGAAACTATGGGTCGTTTGCACGCCGGAATACTTCCCAACCTGTTCGGTAGAGCAGCACTATTTCCAATCGCTGGGGGCCGCCGGGACTGTTGATGACTAGTCGGACATTGATAAACTTCTGTCGGTGGCTGTAGCGCTGACTGTAGGCGAATACTGTCTAGTTGATGCTGCAGATCTCGAACCTGCTGTTCGAGCTCATTGGTACGTGTTCCTACTTCCGATGTAATTCCCTGGTTGGCTCTTGCATTTGCCAGCTGTTGTGAAGTGGGCGGAGATATTCCAAACTAGATTGTGCTTGCGAGACTTGAGTGTTGGCTTGACTGATGATTGGTTGAACGTTGTCGTCCACTGGCTTCGATGCAGTATTCCCTTTTGGGATGGCTCCGGTTCGAGACCTTGAGGAAGTTGGGGCATTTTTGTTCTCGGAACTTGTCAAAAGCGCCTCACGCTGGGCTTCCAACCACGTATGAACTGTGCTAGATGCACTTCGTTGGCTTCGATAACTTTTCACGCTACCATTCTCACCTTCATTCAGCTTGTTCTGCAGAAGATTATACTTCCTTCTGATGAAATCTAACTCCCACTCCATCTTCTCCTGCATGGCTTTGCTTCTGATCTCGATTTCCTGCTTTACCGCCTTCTCACGCAATGCTCTGGCGTACTCCTGTCCTTCCTTCATCAACTTTGCCTGGGCCCTTGCTCCTCTTCGATTTGCTGCATTTGCAGCTGAATATTCGCCATGCGAATTCATGATCAACTTCTCGTTCGTGATGGACATGGCGAGAGCGCTTGTGCACCATCTTCCTCACAATGGATACAACTAAAGCTTCGGTCTTTGATGCTGTCGTCCACCTTTGCGCAAGAGAAATGGTACCACCTCTGGCATACGTCACATTGCACCATGTATCGGTCCGCATTATCAGGTCGATTGCAGTCGGGGCAGTGAGATTCGGTTGTCGCCTCCTCTTCTGAGACCCTCTTAACGACACTCAAACGTGTTGACCCTGGTCTGAGAGTGGACATCTTGCAACGGCGAATCGTATCGCTCCCGACAGGCTGATACTGGACCCGGCTAACCTACAAATGGTCGGTAAAATTTCTAAAAGTTTGTTGCTGACGGCAATGTAAACTTCGGTGAATTTTCGGATCTTCAGTTAGCAAACTAAACTTTTGAGTGACTGTCACATCTGTCGGAAATCTGTTGAAAGCACAGGACTGCAACGCCTGTCATCTGTGAACAACTCGAGTGAAGCCAAATTTCTTTGGTGCTCTGGTGCTAATTTGACAGATCCTCCTTTTCCTCTATGATTAAGGTTGGAACATGTCGCGCCGCGTTGCGGAAAATAGATAGAGTCTTCTAGATAACGTTATAGGAAAACATGATTCACGTTAATTTTGCTCGTCAATTCGAAAACAACTAAATCATTTTTTAGTTGTCCATTGCGGGAAAGTAAGAATGGTTTTGAAGGCATTACATTTGTTGTCACCTTGCCGCATTTAATATTACATGGTTGGAGCTTAAATATCCTATGGATCACCTGCTGATGTTTTTGGCAGTTTCAAGAACTGGATCACATTGCAGGGGGTTGGTTGAAAACCATCACCACAGTTCAACTGGGGTGACACTGTGGAATGCCAAGCTGAGGCAGTGCACCCAGCGGCAACAATTGCAATATTCTTGAAATTTTTGAAACATTCCTGAGATTTTTTGAATTGTCTATAACTTATAAAACATCCCAACTATTCCAGTTTCAACATTCTTCTATTCTGTTTAAAAATGCAGTTTCTTTCAGTATTTCTGTCAGTCCCATTGACGGGAATAATGGAAAATGCATGTATGAAATCCAAGTCTTGCAAATTTTCAATAAGTCATAGAAATATTTTTTTGTTAATTTAACGATTCAAATATCATCGATTAATTTTCACCATTTCCAACAGCGTTCGCTCTAATGGCCTTCGAAAAGCTACATGTTTGTACAACTCAAGCAAATTAAGAGGTTCGGAGACTTCAAAAGAACCATTCTCCCAAAAATGTAAGCCATTGCTCCAAATCAATCCGCAAACTAAAAGCTACTTAAAGTAACGTAAACATTGAAGAATTCATCCAAACAAACCAATGGCTTTTCACGTCTTCATGCTTCGCCATCGCATAATGCTGACGACTATGAGGTCACTATTATAGCTCTGAAAATTAAAATTCAAAGACTCATCTCCTAGCGTCTCCAATCTAGGCCGTGGTGGCAAAGACACAGCCTACTGCAACAGTCCGTCCGTCCGTCTGCCCGCTTGCCCGTTCCCATGGTGCCGCTTTGCGCATACGACATATCATTCCGATGGAGACGCATGGCTTGCTTCGACCACGTTTTCCGTTCCGCTTCAAATGCTCAAGAAATCCGCTTTTCCTTTTTCGGAAAAGAATGGATCACAGAATGGAGTGAGAGAATGAACCAACCACAAGAGGGTTATAAAAAAAAGGAGAAAGTTCCCATAATTGCCTCATCCTGCGGTATTAACCCATCTCGAGTGGTGGCTCGGAAAAGTTTGAGATTCTTGCTGCGTTTGTTGAGCTTTGCCGTTCTCGGTGTGTCTTCTGCTGGTAGGTACCTACTTTATTCGAATTGATGAAACACAGAATAAGAACTCTCAAGATTTTCGACTTCTTTCAAGCATCGTCGTAGTCGTCGTCGTCGTCATCATCATCATCAGTAGTCGTTTTCCTCACGTTACGTTTCAGAAAAAAGTCCGATGCTTGCTTTTGCGACGTCATGAAATGTTGACAAGTGCTCGTTTGATCTCAAGAGGAGTTGCTTCGGTGGGTTCGATGAGAATTCGAAAAATGCTCAATGGGCGGCACTGAAGGAAATATTGCTGTAGTTTTCGATAAACCGTTTACATCTTCAAATAAAGGGAATAACTTGACCCGAGAAACGATCCCGGGGAAAGCAGTTGGGTGAAAATCAAAATTCAAATAAAAAGTACCTAAGATCTGAGTAAAACTGTGACTGATCGAACTCAAGTGCTGTGTGCATTTTCAGAATCGCAGTATGACCGTCGAGATCGGAAAGTGCTGGCATATGTACTGCCCGTACTACGGACAGTAGTACCGAACCTACGTACATAACACAGCTCTCATAGCAGAGAGAGAGAGAGAGAGAGAGCACCCACCAAAGAGCAGTGATATTGAAATGTATTTAAGTCGTTTCCACAGGCTATTTTTAGCGCTTTTAGTGTATTTATAATTTTTCTATTTATACTCTCCGTTCCATTACCCTATTCTCGGCTAGAGTTCATGTGCCCTGTATGCCCTCTCGCCATCTTCAACTCGTTCTGTCCGTCGTCGAAATTGTGTATACCTTCTGCACATCCACAGGCAGCAGCGAGGGATAACCCTTCCGACCTCCTTCAAGCCAACGAGTGGAGCCGCAGCCGCCGCAGCACAGCCTACTCTGCCACCACCACCATCGCATTCTAGTGAGCAATGCTCATTTAAGATTTGTGCGCGACTACTACGATTGCTTCTCACATACCGCAGTAGCCCGAGCGAGTGTAGAAGCAGCTGAACAGCATCATTGCTTGCTTTGTTTGTTTGTATCACTCCGCACCTCATACCACTCATCGCTCCGTTCTCTTATTGACCCCCATGGTTCGTTCTTCGATCAGGGTTTCAGTCAGTTTTCCTCGGCTAAAGGAGAAGAACAGCTTCCGCAATTGCGGGAATTGCAAAGGAAATTTGATCGTTTTCCACTTTGGTGCCGTTTCGTTCGGTGCCTGCAAATCTCTCCTGGGGAATGAACGTCGGTGACGTTTAGATGTTGACGATGACGACGATGAAAACGAGGAGCGCAGAGGAGGCATGATGTAATGGCAATTATTCCCCTCGTTTGCATCGATCATTTCCCAGAGCTAATTAAAGTGTCGTTGTTTAGCTTCCGTCTCCTGTCATGTTGCTCCATCCTGGGGATGTCTGCCAGCCACGGTGTCGTCGCTGTCGTTCGTTATGATGGCGAACAAATTGACGATGGAATTGAGTGGTTTGCTCTGGCGGCTGCTCTGGGTGAGTGAGTATGTGTGTGTGTTCAAAATAGAAGGAAGCGAGGAGCGATGAAAATCGACAATGCAGCAACGAGCGAGAAGGCCTTAAATGGGAAAGCTTATGTCACTTGGGAGCTTTCGGGTGAAAGTTTTCGTTTTTGAGTGTGAGCAAGTCGACGCTAGGTGGCACTATGGTGCGATTGTTGTTGATGGTGGTACGATGCGGCAGCATTTTTTTGTCATTTCCGTTCTGCTGTTTGTGTATTTGGACCATCGCTCCTGTGAGTTCGAGTCAGGGAAATGCTTGTAATTCGGGTATGAGACTAATGCTATCTCTTGACACCATTTGAGTGATTTTAAAATTTCTAAGCATCGCCAGAGTTAAACACAGAAAATGATGACTCCATGAGATTGGTTAAAATAGATAGCGATAGATTTGGTACAATGATGAAGCGACTTTAATGCTACCTGGTATTTCTAGATGAAGTGAAGCAAGATTTCTGGAGTGCAAATCTCTATCACGCTATCATAGAACGTGGGCTTACTCATTCCTCATTCAACGGCACATGGAAATCGGAATTCTAGATTCTCAACAAATCTCACACCAGCGAATCAATCTTCGAAAAATCTTCTTCCATTTCTCGCATCTACTTTCATCGCACATCATATTTTTGCAGGAATTCTTCAGAATCGTCATCAATGTTCTTTCTATCTACTCAGCGTCCGCGCAGCTTACCACAGCAAAACACAATTATTCCTGCATCGGCGATAGAGTCGCCCCCCTCGGCTAGGAGAAATAAATCAGAACTTCATAATGCATAATAATTGAGACAGTTGAAGTTGGAACCTTTCAGTTGTTAAAAGAGGATTTATGAAAGCGGAAATGATATACCAGGGTGTCGACTCAATGAACAAAACTAAATTCTCTGATATTGCTTGATTTCCCAAACTTTTTTTTTTATGTTTTAAAGTATCCAAATCGTTCTGGAGTTCAGATGATTTATTCTACTAGATCACCCATGACTAGGATAAAGTCTGTAGTATCAAAATATGTCCAAACAGATTCATACACGAAACGAAAATCAATTTTTTTATTCATGTGTTTCACTTATACATTTTTGCCAAAGCATCAGCCTTATACATTCCATAAGACAAACCACATAGGTCCTACAATAATGCATAAAAGGTATGTGTGACCGCTTATACATTTCATTTGACACATGAGCTTCATTAACTTTTTGCAAGGCGTCTGCTTATTAGTTGACTTATACATTTTATGAATAATCAGCAATAGAAATTTGCCAAAAGGTATAAGGAGATTTCTATCCGTGTAGTATCTATGTGGATAATGTTTAATTATTTCCACGTAAACCAGATGATCTAGGTTCTCCAAATCGTCCTGCAGTTCAGATGATTTGTTTTACTAGATCAACAAAGACTGGGAGATCATTTCGATTGGCTTATTTATAATTGAAATCCGTCCGCTATTGACAGAGTTATAAGTGGTCGATTTTGGTTTTTTGAAATTGCACCTCCAATATGTTGCCGAAAAACACGTCAAAATTGCATATATGGTGAGATATTCACCCATATTCTTGTTTTCGTTCGAACGAAGACAAGAATTTATGTGATCAACAAAATAAAACATATTTATGTTTTGTGTAGTCACCCTTTACCAAGCCACGGAAAATAAAATAATGTTGACCAAGCCAAACCATAAGCACCAACAGATACGAGAACTCTGATCTGAGCCCAGGTGACTAGCAAATCTTGATCAGCAATTTCCCGGGTTATTCCTGGAATTTGGCAATTTTCCCGGTTTTGTGATAGGATATATTTAAATCAAACATTAAACCGAATGCCATTAAGCCTCCCTTTGGCTAGTTTTTGCACCTTGTTGTTGGTGGACGGGCTTAATTTCATGCTTTTAAGTGGAGTGTTGGAGACGGTAGGTTTATGGCCGGCATTGCTGGCTCATGTCGCGATAGAATGGCGCCATGGGCAGGCAATGAGGATTACTAAGCTTCCCCTTTCTGATAAACCACTGCATGAGAGAACCAAAGATCTAGTGCAGCAGTGATAGTATCTCACTTGTTACTCTTTTGTTTGAGAGCCACGTCGTAGTACGCTTACGTATAGGCACTGACGTTGGGTGCGATACTGGCGGGTTTTGATTTGGAATAAATGTTTGAACTATGACTCGGGATTTCCACTGTGGCGTGCTTCTATTGCAACATACCCATACGTATTTTTGTGGTACGACATAGTGGAAGCGTGTGAGCATAGCTGGAGCATATACCCTATATAGTTTTGGAATCAGCTTACTTCTTCGTCACTTGAAGGTGTCACCTGAGACGAACAAATATATAATAAATGTAGGTCAAATTCAAAAGTCCTTGAAATGCGTTAAATTTTAGATTACAAGTGCAGGTACTTTTTAAAACATGGGTTTGATTAGGTAGATTAGGGATTGCAGGTACTTTTTAAATCATGGGTTTGATTAGGTAGATTAGGGATTGCAAATATTTATTAAATTAGGCGAATTAGATATCATAATCATCAAATGAACTAAAATAAGGAAATTCAGGCAGTCTAATAACAAAAGAAGTAGGACACGGAGGTCTGATTAGGGAGACATCTAGCATTTAAAGTTGTAAAATAAATCTACCTGTTTTGTATATTTGTTAATTGCAGGCAATGTCATATCTTCGATCAAGCACCTTACGAATAAGTTAAATTTTGGGAAGAATGTGTGAAATATGTTGATATGTTTGAGGTGAGAATTAGGACTGTTGTAATTTAGTATGTTTGCGATAAGGTAGGATATGTAATCTAAACCCTTTTGAGCAAATTTTTGACAAAACAATTCTTGAAATTTACAGGAAAGTAATATCCTAAAGAATAATTTGGTTTAGCCTTTGTTAACACAAATATATTTATAGACCCGTTCAATGTGGATGTTTAATTGAAAGTTTGCTAGAGATGCTAGAGTAGAGATCCATGCTGGAGATAATCCTGTCTGGTTTTAATCAATAAGCAATAGTATGAGATCTATATTCCAAAGTACACTATCTTTGAAATAATAAATTATATACAGTAAATTGAAATCTGATCTAATATAACCAAATATTGGATACAACGTAGAGTAAATATCACCCGGAAACTAATACCTCCCTTCTTCTTCTTCTTCTTCTTCCTCGTTTTGTCTTTGCATGTAAAATAATTACATCTGCTAACACGACTCACCGAAGATCTGTTGAACTCATAGGAGGCTAACGCAAGCATCTGATTAAATTGGAAGTAATGATTTACAATGGAGGGCCAATCTTAGTGAGGCTCACAGAAAAAAGACGGGCACTGCCTTTTCTCAGCAATTGTCAATCAGATTTATCATACTGATGTTCACTGTACACTCCAGAGTTTCAACGAAGCGTTCACTATAAATGGAGTCATAAGAGTTGCCTATAAATTTGCTGCATTTACCAGAAGTCGTCGGAATCATTATGACAGTGTAGTACAAATCATGAGATTAAATGCTGGTGTACAAAACCCCATACAGGATAAGGAACTGCGAGATTTTATTGCTCCCGACAGACAGGTGGAGGTATGGCAAAGGAACCCTAGAATAAATGCGTCCCAAATTAGCACGTGTTACGAAATTCCAAGGAATACAACACTCCATTGAATTCTGCATCAATAGTCATCAACGAACTTAAGTTTGCAAGCAGGAATGTCAGGGGATGCTCAACAGAGGACAAGAAACAGACATTAGAGGACAGTTTAAGAAGATCAGCTCTAACACATGTTCATACGCGATGCGCGAATTTGCCAACATCATATGATATGTTACAGGACTCCCTCCAGATCTACAGAACAGGATAATTATTATGGGAGACTTTAACGCGCACATTGGCAGCCACGGAATAACAGAAGATGACAAGCGTTTTATCGGGACGAATCTGTTGCACCAAACAATCGAACTTAAATGGCCTAGAACTGAAGAACTTATTGCACTGTCTTAAACTCAAGGACTACCTAACGTTTGCAAAATCGCAGTCAGTAAGAGTTAACTGGTGAAATAAGAGGAGTGAGTTCCAAATCGATCACGTCCTCATGAGTATCATGAACTTCCTCAAAAATCCAATTATGAGGTGTTTCTTCCATCCCCTGAGTGATCATAAAATCATAATAAAACGGATAAACCACAAACCATGCCTGACCGAAATATAACTGCAGCAACTGCGACACTCCCAAAGCCAATATCTCCGATGACTCCGAGAAGAGAGCTAGCTTGCAAACGCTACGTTGAAATTCATCAGAAACTCCTGGAGGATCGTTCCAACCCAGAATTAAAAAGTGATTCCGAAAATGCACGCAAAGCACAAGCACACGCGTTTGAACAACACTTCGAAGAAAAGACTCAACGTTTCATAGATGATACGGATAAAGAAAATAATATTGAAAAAATCCAAATATATACATATCAGAGAATGGGAAGCGAAATTGAATTAACAAAGAACGGACGTCTCCATAGATCTTTTATCCGAAGGTGACATCCGCAAAGCAGGACCCGAGCCAACTATAATGGAAGTAATGCGTATCTTAGCGGGGACGAAGGGGAGAAATCCGTCAACTCCGAGCCCCCACAACTGCCGGAGATTGAAGCAGCTATCCGAAGTATGTAATCCAACAAGGCTCCCGGGGTCGATCGCACATCACAAATTTTGCATCAACTATTCTGTAATACCGCGACTTTTCCGGCCGACTAGATGCAGGGTGTCTTAGTGATGGTTCCTAAGAAGGGGAATCTTACTATGTGCGACAACTGGCGAGGCATCATGTTATCCTGAATCGGATACAAGCGAAGAGCGACGCGACTCTCCGGCGGCAGCAGGCATTCCGTGCCGGAAGATCTTATGTGAACCATATTGTCACACTCCGCATCATTCAGGAGCAGGTCAACGAGTTCCAAGTTCCCACTATTTGGTATTCATTGACGACGAAAAAGCTTTCGACCGACTCGATCACTAAAATCTGTGGGACGCCTTGAGACGCAAAGGAGTCGCGGATAAAATCGTCAACCTCATCGAAGCGCAGTACGAGGCTTTCACATGCAGAGTCCTGCATAATGGAGAATTGTTCGACCCTATCCGGGTAGTCGAAGGTGTGAGGCAAGGATGTATACTATCACCGCTACTGTTCCTCATCGTAAACGACGAGATCATGACAGGTGCAATTGACCTCAAATCATCTCAACGACTTCGGTTTGGCTGATAATGTTGCACTATTAGCAGACCGGCGCTCTGATATGCAGAATAAGCTCAACAATCTAGCCGAACGCTCCTCTGTGCCGGGTCTCATCACCAACGTCAACAAGACTAAATCGTTGGATGTCAACACGGACGACAACCGTTCCAACTTTACGGTACCGGGGCAAGTAGTGGAGAAAGTCGAAAGTTTCCAATGTCTTGAAAGCCAGATTTCGTCAGACGGCGGGATGAAGAGGTGCACGAATCAAGAAGGCTAGGGCCACTTTTGCGAGCTTACGAAATGTATGGAGATCTAACCAGATAAGTCAAGGTACCAGCATGATTGACCGCCCACGGTTGCTGTTCTGTCATTGCCAGATCAGCTGCAATTACACAGAGAACCAATAGATGATGTTTGGTACTAATATTCATCCTCAATGTGTAAAAACTGGAAATCTAATAATTAGCAATTAGCAGCGCCGATGGTGTAGTGGTAAGCGTGATTACCTCTCACCCCAGCAGGCCTGGGTTCAATCCCAGTCGGCGCCGCCGGGATGTTCTGAGGCATAACATCTCTGATCACGCCTTCCTTCGGAAGGGAAGTAAAGCCGTTGGTCCCCGGTTCATGAGTTGATGGGTCGATAGGTAGGGTCCAGGTGTGGGAGCTGCCTTCCTGGCGTCGGTAGCATTGGTGCTCAGCACGGAAAACAAGATCGTTGGAAAACAAATTAAAGGAAAACAAAAATAATATTTAGCAATACCAGCGCCAGCCGTGTCCGAATGCAGATCAAATAGAAAATGGGAAGGAATGTGTTGACGTGATACTCGCTGTGACGGAAACCGAGAAGTCCTCTGCGGTTCCACGAGAAATCACTGGGATGTTGGATGTGAGGAAAGGTTTGCGATTTATAATAGGTACACAAACACACAAACACACACACGCGCACACACGCATACATACACACACACACACACACACACACACACACACACACACACACACACACACACACACACACACACACACACACACACACACACACACACACACACACACACACACACACACACACACACACACACACACACACACACACACGGCCAGGCGGCCAAGGAGGTTCTAGTGCGGTAAGAATCCCACACACCGTGTTACAAGCAAGCGGTTGCACGACGACCTTTTTGAAGGTTTCCACCCAAATAGTCAAGAGGAGCTGTTCCAGAAAGCTTGCTATACCAGCCCCGATCCTTCAAGTAAACATTTTCAGGCCGCACGTTAGCGAGGATCAGAGGCAGTTCTCTCACAAAGAGCCGTAGACAGAGATGGATAAGCAGCTTGTGAATTTCGGCACTTTGAAGTTTGTTTCTGATAGCAGGTTGGGCAAACGGCCTCCGAAAGAATTTGACCGGATCAGCCTAAAATAAAAAAACAAAATTTTGTATGGTTATAAATTCAAATTATCGCAAAAATTCGAAAAAAGAACCTTTTCCAATAATTTTTGGTTGACCGGGATACGAGACACTTTTGCAATTACATAGAAAATGGAAAAGGCAATCAATTTCATATCAATCCTTTTTTTATTGGATAACACATTAATTATTTTGAATTAATAAAATGAAATTTGGCATATCAGACATGGATGCGATCACTTACTGCACATCTGTCATTAATGCAAATTGTAGCTCTTAACCTCTAGAGTAACTTTTTTCATAACATCGTTGGGGTAAAATTACGATAACTTCATCTTTTTGTTTTTGTCCCGCTACCCCATACATTCAACCAAATATTATAAATTAACAATATGGTTCACTCTTCCATTATCCCCAAGACACGATTTTTCCCGACGCTAGCGGCTCTAGTGACGCGAAAGGTGACTAGTACACTGTAAATTGAGCGTAACAAGGCAATCAAAAACAACTCACTGTTGAGTAAAATTTAACCGCACGGTAAGAAAAAAATAGGCAAAATTAAGCGCCGCCGGGATTTTCTGAGGTTCAAAATCTCTGATCACGAAGGGTGGCTGTGGAAGCTGCTTCTCGGGTGTCGGTAGCATTGGTATTCAGAACGGAAAACAAATCAAGGAAAAAAAGTTTATTTCATCCAACTAGGTACTATGTGGGAAGCCAAAAGTAAGTAAAGTCCCATGTACTCAATTAAACATGTTTTGTTGTTTTTGACACCATCCACATCCAGAGGGCCAGTCACTTTCGAATATATGGGAATGGTAGGAAACCATTTGGAAATGCATGAAGATTTTCAGTTTTTTTTCATTATCGTCTTTATGAGCAGTTTGGCAGTTGTCACAAATGACATCAAGATGCCTTGCCGGAGTCAAATTTGTTCTGAATAGTTTTCAATCTGATAAGTAGGCTTACTCAGATTGGGTTTTTCCGCTTTTCGCGCTGCCGTTCCGCTTCCGCTGTAATTGCGTAATAAATAATAAAGCGGAATGGAACGATGCAAAATAGAAAGCAGAATCAAAACAAAACCGCAAAAAGGCTACCAGAAACTCAAATTTCTAATGGTCATAGGATTACAGGAAGTTCAAAATAAAAATAAACCCCGTTAATATGCACGAAGTGTCAATAAGATAAGCAGGAGTCAACAGTATTGTAGGATATTTGGGCACCGCAAAAATCTCCCTTTTATACCTGCACCATTCTAAACATGCGATTATAACCATTTCCCCAGAACTTGGGTACATTTTACTCATCGTAATAAAACTGGTTTTCTCAGATTCTGCCAACTCCTTACTGCACACAGAAATTCAAAACAACCCAAAATTAAGTTCTTTTCACTCATCTCCCATGTTCCGTACGATAAGCCAAATTTGGGTAAACCGGCTCAAAGTAGTTTGCATTTAAGGACGGCAAAAAAAATTACCCATCGCTAAGTTATTTTCAATTTTTTCTACCCAAAATTAAGTTCAATTAACTCAAATTTGGATATATCGCATATTACTCAATTTTGGCTTCTCGTACGGAACTAGACGGTTGAGTCGAATCTTTCGTTCTATTTTTCACAACAATAGCGAGAGGAAATGAAACGGGCAGAGGTCAAATAACTCAAATTTGAGTTTAAAAAACCCAAGCGGTGGGTAGTTTTGTTTTCCTGTGCACATAAGAATGGGTACCGTCTACCCATTCTCAGGGTACACAGAAAAAGAAACTTACCCAAAGCTTGAGTTTAAACAACTCAAATTTAAGTAAAACCGCAGTAAACTCAGCACGGAAAACACGATCGACGGAAAACAAATCAAGAAAAAAAAATTCTCTGTTAAATCTCTATAGTATTTAGTACTTACGACCACTATAAATTTCCAACGATTGCACATAAACACTCTCCATAGTTCAGTCCGCAACACTCAGCTTTGTCGTTTTTGTTTTGAGCTATGATGGTTTTGACGTATGATAGAGAAAGCTAGTAAGTAGAGAAACATGTAAAACAAGCCTATTTACCAAATGTAAACAATGACTTTGCACGATTCCTCATGAGTATTGACTCAATCTGGCAAACTGACACCAACATCTGAGAGATAATTTGCTCTATCAGATGATATAGTTAGTTTGAGTGGGCATGTTGCAATTCGGGAACAACCGACGTTTAAATGCATTGCATACATTTGGCTTGTATGCCTTTGCACATGTTGCTGCATGAAGAACGAGGTACCCAACACGCTAACTTGAAAGTACCCATTTTGAAGAAAAGTGACTAAACTAGTATTAGTAGTTTTTAACACATTAATGAGTAACTGTTATCCATTAATGGGTAATAGATACTCATTAATGGGTAAAAATTGCTAATTTAATGGTAAATCACTTATCTTTAAAATTTATATTTTTTACCCAATAATGGGTACTTAAAAGTTAGTTAACTTGAGTTCAATTTCACTCATCATGTGGCTTCCATGAGGCTAGGTAAAATTAAATAAATTATAAAAACTAAATTTGGAGAAATCCACATCAATAATCCATTGAGAGAAAATTACCTAACCATCAATTGGGTTCTTTAAGGGTATTGAGGTAAATGCATATTCGTAATCTGCATTAAAAATGGAACCCATACCCAAAATTTCATCAATTTTGGTACACTGGAACTATTTTAAATAAGAACGATTACATTTGCAAAAATCATCTCATTAGCACCCCTCGGTGTTACTTTGTATGGGAGCGAGCTGTCAGTTTGTCAGTTTAGTGTCAAACAGTGAAGTTGTTATTTTGCTTTAAATCTTGATTTAAAAATCGAGATGAAAGTTTGTGGGTTCGAAAAAAATATCGCTGTGCTCAGAAAACGAAGCTCTTTCAGATGATATATAAAAACCGATATATTTTTCAAAATTAAAGAACCCAATTGAATGCAATTGGCGTTGGCAGCGACTCTGTAGCTCTTTACTCCTATGTTAAAATCCATAAGTAAACTTCAGACTGTGCGTGAAACATGTCGGACTTCGTACTATCAACCGGTGGAAACTAACGATTTTAAATTGATTCACTACTTGAATAGCCTATTGGGACCAAATCGATTAACGTATCATATTCTAGTCGAAATTCTAGTACTACACTATGTTTGTTTTGATTATGTATGGAAGTTAACGTCAACGCCAATAAAGGAGCACGAACGAAGGGGATGAAGCATACAAAAATGACAGTATCAAAGCCGCGTTGCTATGATTTTGATCCAAACATAAGTTAAAATTTCTCAATGGTGAAAACATAACTTAAAATCGAATTCATTTTTATTTTTTGTTTTTGAGCTGTCTACTAAAAAAACACTCAAAAACACTTAAGTTTAAAATTAAGTGTTTTTGAGTGTTTTTTTCTTACCGTGTTTGTTAATGTATTACCCAAAATTGGGTTAACGATTATTAGCGTGTTGAAAGTTTTTCTCCTGTCAGTTGCCAATGTGGTATATGTAAAGAGGGATGACAGATATAATCTGCATTTTCTGTTATTTGTTTGCAGTACCTCTAAGCTTATTGTACATTCAAACTTTAGCAGATATCACGTTATTTAGGCACTTTTGATATCATATTATAAAACGTTATTACGTTATTAATATCAACTATAGTCTGAACGTAGTACAATGTCATGACGTCAGGGTAGGCGTGTAACATGCATGAGAAAGCTAAAACGCTGTACAGACTGGAGAGTTATAACATGTTATAACGGTTGTCAAATAATTGCAACACAGAGACCACCATCAAGATAGCGCTATAACATGTTATAACTCTGTAGTCTGAACGTAGTATAATACTGTTTGCCACATCTTTTATTTGACTAAACGCACAGAACAGAAGGGGAAGTGCAAACAAATCGGTGAATCAAAAATGGTTCGTTTTTCTGCTCAACAAGCGATGTGTTGTGGTGGCGTTCCACACGGGCTTTCTATGTGCACTCACACTATCATAACATGCTGCCTATCTTAACTGTAGGCAGAAGATGCCTTCTACCGCTAGGTGCGCCGAATAATAACGCTATGTCAGAAGTGAAAAGTAATAATAATATAATCTTCTTCGTTCTTTTTCATGACAAGCAGCCCGTGCGACACTACTAACTCGGGGCGGTAGAAGGAAACGAGCAAATTGTTGGCAAGCTGCTTCACGAAGTAAAGCCGAAGATGATACACGTGTGTTAATGGGATTTTTTTTGTTATGTCTTTTCTAGATTCATATCAAGCTGTGTCCTCATCCGTGTATATTGCAACAAAGCAGGCAAGCAATATATCATTATCCTTCTACCACTCGGATCAAGCTATGTTATAGAGCGAGTTTGTCATGGTAGCCGTAGCAACCGTTTTGTCTGTATCGTTGGTTGCTTTATGTGTTTGGAATCGCTGTGCGCTAGTGTTCGCAAATGACAAGTGGAGCCACTTTCAGATCCGAAGTTCCACTCGCTAAGCGTATGAATTTATTATACGCTTAAATAATAAGGTCACGAATGTTTTTAGTCACCTTTCTCACCGGGAGAGGGTATTAATGATGCGTCTTTTCAGAAATATATGGGAATTCTGGAAGTGAACCATATTGTTAATTTATAATATTTTGTTTCTGGGAGCTCTCATTAAGAGTATTGATCAAACGTAGTGTTAGTAACAACCTTGTGATTTAAAACTTCGAAGCAATGTTCGAATTGAGCTCCCAGACTAGTGAATCTACCTTAATTAAATTTCATCGGATATTAGTCTGGCGTGCACATGATGGGGCAAGGTGGGGCAATTGCCCCTCCTTTTATAAATATGATTTTTCCACATTTACAAAATTATGATATAAAATAACTTGATTTCTTGATAACATGATTTGAAGGTAAAATAACTTTTATTTCATAATATAAGGGCACTGAAAACCTTTTATTGCGTCAATGCCTTTTAGATGGTGCCTGAAAATTTCACCACAAAGGCGTATGAAGGGACAAACTTCAATGAAATTTTTAGGTCAAAAAATTGCCCCACAGTGCATACAAAAAAATACTAGTGTAAATTTTTGTTTCAAGGGTGTTCATGGAGGGTTAGAAGAAGAGGGTAAATTTAAGGTTGAAAAAATTCACCTTCGTGGTGGTAAATCGAAGAAGTCAAGGTGGTACATGGAGGGACTAACCAAAATGAATAACTCTAGTGGAAAAATCGAATCTCGCTAAAAATGTGGAGGTGCAAATTTAACTGAAAATGTCTGGTGGAAAATTTGCAACGTGGTGAATATAGAAGCAAGGTTTATTCATTTTTCTAGTGCATAATTTGCATCGTTCTGATGAATGAAAGCTTAATTGAAAATTTATGGTGGAAAATTACATGAAGAGGCAAAGCCTGAAAATTGCACCATAAAATTGCATGGTGAAACAAACTTCACTGACAATTTTTGGTGCACCGTTCTGATGAATGGAGAAGCATGCCTTACTGAAAATTTCTAGTGCATCGCTCTGATAAATGAAATGAACAGAAAATTTCTGGTGGAAAACTTGCACTGGTCTGGTAAATGAAGGCACAAGTTTTATTTAAAATTAAGCTTTATTGAAAATTTCTGATGCACGGATGGGCAAGCTTTTCGGAAAATTTTTGGTCTTAAATTTGCATTCTTCGGCTGAAAAGAGAAACAAACTTTAATAATAATTTCTGGTGTAAAATTTGCACCATTCTGATGATTGGAGGGAAGAAGCTGCTTTACTGAACATTTATGATGAAAAATCTGAAAATAGGGGCAAGCTTTATTTGGTGCAAAACCTGCAACATTCTGATGATAGGAGAAGCAAATTATTGAAAATGTCTGGTGGAAAATGGAAAAAGGAAATCTGCAGCAATCAGAAGATTGGAGAAGCAAATTTTATTGAGCAATACGGGAGAAAATTCGCACCGTTCTGGTTTATTGAAATTTTTTGGGGGCAAGTATGAAAATTCCTGATGTAAAAATTGCAGAGTTCTGGTGAATGGAGAGGAAAGCTTTATTGAACATTTCTGGTAGAAAAAACTACAACGCGTTTGGTGAAAGATCCTCAAGGGTATTAAATTCTGAGGACAGTTCCAAAAGAAAAGATTTCTGTTGATGACTCCATGAAAATTCTGCGAATAATTTCTAGTGAATCCTGCAGATAGTTCCAAGATAATTTCGAAAAGAATACCGAGAGAATCAAATTTTGAATGAAATTCCAAAGGGATGTTGAGGAAAATTTCAAGGGAATTCTTAGGATAATTTCAGGCTCATTCTGGAAAGAATTTCTGGAGAATACAGAGGAAATTCTTCTGAAACTTTAGGGGAATTTCAGTTTCAAGATGTTCTGAGTAAAAGGCAAGAAGAGTTCTTAAAATAATTCCAGTGGACTTCTGAGAAGAATTTCAAAAAAGCTCATAGAGTTCTAAAAAATTCGACAAGAACCTCAAGGAATTCTGAGGATGGAATTTTTCGCAACTGTACAAAGTTTACAGACAGCTTTTGGATTCCCTAATTGAAAAGTTGGTATTAGTTTGCCATTGAACATTGGTCTATTGTTGTCATACTAAAAATTAGTCTAAGAATCTTCTCTGAAATTTTTTTTTTATGCATTTCAGTTTTGAGAAAAGTGAAAGAGATAGAACCAAAACATTCTAGTACATTTAGTGTTGCCATGTGGTACAATCCAGCAGTAGTGTTGCCATGTGGTACACTGAAAAATTGCAATAGCATGTTCGTCACCAATGTTTTCGAGCCGCTCTGTCTGTTACTTCGTTTGTAATATAAGGGCTTACAAAACCTTGAAATAGTCAACACTAAACTGTAACGATGCCTTCAAAATATACAAAAATGTACTGCACAAAATTTCAGAAAGGTAAAGATGATACCAGTACCTTGAAGAATATATTTTCTTTGGTTTATATTTTTAACCTGTAAAGAAGATTATGATGCAAAACATTATTACAGTATTTTTCTATCAAAATATTATTCGGACTGTATTTGCCAAGAAATTTTAGAAACTTAAAAAACTATTTTCAATGTTATTCTGGATTTTCAGAGCCAATTCTACACAATCGAACATTTTACTGCCGGTCTTTTCGGACGATCCAAGTTGTCCGATTCCTACAGGGTTCAGAAATTGGAAGAAACCCAAGTAACAATTCAAGCTGAACAGTAAGAACAGAAGCTGATTATTGGTTGATTTAAGGTGTACAAAGCTGATTAACAGCAGGCTGAATATGTGGTTGATTAGAAGTGCGTGAAGCTAGTTATATCCCCATAATTCAACCTCAATAAATTAGCTGATCTAAAGATTGAACAAGCCTTATTTTAGCTTAACACTACTCCACAAATCAGCAATGCACTACACATATTTTGATAGCCTGATTTGTTAAATGTAGTCAGTGTCACTCGTTGCATTTCAGGCATTTCTAATCCCAAGCAGCGGCAGCAGTAGAGACAAGGTAGAGGAGCTTTTTTTAGAAATAGCTCCAGGTAGAAGTGGGTTGCGAAGTATATTGCTCTGAATTTTCAGACAGCATTCCAAACATATAACTCAATTATGGCACTCAAACAGCATCCACATGACGATCGAAATAAATCGCGCACTTGTGTCCACATTGTGTTAACTACACTTGAAAATGAGTGGAATGTTTTACTGTCACCAGTTGTTGTTAACAATTCTGCATTGCTGTATAATACTCTTCCGGTTGCTGTTATTCAGCTTAAATTTGACGTGTTTCAAGTTAATGATCCGAACTTTTGCCACACATATGCTTAAGTGGTCCAGTAGGTATGATTGATGCCTGTGAATCAGCGACTGCCGGTTCAAATCCCAAAATACAAAGGTAATTTTTAGACTTATAATAACAATATAAATATGTAAATCCAATTAGTTAGTCAGCACCTTGTTCCGGTACTATAAAAATATATATGATATGAACCGGTCTTCAATTTTTTTTTTCTAAATAAAACTAGAAGGCTGATCAAGGGTTGGAAAAGACTGTTAGTAAATGCCTTAAAAAGCTGATAATTTATATAATTGTTAAGCTTTTGGTTGATTAAAATCACCAGATTTAGATGTTTAAAAGCTGAACAAAGGTTAACGTAGTCTATGTACAACAATTATTAAAACTAAGGCTGAATTAAAATCGATTGAACAAGACTTGTTAAGCATCAAATTGTTACCTGGGAAGCGACCGAGTTGCTGGGCAAACACAATTGCAGTGATACCCATGTTGGTAGTATGGAAGCGTGGAAGAATTTCAAACCCAGGAAGGGTATCGACGAAGAACTGGACCACCAAAAAAAACAGCTATGATTGCTGCTAGAGAGGCAAAGCGGCTACAAAATCGCTATATGATGGAACGTTTCATCGACATTGTGCACATACTTTGCAAAGGTGGCCGACTTCGTGGACATTCGTAAGGAGCGGAAAGTGTTGGTGGCTAACTACGATCATGTGCTGGAAAAGCACTTGGCGGAAGGTGAAAACCTTGCGAGGAAAACCAGTGGCAATCTTTGCAGATGAGTTGAGCGATTGTGGCCACCACGAGCAGTTGGCGATTGTCATCAGGTCAATTGAGATCATTGATAATGATCGGCCGACGGAAACATTTGTGGGTGTGAGACGGGTGTTGAAAACAGACGCGACGACCATCTTCAATACTATTGCTGAGGTCCTGACAGCGAAGCAGTCAGGGGGGGGGGGGACTTGGGAGCAGGTGATGGCACTATGTTTTGACGGTACCAGCACAATGGCTGGCGGCACTGATGGAGTACAAGCCAGGTTCAAGGACAAAAACAGCAACAGAGCTTTTTGACGTTTAATCGGCGCACACTAATGCACCATTTAGATTGAAGGAGTGCGAGCAAGAGGGAAACAGATTAGTGGGAAAACATACCATCCATTCATCCCTGTGTGCTAGATAGAGGAAGATGAGTAAACGTCAAAAAGGTCTATATACTTTTATGAAGAGCTTTGAGTGTGCTGGTTTATTTCCTTTTAATTCCGTTATAATTGCTTATCTTTTGACAGATACGCGTATTTCATCTACTACTTGCAGACTTCATCAGTGCTAAGTACCCAACATCACTGATCAAGATTGGATTGATCAAGAGCAATATACTGTTTGTTCACTGTTATGCGCCCTGTTTGAACCTTGTACTTGTCGACGCAGTGTGCATGCGAAAGGATAATGCGATTCTTATTGGTCATTCATGTCGGTTTGTCGGTGCTATCATCACCATCTGACGTGACTTCAGCTGAATTCAACCACCAAGGCAACAACATTGCAGTAAATGTATCATTTCGGTTAAAGCCCTACTATTGCAACCATTTGACGAACCGATCATCATCGACATCGTCGATGGGATTAATTTGTCAATTTCCATTGGATGTCTGAAAGCAGTTTGCATTGCAGAAGATAAACCACCACCGGAGCAAAAGATAAATAAAAAAAATTAAATTGAAGTAGAAAAACAGTGGTAGGTGGACAGCACCATCCACCACGAACTTTGGAGTACTCCCCATCTTCAGATTAAAAGCACCATAGAAAACAAGATTCCTGTGCACGCTAGTGCTCGTGTATGCTTTACTAACACTACAGTTCCCCCATTGCCTATGATCTCTCCATGAAATAAGCTATTCAAGGAGTTCCAGAACAACTTCGACCTATCTCAATTCCCCGTATTTTTGCTGAAATGTACCAACAAATCAATTGCAATGGAAGATTTTTCACTGATGGATCACGCATTGATGGATCCACTGGCCTCGGTGTCTTCAGTGAAAACTCTAGCGCCTTCCGCAAACTTCAGGAACCTTGTTCCGTTTATGTTGCCGAGCTAGCAGCAATCAACTTCGCATTGAGGATGATTTCCGACATGCCCACAGACCATTACTTCATCTTCTCGGATGGTCTCATGAAACAAGGTATTTCCTTTCAAAGGTAAGGGAGCAGATGAGTTTACTGGTCGAAAGACAATATAGGATTACCTTTGTATGGGTCCCCTCACATTGCTCAATCCCAGGCAATGAGAAGGCAGAATCTCTCGCAAAGGTGGGCGCATCACAAGGCGAGATTTATGATAGAAGAATTTCACATGATGAATTTTTCCCATTAGTACGTCAGAGTTTTCTTTTAAGTTGGCATAACGGTTATACAAGTAATTCTCTTAGGCGGTGGCTACAATCCATTACTCCAAATGTTTCTCCGAGAGCGTGGTTCAAAGGTCTGGATGTAAGTCGGGGATTCATTCCCGTGATGTCAAGACTTATGTCCAGCAACTACTCGCTAGACGCACATCTCTACAGAAAAAACCTCGTTGACAGCAATATATGTAGGTGCAGAACCGGTTATGATGGCATCGATCACGCAGTTTGGCATTGCCCGGGTAATGACGCCTCCAGAGCACGTCTATTGGATACCCTAGTGGCCCGAGGTAGACAACCCTTCCGTGAAGTAAAAGATGTATTGGGAACATGCAGGCGATCTACGAATTCCTTTGTTTGTCTGATGTTAGAGTTTGATGTGACCATCCCCTGTTTTTGTGCTACTTGCCTCTGCCCAGCCAGCATTTGGTCTACTCGGTCGAGAGTAGTATCTGAAGGAGGCTTCAGAAACCTGTTTTCTACCTAGATTCTTCCAATCGAAATTGTTACCCATAAACCTCGAGCCCGTCACCCCTAGATTTACTGCTGTTTAAAATGTTAATTAAAAAATTGCGGATTTTTGGCTCCGCAATGTGTCACGCACGACTGAGCCTAGTAAATAAACTAACTAGTTTTAAAAAAAACATTACCAACAGATGGAGGATTGCCTCTTCTGTCCAATGGTGGTGTTACTTGGCGTTTTTAAATAATCTTTTACTAGAAACCAGCGAATCCAAACACATACAGCAACCAACGATACAGACAAAACGGTTGCTACGACTACCATGACAAACTTCCTCTGTAACATAGCTCGATCGGAGGGGTAGAAGGATAATGATATATTGCTTGCCTGCTTTGTTGCAATACACACAGATGAGGACATATGTAGCTTGATCTGAATCGAGAAAAGCATAACAAAAAAAATCCCATTAACACACGTGTATCATCTTTGGCTTTACTTCGTGAACCAGCTTGCCAACAATTTGCTCGTTTCCTTCTACCAACCCGAATGACCTGTGTCGCGCGGGCTCCTTGTCATGAAAAAAAAGGAAGAAGATTGTATCATTATTGCTTTCCACTTCTGACATAGCGGTTCGTTGATCGCTTGTCATTTTGTCATTTGTAGTTATTTTTGATTCCTTGCTAGAAACCGGTAATGGAAGCGACAAAACTCAATTACCGATATTTAAGCGAGTCCAATCTGTACCTATATTTTTTTTAATTCTGACAGTTTGCAGCCCTTCTGCATAGAACGACTACTTTACCGCGCTCTCATTGAAGCGTGCAGAGATCTCTATAAACTGAACTTAATTGAAAGCTCTTCAGAGTGTGTGAGGCAATCTGAGCCACGATTTAGATTCAAAGTTTAGATTTAATTTCTAATCCATAAGCACTATTTAAAGCTGAACATTTTTTGCCAATATTATCATTAAACTATGTGCACTTCCGTTCTCAACTTTCTAAAAATAACAAAGCTGGCCATTCGGAGTCGTTATTGCTTAAACAAGCACTCACAATTTTATCTTCTCGTTACCCGTGCGGTTTTTAGCATCGACGGTAATTAAAAATACCATTCCGACAATCGTGAAAACACACCTAACTAGCATTTCCATCCCAGAAAGCCATAAGAAAGCTAAGCGATAATAAGCCAGTGCAATATGTTCAGTAATTTCCTGTCACAAACTCCATTAAAATTACTCCACAGCCATATGAGTGCAGATTATATGTACACAGTGCAATCTATCCCTCCGGTTCGGAACAGCAGAGGAACAAACTTGTTACCCCCCGTGTGAACGTGTATAACGACGTCATCCGGTGTGTGTGTGTGTGGTATTACGGTACATATATCAACCGTCCGGTAGTTAGCCTTTAAAGAGATATCACCCTTGCCGACCCTTGAAAATGTTGTTTACGGTCTCTTCCTCGTTTGGCACTCTGTTCTTCCGGAAGTGGAAAGACATTTTCCCAAAACATCGAAAAAGCTCAACCGAACGAGCAGTGAGCCTCGTCGTCGGTGATAAATAATGGCTCGGTTGCATCCGCACCGAAAACTAGTTTGCCCGCATTGGATGACCCACTTTAAAAAGCATGCGCCACAGATAGGAGGGAGGCAAAAAGCACCCGACGAGCAACAGTTTTCATCGTCATCACAGCAGGCGGCAGCGGCGGCGTCGCCCACCCTCCTCCTCCTCCTCCATCGAAGCAGGCGGTGAGAAAAGTGTGCGACAGTGACAGCCTGTGTGAGCACGTCGTGAGTCGCGAGTCGTGAGGGTCGGCTTCCTCACGCTCATCGCTCACCGTGGAGCATAATTGCAAAGAGAGAGTGTTGTCGAAAAAGAAGAACAGAAAAGCTACGATACCTACTCAAATGGAGGGTGAAAACGAATGCCGGCTGTCGTCGTCGTCTTCGTCGTCTTCGTCGCGTGATTGATGACCCTACACAACAGTGGGGTTAGGCGAAAGCAAGAAGAGCGAGCGATATCTTATCAAATTGATGATTTCCGATCCGCTGAGAAGTGGGTGACAAGCGGGGCAAAGTTCGCGGAAGTGGCCCATCTATCATTTTCGATAGCATTTTCGGTCGTTTGGCAATGTATGCAGGCAGAGCGAAGGCGGCCTGAGCGAAAGAAACCGTTTATCAGGGAAAACGTGCTCGAGTCGAGTGAGAATCCTTTCCTTCTGTCGGTGTTTTTTTTTTGTTGTTTCGGGTTCGTTTTGACCTTTCTCATTCGGGCGGCTTAAGACAATAATAAGGAGCGTGGTTAGTGGGAGAAGGCCGGAATAAAGGTTTAGGGTTCATTTTCCGGCTGACCGAAATCGATACAACGGTTTTCTATATTATTCTGTCTCTCTCCGGGAGCTCATGAGAACGAAAAATTCAAAACAAAAAATAGTTAACATGTGCCCCGTGGTGAGTGAGCTGCGATGGTGAGACTTGTGCTGAGAATCGAAGAGAGCCGAAGAGAGTGAGTGTGTTTTGATTCGATTTTCGCCTGCTCTGCTCTGAGTTTGGGAACAAAGAACAGTAACAACAGTGTGTGGCATGTAGCAAAAGCAGCAGCGCACATATTGGGAGACGATAATTTAATTTTTTGATGCAGTCACTGTTTTTCCCGATACCTACCTACTTTCACCCGAATGAAAATCGATCGCTTTAACTGGGGTGCCTTTTTTTTTCGGGGGGAACGGGCGATGATTGGTCTCAAATTAGTCAAAACTTTAGGTTTGGTCATTGGACTGAATGAGGAGCGCATGGTGGGGAAAAGTTTATGATGGGAAAGTTGGTGCTTTTAGCCTAGAATGGATAGTCGGAGAGTGTTTCGAGTTGGTATAATTAGTTTTGGCTTCGAATGGACATTTAAGCGAGAGCTAACTCAAATATACCAAGTGGGTTCCTTTTGGCTGTGTGTGGAATTCTAATGTATGGAAACGTTTAATTATGGATGGAGTTTTTCTTTCGATTGATATCAGTAGGCGTTGAAACTTGCAACATGGTTAAAGTTTTTTAATATCACGCAATTAGCCTTCGTAGAGGATTTTCTATGTATAGACTATAAGAGCGGCTGTCATCTGTTTGCGTTGTAAGAGTTATTTTTAACGGTAGGTTAAATTGATCTATTATTGAGCCCTCAGTAGACATGACAGCTATTGGTGCTAAATTCATGATCTTCAAGTTATAATATTCATCAATTTCCATCAACTAGATTCACGTTCATCCTAAGATAAGCATGACTGATTTGAATAATAAGTAATTAGTCTGATGCGTCTGATGCTTTTCGATCAATTCTTCATTTTAGTATGAAGTCATTATTCATTATTAACCATTAATCACGGTTATTTGTAGGAATGCTTACTGACCATAGGGGATATGATGTAGCATTATAGTATTATCATCGACGTGCTGTCTAGCATAGATTGGGGAAGCGTCCTGGACCCTGATAACGTTGAAACCACTGCGCGAACTTTTTTTTTTAAATAAATAAATAAATAAATAAAAAGACACGTTCCAAAGAGAGTTCACCAAAAAGGATCACACCTTCCTTGGTAGGAGAGCCAATTGCGAAAGTTGAAATCGACTAAGGAAATTCTCCAAGTATCGTACGCTGTCGCTGAAGTATCATTACGTTAGGCTCAATCATGAGTTCAAGCGAGTTAGCCATCGATGCTATTCGCGATATCAACGTGGGATTCAGAGTAAACTCAAGTCACACCCGAAGTCCTTCTGGAATTACGTTAACGAGCAGCGCAAAGAGTCTGGCCTACCATCGTCAATGATGTTCAACGGAGAAGTTGCTTCCACCTCTCAGGAGATCTGTCGCTTGTTTTCAGACAAGTTTGTCAGCACATTCTCTGATGAGATATTAACCGACGACCACGTTACCCTAGCAGCTAGTAATGTAATGTTGGGTGCAATTGCCATCGACGTCGAGATGATTTCCACTGCTGCACAACAACTTAAGTCGTCCTTCAGCCCAGGACCCGATGCTAACCCATCAGTATTTCTGAATAAGCATATCGCCAGCTTGCTGACACCGTTGCAGCATCTATTCCGCATGTCCATCTCGAGTGGTATATTTCCATCTTGCTGCAGTATGGAACCCAAGCTATAACAATGGTGCTAAAAGAGTTGAGTCCATTCAGCGTCGATTTCTTCGATTTGCTCTGAGGAAGCTGCCTTGGAGAAACCCCTTTCGTCTACCCAGTTATGAAAGTCGATGTCAACTGATTGATCTGGAGCTTCTACGTACTCGGAGAGACACTTCGCGGGCCCTGCTCATCGCGGATAGTTTACAGGGTAGAATTGATTGTTCTACAATCCTGGAGAAGATCAACGTGAACGTCTAACCCCGAGCGCTGCGAAATAACGCTATGTTAAGATTGCCTTAGGATCGCATGAACGGTGATATAGACGGCCTTCAACGTGTGTTCAATCGAGTTTCTGCAGTGTTCGATTTCAACCTGACACAAGAGATGCTACATTGGCCCTTTTCCCGTATTTTCTCAGACGCAGTAAACCGTTAAATGACCATGTATTTTATTGTGTTGTGCATTTTAGTAAGCTGGACTATGTATTTTAATGTTATTCTCTTAAACATCATTGGGGCTACACTCAGCCTGTTGATGTAAACCAATAAGTAAATAAATCACCCACAAAATGTTTCATTGCATTGTACAGTGGATCATCTACCAGAATTTTTAATAAGGCTCTGATAAACTACATTTTGCGTAGAACCTAAGAGGAAGAGGAGGCAACTGGCTTATTTTTGTCTGTGACATGTTCTTCTTCTCTGGCGGAAACGACCGTGCAAAAACTATTTCATTATAGGCGACGCAGTCGACTGTCAAAATACCAGAAAATTTATTCCCGAAAATTTCTCGCGCTTCTATATGTTCACCCTAGCAATCAGACGCTGGCTCGCGTTTGACAGAAAATTGGTTCGAAAAAGGCCCCCTATTGTCTCCGCTTCCTCTTAGCGTAAACCCGAATCGTGACTCTTCGATTATTTGTTTACATTCGTTAGCTCTCTTAATGTGTAGGAAGTGATGCGTTTTTTGGTAAAAAAGAGTTGGAGAAGTGATTTTGACGTTTTTTGAAAAAAAGTTGAAGAGTCTGGGCCTAGGAGCACGAACGGAAGGTTGACGTAGGACCGCGATTGGTCGGTACAATTGTTTTTACGCTTGGTTCTTTTAATTGGTTAAAATCTATTAACTTAAAACTCTTTAAGGTGATTCCTTGTAGAGTCCACAAATGGCCACCACGTTAGCTATACATGCACTTCCACTTCGAATTTTCAATAACACAAATCTCGGAAATCAGTGCCCCATTTCATTTGAAATTACTACTTCATGTATGCTGCAGTGCAGCAAACGTAGAGTAACAATTTAAATGTTGCACGTGTCGTTGACGCTGATATTTGTGCACTTAAAGTTTCGAAGTTGATACGAGCATAAGGATGTCACAGCGAATCACCTTAAATATTGCCAATGGTGGCCGGTTGTGTGAAAAGGGAAGGAAGGAGTGGATACCAACAGTGAGAGCAAAACCGTTAAGGAAGGCTACCGTGTACCTGATAGCAATTAATGATTATTAACACCTGAAATTTCAAAGTTTGTAAGTGCCATCATATTCTATTATATATTTATATTGATAATATATTTTTTTGACGTAGGACTACGTCTTTCTGGAAGAGTGCCAATCCAGGGAAATGCAACGACAATTGGTCAGACTTTAAATGCTAATAACTTGGCCAATAAGCAATGGATTTTGATGATTTGTATGTCAATCGATTCGGCAGTTTTATAAGATGTGTGTGGTTTGTCACACAATGTAAATGTTAAATATTTAAACAGCTAAAAATTAAGAAATATGAAAATATTAAAATTTCTTATGCATTTTCTTCGACCGCAAGGTGCTCACCCCTAACACAGTCATCGGAAAGTTGGTCCTTAACAACACATGCCGAAGCTGCATTATCATTTAGCGTTGCACGTTAGACGGGTCGAACTCGAACTTGTCCGCTGCAGCGTGGACATCGTACCTTTTTTCTATTCATTTACCTAAATCAGCTAAATACAGAAAAAAATGGAGGGTCATAGAATTATAATCCAAATGCTTAAGTAAGCGAAATGTAGAAAGTTTGACTGCGGTCATCGTTTGGGTGCCGAGTGATAAACAGGGGTGTTCGTTGCGTTGCACGCTGAAAACGAAACTAACTCAGAGAGTGAATTCCATTTACTCATTCGTATGAAATTTTTTCTTCAAGTGTAGATTATTCAACGCATGAGTAACCTACGATTTAAAAAAATTCTCCATACGAATCTGTAAAAGGGACTCATTATCTGAGTAATATTCGTTTTCAATGTATTTAGCTTGCCATCTCGGCTAGAAATTTAATATTGGATAGTCAAGCTCAGTGTGCAATTGGCATCAAATTTCATGTTTTAACTTGAGGTTTCTGTATTCAGTGAAGTTATTCGGATGGACAATACCTATCGCATGATTGGCCTCTAAGTTCAGAATTCACTCTTCATGCAGCGCTAGTAACATTTGATTCAAAAGGCTTGCTTAAGCAGCCTACATTCACTGAAAACGAATCTTCTTCAGAGAGTGAGTCACTTTTACATAGGTTACTCATGCGCTGAGTGACCAACGCTTTACGAAATGAATCCTTACGAATGAGAAAAAGTTACTCCCTCTCTGAGTTAGTTTTGTTTTCTGTGTTTCGACTAGATAGGAGATTGCTATCTCTAGTAATGTTATTCAGATGGATAATACCTATTGTATACTGGACACAGGGTGAAAATCCAGAAATTTTAAATCACCGGGAGAAGTCCGTGAATTTCGAACCGGGCCCTCTCATTGGAAAATAATAATCTTCTCAACAACTAGATTTTCCGGATACAATCACTTTGAAGAACTTATTCAATCATTTTGATAAAAATTCCAAAGGAATTTAGAGAACATTTTAGAATTAATTCTAGATATAATATGGTATGTAAGATACACATTCCAATGGAGTTTTTGGAAGTATTTTTATAGAGTTTTGACTACAACGTCAAGTCAATTGTTTAAGTTCAAAGTAGAATTATTAGGTGGTTCTGTGTGAAATTTCATAATGATTGTAAAGAGGATTACAAGTTAATTTCTAATGAATATTCTAAATAGATTCCGAGAAGAATGTAAAGAGAGTTCTTATGAGAACTTCAAATAAATTCCGAGAGTATTGAATTCTGAGAGAATTAGAAAGATAATTTCAAGTGAATTCTATCGAAAGTTCAAAGGGACATCCGTGAAAAATATCAAGGGTTTCGAATTTTCAATTGAATTTCTAAACCATTTATTTTGTCATTCATATATTACTAGTTGAGAGTGCCCGGTCTTGCTCGGGATTCAATATTAGCTTGAGTTTATGCGTTAATTAAAAAAAAAAAAAACATACTATATTGTACGTGTTTGCTTGATTAGTTCTCGAGTTATGCAGATATTTCTGTTTTATTTGTATGAGAGCCCCCCTTTACAGAAGGGGGAGGGGTCTCGAACCATCATAAGAACCTTTCCCTGCCCCAAAAACCACTGCATACAAATTTTCACGCCGATCGGTTCAGTAGTTTCCGAGTCTATAAGGGTCAGACAGACAGACAGACATAAATTCATTTTTATATATATAGAAGAAGAAGATAGAAGATTGAATGGAACAGCAAAATAATCTCGTAGTTCTACGTCAACAATGTGGCCGTGCTTTGGACGCAACCCTCAAACTTTTTTTTATTATAAACACTTTAACACTCTTGGGTCATTCGTGACTTGTCCGGGGGTGAACTCGTGACTTTTTCGTGAGGGATAAAAACTTTAAAACTTTGAAAAATTCGAATGATTTTGTATCGGTAATTGACCATAACCTTCCATTTAGATTGATGGTGTATTTAAAGTCACATTTCTGTCAGTTTTTTGATAGCAGTTTCTGTGTTTTCCCTACCTTGAACTTTATATAAGTCAACAGGAAAATGCTTTACGACTTGTTGTGTGGAGAACCAAATCATAACCAAAATTTCCACAACCCAAAGCTTTGAATAAGTAGAATCAAATGTAATCATTGGATTTGTGCTGTGCTGATCAATCTCCATGATCCATTTCATGAAGTTCTAGGCTAATTTTTGATCGCGTTACCTGGAATAGGTCTAAAGACTGATCAAAAGTAAATTTTTACACCTCTCGCGCGTTGCTAGCACGCCTCAAGTGTTGGGAACCGAAAATCTTTGACAGTGGTTTGTTTGCACTTCAATCGAGACCAACAAGGTTGATCAAAGTAGTCGATCGCGTTCAGAAATAACGTCAAACAAAACACGAAAGAAAACAAAAATGTGCACAAGTACCTGGAAAATCCGGAGTGGTCCGGTTCCAAGCTGGCTAAAGTGCTGAAGAAGCCGAAATCAACGGTTTGTCTAGTACTCAATACCTACAAGGAAACCCTGAGTGTGGAAAGGAATCAGCGGATCTACGAAAAAACTGGAACCATGGATCGTCAGCTGCGCAGCAAGGTGTTGATGTGTGTTAAAGCCAACCCCGGTCTTTCGATCCAAGATGTGGCCAGAACGTACAACGCCAACTTCCAAACGGTGCGGAACATCCTTGCCGGAACGACTTGGATACGAGTCGTACAAAGTCAGTAAACATCCGAAATGACACATGAAGCAGAATTACGTGGCCAAAAAGTGTGCAAGGTTCTTGTACGACCGTGTTTTGACGAAACACAAGGGCTGGACTTCAATCGATGATGAAACATACGTCAAACTCGATTTTAAACAGCTTCCCGGTCAAAAGTTTTACATTGCGACTGGACGTGCCGGGAAGATTCAAATTCGTGTTTTCCGACAAGTTCGCGAAGAAGGCCATTATTTGGCAAGCGATTTACAGTTGTGGCCTGAAAACGGAACTATTCGTCGCATCCTCGACGATAACATCCCAAGTTTACATCGAAGAATGCTTAAAAAAGCGTGTATTGCTGTTCATCCGCAAGCATAGGGGCAAAGTCATCTTTTGGTTCGATTTGACCAGCTGCCACTACTCCAAGGTGGTTCTGGATTGGTATGCTGCCAACAAGATCGATTTTGTCCCCAAGCTAATGAATCCTCTGAATTGCCCGGAATTTCGACCAATCGGAAAATACTGGGTAATTTCAAAGCAGAGACTTCGACGAAGCGGCGGGACAGTCAAGGACATCCAGCAAATGTCCGTTTCCATTGTGCGGGTGCTGATGGTCTCCATCACGATGAAGGTTCGAGATTTCGTTCGAACTGGAGAAATGTAACCATGTAATGCTGTAGCTTTGAAGTTTTAATAAAAGTACTGTAAAGTAACAATTAATGGACTTTTTAAACTTATTGAACCACGAATTACTGGTATTTTTGTGCGTTCCAATTTACTTTTAGTCAGCCTTTATTATTCGTATCGAATTGAATTTGAAAACTCAGATTGAGGAGACTTGATGGCCGAGGATTTGCTAATACTTGATCTAGCTTCTGGGAAGATATGATCTTCAAAAGTATGGACTTGATCCCGGGGGTGTGTATGTGTGTTAAAATAAATATCTAAATGCACGTCATTGAAAGGAGGATTGCAATTTTACATTTTGAAAGAAATGGCATTTTGGAAAATTACCCAATGGAAAATTACCCCATCACCGGCGACCCATCACCTTTTGGTTTTTCAACTGGTGAGTGGAGGCATTCAATTGTTGCTCCACTACCGCCGATTTAGCGACTGCCACAAGAGAGGCGAGAACTAACGACACGTTGCTAGCCAAAGCGAAAACTTAGAGGTGGAACAGGTTTGGGATGAGACTTCAGAACCTTGGATACCTTCCAAAATGAACGTGAACGGTCATCCAGATTTTGGACAACACGTCCAAAACTTTCGTTTCGAAGTATGTCCATTCTGGAAGCAATCTGCCTGTTCAGATCGGCCGTTTCACGTTTTTTGTCCAGATCTCCATGCCTCGGAAACTGGCGTCTACGAATATTTCTCAGACGAATCATCATTTGCGTGTGGTAATCAATGGTAGTAAACTTACCCCTCACAGAAACTTGACGGACACATGTCTCGTCAGCCATGGATATTGCCTGATGAAGGACTTCCAGCGCCCGGTCGATGTTATCTACGGTGTCAAGCGGCGGATTTTCGTCGATGTTTCTGTCGACGACACGTCCGAACTGGGCCCAGTTTACGTCGAGCAGCAGCCACTTTGATGCCGACTTTAGCCACTTTGGTCTGAGCTAAGGTCGTTGTGTGCACCGGTTTGGATATACCGATTTGGTCAGGAAGAAGTCCAGCGTGGAAGCGTTTCCCGCCGGAGAGATGAAAGTTGGTTCATTTGGATACTCCACTGTGTACAGCCCATGCTGCGAGTGATCAAACAGTAAACGAACGTTCGGATTCCGCTGGTAGCTCCACCAAGCCTCGTGACGGGCATTCAAATCGCCTCCAATGATGAATCGAGAGCTAGTGCGAGTGATGACGGTCAGATCATTCTTGAATTTGGCTCCTAATCCATTGCTGGCGGCACTCTGTCGAGGGCAGTACACAACGATTAACCGGACGATTCCGGTTGGCGATTCCACCTCCACGGTGAGAGCATCGATGATAGAGGTGCGGATGTGGATGAACTTCCCTTTTTGATGACGACCACAACACCCGCTGGAGTTGGTGCGATCAAGCTGGATGAAATCGGCAAGTTCGATCGTACAGAGCAAGCGTTCTAGGTGACGATAGTTAACGGCTTAGACGCCATGCTGTATAATGAACTTACCGAGCAGTTGGATCTGTTCGAGCTTACTGCGGCACTTACAATTTGCGCTGGTCATGTTGACAAAAATCTCCATCAGTTCATCGGCTGTGAACAGATCAGGATTGTTGGCTTGTGCTGTTGGTTTACTCCGGAATCGAGGGGGGATGGAGAGGTTTGTCCAGCAGAAGTGCTATGGGGTTCTTGAGAGGGGGTGAATTGGGTCCACGGGTTCGTAGGACCCTGTTTCGTTGGGTGGAGTGGCGGAAAATCTTCCCGTCTAAAGGCCGCTGCTTTCTCCTTCCTTCGTCCTGGTTTACTGTTTGCAGACGCCTGATTTCGGATTCGCTTGAATTCTTCGCGTTTGATGCACTGCCTGTTGTTTCTTTGATGCGCTCCTCCACAGTTAACGCATTTGACCACCGCAGCTTCGTCCGCACATTCAGTGGTGACGTGATTTTGGGCACATTTTCCACATCGCGGTTTTATGTGGCAGTTACGGGTGCCGTGTCCGAAGTTCAGACAGAGCTGGCACTGGGTCACATCGCGATTTCCGCCACGATATGGCTCTCATCGAACGATGATCGAGTTGCTTGAGCGGATGGTTTTCAACGCATTAAGCGTCACTGTGCCCTTCGGGAAATGCACTGAGAATAGGCAGTCCGGATATGCCTTCGCGGTCTCGTCCTTTCTCGTGATTCTGAAAACCGCGATGGGAGCCAGCTTGTACCGGTCTCTAATCTCGACCTCGATCAGCTTCGGGTCGTAGTTTGGGAGACCTCTGACAACCACCTTAAATGGCCTCTCACATCAGGGATGTCATGTGTGAAAAATTCCGTACAGGTGGGCAACGACCAAATCGTACTCCGCTTTTGTTCGAAGCACCACTTTGGTACAAAATCGTTACAACTTGTATTCCACTTGCACACCCAGAGCCGCCTTTTGGAAACTAATCAAAATTCTTAAAAATAAGCCAAGACCTATTCCACCACTGACCCCACTGGATAGTCCCGGCAACCCAGTGGTTCATCTGATAATGTTGGAGGTAGAAACCTAGAAAGCGACGAATAATCGAAGCAACCTACAAATAAATGTATTCCCATAGTCTGAAATAAAATGCCATTCCAAGTTTGTCTCTCATCAAGCTAAGACGTATTTTCAAGTAGTAGTAAATCCGGTCTACGGCCATATCACATTAAGAAGAGGCTGCAAACCGAGCGAACGTTGTGGAGCTGATTGCCTGGGACGAAGGGGATCAGAAAGCGCGTGCGACCATTGGGCTGCTGCTGAGCAGGAGTCAACACGGCCATATCCGGGCTACGCAAACCGCAAAGGAAGTATGGAAGAATCTGGAGAAGCAACATGAAAAGAAGTCACTAACGTCGAAGGTTCACCTGCTGAAGCGGATTTGCGATCTCAAGTTCCAGGAAGGAGACGACATCGAGGACCACCTGGTAGAATTCGAGAGTTTGTTTGAAAAACTGGCGGCCACAAGAAGCGAGACTGCAGAATTTGGCAGAAGCAGAGCCAGGATGAAGTTTCTCGAAGTGAAAAATCGGTTGTCAAGGAAACCAAGAAGTTTGCCAAGCAACAGGTAAATGCAAGAAAAACGGAGTCCACTGAAGAGGATTTCGTTTTCAGCGCTCGTGAAGGACCAGTGACGAAATGGATCGTGGATTCTGGAGCCAGCTCCCATATGTGCGCTAATCGAAAGTTTTTCGTATCCGTTGAGAAACCACGAGATGATATCCCAAGTTTCGTTATTGTCGCTAATGGGAAGAAAGCAGTCGTGAAAGGTGTGGTGAACTGCCAGATCCATTGCTACGGGAAAGACAGCGAAGCGAAGCAAATCGTGCTCACTGGTGTCCTGTACGTCCTAGATCTGGATATGAACCTCGTTTCCGTCGGGAAACTCGTCCAGAATGGCGCAGCGGTAGAGTTCAACGACAATGGCTGTACGATTGTCAAAGGTACACGGATTGCGGCTGTAGCAAGGCGTAGCAACGGTCTCTACCACTTGCAGATGGAGGAACGCGTGGGTGCGGCAATTGAGCATTACAATAAGAAGAACTGTATGCATGACTGGCACCGTAAGCTCGGTCACCGTGATGTCAAGGCAGTCCAAGAACTGGAGCAACGACAATTGGCGACGGGCATCAATATTAAGCAGTGCTGTTTGGTTTTGCCTTGTGAGACCTGCCTGCAGGGAAAGATGGCACGACTGCCATTTCCAAAGGAAGCAACGAAGAAAACGACTGCTGTTATGGACCTGGTACACAGTGACCTGTGTGGACCAATGAGGACGGTGACCCCGGGTGGTCGTCGTTATTTCCTGACGCTTATTGACGACCACAGCCGGTATACAACGCTGTATCTGATGCGAGAAAAATCAGAAACATTTGACGCTATCCAGGACTATGTGCAGAAAATGAAGACGAAGTTTGGCAGACCGCCGAAAGTGCTGAGATCCGACCAGGGAGGCGAATATCGTAGCTTGAAGATCATGACGTTCCTCAAGCGTGAAGGTATCCAGCAACAATTTACGGCAGCATATTCACCACAGCAGAACGGAGTCGCAGAAAGAAAGAACCGTTCCTTGGTGGAGATAGCCAGGTGTATGCTTTTGGCAGCAGGTATGCATAATCGCTACTGGGGAGAAGCAATCAACACAGCAAGTCATCTGCAAAACATGTTGCCAACGAAAGCGGTTAATCAAACTCCGTACGAGATTTGGCATGGAGTCAAGCCGGACGTTTCGAACCTGCAAGTGTTCGGAACATCAGCATACGTATTTGTTCCTGAAGTCAAACGATCGAAACTCGAATTCAAAGCCGAAAAACTTACTTTTGTCGGCTACTCGTTGCAACACATACTCTGAATTTTGACGGTCCAACCAAATATCTTATCAGGCTCCGTAACACCATTCGTAGGCAGTTCCAGCGTTCTATCTCACTTGAAGACCAATGTCAATAGGATAACTAAAATTATCCAGGCCAGGATGGTGGAACTCAGAAATAACGTACTTTGACTATATGTTTTAGTATTACTTCTGCGTGAAGTCAACGATTTACATAGTTGAAGATGCTAGTTTCAAATAACAGACTGTAGTGGTAATTTTTATACGATAGATAGAGTATATGAAAGTATAGAGTTTGATAGTTCCGTTAGAGTACGGCAGTGTGAAAATTGCATATAGATAGTAGAATAGCGAGCTTGGACAACTTTTAAGGAAGGTACAAAGGGGGACACCCCTCACCATCCCTCTCCAAAGGGGGAGTTTGGTAAAGAGAGATGAAAAAACCGATTTGTACCTTGCTTAAAAGTTGTCCTAGCTCGCTATTCCACTATCTATATGCAATTTTCACACTGCCGTACTCTAACGGAACTATCAAACTCTATACTTTCATCTACTCCATCTATCGTATAAAAATTACCACTACAGTCTGTTATTTGAAATTAGCATTGGAAGGTGACCAAAATTTAGAAAAATAAGTCGAGACCGATCCCTCCGCTTTCCTCTGTTGACCAGAACTCGGATCCATCCCTACTCATAACCCCAGTTGAAAAGGCCAATGCTCTTGGCCAACATTTTGTGATTTCACATAATCTTGGCAAAACCATGGTGAGCCCTCATGGGCCTTCCGTACTGGAGGCAATGTCTAGAGTCGCTGACATCCCCGTAGTAGTGTAGCCGATATTCTACTGGCTGATGAGCTGATAGCAGCTATTAGAAGCACTAAAAATATGAGGGCTGCGGGTATGGATGGTGTAGTCAACCTCGAGTTGAAAAACTTGAGTGTTGACTTCTTCAACCATCTTACCGTTATCTACAACAAATGTTTGGAGCTTGGCTACTTCCCTGCATGGTGGAAGTTAGCCAAAGTCATTCCAATTCACAAGCCTGGCAAAGACCCTACCAGTGCCAAAAGCTATCGCCCCATCAGCCTCTTGTCCTCCATCTCGAAGCAATTAGAAAAGTTGATACTCAGCCGTCTGCTGGTGTTTCATGGAAACCATTCTGTTTCCACACTCGAATTCACCTCGGCTTGTTCCACCTGCTAACGTCGTTTGTCCACCTCATTCATGATTTTTTTTCTAAATACACCTGGCATCCCTGCTGCTGATAGCTGTGACAGTTCTGCTGCCTTCGATTGCGAGCAATATTGACAAATATTATCAGCATTACTTAATTGGAAAATATCCCGCATCAAAACATGCGGACCTCTAACTATTTTTTTCCACTTCCGAATTTTAATTAAGCAAAAACATTGCGGGAAAAACTACTCCAATCACAGCACCCCCATAAATCTTCCCACTTTACATTTGAGCTGAAATGAAGTCCCCTTGCCGAGCATGCCGTGGAAAATCAATTCCAACATTTGCATAAAAATTTAAATTGATTCCGATGCGGTGATGCTCGGGAAGAGCAAACTCCCGCGATAAATCGGCACTCAAGGACAACCCCTCCAATAGGACTAGTGGCAAAACAGCCCTCGCATAATCAATTAAATCCGTTTTTACAACCGAAAACTGAGCTCCCTACCGCCCCGGCTGCTCGCTCCGCTTACGTTTCGCGAAAATAACAAACTTTACGACTTGGGACCGTCGTTGGGGGAAAAGTCTAATTTTTAACAGATTTTTTTTTCCTTCCTCTGAAAGCGATCGCGATAAAATTTCAATGGCAGTTCGCCGCCGCCAACTGCCACCCAAATGTACGCGGCTATTAATCATCGAGCCATGAAACATCTTCGTTTTTTAATGAGCATATAGTAAAACATCGGCAGCAATCGGCCAGTGATGGTGCGCGAAGTGACACGAGTCTGTCTTCTGCCGGGACGCACCCGCCCGGTTCTTTCGTTCCGCCCCCATGGGTCCTATTGAGTGGCCTTGTCGCGAGCATTCATCATTATGCCATGCCGCACTGCAAGCCGTTCGTTGTTCTAAACGTAGCAGGCGAGCCGGTATTAATCTTTCGCTTCCGTCTTTTCTTCGCTGGTGAACCTTAGTGCGACTATATAGTTAGATAAACGAGAAGATTGTGAAGCGAAATAAAATAGGATAAAAGACAGTCCGACAGGATTCGGGGCTCTTAATCTCTACGCCTAACGTTCAGGAATGCATTGGGGGTGAAAAGCATCGGAATGATTTTTCATGGGAATTAATTTCAACACACATTCCGCGAGTTTTACGAGGAGAAATTGTTCGAAAGAGAAGTGCACGGTATTATGACGCAGAGACGGTTTTTTTTTCGGGTGTGAAAAATAATACCTTCATCGAAGATGGCTGAGGGGAGTGTGATTAACAACGGCCTACTTCAGGTCAGTGTTGCAAATGAAATGACATGAGATTTTGAAAACATCGGCCAAGACTTCTTGAGGATTTTTCGTTTTCTCAACGTTGACTTTAACGCATACAACGTCTTCCGCAGTTCCAACTGACAACTGACGCGAGGTCACAACTCACAAGTGCCACCAGCTGCCATGATTCAGGCCATTCAGGCTTGAAATTGAATTTCACCTGGAGCTACATTCTCCATTCTCAATTATCATGCACTCCTTTTGTCTCTCTCACTCGGGTTGCCCTGTCATCACCTCTCTTGCCCTCTGGGTCGGGGGGATACGGAAGGAAGGAAGCAGAAACAGTCAGTTCGATTGTATTTGAACTGACCTTCCGTTCGTCCGTCAGCCAGCTGGTGCACTTATAACCTCTGCTTCCGGCCGACTGTATTTCCATGCCTCCTAATATAGGCGGTCAGCATCGAATGATGGCTATATTTATCACGACACCTGCTGTCGCTTATTTATTACCGACATGCCAACAGCTCCCCTGAATGTATGCATTGTTTGTTGTTTGTTGTTGTATATGTACACACCTACACTCCATACTATGTACATTGTGGTAGCTATATCGGCTTATTGCCCACCCCTTTAATGCACCGAATTGAAGCTCGCTGTCTCCATTTCGCTTGCATGGGATAGTAAATTATTCATTAATTATATACAAAATCCCATTCCGAATCCTAACGCTTCACGCGGTTACGTGAAGTATTACTTCATGAGCGAGAGTGCGTTGGGCTGGTGGGGGGGTGCTGAAACTCCCACTAAACATACAATGTTTTATCGCATGGAAAATCCTCCGTTCCGAATCATGTCAAAACAATGTCGCACAATCGTCGCGTTCCACTGGGAAAACCTCCGAACCGCAGCAGCACCACCGAGGTAAACTGCTACGAGCACAACAATACTGTTATTAAGGTGCTTCTGACCGAATGTAAAACCACTGGATTTGCGGGGAATTAGACGGCCGGCAGCTGACGCCGGTGTGGGATGAAGTTTTGAAACTGGGGCCCCGGTCGGATCGGCATGGCTGGTATGGCTGGTTCTGATTTTTATGAATCTAATCAAAATGTTGTAAATTTCGTCGGAAGGGATCTAGTGGATGTGGGCACTTGAAGCCGAAGGCAATGCTAAGAATGCTCTTCTCTTGGTTGATTAAATTTATTCCAAGGATTGAAGGTGTTGTTTAAAAGTAACACAGGGCGACCAGTGTACTCTTTATTGAAATATCTGATAGATTCGGAGAAGAAAATTTGATAGAATCTGGTACGATAAAAGATCCAATGTTTTGAAGTTGTACCTAGGTTTCGAAAATAAGATTTTTGATTTCTGGTTCTTGATGGTTCGCTCGGAGCTCTTTACAGGATTTCTTTGAAATGTCATACATGTAAATACGGCCCTGATTGTTGTCCTCCAGATTTGTATTTCCGCGAGAGACCTTGCAACTGGTTTCTCCTAAGGATACTAGAAAGAGTCTTGGAAAAGAGAGGAGTGGGTTCAATACAAACTGCCTTGAAAACTGCCCGATTGGTTCTGGCTTGGACAGTTCGTTTGGCTCAAAAGCCAGTCCACCTAGGCCCTCTTCAAAACGCTGGCCAGACTGAGTAGTTATAACCAGGGCTGGAAAGTACCTCAGATAAATCCAGACGAAAATTTAAAAGAATCTGGTACGATAATTGTTTTCCAGACGATAATTGTTTTGGAGACGTACCAAGATTTCTAAAAGAAGTGGTTTCAAATAAGTTGTTTGATTTGTGGTTCAGGATCACCTTATTGGTTCGCTTGGAGCTCTTTACATTTCTTTGGAATGTCATAAACGTAGATATGGCCCTGATTGTTGTCCTCCAGAATAGCAGGGTTCTTACAGCTGGCGCGGATTTTCCGTTTCGCGCGGAATTTGAAAAATGAAAAAATTCATTAGTTATTCAAGTTGAGTTTTTGACACAATAATTAGTATTGCATACTACACTCTGTCTACCATATCCACAACCCATAGCTCCCAACATTTTGTTAGCTTCGAAGGCTCCTTAGGTTCCGGAAGTTTCTGAGACTTTCAAAGTTTATGATGCTCTGGAACTTTCTAGAAATTCTAGTTACGCTCAAATTCAATGCTCTGAGATTATTGTGGATTATCTTCTGTGATTAATATTTTCTGGTATCGTGAATTCTTCAAGCTGGTCTTCCAGAAAATCCATAAAATTACCACATTGTAAAGCTGACCCAGAGCTCCGAGATTGGTTGGAAAACACATGTAGTTGTTATCTTAGAATTACCAATTTGGGATTGTGATATGAATATAGAACAAATAGAGGTTCCAGATCAATATTAAAAGTGATCATAACCCTGGCCCTAGGGTGGAAATTATTTAAAAACTACAAGGCACAGCCCTATGGGGTTGTAAGCAATGGTGGCGTAGGACTTTTGATATGAATTTTAGTTGGTACATGTTCAGAAATTTAACTTTTTTGGAAAATCTTGGTGGCCCTGAAAAGGGCCGATGCTCGTACAGGCTTAAAGCTTTTGGAAGATGATGATGACGTGTAGGCAGCTAGATCAGCAAATCGGACCGGACAATTTCATATTCTTCGGTAAAATGATTGGGCACTCACAAGAGTCTCGACCCGTCTGCTGCTGGACAGGGGTTGAACCAACCGGAGGAAACGATTTTAAATTGGCTCACAACTTGACTAGCCTATTGATCCCAAGCAAATCGATTAAGGTACCCAATTCTAGTCAACATTCTAGTACTACACAATGTTGAAATGATGAAATGATTGGTTCGTGGATTTTACAATGTTTAGAGGGTTCATCTTCTTCTTTTCCTTTATTTAACGTCGGTCTCCGACGGACATCGATTGCCATCCATTGACGGCAACCGAATGTGCAGCAAGGCAGCTTCCACACCTGCGTAGGATATCGCACCCATTCACAACACACATGGGCCGGGACCAACGACTTTACTTCCCTTCCGAAGGAAGACGTGACCAGAGATTTTTATGCCTCAGAAAAATCCCACCGACCTCGGCTGGGATTGAACCCAGACCCATTGGGGTGTTAGAAAGTAGTCACGCTTACCACTACACCACCGGCGCCGGCTAGAGGGTGCATCGATTAACTTGGGACCGAAAAAAGTACCAGAGCTGAGCCAAAAAGTTGAGTACGCTTCTTCGGGACCTACTAGTCTTAGAGTTACCTCTATGGTTGAACTGGTGTCTGCGACAGGTTGGAAGGCCTGCCCCACCCATTTTGGGTATTTTATCATACGCTTCATCTGCTGTGCTTTTCTACACTAAATTATGCTTTGTATAAAAACAGCCGGTAGAATATCAGTGCCAAACGAACTAAAGCTCCTCCACTTTTTAGTTTTTCTCGTTAAACTCCTTCTCTCAACAAGTTGGTAAATCTTAGCCTTTAGCAGGAAGACGCTCGACACTTTTTTTCGGCGAATTTATGATCCTTTTTCACATCATGGATCTTCTTTGTGCTTTTATTTACTTTCCCTACAGCGCTTAATCAAACGAGCAGAAATAAGAAGGGATGTCGGTCACGCGCTCCAATAATTGAAAAATCGATAAATATTTAATCAAATAGCCCTAGAAAATAGTGTAATTTCATGTTTGTTGATGGTCCTTCGAAAGTGTCGTACAGCAGAATTGCAACCAGCAAGTGTAACCCAAACACCAAAAGCGGTGCGATGCAAGTTTTCATTGATATGACGACGACTGAATTAAGGGGCTTAGAAGCAGAGGGGTGAAAGTCAATTCGCTTCATTGATTTTCTCCTTTGATGACCATGGCATCACTAACCTATTTCGCACTATTTCTGCTATGCTCTTCTATCATCCAGAACAATAAACGTATCGAAGAATGTGATTGCCGCGAGTTATTAACGAAACAGAAAGTCGATGAAGAGAATCGATCAAAATCACTTGCACCCCTGCTTCCAAGTTTGGTTACAAGATTAAAACTGTGGAGAGCATTTTGTGTGGTCGTTGGGGCTTGTGGTTCTGAATATGGCGATGAGTGAGCAAAATTTTACGCAATTGCTTCCTCCCTATTCGTACACGCCCGAAGATCGGAGGCGAATGCCACTTCGACTTGTTTCGTTTACTAACGACTCTCTGATGACAGTGTTGGGGAAGCAGCAATGCTACATCGACATGTTTCGCCTAGAAACGATTATCTGATAGCTGTGTTGGGGAAGCAGCATATGCATGTACGTAATTGGTGGATTTGTTAGTTATTTCGGTGCTTTTCTACAATGCTTGAAATTCACCACTTTTTCAATAGTTTCTTGTTAAAAATCAACAGTCGGAAGCATTTCTATCGATGCGTGGAAATATTTCTGATCGATTGGTGATAAAATTGTTGAAATTGGTCCAGGGCCAACTGAGTTATTAACATTCAAATTCTTTCATAATTTCGTTACATGTTCCATTTTCGGTTTTCACAAAGTGTACCCCCATATAAAAATCACAGGCGTAGTCCTACGTCAAAAACCGTTCGGGGACATGTTTTCCCATATGGAAAATGATTATTGGGCCTAATTATGTATTGAGCTTTTCACGTTGACATTTAGAGGTGTCGCAAGAGAGGTCTAAGTTCAAAATATCGAACGATGTACTTTTTCAAATAATTTTGCGTGATTTTGTGACCCTGAAGGTCGAACATTTACGAGCTTACGCTTACATATTGATGTATCGCAATCAGCATCAGTGTCTGTTTTTATCATTTACCATCACACGCAAGGAGTAGCGCTTCAACCCAGTGTAGATGAATTGCGTTTGTTTTTAAAATCTTCGCTGTTACGTACGAGTGAAATGAACATGGACGAATACGTGTTTATTGATATTCTCCAGTGCTATGATTTGGGCAAAATGATTATTTTGAATATTGTTGACTCCAGAGCCTAAAAGCGGGATTTCATCATCATTTCAGCATGAGACACTAATTTGTCATCGGCTTGTGTGTAAAAACTTACACGATGCGTCCTTCAGCGCAATATTTTTGTAAAATGTAAATAATCATTTTGCATTTGATCCTCAAAATCATCCTCAGCCTACTCCTCCAAATAAACAATGCTAGCTGGTTGAGGAAACATTCTTCTACCTGTTGGTGCAAATAATTTCCATGAGTGAGCTTTTATTTGCGAGAAATTGACGGCTAAAGCCATTGTTTACAAATGCAATTATGCCCCTTTGAAATGTTGATTACGATTGGCGTTGATGGCTACTCTGTAGCTCTTTACTCCAATGGTAAAATCCATAACCAAACGTCAGACTGTGCGTGAAACATGGCGGACTTTGTACTATCCTTTCATTCCACTGAAAATTCCCGTAAGAAACTGTCAATCTTTGCTAGAAGAGACGATTTTTCAACGGTGCCGTCAACGCCAATACTCAAAGGTTGCCTTGATCAAGAGAATATTGTCTATCTGTTAAGGTTGTCTTCATTTTCAGCTAAGTTGAGTGTACACGCTATTTTGAGGCTACTCAGTGACTGGGTAGATCGCACTAATTTTTGCATGCTGTATGGAGTTGACACAAAATGAGTAAACTGGTTCTGCTCCGATGAGTGGAATGTACCCAGATTCTGGGTATGGTTCTGATATCAATTTTTCCTAAGTTCAAAATGGCACACTTTGAAGTTGTGAACAGGTGACTTTTGCGCAGTGAGTCTAAAATTAGTTTTTAGAAGTGAATCAGTGAAAATGAAGCAGCTACGTAATAGCATTAAGGTAACTCCAAGACCAGAAGGTCAGGTCCCGAAGAAACGAGCTCAACTCTTTGGCTCAGCTTTGGTACGTTAATGGTTGTACTTGGGACCGATGGGCTAGTCCACTGTGAGCCAATTTAAAATCGTTAGTTTTCACCGGTTGGTAATAGCTTGGATGGCGATAGCTATAAAGGGCTGTTCATAAACTATGTAGACCGATTTTCAGAGGTAGGGCGTAGACAATCGTCCATACATTTTTTTGGTAATTTGTATGGACCGTAGACATTTGTCAACGCACCCCCCTAAAGAGTCTACGTAGTTTATGAACAGCCCCTTAGCAGCTAGTTGGTATTGGTATCAATAAATACTTAATTGTCATTTCATAATGTTTTTTTTTTTTTAATATTTTTCCTGGACACAATAATTTATATATAAATCATTCATGGGGCATTCATTCGTTTCTATCGAAATGGGTAAGGTTTACTCAGTTGATAAATGTCATCATCTGAGTAACCGTTAACCAGTTTCCTCCATAGGCAAGTTTACTCAAATTTGAGTAAACACATGTTTACTCATTTATGAGTAACTTCCCTTTACGGCCATGAAAAATAATTTTTCCGAAGGGAAATCGTCTGGAGAACCGATTGCACGTCGTCCCATACACCGGAGAGCCTTGTAGGTATGTATTTTGCACCATTTTACCCCATTTTCCTCTACTTTTTGAAGGATAAATTTATAAATTTATTTACAACGCCGTTAATAACTCATACTTGATTCAAATTAATATGCTCTTAATTACCTGCCTGAACAGAGTCTGAAGAGCCTAGATGTCTCTTCAAAAATACCTTTGGTTGACTAGCGGAACAGAATCCTCAACGACGCGAAACAAAATTGAACGAAAACACACGACCAGCACGAAAGTCAACTTTGAACTGTTACAGCAAGCGAACAGATACGTAAAAGATAAAAACAAGTATAGGGTATTGTTCACCTATTATTAACGTGTTAAATGCACTAGTTCATTTACAGTTAGCCTCCTTTCGTAAAAATGGGTTTTGGCCACCTAGATTTACCAAATACCCCTCCGTGCATCGCCCATTGGTCACCATAGCCGGTTGAACTTCAGACGAACAACGTTCTGATGTAGCAACGAAGGCGACAACGCTCTGATGTGACAATGAAACCCCAGCTCCTCCCCTGATCCTATCCTTCGACAATGTACCCCTCTAACCTCGGGTAAGCCGTGAATATTCGGCCCCACATAGGCATAGAAATAACTTAATTTTGTTGCAAACAATGAACAATGAATTATCGGCTCCGCAAAGCTAACGGAATTGAGCCTTCCAAATAAATGAACTAGATATATAAAAATTCAGATAAAACTTCCGATGTTAAAAGGTTAAACCCAGATTAGTGCACCTTCCGGTGACAAGTGCCATTCTCGTATGATATTAAATTGCTTTACTTTGGTTAAACGACTATAAGTCAAGTTATTTTCAATTGTTTGAAAAAACATTGAAAATTAAAAAAAAATATATTTTAATGTTTCCTGCTATTTGCTTGAATTTTAAGGAAATACTGAAAATAATTGAAGTAAATTAGTATTGCAGTTTGTTTAGATAGGAATTGGAGTCGACGAGTCGCAGTCGGAGTCGGTTGGTTTAGATTCGGCTGCACAGCCCTGATACAAATAGACCGTTTTTATCACATGAATTTGTCGGCTCTGTAAAGTTTATTCGATTGAGCCTGTACAAATCAAGTAATTATTAAAAAAAAATCACATGAATTTGTTTAACAAAAGCTGAAAGAGAGAAAGCAAACACTAGCCTTATATACTAACATTTGCATCCCAGTAGCATTTAATCAAAATGTTTTTTTCACACATCGGAAACCATTACTCATCACAGGTATGAGTTTCACGAAAATGTAATAAAACATCCCTGGCAGGAAAACATCTAAAATTAATCATCACTCGAACGAGCGCAGAGTGATACTAAATGCTCCCCTTCGTAGAACGACTCCGCTGCTATTGATTTGTGTACTCCACTCCGGGAAAATCCACAAATTCAACTTTTGCTCGTAAATCAAAGCAAACTTTGCTCATAATGTACATCCAACGACGCCCCGCCGCTTCACCTCTGTGACCACCCCCCCCCCTCACCTTCCAATCCATCATACAAAATATCCGTTCTGACTGGAGCAGCAAAGCATCCTATCTGCCTATCTATCTATGTTTCCACTCACTCACTAGCTCTCTCTCTGCCTCATCCCACTTTTGAGCAGTTTGTCCAATAAAACATTTAGCATCCCCTTATAGACATATGACTGCTTGGATGTATATTGTTTCACCACCCGCCGAACGCATTGGCTACTGCGGGACTCGTTGTTGGTTGTAAAATCTCGTGAGCAAAAAAGCTGTGAACCGATCCCAAGCAGGCCAACCCAGTCAACCAGCAGTTGTCGTTTTTATTTTATTAGATCGCCAAAGCATTATGTAGTATTATGAACACGGCGGTCGCACGAGATCTATCTATCTCTCTACAAACACCAGAATGCTGTGTTTGACAAGATGGTAGTCCCTTGGCAGCAGCCAGCAAATAACATTTACTACCATCATATCATCTGCTTGTGGGATTAACGGTTTTATGGAGCTCTTTCTCTCTCTCTCTCTCTCGCTTCCGGCAGCAGAGGTAGGACAGTAAAATCAAAACACTTCACTCAATCGCGGTGTCGTTGGTGGGTGATGGTTTATGATTGCTTTTTGATCAGAACGTAACTGTCAATGAGGGCCACTTTTTCGCAGGATCACCTCAAAATGTATGCATTTTCGTTTTTAGCCTCAACGTGCGAGGAATGCGAATTGGGTGATTTTTTGGTGCCCCCGCACGTGCACGAGGACGATAGCCAGTGAATCAATATATTCACCAAGGCGTGATTTATGGTCGTCATCAAGCGCTGCAAGCAGCGCTGTAAATCTGGATTTATTTCCAACGACAACGACGTTCGAGGAAGGCCATGCGTCTCCATAGATTTGTATTTTCATATCGTCGTTAACAATATGGGATAATAAATAACCATGACAACGTGCGATTGGTGGGAATGCGATAGCGCGGAATAAAACGTCACAGCATCCTCCGTTCGGGTTGTGTTTATCTCCGCGCGGTCAGCCCATCATCAATCATTCCTCTGAGAGGTAAACTAAGCATGCGATTGCTAAATACACCGGAAAAATTAAAACGTCAGTCATGACCAATTTCAACTGTCAATCTGTGTGAGAATGCGTGTGTGTGTGGAAAAAAAAATCGGTTAGTCTTTTCCGTTTTCCCATTTTCTCCTCACGCTCGCCTACTATGTAGGTTCCTATCCAACCGACTGCTTCCTAGACTACGACTACGAGCGTATTGAATTTAACGCCAGTTTCAATCGAGCGCACTGCCGCCCTCGATTAATCAGCGACTAGTATAGGTATACCTTCGCCGCTGCAACCTAGCAACCATTCCGTCACAGCACAGCACGCCTCCTTCACCTGTCTCACCCTCGAAGCTAATTAAATCCCCGAGGGTCGGGCGGCATCGACCAAGTCGGAGGACCTTTTGTTTTGACGCAAAACGATTCACAAATATCAGACCTGACCTAGTGGGACTATGTGCAGTGCATGCCTCTGGCTCGTTCGTTCACCGTATCGGACGGTGGCACTGCGGCAGATGACAGCATAAATTTAGCACTTTTCATTAAAGCTATGTGTGACACATCGGCGAACAGACAGCATAGAAAGGCAAGCAGTTCACAGTGTGTCCGAATTCTAAATGAAAATAACGCTAGAGAACTGACGTCACGTCGAGCGAAAGTGTCACTCCGAGAGCGCTAACAAACGGGTGCGTGCGTAAATGCAGCCCTTCACCCGCCGGTGCACATGTCTATTAGGATACGGGTTTCTTTCTTTTTTGGTTTGTTTGTTTCATTTCCCAAATTGCAACTGCATACGAAAACACGACGGCAGATGCTGTGCGCTTAATCAACAAGTGTGAATGCGGCGGATGGAGGTGCTGCTGCTGCGCGGTTGCAACCTCCTATGACGTCAATTGAGTTTGAACTTTTCACCGTCACCTACTGCGATCCGCTTGCACTGCCCCTGCTTTGCCTTTGGCTAGTGATTTGTGTGTCTGTTAGACAGACAAACTATTTTTGCTGTGCACTGTTACTTCCCCCACCCCGCATTTCTTCCGTTGCCAGTTTGTCACCAGTGTGGGGGAGATTTTGAACGCCGAATTGGAGTAATTTCGTTAAGTCTCAATGCTTGACTTATTTGAATTTTGTAGGTATTGTTTTGTTTCCCAATATCTGAATAATATAGGCAATAGCGGATAAGAGAACATCCTCCCAAGGTAACCATTCAGCAGCCTGTTGGCAATGATTTATTATGGTTTTATCACCGACAAACTGACATGATACTTAATTCTGACTTATGCCCGACGATCGTACACAGCCGATTTAAATGTGCAGTGATCCGAACTGTCAAAACCATAGGATTTTTTATTCTAGATAAAAATAATTTGTCCAGAATAGATCAAACACTAACCAATTCATAACTTTTGCATGGGGGCTCATGGCTTAGCTAAATATTTCCCGCGAACACGGAGCCAGATGTCAGTAGTGTGCTTTGGTCAGAAATTTTATTGTTTTTGCTATGGTCATTCATGTCGGTCTGTCGGTGGTTTTATAACGGAGATGAACAATACATTTAGTTTGAATACGGCATAGCTAAATTCATAAGATTGGTAGTTATAGTGATTTATCTTTCTTTTGTTTTAAAAACCTTTTATAGTATGGCGAGAAAGTCAAAAATCACTCCACTCCGGTGGCACAAAAGTCATCCAAGAACACTTAGCTTGAGGCTGATGTTTTTGGCTCTTTGGTTCGATTATACGTCAGTTATTGACAGCTGTTGCAAACATTACGTGTTTTGTTTGAACGGCCTTGGTAACGTTGTGGTATTGATGAAAGTGTATCAAGTGAATAGTGTTTTCAATTGTTCTCTCGGTCTCGGTGTTTTCCAGTTGGTTTTTTATCGCTCTATGAAATTAAAAAAAGGAAAGTGAGTTTACGTTGGTCCTATTGGTTGGTCATACTCGTGAAGGATTTCTAGAGAATTCTAATCATTTAGAGAAGAGCTCCAGGATAATTACAGTGCTTTTCCGATTTTGCCACAAAAACGGGACACTGACAAAATCGGGAAAAAATTTCCCATTATTTTTTAGATCAAAATTATATACTTAATGTTTTGCAAAACAAATTTAATGGAGTTTCACCCATAATCACTAGAAGTGCTGCAGAACAGTCATCTGGGAAATTGTTTACATCAATTAGTCTTTAACATAGTACGACAAAAAACACTGTTGGTCATATAAAACCAGGGGCGTTTTACCCCACCTTGTCCCACATATGGCTATTATTGGTAAAAACTCATCTAAATAATTAGAATTATTGAATCAATTTTCCTTTGAAGATAGTGAAATTTGTACCAACTTTCAAAGCAGAAACAGTGGGGGGAGGGGGGATCAAAAAGTCAGATCTGTATTGAAGTTGGCACGGGATGGATGCCTAGGGTAGCTCCTCTTAAACCCATTCCGTACTCTATCCGCTGCCTAGATCCCTCCGGAACCACGGTGAAGCGACTACTTCGAGGGGGCTGTGCTCATGTATTTGTCGTACTCTCAACGCTAGCTGGCGTTGCTAGATCGCTGCTCCTCATTTCCATTCCTAGTGCCTTCCTCTGGACACATTGGACAGTCGAAGACCACATGCTCCGGCGATTCATCCACGTTGCCACACTCCGGACAGGGGGGTGATGCTGTGTGTCCGAACCAATGCAGGTATTTCCTGAGGCAGCCGTAGCCAGACAGGAACTGCGTCAGCTGGTGGTTGACTTCTCCGCGTTTTTTGTTTACCTAGGTCGAAAAAATCCGTAACGTTATCCACCGTGTTCCACTCCTATTGTCACTTTGCCAAAGACTTCGCTTTCACCACTTTCCGTACTCCACCGGCTTCTCTCCGACTGTAGCACTCACTGTTCTCCGTGCAAACTAGGCTGGACCTCCATACCTCAATATCTAGCCAGAAGACGCCACTTGATATTCCTGGGAATAGAGTTACTTACCAATCAGACTATTTAAGGCCTTGTTGTCTTCTGCCGTCCGAAAAAGTCGTCTCCACTCTATTCGATCCATGGCCACACTTCGCCAGCCTCGTAGTCTGCCTTCTACTTGATCGATCCACCTTGCCCGCTGCGCTCCTCTTTTTATTGTTCATGTTGGGTCGCTTTCTAGAAAAATTTTCATTGGGTCGTCGTGCGGCATTCTTACGACGTGCCCAGCCCACCGTAGTCGCCCAATTTTTGCAATGTGGACGATGGATGGTTCTCCCAGCAGCTGGTGCAATTCGTGGTTCATTCGCCTCCTCCACGTTTCGTCATCCATCTGCACTCCACCGTAGATGGTACGCAACACCTTCCGTTCGAAAACACCACGATCATAGTCCAGGTCTCGTTGCCGTAAAGGACCACCGGTCTAATCAACGTCTTGTAGACAGTCAACTTTGTGCGGCGGTGAATTTTATTCTACCGGGGTGCCCTCTGGAGTCCAAAGTAGGCACAATTCCCTTCCATAATGCGTCTTTGAATTTCTCTGCTGGTATCATTTTCGGCGGTCACACGAACTCATCGACCACCTCGATTTCGTCACCGTCAATCTTAACTCGGGGTGGAAGGCTACCAATGTCTTCCCTAGAACCTCTTCCTTTCATATATTTTGTCTTTGATGCGTTGATGGCAAGTCCAATCCGCCTAGCTTCAGTCTTCAGTCTGATGTACGTTTCCGCCATCGTCTCAAAGTTCCGTGCCATGATGTCGATGTCATCGGCGAAGCCAAGAAGCTGGATGGACTTCCTGAAAATCATGCCACTCGTGTCTATCCCTGCTCTTCTGATCACATATTCTAACGCGATGTTGAATAGCAGACACGAAAGTCCATCACCTTGCCGTAACCCCCTTCGAGATTCAAAGTGACTCGAGAGTGTCTCCGATACTCGAACAGCGCACATCACTCGATCCATCGTTGCCTTGACGAATCGGGTCAGTTTATCCGGAAATCCGTACTCGTGCATAATCTGCCATAGCTGATCTCGATCGATTGATAGTGCGGGCACCCATAAATCCTGCCTGGTATTGTCCCACGAACTCTCCTTCAAATGGTGACGGCCGGCGGCATAGAATTTGGTAGAGTACCTTGTAGGCGGCGCTCAGCAGCAATCCAACCTGTCGCCCTTTTTGTAGATTGGGCAAACGACACCTTCCATCCACTCCTCCGGTAATATCTCCTCCTCCCAAATCTTGGCAATTACCCAGGGCAGCGCTCTAGCCAGTGCTTCACCACCGTATTTTAATAGCTCACTTGGTAGTTGATCTACACCAGTTGCTTTGTTGTTCTTCATCCGACCGATCTCCTCCTCAACTTCTTGAAGATCAGGGGCCGGTAGCCTGTCATCTTCTGCGCGTGCTCCAAGGTCTGTTGCCGTGCCACCTTCGTTTTCTGCTGCTTCACCGTTGAGGTGCTCGTCATAGTACTGCTTCCACCTCTCAATCACCTCACACTCGTTCGTGAGAAGGTTACCGTCCAAGTCCTTGCACATATCGGCTTGCGGCACGTAGCCTTTGCGTGAACTATTTAGCTTCTCGTAGAACTTCCGTGTATCGTTTACGCGGTACAGATTTTCCATCGCCTCGCGATCTCGGTCTTCCTGCTGACGCTTCTTCCTTCGGAAAACCGAGTTTTGTCTGTTTCGCGCTTGTCTGTATCGCTTCACATTCAATCTCGTGCGGTGTTGCAGCATTCTCGCCCGTGCTGCATTCTTCTCCTCTACTAACAGCTTACATTCGCCGTCAAACGAGTCATTTCTTAGGTCCGGGATCGCAGTACCTAGTGCCGCTGCAGCAGTACTACCTATGGCTGAACGGATGTCTCTCAAGAGTAGCTGCGCCAAGCTGCTCTTCCGTGGGTAGTGCAACTTCCAACTGTCCGGCGTCCCGTAGTTGCTCAATGTTGGGTCGCGGTGTTCAACTTCGACGGATGTTTTGCACCGTCGAGAGTTTTGAGCGTATGTATACTGCATCTAGGTAGTGGTATGAATCTATTTTCACACTGCGGTACGTGCGGACGTTGATAATGTCGGAGAAGAATTTCCCGTCGATTAGAACGTGATCGATTCCCAACAAACATTGAATGTTGAATAAGAGCTTATTCAGGCAAAAATAAGCTTCTTCAGCTTAAAAATAGCTTATTCAGCTGTTGATCAACTCAAATTGTTTGTTGGGTTTGGTTTTCGGTGTGTTAGTCAGGTGATCTCCAGGTGACTTTGTGGATATCCTTACGGGGGAAAAAGGTACTTCGAACTACCATACCTCGAGAGGCTGCAAAGTTCACGCATCGTTGGCCGTTGTCGTTCAATACGGCATGCAGGCTGTTTGGCCCGATTGCCGGTCTATAAATTGCCTCCCGTTCTACCTGAGCGTTCATGTCACCGATGACGATTTTGACGTCCTGTTGCGAACAGCCGTCGTACAGCTGCTCCAGCTGCGCATAGAACGCTTCTTTCTCGTCGTCGGGTCTCCTTTCGCGTGGGCAGTGCACGTTGATGATGCTGTAGTTGAAGAAACGGCCCTTAATCCTCAACTTGCACATCCTCGCGTTGATTGGCTGCCCACCAATCACGCGTTGGCGCATCTTACCCAGCACTACAAAGCCGGTTCCCAGCTCGTTGGTGGTGCCACAGCTCTGGTAGAAAGTAGCCGCTCGATGCCCGCTTTTCCATACCTTTTGTTCCGTCCAGAAAAGTTCCTGCAGTGCTACGACTTCGAAGTTGCGTGGTTGAAATTCGTCATAGATTAACCTATCGCAGCCCGGGAAGCCGAGCGATTTGCAGTTCCATGTTCCGAGTTTCCAATCGTAGTCCTTATTTCGTTGCGTAGGTCTGTGCCGATTGTTCCGATCCGTATGTCTTTCTTCGGTATTTGCAACTTTTTGATTTTTTCCAGGGCGGCTTGTTGGGCCTGACCCAACCCCCTGTATCGCCGGGGGACCATCCTGCACAGCTCTGTTTAGAGTCGCACGCTGGCACTTGAACGGTGATCAGCCGTTCCTAACATGGTGAACAGACGCCGTTTTGAGCTGAACCTCCATGGTGAACAGACGCTCGAAGAGGGGAATAGAGTTGTTCAGCATTATCACAGACATATTCGACGTGGCTGTTGAAGTTTAGCCGGTCATCGATCATCACTTCCAGGTATTTCAACAAGCGCTTCGAGGTAAAGGTGTGCGTTGAACGAAGGATGGGGCCTTGTGGAACTCCCGCTGTGATCCTAATGTCTCGTAGACCAGAACCAGGTTCTGGAAGTCAAAATGCTGCACAACATTGACAACATTTCATAAAAAAAATCCTCAACAGAGTTCTGAGCGAACTTTTTCAAGGTAGTTAAAACATTGACACAATTTAACGACTTCGAACGCAGAAAGAAACGATTTTTCCCAGAATTTTGGTTAATGTCCTGGTTGTGTGATATACATGTTAATTAAGTATAAAACCGAATGCGATACTTAAGATTTTTCCTGGATGAAAAAAAAAACCTGAAAAATTTCCAAAATTCCGGGAAGATGATCCACTTATTACGGCGTCCGCTACGAGGATGTTTTTTTTTCCGAATGACGGCAGAGAGAGGGAAAAATTTCGCCTTTTACAGCTGGCAATGATGTTGCTTCTGCTAGCCGCTGGAATCTTCAGTAATTCGCTCACCACGCCATCCAATGCGAAAATGAGCGCTGGTGCTCTTTTAAAGCATAAAAAGGTTCAAGTGCAACGATGTGCAAGCAAATGGTACTCCATAATGACAACTGGGTTGGGGAAAATGTTTATTTCATGAAAATACTGTTTATTTGAAAATTTGTGAAAACTTTTTAATGGATAATTATAAAAGTATTTATTTAAGCTGATTGGTAGAGTTATTTCCTATCGATTTCTATACAAATGGCAAAGTTATAAGCGTTCAAAATTTTACACCTTTTTGTGACGGTCGCAATTTTAGATTTTCGATTTACGCCCTGTACCTTCCCGTAAGACCTAGTCGTAGTCAAAAACACAGTATATCTACGCATCAAGAAAAATATGAAATGCTCCTTGAAAAATGCAAAATGTGTCAGATCGAACATTTCGATAACAATTGCAGAAGTTTATGGAACATTTCATCACTGCATAATTTTCTTTCTATTTGCACATTTAATATTTTTGAAGTAGGACTAAGTCTGTGATTTCTATATGGGGGTACACTTTGTGAAAACTGAAAATGGAGCATGAAACAAAACAAATAAAAAGAGATAATTTTATCAGTGTTTTCATGAAATAAATATTCTTCCCAAACCCAGTCATCATAATCAAGTACCATTTGGTTGCACAGCATTCTGCTTTAACCTGAAATGATATAAAAGAGCGCTGCTGTCTAGCCTCAACTCATAGTTCCGCGTTGTGTGAAGACGCTCTCGCTGACCCAGCCATGGGTAAGAAATCACGCGGTAACGCGAGTGCTGGTTTGCCGGGAAAACAGACTCTCCCAGGAGACGGCGCGACCACCGAGCCAGCCCAGAAGAAGCAGAAGAAAACCCCATTGCCCGTCCCGACAGGCGTTGCGGACCCGCAGCCGGGGCCTCCCGGTACTAAACGACCCATACCTGAAGACATCAGCGCCACCGCATCGGCAGCAAAAAAGCTGCTGAGCAACAATCCGTTCTCCGCCCTGCAGAACGGAGCCCAGCCACAGTCGGACCCTGAGACGGTGCCTAAAAAAGTTAAGTTGCCACCCTTCTATGTGAAGGGCTTCCCTCCCGGGCTATGGGAGCAGCTGGATTTCTACATTAAGCAGGGCCTTCGCTGCACCATTCAACGGTGCACGGAAGGCTACAAACTGATGGTCCCGGCCGAAAAACACTTCAACACAGTCCAGGCCCTCTTGGACAGGATGAAGCTGGAGTACTTCTCCCACGACATCGAGGTCACCAAGCCGCTGAAAGTGGTGCTGCGCGGGCTCCACGACATGGACACCACCACCTTAATGGACGAGATTAAGGCGAACGGCCTCAAGCCGGTCGAAGTCCACAAGATGACCCGCAGCAAGGCCATCAAGTATCGTGACCAGCTCTACCTGGTCCATCTGGAGAAGAACTCCACAACCGTGAAGGATCTCCAGACGACACGCACACTGTTCCACATCGTAGTGAAGTGGGAGCGGTATAAGCCGACCCACCGTGGCGTCACTCAGTGCTCGAACTGCCTATTGTTCGGGCACGGCACCAGGAATTGCCGCATGGCCAGCCGCTGCATCAAATGCGGCAAAAACCACAAGATCGACAACTGCGACAGCATCGGGGAAGCCGCTTCCACATGCGCCAACTGCGGTGCCGCCCACAAGGCCACGAGTAAGGCCTGTCCGAAGCGGGCCGAATACGCTGAGATCCGGAAGAAGGCCTCGTCCAACAGCCAGCCCGGTTGCAAGAAGGTTTCAGAAAACAACGCGCAGAACTTTCCTCCGTTATCACCGGTCCAATCACGGCCAATTCCAGTGTTGCCGCCGCTCCCGCTCAACCAACAGTTGGCTGTCGCTGCAGTACCCAGTCAAGCCTCCGGGCCATCGACGGATCCCCCTGCTCTGGGATACAACCGGCGAAGCTACAGACGATGCTCCGCTGTCAACGGATGAGATCGTCACACTGTTGGCCCAGGCCATCATCATCAAGCGCACCTGCGCTACAAGAACACAACAGCTCCAAGCTATCATCTCCTTCGTCGCTAATTATGGACCGTGAAGCCATAAAGATCGCCAACTGGAACGCTCGCTCCGTAGGGGCGAAAAACATTGAGCTTGCAGACTTCCTCCGCAAGCACGACATCGACGTGGACCTTCTGACCGAGACCCACCTCAAGACCGGTGACAGCTTCTGGCTGCCCGACCACAGCATTGTCCGGCTTGATCGCACCAGCTCCAGGGGGGACGGTGTCGCGGTCATCATCAAGAAAGGCATCAAGTACTGCACCCTACCCCACTACCGCACCTCCATCATCGAGGCCGTCGGCGTTGAGGTGGAAACATCGACCGGAAACGTCCGGTTCATCGCCGCCTACTGCCCCCGGCAATGTACCGTTAGCAATGGTACAGCACAGCAGTTCAAGAACGGCCTTGCCATCATAACCCGCACGGGGATCTGAACGCCCGGCACGAGGCCTGGCGGAACTACCAGCAGAACCAGAACGGCCGCCTGCTATTCGACCATTCACAGCATGGTCTCTATTCCGTCTGGTTTCCGGACGAACCAACCTTCACATCACCGGCGGGCAACCCATCGACGCTGGACCTATTCTTGGCAAACACCGGATTAGCCAAGCCGGTTGCCGTCAACGACCTGAGTTCGGACCACCAACCGGTGCTGACCGAGCTGGGCTGCAACGTGGCCCCTGCGCCGTGCCTGCGGAAGGACTACCATCGAGTCAACTGGGTCCAGTTTCGGCGCATGGTCGACCGCCACATCGACGACAACCCACCGCTCGACACAGTGGAGGACATCGACCGGGCCCTGGAGGGCCTCCATCAAGCCATATCCGTGGCGAAGAGTACGTTCGACGAGTTCCTGTGAGGAGTAAGTTTCAAGCAATTGATTCCCACACCAAACTCTTGATTCGGCTCAGAAATGTTCGAAGACGCCAGTTTCAGCGGACTGGGGATCTGCAGCGTAAATACGAAATGGTTGATCTGAATCGGCAGATCGCTTCCAGAATGGTCTCAATCCGGAACGAGAGTTTCGGGCGGCTCGTTCAGAATCTGGACGAACGTTCCACACTGGAAGGTGGCAAAAATCATCCCGATCCACAAACCTGGGAAAGACCCTTCACTACCGTCAAGCTACAGACCGATTAGCCTGCTCTCAGCGCTGAGCAAGCTGTTCGAAAAATTGATCCTCAGCCAACTGAACAAGTTTGTGGAGGAACATGACATTCTTCTTCCGGAACAGTTCGGGTTCCTTAAGGGGCATTCCACCAATCATCAGCTAGTGCGGGTGATGAATAACATCCGAAGTAACAAAGCTGTATCCAAGTCCACAGCCATGGCTTTGTTAGACGTCGAAAAGGCGTTTGACAATGTCTGGCACGACGGACTTATATACAAGCTTTGTAACTCCAGCAAAGGTCGTTCAGGGTGTCGTTAAATAGTTCCCTTTCGGGACAATTTCCGATCCCAGCAGGTGTTCCGCAAGGGAGTCTGCTGGGACCACTTCTTCCGGAACAGTTCGGGTTCCTTAAGGGGCATTCCACCAATCATCAGCTAGTGCGGGTGATGAATAACATCCGAAGTAACAAAGCTGTATCCAAGTCCACAGCCATGGCTTTGTTAGACGTCGAAAAGGCGTTTGACAATGTCTGGCACGACGGACTTATATACAAGCTTTGTAACTCCAGCAAAGGTCGTTCAGGGTGTCGTTAAATAGTTCCCTTTCGGGACAATTTCCGATCCCAGCAGGTGTTCCGCAAGGGAGTCTGCTGGGACCACTGCTTTACAGCATCTACACGTCGGACATCCCTCATCTAGGAGACGGTTGCGTGTTCTTCCTGTTCGCAGATGACACCGCGATAGCCGTCAAGGGTAGGATGCCTCGTGAAATTACGAACAAGCTCCAACGATGGCTTGACACCTTTACTGATTATGCCACCACGTGGAAAATCAAAATCAACGCCTCGAAAACCCAAGCGATCATGTTCCTTCACAGACAATTTAAACCGTCTCCCTCCTGTACCGTAATAATGGATGGTACAAGGGTCGAGTGGTCCGCTGATGTTACTTATCTCGGGAGGTTGTTCGATGAGAAGCTCCTGTTCCGCTCGCACATAGAGAAAACCCTAGTTAAGTGCTCCGCCTTGGTTAGGTGTTTGTATCCGCTCATTTGCCGCAGATCCCGCCTCTCAAGGCAAAACAAACTGGCTGTTTACAAACAGATCATAGCCCCCGCGATCTTCTATGCCGCCCCAGTGTGGGAATCGTGCGCTCAGACCCACAGGAACAAAATCCAGGTTGCACAGAATAGAGTGTTGAGGATGATCCTGGATCGTCCATTCGATACAAGAATAGCAGACCTCCATCAAGAGGCAGAAATTCCCAAAGTAGATTCCAAAATTGATTATATGACAACCAAATGTATCCAAAAATGCAATCTTTCTGAACATGCTTTAATAAGCAATTTGTACATAGTAGGTTAAGTGTATATAGTAGAGAAGGTTAGTTTTAAGCTGTAAATAGTAGGTCCAAGGTGGTCGACCGTGTACTAAGTCTAGGACTAATTCTGCAAAACAAATTTTGAATTTTGCCCATACCTAAAGATGAAGAAAGCAATTAAATCACTTAGTAAAATGTATATGGTAATCATCCAAGTTAAACTGAAATAAAGATCATTTAAACTACAACTAACTAAGCCTCAACTCATTTTCGCTTCGGACGGCGTGGTGAGTAGGCAGCAGAAGCAGCAATAACAGCACTAGGTCCACTCTTCTTCCTAACAAGTAACAATGACTGGTCGTGGCAAAGGAGGAAAAGGTCTTGTTAAAGAAGACGCCAAGCGTCATCGCAAGGTTCTTCGTGATAACCGCCATCCATCGCCTGGTTCGCCGTGGCGGTGTAAAACGTATCTCCGGCCTGATCTACGAGGTGTGCTGAAGGTGTTCCTGGAGAATGATATCCGTGATGCTGTAACCTACACTGAACACTCCAAGCGTCAGTGGCCATGGATGTCATCTACGTTTTGAAGTGACAGAGACGCACTCTGTACGGTTTCGGAGGTTAAATCATCACCAACTTTGGCAACAAAACGGCCCTTTTCAGCATATTACAGTGTATTCAATTTGTTCAAAAATGTTTTAAATACGCAGGCAATTTGAGGCACTTGCGCATGCGACAAAAAATGTTACAACGATGATGTCGCACGGAAGCTGCAACGATGATCGAATAGATGACGCTACAGTATCCCCCTACAAGGGCAGACGGCGATCAGCTGTAGCGTAGTGGAATCCTTACGTGTCGTCCAGAACGGGTGATCGTCGTCGGCTGCTCTGTTGATGTAGTTGTAGCCGATAAACCAGAGGTAGGTTGGAATGGCTGTTGGTCCTCTATGGTGTATGCAGGTTTCAATCTGTCGATAGAAATGTTAGTCGTTCGGCCATTTACGCAGAGCTTGTAGTATTTGTCGGTTCGCTCTAAGACTGGATGTGGTCCGGTGTAAGGTGGTGATAGTGAAGGTCTTATTGAATCGTTGCGAATGAACACGTTCTTACATGTGTTGAGATCGGGATGAACGAACGCGTTACCTTTTCCGTGCCAGGCTGTATCGGGTGAACGAAGTTTCCGCATTGTTTCTCGAAGGTTGCTTGCAAAATCTGTGGTAGTACTGTTTTGACCATTTTCGCCGAAAAACTCGGAAGGAATCCTAAGTGTCGACCCATAAACCATTTCTGCAGGTGATGCTCTGATATCGTCCTTATAGATGGTTCGCAGGCCAAGAAGAATCATCGGGAGATGCTCGGTCCAACGATCGGGGTTATGGCAGAGAATGGCGGATTTCAATGTTCTGTGCCACCTCTCGATGGTGATATGGTGTGGTTCTCAAGTGACTTATCCCGAACGTGCGAATCAATTCTGCAAAAAGTGTTGACTGGAATTGTCGTTCTTGATCGGAGGTGATGTGTGTAGGCACACCAAAACGAGAAATCCACCCAGAAACTAACGCCTGAGCGATAGTAGGCGCTGTCATGTCCGGAACTGGTATTGCCTCTGGCCAACGAGAAAACCTGTCGATGATTGTAAGGCAGTATCGGTCCCCGTTGCTTGGTGGAAAGGGGCCGACGATGTCAATGTTGATGTGGCAAAATCTATCGTCGGGTATGGCGTATCGACCGAGAGATGATTGTGTGTGGCGAGTCACCTTCGAGCGTTGGCATTCCAGGCATCTTCTTGTGTAGTTGACGCTGTCCCTCCGTATACTTGGCCAGACGAACCGCTGAGTCATTAGCTTGGCCATCGCACGGGTGCCGGGATGTGAAAGGTTGTGTGTTGCTTGAAGAAACTGATCGCGAAATCTTTTCGTGATGAAAGGCCGGACGCGATCACCATAACAGTCGCAATACAACTGATGTGAGCTGCCTGGAATGGTGAATTGTTTTAAATTTAACGACGTTTTCAATTTACCTTCCAGTATCGCTCGTAATTCGTCGTCGGTTTCTTGATCGGCAGCGAGAGCGTCGAAGTTCATCGATGGGATAGCGCAAACAGCTGCAATTCGTGAGAGTAAATCTGCTGCAATATTCTCCTTACCGGTTACATGTCGGATATCGGTGGTTATTTGTCCGATGTAGTCTAGTTGACGAGCTTGACGGTTTGAGGCTTTGTCCGGGTTTTGGTTGAATGCAAATACGATCGGTTTGTGGTCAGTGTATATGTGGCAGCTTCGTCCTTCCAACATGAATTTGAAGTGTCGAACTGCCAAATAGATTGCGGTGAGCTCTCGATCATACGTGCTGTATTTAAGTTGAGCCTTATTGAATTTCTTCGAGAAAAAACCCAAAGGTTGTACATCATTATTGATAACCTGATGTAGCACCGCTCCAGCTGCTACATCAGATGCGTCTACCCACAACGAAAGCTCGGCGTTTTGCGCTGGGTGTGCTAGTAAGGCTGCGTTTGCGAGTTGTTGTTTGCACTGCTCAAATGCTGATATTGTATCAGCTGTCCAGACTAGTGAAGATCGATCGTTGCGCTTATTTCCAGGAATCATGTTGAGTAGTGGTATTTGTGCCACTATTGCATTCGGGATGAATCTCCTGTAGAAATTAATTACAGCTAGAAAACTTTTGAGCTCCTTCACTGTGGTTGGACGTTGGTAGTTCTGTACTGCCTCGACACGTTCGGGCAATGGACGAATACCGTCGGCCGAGACTGAGTGACCAACGAAAATTATTTGCTCCCGACCGAATTCACATTTGGCTACGTTGATCGCTAGGTGATGCTCATGAAGTCGGGTAAACAGCTGTCGGAGATGATCTCGATGTTCTTCTGGTGATGATGAAGCGATGAAAATGTCGTCTATGTATGGGTATACGAAGTCCAGTCCTCGTAGTACTTCGTGAATGAGTCGTTGGAAAGTTTGAGCAGCATTGCGAAGCCCGAATGTCATATAGGTGAATTCGAATAACCCAAACGGTGTGGTTATGGCAGTCTTCGGGATGTCATCAGGATGTATAGGCACTTGATGAAATGCCTTCTGCAAATCAACCTTTGAAAAGATCGTTTTTCCCTGTAGAATAGTGGTGAAATCTTGCAGGTAAGGTAAAGGGTATCTGTCAGGGATTGTTTGAGCATTTAATGATCGATAACCTCCGCAGGGCCGCCAAGATCCATCTGCTTTTCTTACCATGTGCAATGGGCTAGCCCAACTGCTAGACGATGGTCGACAAATTCCCAGTTTCATTAGGTTTTCGAACTCTTTTCGAGCTGCCACGAGCTTTTCAGGTGCAAGCCGTCTCGGTCGAGCGTATGTTGGTTGGCCAGTTGTTTCGATGCGATGAACTATGGAAGTTTTACTTATTGTGCCGGGCGGTGCCAGTATCGTGATGGATGGGAACTCAGCGAGCAATTCAGCGTAAGGAGATGTTGTGCTGAACGTTTTTATCGAATACTCACTGGTATGAGTTAAAACAGCCATTGTTTCGAGCTTCGTTGTGTTGTCGATTAGACGATGCCGCTTCAAGTCGATAAGTAAGTCGTGGTAGCAGATGAAATCGGCACCAATAATGCCTGTTGTAACGTCTGCAATAAGAAAGTTCCACAAAAATTCACGCCGGAGCCCGAGGCTAACCTTCAACAGAGTTTCTCCATAAACTTTAATCGGCGTTCCATTTGCGGCGAACAACTTGATGCTGGTAGGTTTCATCCGGGTTAAATTCGAATCTCTCGGTATAACGGACACATCGGCTCCGGTGTCGATAAGAAAGTTTCTGTTGTTAATTGTGTCCGCAATTTTCAGGCGAAATATCGTTGCTGTGTTGGAAATATCGCCAACTTCCAACGCAGGTTCAAGATGGTGTCATTGCTGACTTGGTGGTTGTCCGAAAGAGCACGGTTTTCTGCATGTACGTGCTTCTCTTCCGAATGTACGATGATACCAGCACATATCATACGAAGCTTTGTTGTCGTAGCGTTGATCCATTCTACTTCGGTTGCGAGAACGCGAACGGTCCCGGAAGCTTCTTTGTGGACGGAACATCTGCTCGAACTTATTAGTTAGCTGTGCGAAGGTATTCAATACTGCTCGGAGTAGGTATTTCTGGGACGATTGCTGGTGTCGTTGGAGAGAGTATTCCCATGGAATTGATGTTACGGAGGCCCATGGAATCGACGATTGCATCAGCAATTGTTGCTTTTTCTGATGGGTCGCCTTTTGAAGCAATGACTGCTGCTTGAGCGTGAGTTGGAAGTCTGGAGGCCCATAAGTCCAGAAGCACAGGTTCACACAATGAATTTCCAGCTACTCGTCTCATCTCGTTATATAGTTGACTAGGCTTCATGTCACCAAGAGGCATGTCGGAAAGTACACGCTGCAATCGTTTCTGCTGACTATCAGCGAAATGGTTGGTCAGCTTTTCCTTGATGTACGGATATTTGTCGGCAGCGGGTGTGGCGTCTATGATGGAACGTAATTCTGTCAGCTTACTTGGTGGCACCTGTGCCATGACGATGTTGTATTTCCTGGTATCGTGTTGATTTCCAAGTCCAGAGGCGGCAAACCAGAATTCCAGCGATAGGAAGTATGATTCGATGTTCGATTCACTCATCACCGGCGGATTGAGTCGTGGTATGCTAATCGTGTCTACGTTGCCTTCAGGTTGGTGCTTATCTTCCGATGGCATTTTTCGCGAATACGGGGTCACCAATATGGCTTATGCGGGATCAGATTATTCGGATTGAAACAGCGCGTTCAAATTCTAAACTATATTTTCATTTTGCCATATGGCTTACATAAGGAGTCAAACAATAAACCAATTCATTTCTATAGTCCTGATCATCAAAAGGGTTAAAGTACGGAGTAACAATTGTGTATTCAATTTGTTCAAAAATGTTTTGAATACGCAGGCAATTTGAGGCACTTGCGCATGCGACAAAAAATGTTGCAACGATGATGTCGCACGGAAGCTGCAACGATGATCGAATAGATGACGCTAAATCTATTAACCGAGATTTCAGCAAAATTCCCGTTTGTTAGCTGAATCGCGGCAAATTTTTCACTGAGATCCAGCAAAATAGATTGCCGAGCTGCTGCCCATCTCGGCAAAAAATCTAAGTGTGTACTTCTCTTACCACCGGCCGATATTTACTGCTTTAGGTAAGTAATAATATTATCATTCAGAATGTATTAGCAGTGACAAGCTTTAAAATAATAGGTACTAATAATTAATAATTTTCCGTTAGCTACATGATAGCCGCCCTAAGCGAGTTGGTATATAGTCCATTGGGTATGTAGATTGTTAAAACAATTTATTGATATAATATATAATTAATAATTTTCTTGATTACCGACCGAAGCAACAGAGATTAGTATCTATTTGTTCTGTACCCTCCAACTCCAACAACCCTTTCGATGGACACCAGGAAAAAACAACAAACGGTCTTTTTCAGGGCCACTAATTCAAAAACGGAAAGAGTTAAGATAATATATGATCGAGCAATTAAAAGAACTAAATGCTCTTCACATTTCTTCCGTCCACTAGCGCGCGGTCCTACGTCAAGCTTCCGTTCGTGCCCCAGACCCTTCTAATTTTTTATAGAATATTTTAGTATTTTCTAGGGAATATTTCATAATATTTTTAAAGTATCGTGTTTTATTTATTATTGATCATTTCTCTTGTTGAAAGGATTTTTTTAATGTACAGGTTCAATATTACTTATTTATCGAGCCTCCACATTTTTTATTGAGCATTTCAGATTAGGTATTTGTACATCTGCCAATGTTTTTATGGGGTGGTTTAGGAAATTCTATGGCACACGACCATTTTCCCCTTCATTGAACCCGCTGCCAATCATAGTTAAAGGCGTACCGAAGCCGTCATTTCCCCTAAATAAGAATAGAGAATTCTTAGTTCATTCACACATTTTCAAACTCAGACGACTCACAACGTACACATTTCCATTCCCCGTAATCGGATGTCCCTGAACAAAATTCGCAGTCCGCAACCAAGGCGACGCAACCTCTGACCGTTGTTGTCGTCACGGTCAATTTAAATATCGCAATTCATGCAGGAAATCACCACCCCATGACAGGCAGAGAACTCCACCGACCACTGGCTGAAAAAATGCTGTCACTTATAATTTCTCTATTATTAGTTTACAAAAAATGTCCCCATTGTCAACGGCTTTCGAAAATTTCACCATTCCACAATCCACTGGCATTGTCCTTGGAGTGGGGCCAACTTTGCACAACCTTGAACGGGGAACGAACATTCGATGCCGGTTGTTGCTGTGCGCCACATAACTCTTGTTGTCTCTTAATTGTGACCACCGTTTGTTACCGGGGACCCGACTACCAGAGTGGGAGGCGGAAGTCGAAAACTCTCCTCCAGCAACCCTTCCCTACACAGGTACCCGGCAAGAATGGGACGGCGGATGAGGACCGTTTTTAATATGAAATTCAAATCGAGCACTCCACCGGACAGCAAAAACGTACTCCAATAACCCATAAATACCCCACTAGTCTGTAGGTTCTGAATGGCACACCGGATCGCTCATAATACACTCGCACCGTGGTCGTCTCTTGGCACATCCTCGGGGAAAGCGTGCAAACAAAAACCTGTGGAATGCTAATTGCATGACCCCCTCAACTCTCAGCAAATTCCCGCCGACAACCCGATCGATTGCCGCTGATGCCTTCCCGGTTTTTATTTATGGCCAAGTACCTATAACCCGTGCCATCATCCATCCAACAACGGTGTCGAACATGTCGCACATTCCTCCGCCGTCGTCGTCCAGAAGTCATCCAACCGCAAGCTGATTATTCATGCTGACATCAATAGCCACCAATGCGGAAACGAGATTGGAATAAAAATCAATTGATCTCCGCTCGCCCCTTAGTTGGGGGGTATGAATATGAGAACCTTTTGTTGCTTTTGTTGCTGGCTGGTAGCGGCTGTTGTTATTATTTATTATATTGAAAGGCTCGTTCCAAACAACGCCGTCACCACATTGAACGCAAACAGCCAGAGGTGGGGTGGTTAGTGGTGGGGCTGGGGGGTCTAAAAAAACTTATTGGCTAGTTGCGTTGTGATGCAATGCTCGGCAAGTACCCGCTTCTGCTTTATCCTTCTGAACTCATGACCTCCTATGGATGTACGAGTCGGATGGTCATTGATCGCTTAAGAAGCAGGCGGTGGCTGTGGGCTCTGCTGAGGAAGTTTATTATCCTTTTCATTCTGGTTGGCAGCGATTCAAGCTTTCCCCTCATTTATGTATTCATTATTCCAGTTGCTTTGCGAGCTTTGCACAGAGGAATGGGGATTTTTTTTCTCTTTCGTACACTTCGTGACTGGAAGCGGAGATTTAATGCGCCAGTGGAAATTCCGCTCACAGTAAATGAATTATGGCAACGAAATGGAGACGCTGGATGGCTAATGGGATGAGTTGAACTAGAACGATTTCCTCGCAGCTGTCTGAGGAAGATTATTCATCCTTTTGAGACGATCCATTAATTCTTGTGAGGCTACGCAGATGAGCTGATTTATACGGACGGAGGAAGATGGAGTTCGTTTAGTGTGTCGCACGTTTTTAAAGCAACTGTGATCAAGGAGATTGGGAAAAAATAAGAAACTTGATAAATCTTCCGCATAGGTTTCGTGGAGAAATAAGAATCCATATTTACTTCTGGAAAGCCAGAAGTTAATCTAGTTCTTTATTTTAGATATGATTGAAATGATGCAGACCTTTCCTGTTGATCCACATTCTTAGGAAATCCATCCTTTCTGGCAAACCAATCAATTGAAGGTCAACTTCCAAGACTCGGATTTTGGCAGCTTTTGACAAAGCCGGTATTGCAACCAAAAAATGTAACGGAACAGGGTGGCCAGCGATCCAGGAAAACCGTTAGATCCGGGGAAATAACCCGGGAATTCAAAAGAAGAACCAAGAAAAATCAATAATCCCTAACGCACAGTAATGTTTTTACGCCAGAGTTTCAAAATCAACTAGTGAAAAAATGCAAATTTCTACCAATAGAAGGACTTGCTCTTTCTGAAACTGAATTATGAATTATTCTTGACTTTTGTATTAATCATAGAATTACCTTGGATTTATGTTCAAAATTATCATGGAATTCTTTTGAAGACTCTCCTCGTAATTACTTTGGAATTCTTCTTGAAATTTTTTGAACTCTCTTAATAATTTCCTTGGGGTCCTTTGAAATTATGCTGAAAACTCGATTCCTTTGAATTTGTATTTTTTTTTCTATGAACTCTATAGTCAAAACGCTTCGAAATTGTACTCACAAATCAACTGGAATTTTCCACCTGCATCCCTAGAATTAAATTCTGAAAGTTCTGGAAAAAAATTTCCTTTGAGCTTCTTTATGTTCTGTTATGCATCTTCCTTAGTAGTATTCTTTTGAAATTATCTTCTGGTTACTCTTTGAATTATGTTTGTAATTCTTTTTGAATTCTCAGCAAAACTCTCGGAATGTAAATTACCTGCTATTTTCCTCACAACCATACAATTATTTTTAGAAGCAGGTTGCAATTCTGCTTGAAGTTTTCTTCAAAATTCCTGTGGAATCTTTTAAAAATAATCTAATAATCTACTCCTCGGCAATAATTCGAAATTTTTCTTAGAATTCTTTAGGACTTTATCTTAGAATTATCTCGAAATTCTGACCCTACGTTGTGTTTCAAGGCAGCAGATGGTGGAAATCGCTGGTGTAAATAGCCATATATTTGAAGCACAAGAAAACTGCTGTAACTTTTCTGTGGCACGACAAAATCTTTGTTGCCTCCTGTCTGCCCGGAGGTAGTACGAGAACTAAGGTTCCTCCTCAACACTTTAATTATTTTTTAATTCTGCTCGTCAGGATTTTATAGAGAATCCATTGAATTGTCAGAATCTTGGGCCCATAATATTGAGTTTTTTTCCAAATCTAAAAGTCACACATCTCGTCAAAATTTCATAGTCTAAGACTTTGCAAATGTCATGAATCTTGGAAATTTTTTAAAATTTTAAAATTCTGATAGTATGAACTGCAACAAACCAAACAAATTTCTTAAAGATGTAAAGATTGCTTCTAAAAAAAGACATGAATTCAATCTCTCTCACTTTACAATTCGGTCTTTTAGTATATTTTATACAATCAATCCAAAGTTAAGGATCACTTCCAATTGACTAACAAGCTGAAATCACTGTTTTATGATTATTATGTATATGGCTATGGTTAAAAGTAGAGAGGGTCTAGTATAAGAGTGGAGCGAACTGGCTGGTTTTGAGCCAAAGAACTGTCATAGCCAGAGCCACTCAATCAGCGCCTATCTTGATTGCATTGGCAGTGTTGCTAGAAACCACGCAGCCATAGGTTGTCAAGGCAGTTTGTTCTCCTATACTAGACTCTCTCTACTTAATAGCTAACCCATAATTGTGGGATGGTGATGACTGTTACAGTACAACGTACTGTAAATGTTATTGCAACCTGTTATATCGCAGCTCGGAATATCAAACTAGCAAAACTCACCAGCTACAAATCTCAACAAACTGTGGTGAGATTGAGTTTCATGATTTTTGGTTTACACCCGAATGAATCCGAAACTTCTACAACGGCTGGCAGCCAGTGATGCCACATTTTTTCGAATCTAGATCTGTATTTTCATCACAAAAAATCTTTTTAATCTGTAACTGGCTGACAAACATCTGTAAAAAAATCTGTATGATTTCCGTATTATGGTCTCAGTGCAGATTTACGTAAATCTCCATTGAGCAAATTCATAGTTCAGAAGGAGTTTGTTCTAAGTTTAGAATCATTAAAAATGACTAAAGTTTGAATTCTAAAAAAAATGTTTATTTTAAAAATCTTGAAATCCTACAATCTTCATGTGTTTTGTATCTCTTCTACAGTCTGAAAATACAAAACATTAAGTACCAGTTATGAGAGACAAAACTATTTCTTGATGAAAATTTCTTAATGAAGTAACTATCACAATTCCCTAGAATTATATGTTTTATGTTTGAGATTACGAAAACCTTTATCTGGACATTGAACATAACACAGAACTTTTACTGGAAGTTTAGTCGAATGGCATGCAATAATCTTTATTTCTGTAATTACGTTTTTCAAATATAAAAATATCCAGTTGCCTCTTCGACTCACAAACTGTAATCAACCACTTTGTTGGTTTTCTAAAATGGCTTGCTTATTGATTTGACAAAAAAATATATTTAATCAACCTTCGTAAAGCTCGATTCAAAGTAAATCTGGACGCACGGTTTAATACACCACCGCGCCCCTGGTGGTTGGAACGAAAAACGTTTGACAGGCATTTGTTGATGTTTCATTGACGAAGAAATTGGTGAAAAGTTTTACTCGACGCATCCCGAAATTACGGATCATGGAACTTGAGAAAAGAAAATTAATTGTGCACAAACATCTAGAGAACCTTTCGTGGTCTGCCTCAAAAATAGCAAAAGTGTTAAAATTCCCAAAGTCAACGGTGAGTCTTGTAATCAAACGTTACAAGGATACTCTGAGTGAGGATTGGGTACACGGTAAGAAAAAAAAAACTCAAAATTAAGTTAAAAAAACTCATCGTTGGGTTCTATCATTTGAGGTCCGCCGTTGAGTGAATCAGAAAACCGGCGTTGGTTAAAATTTACTCAACTATTGAGTAATAATAAATGAACTCAAATACAAGTTTATTTTCATTGAGGTTGCTCTTTTAACCATTTCATTTTCATAAGCGTTGATAGACGAGTGGTCAACACACGTCTCAATCTCAACGTCCATGGTTCGGTTCCAGTCTGCTCCGTTTTATTATTTTTTTGTCAACTTGGTCAACGTGGATTCATGATCAGGATTACTCAAAATTGAGTTTTCTTCTTTAACTTAATTTTACCTAGCCCCACGGAAGCCACGTGATGAGTGAAAGGAACTCAATTTTGGGTACTTTTTTCTTACCGTGTAGAGAGCATCTATCATAAAAGTGGCACTAGGGACAAAGAGCTGAGGAGAAAGGTGTTGAGGTACGTGAAAAGCAACCCAGGTGTCTCCATACGTGATTTGGCAAAGACATACGATTCCAACTTTTTCACCGTGCGTAACATCCTTTCAAGAGAACGATATAAGTCTTTTTGTGCCAGTAAACATCCGAATCGCTCCCTGAATCAAAATTTAGTGGCCAAAAAGCGAGCACGATTACTATACGAACGAGTTTTGACGAAATTTGATGGTTGTATTTTAATGGATGACGAAACATATGTCAAAATGGATTATAAACAAATCCCCGGACGACAATTTTTCCTAGCAACTGGTCGTGGGGATGTCCCTTCCAGGTATATATTTGTTTTTGCTGATAAGTTTGCTCGGAAACTAATGATTTGGCAAGGAAACTGCAGTTGTGGCCCTAAAACCAAGGTTTTCATCACATCTCACACAATGACGTCGAAGGTTTACGTTAAAGAGTGTCTGAAAAAGCGAATTTTACCCTGCATTCGGCAACACAAGACCAACGTTATATTTTGGCCGGATGTAGCCAGCTGCCACTACTCTAAGGAAGAACAAGAATGGTATGCTGCAAACAATGTTAATTTCGTCGCCAAAGAGATTAATCCTCTGAATTGCCCTGAGTTCAGACCGATCGAAAAATATTGGGCAATTGTCAAGCGAAAACTTCGAGGATGTGGTAAAGACGTGACAAATGCACAACAAATGCGTTTTAAGTGAAATAAGTTCGCCGGTACAGTGTCATCAGTGACTGTACAGATCATGATGGCATCGATTACAAGTGAAGTCCGAAACGGTAAAATGTATTAACTTTTTATATATCGTTTGAAAGCTGAATAAATACACTTTTGTTTGACGTTTTGATCAACCGTATATGTTGTTTAATTCTTGAGTTATGATCACTTGAATGCGTCCAAATTTACTTTGAATCGGGCTTTATCTGTAACCATGTGACATGGTAAATTGAACTAATATAAAGTGAAACTAATATCCCTTCCAACAAGAAATCAAAACATCTGAACATCAGAAGTCCATTTGAAAGATTCCAAGTCCATTTGAAGCTAAAATAACAATATTTATTTAGTGAAAAATACGATTTGGGTTTGATGCTCAGATTGAATTCAAGTTGCTTAAAAGGAAAAAAAAAATGATTATTTATCGTAATTAATAAATATAAAAAATAATGTAAAATACATTCCGTTTATTTGAAAAATCTGTATATTTTTCAAAAATCTGTTATCTGTATATACAGATATCTGTATCAAAATATTGCAAAAAATCTGTATGATTACAGATAAATCTGTATATGTGGCATCACTGCTGGCAGCAGTCGCTTCGTGTCTGCCATCGGTGAATCGGCATTATTATACCTTTTCTTTCTTAGGAAACGAAGCACAACGGAATCATTTTTGCACCGATTTCACTCTCAGCTTCAACTTTGCAGGTTGTGAATAGGCTCGCAATTTCAAAGGAGCTTGTAAAACCAATATCAAGCATGATATTTTGTATGAGAGCAGAAAAATATCAATTTTTTAATGATTATGCCATGACTAGTTTGTTTATGCATATATAAACGACCCATTACAGCTTTAAGAAATGCTTCCTGTAACAATTAACTAAGCGTCTGTTACAACAGACGAATTAACTTGGACACAAACCTGCAAATAAAAAAAAAAAAAAACAACCATACATTCTATAAAGCTAAACATACCTCTTCTGCAAACCAAAGAAAGAAAATAATGATCTTAATACTAGTCAAAACGAAAATTGCAATTCAAGAAAAGCCAACCCCCGGTTCAATTATCGTCTTCAATCCTTTTTGTTTTGGTCTGGTTGTTTAAAGGCTTTCTTTCGTGTTTTCTGTTCTGTGATCACGTCCGGTTGTATTGAGGCGCTATTAAACTTTCTATACGCACGAGTATTGACAGTGCGAAAGTGAGGATAACAATAACAAACCAACATTTTGACTGGAGCGAAAGTGAGGATAGCAAATCTCGCACTTGAAAATGGAATTACGCATGTGTGCGTGTAATAAACGTCAGAAAGTTCAATGCGAAAGTGTGTACACGGTAAGAAAAAATACTCAAAATTAAGTTAAAAAAACTCAACGTTGGGTTCTATCATTTGAGGTCCGCCGTTGAGTGAATCAGAAAAGCGGCGTTGGTTAAAATTTACTCAACTATTGAGTAATAATAAATGAACTCAAATATAAGTTTATTTTCATTGAGGTTGCTTTTATGCGCCTTTAACCATTTCAGTTTCACAAGCGTTGATAGACGAGTGGTACACATGTCTATTGTGTGGCAACTACGGTGAAACATCGTCATCCTGTGAAAAAAATATGAACGAATAAAAGCCTACGGCAAAGCAAAGTACCTCACATTTTGCATTCTCCCTAATTACATTATACCTCGCATTATACTTACTAATTTAAACACATTTAAATAAACTGGAATATTTTTTTATCAGAGCAGAGGGGAGATGTGCGGTATACAGTCATGAGCTTAAGAAAGTGTGAAATGAGCTGTATTAATGATTCGGTAGAAATGTATACGGAACTAAAGTCGACGAACACTCTATGTCGATTTGATCCAAGTAGGCTATGCTTCGTATATTTGAAAACCCAGAACTCGTGGCCTTTCATTCCCAGGAGCTCGAAGAGGTAAGTAACAATTTAGCTGCAAGCTACAGCGTTGGGGGATTCTCCTTTGAACCAGGTGGAAATCCACAAGTTTTGCTGAGTATTCACAAGCGAGTTTATTTTTTATTTCGAACGGGAAAACTTGGAAAAGTCCGGGATTAAAAAAAATCACAGTCCATCACGTAAGTACGATGCGCAAGGTTAATAACATCAAATCACCTTTCCTTCGATAAGTTGAGAGATTTAATCCTATGTACCAACAATTATACAATTTACTTGTTGGCAATTTACACACATACTCATTGTCCGCTCACGGACACTGAAAATGGTGTGAGAAATCCTCGGCTAGGAGGATCCCAGCTGTACGGCCAATTCGCTCTTCAAGGGGAATACCAAAGGTATGGATAGTGGGTTACGAAATGCTCGACTTGCAGGGATTATCGAATGATAAGCCTTCAGGAACGCTGCTTGTTTTCGGCTTGTCACGGAAAAGGAGAATGCATATTTGTTTAGTTTAAAAGTTTGTATTAAATTATCTGTTCGATACAATGGTTGGTACACGTATGTGCGCTGTGCGACTTTTTTTTTTTTTTTTTTTTTTTGATTTTAAATGATCTTTATTTCTTGTGTTTGTGTGGTTTACATGTATGAATTAATTATTATTTACAGTTACTAGTCCCATCAGGCCTATTTTAAAGTATGACCACCTTGGGGGGATTGGTTTGATTTGAATTGAAAAAAGGAGACTACTTATAACTACTATTTACTAATCTAATCTAATCTAATCTAATCTAACACCAACACAGCCAGTTCTTGAAAGCATCCTGGAAAATGATGGATGTACATCATACATATCGGTGGAGGTCACTATCCGAGTCTTGTCACTATTATCAAGTCATAATAAGTAACAAGGATTAAAATGTGATCCTTTGATTGTTGGAAAATCCTGATTCCCTAGTTTGAATTTGTCACGACTAGGGTTCGGTGGTAGATCTTATATTTACTAGTAACGCACCACAAAAAGGTGATCTCCCAACGTTACTGGTTTGAAAGGATAAAAATTTACAAAATGGAACGAACTCACCAAGTTTAGCCAATTGAACCTAAAGGCTGCTTGACATGGAACGCCTCATGGAGGTTCTACTTATCTTCGGAATAGCTTATCAGCGGGAAATAACAGGGACGTAGAACTTGATACAATGAGATGCAGCTCTCGCAGGGCTTCTTCTGTCTAAGTGAACTCACTGAGAAACTAGAAATTGTCTCCTGGGCTTGGATTTGGCCGGATCAGCAACCGATTATAGAAAAAAAAACTCCACGGAAATAACAAACGTCAGGTTCGATCACACGCACAGCCTACTTCCTTGGAGACTACTTATAACTACTATTTACAACTACAACTAACCTAAAACTACTATATACACCTAACCTACTATATACAAATTGCTTAATCAAAGCATGTTTTGATAAATTACATTTTTGTGCAAATTTAGTCTTAATTTCGTTAATTTTGGAATCTATTTTGGCAATGCCTGCCTCTTCGTGTAAATTTGTTATTCTAGTGTCGAAAGGACGATCAAGAACCATCCTTAGCACTCTATTCTGAGCGACCTGAATTTTGTTCCTGTGAGTCTGTGCACATGATTCCCACACCGGAGCTGCGTAGAGGATCGCAGGTGCTATGATTTGTTTGTAGACGGCCAGTTTGTTCACCCTTGAGAGGCGGGATCTGCGGCAAATCAGCGGATACAGACACCTAACCAAGGCAGAACACTGGACTACAGTTTTCTCTACATGCGAACGAAAGAGGAGCTTTTCATCGATCAACATCCCGAGAAAGGTTACTTCAGCGGACCACTCAACCCTTGTGCCATCCATGATTACAGTACAAGATGGAGCCGGTTTCAGTTTGGGCGATTGCCGATGGAGGAACATGATCGCTTGTGTTTTGGAGGGATTGATTTTAATTTTCCACGTGGTGGCATAATCAGCAAAGGCGTTAAGGCATCGTTGAAGTTTGTTCGTTATTTCGCGAGGCATCCTTCCTTTGACGGCTATTGCGGTATCTTCTGCGAACAGGAAAAACACGCAACCGTCTCCAAGGGGAGGAATGTCGGAAGTGTAAATGCGGGACTCCTGCTGGGCTGGAAAACGTGTCGGAAAGACAACCATTCAACGATACCTTAAACGACCTTTGCTGGAGGTAGTTACGGGTGACTTTAACCAGATGTTATGGGAAGTTGAAGTTACAAAGCTTGTACACAAGTCTGTAATGCCAAACATTGTCAAACGCCTTTTCAACGTCTAACAAGGCCATGGCTGTGGACTTGGATACAGCTTTGTTACTTCGGATGTTATTCATCACCCGTACTAGCTGATGATTGGTGGAGTGCCCCTTTCTGAATCCAAATTGTTCCGGAAGGAGAATGTTGTTTTCCTCGACAAACTTGAGCAAACGATTGAAAATGAGTTTCTCGAACAATTTGCGGCTTGCGGATTGGTATGGTTTTTGCTACTTTCCAGATGCTTGGAAAGTAGTGCAGCTCCAAGCATCTGTTGAAGATAGCGGTTAGAAGAGACTGAACTTTCATGCTGAGTCTCTTCAAGATCAAGTTGAATATACCGTCAAATCCAGGAGCCTTCATGTTCTTGGTGCATTTCAGCGCTGAGCAAATCTGTTGTACTATAATCATATCCTCCGGAGACACGACACAAGGGAAGGTATCTAGGTTTTGAACGCATTGCGCAACCTGATCATCGAGCGGACTTTGGATAGTCGATCCAAGCAAATGCGATGAAGAAATGGCTACTTTTATATGCTAAATTCTTCTTCTTATTCTCCTCTTTTGCTATCGTGGCTGCTATGCTAAGCTATGAAATCCTTTCAGTGGGAGGAGCCAAGTTCCATTCCAAGTTCGTCTCGGCACGTGCGGCTGTATGAGTTTCAAACAAAGCTGGCAAAATTAAACGAAAGCTGTTGGGCTCACTCACCAACACACTCACATAAGTAAGCGAAGCAGCAACTGAATCAAAATGAGCACATATGATTGTCGCGATAGTCGGGAATGACCGGATCGGTGATGGATAACCGCCGAAGATGACATGTACTTCTTTCGTCAACTTGATGGATGGTCATGAAGAGAGCTTCGACAAGCACATTGATAGGAATGTCCTCTTCTTCTTCTTCTTCTTCTTAGTCTTCTTCTTCTTCGCATTTCAAGCTTATTGCATATCGCATATTAGCTTATTGCGTGCTCTCAACTTAGTGTTCTAGATGCACTTCCACAGTTATTAATTGAGAGACAGAATTGAGACCATTTTTGCATTGGTATAATTGTGTGGCAAGTCCAATCATACTTCTATGCCCAGGGAAGTCGAGAAATTTTCCAACCCAAAAAATTCCTAGACCGGACCGGGAATCGAACCCAGCCACCTCCAGCATGGTCTTGCTTTGTATCTGCGCCTTTGCCGACTGAGCTAAGGGATGCCCATAGGATAGGAATGAACCAAGCGTTAATACCATCAGCTGTTTGACGATCGTGATTGTGATAGGTTACAACTCTGCTGTGTAGTGATTATTGGATAACCGGGAAAAGGTTGAATAAGCGCTTTTCAAGTTTGCACACACACCTGTATAGAAGCGTAAATGCAAATGCAATAAGAGCTTCCCACAACCGTCCCAACAGCCATAAGTAGCTGACTAAGTTCGACAGATTTATAACGTTTGAATACAGCTTGAGGCTGTATAAATGAAATGAGTAAAGCGGGGGGAGGGTTTCCTGGTTTTTGTTCAAAAACAGCAACCACTGCACTTAGGGGCTGTTCATAAACTACGTAGACAGTTTAAGGGGGGGGGGGTTGACAATTCATCACGGTCCATACAAATTTTAATTTTTTTGTATGGATAACTGTCTATGCAGGGGGAGGGGGGGGTTAAGAATCCCAAAAAATTGTCTACGTAGTTTATGAACAGACCCTTAGTTAATTAAAATGCGTCTTAGCGCACGGGCGCCTGATATTAAAAGAGGCCGATTTTGGGCAATGGCTGTTCTTTCTCCCAATTTTCCTTCTTCCCGTCATCCTTGTTTTGTATAGTTGTTTGTAGCTCTATGGTGGACATAACGTAACGGCACAACATTTTCACAGCGGTACATAACCATATCACTTCTGTTGTATACTGCTGTTCTTGCAAAAGAAGCGTGAAGGTTCTGAATATATAATATAAATGACAAAAACCTATGAACTTGTGACCAATCGGTTACACGAACTTGTCCATGGGATAATATTTTGATTTTTTTTCTTTTAGAACCTCGAGAAAATAACAGGATCTTCTCTTGAAATTTTACTTATCATCCTCAAATCATCCTTTTGGAATTCCGTAAAGATGCTTTTAAGATTATTTCAAAAAACCTTCATTGGAATATCCTTGCATTTCTCTTCTCAATACTAATTCTCAATTGCGAATACTGTATTCTTTAGGGTCAAAAGTTAAGCGAAATAAGAATCTATGCTTCAAGTAAGGATTCGGGTTTCATCATGCGATAAAATCTGTAATGATACTTAGGGAAAACTAGGTTAGACAACTCGGAAAAACCAGGTATTTAAGTTTTCAAATAGAGTGCCAGTTGGCGTGTTTGTTTCAAGTCCATTATCTTCAAAAAATTTAGATGATCTCGAGATATCTCAAATTTTCTGAGGTTTCAAAATAAATTGACTGGTTCCGATATCTTGGCTCTTTAACTTCTTGAGAGACCAAAATTTTGATAAATCTTCGAAGGCCGGAAGCCTTAGTATCTGCCCAAGCATTGAAAATCATCCAGTAGAAAGTTCTTTTCCAAGTCCATCAAATTGTATTTTCTACATGTCCAGAATCAACGAATTTTCAAGCTCAACAAATTTTCAAGTTACAACTTAAATACCAATTTGAACAATCTGAGAACTTAATATAATACTGATTTAGGGGATGCTCTCCTGCCTCCTGGATACATCTGGACATATATCTCAGATCTCGTAAACGTTCCCAAGCAACACACATGTTCTATAACAGTTTATATAACCTTTGTAAAACTGGGCTTGGTTGTATAGCAGTTTACTCAACATAACTGGATGAATCTGTGTTACTTGGGTTTAGATTGATGTCAGCTACCTTTGAAGAAGTTTTCCATTTATTCGACTTCAACGTACCGACGTCAACGCTACAACGACGATTTACTGACCATATATAAATTTTAATTTATTTATAATTGAAAGTGCTTTATATACCTAGAGGAAGAGTGCCAGTTGTGGCACTAGTGCTCCCCTGATTGGCCATACGGCCTAACTCATGTTCAAAATAAGTAGGCTTACAGAAAAGCATTGAGACTAACTTCCTGTGGAAGAAATTTTGCTTTTTATGATTCAAGGGCTCAGGCCGTGTGGCCAATAAGAGTTAAACTAGTTATATAACTGGTACACTTACCCTTACCTCCTAATTTTATTCATTAAGATAAAAAGTGTTGCATAAATAATAGACATTTTTATCCTCTACTGACGAGCTTTTATTTTATATTCTACAGACTTTCTTCTGAAAGGCCACCACACTGAAAATAGAATTTTACTCAGAGATTGAGTCACTTATCCTCATTCGTATGGAGACATTTCTAAAAGCGTAGGTTACACATGCGCTGAGTGACCTACGCTTTTAAGAAATTTCTCCATTTGAATGAGTAAAAGAGACTCACAACTGAGAAAAAGTGATTCCCTCTCTGAGCTAGTTTCGTTTTCAGTGCAAGGTAATATGAAATTTTCACCAGTGAAATATATTTTTGTGCTTAGCATATCATTATCATTTCATTATAACATTTGTTCTGCAATACTTGGTTCCTGAGTAATGAATTTTCAAAATACGTGATATCTGGGAAAATTTGAAAACTTCAACTAACATTTTTCGGGAAAACTTTAAAGTTTTTGAATTTTTATTTCAGTCATATGAACATAAATTCTACTTGTGGGTGAAATTTCATAGCTTTCTGAGAAACTTCGGTTAATTTTCCATAATGACATTGAAAAAATGTTTTTACACTTGAATTTTCTTTTGAAAAAAGGGTAAAACTTATTGCTTATCTTCTTTATCCAATAGTAACATAAAAACGTAATTTATATAAAACATGAACCATTGGAGATAAATACGAAGAGCTACTGATTCCTTTCAATAGCGGTGCGGCTTCTTTTTCCTCCTATGGATGCTCATGTGGACCGCTGCTCACTGCTTGCAGGTTGCCTTTCGTTATGTACTGGAGAACACCACCACTCACCACGTAAACACCGTTTGGTGAGACCGGATGAAATTCAACTTTGAAATCTGTGTTAGGGAAATCGCTCTTTGCAGGCAATCGGTAATAATTTTAACTATCAAAGCAATAATTGCATCTTCGTGTAGTTTTCAATAGTGACATTTTGTAAAATGACAAAGTCTTAAATTTAACACATGCGTAGAAATATATCTGATTGATTGGTGATAAAATATTTAAAATTGGTCGAGGGGCAGCTGAGTTATTAACGTTCAAAATCTTTCATAATTTTGTTATATGTTCCATTTTTGGTTTTCACAAAGTGTACCCCCAAATAGAAATCACAGACATAGTCCTACGTCAAAAATTGCGTTCTTCAGCAAAGTTGCTTCAAATAAACAGTTCTACAACCGTGTCCTATGTTATGATGGTTTATTCCAAATAATTAAAAAGAGTGTATAGATCTCATTAACATATGAATCACCCTAATTCCACTCACTTAATCATTTGGAATAGACTGATTGACTGTTTGACAAAGTTGTGCAACTGTTTACTTGAAGCAACTTTGCTGAAGAAACCAATTTTCTATCTGTAATAGTTCATGGTTTAATACAAGTTTTAAGTAGTATCTTAGGAAGATCCCTTAAAATAGGTTTTATTAACTTTCAAAGTGTTTTTTTGTTACTTCATACGTGAAGTTTACGATTTTCAGAGTTTGTTGGAAATTCTATACAAATATCAACATGAAGTTTTAGTGTGATATTAACTAGAGAAAGTTCTGAAGAGAATAGGTTGATAGTTACACTAGAGAACGGCAGTGTGAAAATTCAATAGAAGTCGATAACGTCAGTATATGAGCAAGTCAAACACGCACTCTTTCGCCTGTAGATTTGAAGAAATACTTCAAGTCTCCTCATCCATTAATGTATCAGTTAGGTAAAGGAGTATGCGTTTGCCTAGTACTGTCGCATTAATGGCCCTTTGCTCAATTTCAACTTATATTTATTATTCACACTGCCGTACTCTAGCGGAACTATCTACCTACCCTGTTCAAATCTTTCTGTAGCTAATAAATTTTCGCAATAAAGCTTCATGTTGTTTTTTTCCTTTGATTTGTTATCCGTCGATCCTGTTTTCCGTAATTCAAATGGAGCTCAAATTTCACCAAAACTAGGGCTTTGATTGTGAACTATGCAGAACAAACTGTGTCGATGACTGCAAATCGATTACGCTTCTGAGAAAAAACTAATTACTTTATTAATTTAGGCCTGTTGCTCCACTATATGAGCTTGTAGATGTGTGTGGCAATCTTGATGTAAAGTGAAAGAATAGTAGCTTTTTGTACAAAAATTAAATCGGTTTGCAGTCTTCGTCTATAGTATTTTCAATCTAAGTCCGAGATTTTGTGAAATTTGAGCAATATTTGGATTTTTGGTAAGTAAATTAATAGGATCGCAAATCGAGATTATATCCAAATGTGTTCAAATGTTGCACGGTTGTTGTGGACTTCAATACGCATTGAAAGAGCAGTGGAGAACATGAGGTTGTTGTGTTGACCCATCCTAATGGACATTGTTCATTGTCTACACAGGGAGAGGGGGCATCTGTCGTAGTTTATGAACAACCTCTTAATTAAACCAGTCAATATTGAAATCACTGTGCCACTATCTATTTTTACATCGCCAAATCAATGACCTAGATTCCATGATTGATTTATGAAATATTCAATATGTTTCGTCTGATTGCCATTATTTCCGGTGTCCTGATGCACTGATGCATAGCCGTTGTGCATTTCAGCATAAACAGTCCATCGATTACTTTAACGTATTGCACCAAACGCCCCGAATAATGTCCCACGGGCCATTACGCTTTTAGTTACAAACACAGTAGCCAGTAGGCCGCCAATAAATCCTACAGTCCTTCACCGGAAAACGGGACGATTTACGCACTCTTCGACTACAACCCTGCGGGAGAGATGTGAAACAATAACACCCCATGCCACACGCGCATGAAACCACAACACCATTATTTCGCACGGGACGCTTGCCGGGAAATGGAAACCCCTCCCGGAAGCGATGACTTTCCCGAACCCAGCCTAGGGAATTGAATAAAGAATTTTCTTTCGGTTTTATTTTTGTTAATGTGTCAAATAGATAGGATCGTATGCTTACGGTTCGCTCAATCCGTCCGGGGTTTTGTCGGCTTTGTCCTGGTTCGCCTGCTGGGCCTGCTGTCTTCGCTGGCGCTGATGACGCGAATCGTCGCCCAATCCGTAAAGGCCCGCAACGGCTGCCATCTTGGCATCCCACCTCGACCGACACCGCGCCTACTGCAACTACTACTGGTGCTGGTGCCGCAGGGCTACTGCGATCTCGACCTTGTTTTTATTATTATTGCTTGGGATTTTCTTCTTCTTCTTCTTTTTGTCTTTGCACAACACACGGGTTTGGGTTTTAGTTTTTGTCACTGCGTCGTCGTCCGATCAGTAGCGGACGATGGCGGCTCTGATGATGGTCAGCACCAGTGATGGTGGTCATCATCCCCTCTGATGGTTATTGTTTCTTCACAACACATGGCAAAACACATATTGAGCTCTAGGCTTCCGTTTTCACTGATTGCATGCAATGAACGGCTTTCGGTTGGCTGATTGAAGTGGCTCTTTCGATACGTGAATGGATGTGATTAGTTGCATTTTTTACACCCACGCCCGAAAGCTCGTAAACAGAAGAAATCCGAGTCCGATATGTTGGCGGTTTTCAATCAAACACGATATTGCTGACAAGAAGACAAGTGCAAAAGGGGGCTGGCTGGTGACAGAACAACTCAAACTGAGCACGGTTCGACTTTTGCACCGATTTTATGCTGCTTCTTCCGTGCTTCGCTGTGATTTTAGGTTTCACTTTTTCAACTGTAAGTATGGCTACTACGGAGAAGAAGGTAAAGAGAGTGAGTTTGTGTTGCTGGGTTCACACTATTTTATGGCTTTCTAATGCCGGCACGACCGACGGCACTACGCGACGATGCAAAAGGACAAACGTAGGAATGCGGAGGAAAAGCACCTTTCTTACCTAATATGTTGTATTTTCTTCTTCCCTCTGCCTCTCTACCTTGAATTTATATTTATTGATATTTTAAAGCTTTTGGTTACTCTTTTGTTTTGCACTTAGTTAAAGAAACTTATTGTGTTGTGTTGCGAGCTCAGACCATCAAAGTGAGTTTTTTTTCTTTTTGTTTTCTTCAGTTATTTTGGTTTTCAACGCCTACTTTGTTTCCGTTTTACAATTCTCTTCTACGGTGAGACACTACATAGCACTCATTATTGGACGGGTTTCATTCAACATGCTCTCACGGTTTCAAGTGCTGGCCGTACTCTGCTGCCAGGTCATGCAATTATATTGGTTTTATTATTATTAGTATTATTGGTAGTTTTAGCAGCGCAGTAGTCGAGTAGTAGTAGAATTGGCCTTCCACTTCATGGCATGCTTGTTCCGCGTTCGTTCTTTTGTTGGGTGTGCACTTTTCCGTTACATAATCCTGTTGGTTCTGCTGCCACCACTGCCACCAACGGTCAAACCAAGTTGGCCATGGCTGCTGCTGCTGTCGCTTCTGCCGTCGTAGCTGCTGTTTAGAACCCGGTTGCTTCGATCCATGCCGCTATTCACCACTACGTTTGCTTCATTTTCTTCTTCTTCTACAAAAACTGCCTTTTTCACAACTGCTTCTGCTGCCGCTGCTGCTGTTGCTGATATTAGTTGGACCCTTTTCTTCATAATAATTCCACTTTAGCTTCCTTACCTTCTTCTTCTTCTTCTTCCACTCTCTAACTTTTTCTCTTCTTTTTTTTTTAAAGGCAATTGAATAAAATGTGTGGTGTAGATATTTATCACAGATTTTCTGCAAACAGGAAAAGATCGGTCAGACCTACTCGATTCGAATCCCACCCACCGAGCAACCCGTCCGTCAACACCACCGCTACCGAACAAAACCACTTCCGGGTATTTCCGGGAGCCGGGCCAAAGCAAACTGCATCAGGACTCGTTCGGCCCACTTGTCCTTGTTTGCGGTGTTTCTTCCGTTCCGACGACAGAAAATAGAAAATAAAAACTTCGCAATGCCTCACTCACTCACTCACTCGCTCGCTCACTCACTGACACACTGACTCATCCAGCTGCTGCTCCAGTTCAGTTCAAAACCCCATGTTTGGAATCGGAAAAACCGGTTAAAATTGCACTGCCTGTCTGCTTTGACCAACGACCAAACGACCGACCGACGGTTCGTTCTGTGAACTAGATTCTGACTTTATCCGTATGAAGAAAAATAGCTTTCCCACCCTTCCGACGATGATTTTCCTTGGGAACCAGTCCTAGAGGGGGTAACATGGAGTCATGGTGCAGTAATAAAGGCCATGTGCCAAAAACTGCATCTAGTGCCGTCGCCATAGTACCGAGCGAGCAGCAGCACCAGTGTCTGGTTAAGGGTCGAAAAGGATAGGGATTTTGTTGGCAATCTACGAGCATCCTTCTTTGAAGGCTAAATATAAAGAAATTGAATCATCACAACGGCTTTGGGCATTGTTCTTAAGTCGGGATTGAGCCCCACTCTGTTTGGGTAAATTTAAGGTAATCTCAATCGATAAACTGTGCCAAATTGGACGGAGAGGGATGAACTAGGATTTGGTTGGAGGACGCTTTAAATGTTATCAGATGTGAACAATCTTTAAACAAAGGGGCTTTTACGTTTCCCCGTCAATCTAAGTTGCGTTCGTTTGATTGAGTTTATTTTTTTTTACTGCTGACTGCTCTGTTCATTCTGATCGATAGAATTGCTCAAAATTGTAAACAATGACTTCTCTCGTTGATTTCTTGGAATTCAAGGCAAGCCTACACAAACCAACATATCCATCGGGTATGGGAAGTCGTCCCCTACCCGATGGTGTTGTTGAATTGCGAAGGCGAGCCTTAACTTTCTAGAAATCATCGAAAGAAGTCATTGTTAACAAAAGCTGTTACTCCCTAATTCCAGCTCTATTTAGAACTGTTATATTATCAGCAACTTGAAATCAGCAGCACTTTGCTGTGCGTATGTTTCAATTTACCATAAATCACCAGAAGATTCCTGCAACTTCTCTTGGAAGTTCAGTCCGGCTTTGCCCAAAAGCTTCTTCCGATATATTGGAGTTTTTTTCTTCGGAGCAAATTCCGAAACATTCTTCTGTCTGACACCGGAAGATTATTACGTTTTCTTCTGGATGTGTACTCCGAATTCCATCAGAAGTCATTTTTAACTTTCCCCCGGAAGAGTCTGTCGACTTCCTCTGAATGTTTTTCTAAACTTTATCTGAAAGTTGTCCCTTTCACTTGTTCAATGTTTCTAGTCCGGAATTCCAGAATTCGTTCCAGAAAAATTATTAAAAAAAAATTATAGTCAAAATTTATGATTTTAGACTATTTTGGATTTTCCTGAAATGTTGCACAAAAATTATATAAAAAAATACTCATTTATGATTTTGGCTAATTTGAATTTTTTTTTTCTGAATTCAAAAAATATTTCTTGCTCGGAGTTTCTGAAATGAAACCAAACTTTCCAGAAAATATTAAAAAAAATCATACTCAAAATTGATGATTTTGGACTCTTTAACATATTCCTGAATTTAAAATATTTTCTAGGTCGGAATACGTGAATTGAGACTCAATGTTTCACAAAAATTATTTAAAAAAAAATCTTTGTCCAAATTGATGATTTTGACTCTTTTCAATTGTCCAGACTTTAAAAAATATTTCTTATCCGGAATTCCAGAATTCAAACCCTTTCAAATGTTTTAGAAAAATCATTTTAAATAACTTAAGCCAAAATTTAGGATTTTGGATTATTTGCACAATTCCGGATTTTCCTTACTAAAAAAATTTGTTTAGTCCGGAATTCCAAAACTCAAATCCTTTTAAACGTCCCAGAAAAATTATTAAAAAATAAATCATAGCTAAAATTGATAATTTTGGTCTATTATGGATTTTTCTGATTAAAAATTATATTTCAAGTTTGAAGTTAAAAAATTCAAACATTCCAGAAAAATTTCAGAATTTCAGAAAATAATCCCTTTTTACTTTTCTTTAAAAATTATTAAAAAAAAAAATATTGTCAACATTCATGATTTTGGACCAATTTGGACTATTTTCGATTTTCCTGAATAAAAAAAAAATCATTTCTAGTCCGGAATTCCAGAATGCAAACCCTTTTAAACGATCAAGAAAAAAAAAAAATTAAAAAAAAATCATACTCTAAATTGATGGTTTTGGACTGTTTTGGATTTTCCTGACTTTTACTAATTTTCTAGTCCGGAATTCGTGAATTTGAACTCAATATTTCAGGAAAATTAATAAAAAAAAACTCCGTCAAAAATGATGATAAGAGTCCAATTATCAATTTTCCAGACTTTAAAGAGTATGTCTTATCCGGAATTACAAAATTCAAAGCCTTGTAAATGTTTCAGAAAAAATATTTAAAACAACCTTAGCCAAAATTGAGGATTTTTAATTATTTTAAACTTATTTGGATTTTCATTACCGTAAAAAATGTTTCTGGTTGGGAATTCCAGATTCAAAACCCTTTTAATATCACAGATTTTTTATTTTATAAAAAAATCATGCTCGTTGTGTTTGGACTATTTTGGATTTTCCTGACTTTCTTGTCCGGAATTCCAAAATTCAAATCCTTTTAAACTTTCCAGAAAAATCATTAAAAAATAATCATACACAAAATTGATGTTTTTTGACTATTTTTTATCTAGTCCGGAATTCGGTAAGTAAAACTCAATATTTTAGAAAAAATATTAAAAAAAAAATCTCTGTCAAAATTGGTGATTTCGGACTCTTATCAATTTTCCAGACTTTAAAAAATATGCCTTATCTGGAATAACAGAATTCAAACCCATGTAAATGTTCCAGAAAAATTATTTAAAACAACCTTAGCCAAATTGATGCTTTTGCATTATTTTGGACGATTTTGGATTTTCATTACTTTAAAAAAATGTGTCCGGTCGGGAATGCCAGAATTCAAACCCCTTTATAAGTTGCAGAAGAAATTTTAATAAAAAATCGTACTCAAAATTTATGAAATTGGACTATTTTAATTTTCCTGATTAAACAGAATATTTTTCTTTTGGAATTCCAGAATTCCAACCCCTTCAAACATTCCAGAAAAAATTTGAGAATTTCAGATTTTTTATTTGGACTCTTTTGGATTTTCCTAAATAAAAATTAATATTTCTAGTCCGGAATTCCAGAATTAAAATAGAAGGTTTGAACGTCCCAGAAAAATTACTTAAAAAAATCATACTCAAAATTGATGTTTTGGGGAATTTTGGATTTCTTGACTTTAAAAAATATTCTAGCCTGAAATCTGTCAATTAAATCTTTTTAAAAATTGATGATTTCAGACTCTAATGAATTTTCCAGACTTTAAATATTATGTCTTATCCAGAATTCCAGAATTCAAACATTTGTAAATGTTCCAAAAAAATTCTTTAAAAAAAAATCATAGTCAAAATTGATGATTTGGACTATTTTGAAATTTTCTGACTTTTTCCTATTCCTAGTCCAGAATTTCAGAAAAACCCTTTTAACTTTTCCTCAAACATTATTTCAAAAAATCTTTGTCTTCTTATATGATTTTGGACTAATTCGAACTATGTTGGATTTTCCTGAATAAAAAAAAAGTATTTCTTGACCGGAATACCAGAATTCAATCCCTTTTTAACGTTCCAGAAAAATTATTTAAAATAAAAATCATACTCAAAATTTATGGTTTTGGACTGTTTTGGATTTTCCTGACTTTAACAAATTTTCTGGTCCGGAATTCGTGAATTAAAACTCAATTATAAATAAAAACTTTGTCAAAATTTATGATTTTGGACTCTTATCAATTTCCCAGACTTTAAAAAATATGTTTAATCCGGAATTACAGAATTCAAACCCTTGTAAATGTTCCAGAAAAATTATTTAAAACAACCCTTGCCAAATTGATGCTTTTGGATTATTTTGGACAACTTTGGATTTTCATTACTTAAAAAAAAAATTTGCGGTCGGGAATTTCAGAATTCAATTCCAACAAATTCAAAAAAATCATAGTCAAAATAGATTATTTTGGGCTATTTTGAATTTTCCTGACTTTTTCCTGTTTCTAGTCCAGAATTTCTGAAAAAATCCTTTTAACTTTTCCTCAAAAATTATTAGAAAAAACCTATGTCAACATTTATGATTTTGGACTAATTTGGACTCTTTTGGATTTTCCTGAATAAAAAAATATTTCTAGTCCGGAATTCCAGTATTGAAATAATAGGGTTTGAACGTCCCAGAAAAATTATTAAAAAAATCATACTCAAAATTGATGGTTTTGTGCAATTTTGGATTTGTTGACTTTAAAAAATGTTCTAGCCGGAAATCCGTTAGTTGAATCTTTTTCAAAATTGATGATTTCGGACTCTTATCAATTTTCCAGACTTTAAAAAATGTCTTATCCGGAATTCCAGAATTCAAACCCTTGTAAATGTTCCAGAAAAATTCCTTAAAAAAAATCATAGTCAAAATAGATGATTTTGAACTATTTTAAATTTTCCTGACTTTTTCCTGCTTCTTGTCCAGAATTTCAGAAAAAAACCCTCTTAACTTTTCCTCAAAAATTATTTCATAACATCTTTGTCAACATTTATGATTTTGGACTAATTTGGACTATTTTGGATTTTACTGAATAAAAAAAAATATTTTTTGACCGGAATTCCAGAATTCAATCTCTTTTTAACGTTCCAGAAAAATTATTTAAAAAAAAATCAAACTCACAATGGATGGTTTTGGACTGTTTTGGATTTTCCTGACTCTAACAAATTTTCTAGTCCTGAATTCGTGAATTAAAACTCAATTATAAAAAATTCTTTGTCAAAATTTATGATTTTGGACTCTTATCAATTTTCCAGACTTTAAAAATATGTTTGTCCGGAATTACAGAATCAAAAGAATGTTCCAGAAAAAATATTCAAAACAACCTTAGCCAAATTGATGCTTTTGGATTATTTTGAACAATTTTGGATTTGCATTACTTAAAAAAATGTTTCCGCTCGGGAATTCCAGAATTCGAACCCAACAAATTCAACGTTCCAGAAAAATTCTTAAAAAAAAATCATAGTCAAAATCGATGATTTTGGACTGTTTTGAATTTTCCTGACTTTTTCCTGTTTCTACTCCAGAATTTCAGAAAAAAATCCATTTAACTTTTCCTCAAAAATTATTTAAAAAAAACTTTTGTCAACATTTATGATTTTGGACTAATTTGGACTATTTAGGATTTTCCTGAATAAAAAAAAAATGTTTCTAGTCCGGAATTCCAGAATTGAAATAAAAGGGTTTGAACGTCCCAGAAAAATTATTAAAAAAATCATACTCAAAATTGATTTTGGGCAATTTTGGATTTGCTGACTTTAAAAAATGTTCTAGCCCGAAATCCGTTAATTGAATCTTATTCAAAATTGATGATTTCGGACTCTTATCAATTTACCAGACTTTAAAAATGTCTTATCCGGAATTCCAGAACTCAAACCCTTGTAAATGTTCCAGAAAAAAAATATTTAAAACAACCTTAGCCAATTTGATGCTTTTGGATTATTTTGAACAACTTTGGATTTTCATTACTTTAAAAAAATGTTTCCGGTCGGGAATTTCAGAATTCAAATCGTTTTAAACGTTCCAGAAAAATTCTTTAAAAAAAATCATAGTCAAAATAGATGATTTTGGATTATTTTGAATTTTCCTGACTTTTTCCTGTTTTTATTCCAGAATTTCAGAGAAACACTTTTAACTTTTCCTCAAAAATTATTAGAAAAAATCTATGTCAACATTTATGATTTTGGATTAATTTGGACTATTTTGGATTTTTCTGAATTAAAAAAAAAAGTATTTCTAGTCTAGAATGCCAGAATCCAAATCCATTTAAATGATCCAGAAAAATTATTTAAAAAACAATAGAAGTCATAATTGATGGTTTTGGAAAATTTTGGATTTTCTGACATTTGAAAATTTTCTAATCCGGAATTCCTGAATTCAAACACATTAAAATGTTTCAGAAAAATTATAAAAAAAATATCAGTGAAAATTGCTCATTTTGGACTATTTTTGATATTCCAGACTTTTAAAATGTTTCTTTTTCGGAGATCCAGAATTCGAACTCCAGAAAAAAATTAAAAAAAAAAGATAGTCAAAATTAATGATTTTGAACTAATCTGCACTAATTTGGATTTTTCTGACTTCAAAAAATGTTTTTAATCTGGAAGTCAAGAATTCAAACCCCTTTAAATGTTCCAAGAAAATAAAAAAAGACTTCCTGGCTTAAAACATTTTTCCTAGTCTGGAATTCTAGAATTCAGACCTTATTGAATGTTCCAGAAAAATTATTAAAAAAAATCGTGCTCAAAATTGATGGTTTTGGATTATTTTGGACTATTTTGGACTATTTTGAACTATTTTCAATTATCTTGGTCCAAGATAATTGAAAATAGTTCAAAATAGTCCAAAATAGTCCAAAATAATCCAAAACCATCAATTTTGAGCACGATTTTTTTTAATAATTTTTCTGGAACATTCAATAAGGTCTGAATTCTAGAATTCCAGACTAGGAAAAATGTTTTAAGCCAGGAAGTCTTTTTTTATTTTCTTGGAACATTTAAAGGGGTTTGAATTCTTGACTTCCAGATTAAAAACATTTTTTGAAGTCAGAAAAATCCAAATTAGTGCAGATTAGTTCAAAATCATTAATTTTGACTATCTTTTTTTTTTAATTTTTTTCTGGAGTTCGAATTCTGGATCTTGGCTTTCCCTGACTTAAAAACAATCTTGTCTGGTATTCCAGAATACAATCCCAATGTTCTAGAAAAATTATAAAAAAACTCTGACAAAATTATGTTTTTGGATTATTTTGAATTTTTGTCAGGATTTGTCAGGATTTCTTGAATGTAAACCCTTTTGAATGTTCCAGAAAAATGAGTAAAAAAAAAAATCTCAAAATGGACGATTTTGAACTATTTTGGACTAATTTGTATTTTCCTCACATAAAAAAAATCTAGTCCGGAATTCCAGAATTCAAACCCAACGTTTCAGAAAAAATATTTAAAAAATCTTTGTCAAAATTGATGGTTTCAGACTATTTTTGATTTACCTGAATGTAAAAAATGCCTCTAGTCTGGAATTCCAGAATTCAAACCCCATTTAATGTTCCAGATGAAGTAGCAAAAAAACCTAGTCAAAATTGATGATTTTGGACTATTTTCAATTTTCCTGTCTTTAAATATCGTTTTTTCTAGTCTTGAATTAAAGAATGCAAACCCTTTTAAATATTCCTGACAAATAAAGGGTGATACGGTCAAAATTTGGTCAAGGGAAAACGCGTGTAAATCGGTGAAATCGTTTATCGTTTATCGCTTTTCCAAATCCGAATTGCCGGGCCTTACGTTTGACCCCTGCCATCAGATTTTGTACAGCCACCTTGTCCACCTTCTTCGCCGCAGAAAGCCAGTTTGCCTTGAACTGCTGCTCGCCCTTAGCAGGTTTTTTGGTCTTCTTTAGGTTCCGCTTGACAATAGCCCAGTATTTCTCAATTGGGCGGAGCTCTGGCGTGTTGGGAGGGTTCTTGTCCTTGGGAACCACCTGCACGTTGTTGGCGGCGTACCACTCCATGGCCTTTTTACCGTAATGGCAAGATGCCAAATCCGGCCAAAACAGTACGGAACAACCGTGTTTCTTCAGGAAAGGCAGCAGACGTTTATTCAAACACTCTTTCACGTAAATTTCTTGGTTGACAGTCCCGGAAGCTATGAAAATGCTGCTTTTCAAGCCACAGGTACAGATGGCTTGCCAAACCAGATATTTCTTTGCGAACTTTGACAGTTTCATGTGCTTGAAAACATCTGCTACCTTTCCCCTTCCTTTTGCCGTATAAAACTCCTGTCCCGGAAGCTGCTTGTAGTCGGCTTTGACGTAGGTTTCGTCGTCCATTACCACGCAGTCAAACTTCGTCAGCATCGTCGTGTACAGCCTCCGGGATCGCGCTTTGGCCGTCGTATTTTGTTTATCATCGTGATTTGGAGTCACTACCTTCTTGTAAGTCGATAGTCCGGCTCGTTTTTTGGCTCGATGCACGGTTGTAGACGATACACCCAGCTTATTTGCGGCATCTCGGAGAGAGAGGTTAGGGTTTCGCTTGAAACTACCGGCAACTCTCTTTGTCGTCTCAGCGGCTTCCGGTTTTCGATTTCCCCCCGATCCAGACTTCCTGGCTGTCGACAAACGTTTCCCAAACACTTTAATTACATTTGTAACGGTTGATTTGCCAACTTTTAGCGATTTTGCCAACTTTGCGTGCGAGTAGCTCGGATTTTCGCGATGCGCGAGCAAAATTTTGATACGCTGCTCTTCTTGCTTGGACGGCATTTTGACAACTGAAGAGTGAATTCCAAAATCAAAATAGGAGCAACATTCTACACACACACACCTTCAAAATGAGGGGTGTTCAGGTTTTTTAAATGCAAAATTGAAAGAAATACGTCAAGTTGATATTGACCAAATTTTGACCGTATCACCCTTTATTTAAAAAAAAAAAACAATCAAACTCAAAATGGATGATTTTGGACTATTTTGACATATTTTGGTTTCTCCTTACTTAAAAAAAATCCAGTCTGGATTTCTGGAATTCAAGCCCTATTAAAGGTTCCAGAAAAAAATATAAAAAAAAACTTTTCTAAATTGATTGATGAGCGTTTTAGTAGAAAAGGCATAATCAACTTAGTCAAAATTGGTGATTTTGGACTATTTGGTCTTTTTTGGACTTTCCTTTCATTAAAACATGTTTCTTGTCCGGAATTCGAGGATTCAAAATCCATTTTAAATGCTTCAGAAAAATAAAAAAAATCATGGTAAAAGTTTTGAATCTTGAACTATTTTGGACTATTTTAGATTTTCCCGACTTTAAAAATGTCTCTAGTCCGGAATTCCAAAATTCAAACCCATTTTAATGTTCCAGAAATTAACGGCGCCGGTGGTGTAGTGGTAAGCGTGATTACCTCTCACCCCAGCAGGCCTGGGTTCAATCCTAGTCGGCGCCGCCGGGATGTTCTGAGGCATAACATCTCTGATCACGCCTTCCTTCGGATGGGAAGTAAAGCCGTTGGTCCCCGGTTCATGAGTTGATGGGTCGATAGGTAGGGTCCAGGTGTGGGAGCTGCCTTCCTGGCACGTCGGTAGCATTGGTGCTCAGCACGGAAAACAAGATCAACGGAAAAAAACAAACCAAAGAAAAAAAAAAAAATTGATGATTTTGGACTATTTTGGATTTTCCTGACTCTTAAAAATGTTTCTAGTGCGAAATTTCAGACTTCGAACCCTATTAACACTCCGAACACGATTGCCTCCGGTAAAATGGGTAATGGTAAATTGGCAATGTTTGAAAAATCATGCTCAGCAATTTATGGATCGATTTTAAATCTATTGATATCGATTAAACCTTTGAAGTTTGTAGTTGCAAATGGATTCAATAAATTTGAAATTCGTCAATTAATGGTTGAGCTATGATTCTTTAAACATTGAAAGTTTTGCGTTTCACATTTTACCGGAGGCATCGTGTTCGGACTGTTAAATATTATAATGAATGTTGGCGTTACACGATTCAAAAAAAAAAATGCAAACGAAAGTAATTCGTTTTGATTTTAAAAGGTTATGACAATTTTGTTAGCACAAATCGGTGAAAATCCAACATGGTCCGGGTGAAGTTAATATCCTAAAAAAAAAATGAGAAATTACTGGAAGCTTTCCAACATCAAAGCGGCTCAATTAGCTTCCAAAAACCTGCAGGACTTTTAAGAAGCTCTTAGAATTTCTAAGAACTTCACCGGTATCCAGAGAGCTTTAGAAATATAGAGAACTTAAGGAAAATTGTGGAAAGTTCAAATAAGTTCTAAGTAGCTCAAAAAAGCTAGATCTAGAAATCTTTGGGTAGTTTCAGCGATCTTAAGGTCAACTCCCGTAACATTGGATCAGACTTTTAGAGCAGTTTAATTCACGATTCGAGTTGATTTTAGAAATCTATGCCAGATGGAAGATCTGACGAAAATCTGACGTGATCAGCTGGACAAGATGAAAATGTTCACAGCAATGTGCCTGGCAAGTTTAGGTTCGTTTTCGCCGACAAATTCACCTGGAAGCTGTTGTTACACCACAAGGAAGACAATGGACTCAAAGAAAAAAAAAATGCATTCCACCGTTTATCAAGTCCTGGGTCCTGTGAAGACAAATCTCAGTCACTTTCAGACTGCTGCGATGGATTTAAAATTGATAAACAAATCAAATCTATGCGTGACTCTCTAGAAGCCAATTGATGGGTGTGATTGTTTTGTATTTCGATAATTATTGGAATGTGGAGCTACGAGATTATTGTGTACATGCACTGCTTCTCGGTTTCTTTTTCAAAGGGACGTATTTGATTTTGTAAACAAAGATTCAAACGTCAATTTGTCGAAACTGTAAGCACTCCCACGCAAACTAACAAAACCGTCTAATTGGAGAAACATTACCCTTGCTGAAGGTGTTGTTACAGTTTCTTACAGTTTCGTCAGTTTATTGTCTATGTAGTGTGTGGTGTAACCGGCTTTTGAGAATTGCGTCGATTCACGACACACACAAAATCTATATGAATGTTTACACCCATTCCAAGTAAACATCAAACCCGTTAATCGCCCTTTTTGCGATATAAAGCTGATACACGACTCATATAAAGTTTGGAAACCCTATATTAACCTTAGGGCGATTAGCGTGTATTTTCATCAAAAACAAAAGAAGCGCTCCGACCGAATCCATTTTTCCATTCCAGTTTTAACTTCATCCGTAGGCGAAAGTGAATTCAATTGAGTTTCAATGCGTTAGGACGGAATCAGAATTCGTATGCGGAATTTAGAGTCTTGGATTTTTAGAGGATTAGATTTTTGACAATATCTCGACAATTTGTGACTCTTTATCAAATCCAACGGTATTTATGGGAAGGTAAATAAATTGGAAAGACATGTGTAGTAAAAAAAAAAAATCCATTTTGTGTAACAAAATTGGCTCGAAAAAGAGAGGCAAAGTGCGGGTTGTGCTTGATGATGATGATGATAGTGATCTACCACTCAATAGCTGTGGGCTCTTCTCACGGTTGAACTTGATCAAGCTTAATAGCCTCTGATTGTCATCAGTAAATCACTGTATGAAGAACCAAAAACGAATGGAAAGATTGATTGGTATTTCGCTTATTCATTTCCTTGGGACAGTTAAGATCAGCTTGATCAGCCAATTGGTCAGAAAACGAACCATCCAACAGGAAGATGCCCCAATGAATGGGGGAAGAGCTATCCCTTTATCCACGAAATGTTAGCAAAGGGAGTTGACATTTTCACTTCAATTGGGTGCCTGATGGTGATGGTCCCTCCTCACCCCTAATTTTTTGATATATAGTAATATGACATATGATAATCAGATAATCAGTAGCATAACGTCTACAAAAGTATCGTTAAACATTTAGATCCCGTCGTTTAACAACACGACCTTCTTCCTTACATCCAAATATGTAATATACAATGTTTCATGACTTCTTATGTATTACAAACGAAAAAAGGAAGGACTTGTGGTTGAGCTTCCTGATATCTATAGATTGGAAAAGACAAAAACCATCTGTAGGCAAAGAGCGGGTTGTGCTTAGTAGGCCCAACATAAGATCTAAGCCCGATTTAACATTGTTCTTACGTTAAACCAATCCCGAGATAGAGCTGATTTTTTGCGTTTCGATTCTAAGGGGACCATGCTTTAAATCTTCTGTGCATTAAAGAACTGCAATGGACTGAATTCTAAACTACACACCAGCACACACAAAACGAATATTCACGCACGTGTGTGTGTGTGTGCACCGTGTGTTTCCTTTCAGCCAGAAACAATTCCTTTGTTCCGTCCATACTTCCGAGCTATACTTGACGAAGTGGATAACTCAAATGTGCACTCTAGCATATGCATAGTGCAGCATTTGCTGCTGCATCCCTGACTGAACTGATGCCAGTTAGCAGCACTCTCAAGCGTGCCATTCCACAGCGTGGTAACTGACGGAAACCAACAGCGCTCTGTAGCACCAGACGGCGACGGATGGACAAAACTTTCATCGAGCGAAACTGCTATCTTTCGAAACAGAAATTCCCAAAAGTTCCCTCACTGCCACCGCCGCTCAAGTTAGGGCAATTTTCATTAAAGAAATATTTCCTGCTTACTTCCCCATTGCTGCCATACAGCATATTATTGCTAGTTACGTGTTTCCGCTATGATTGCCCCTGCTGTTGTTAATCTTCAACTTGTATGGTCGTAGGGGCGATGGGGGTAAAATGGGCTTCTTGAGGAGATTGATGTTGTTTATGATGTAAATGAGTGTATTCTGTAACTTTAATTTTACGTTAAGGTATTTAATTGAATTTTACATCTGTGGTTTTTACATGCCATTTAAAATTAAAATTAATTAAATTTTCAACCAAAACCGCATTCTTGTTGAGTTTTATTTTGGTGCTGGGGGTAACATTCAATCGTAAGGATGGTAAAGCATTTTCGATCATTTTTTTTTTCAGTAAAGCAGCTTAGAGTGATGTCTTAGGAGCTGGAAAGCATGTTTTAAATACACGCATTTACATTTGCAAAAGGCCTCAGCTAAAGAAATTGAAGGTTCCATCCGAAGCACGAAGCATCTTCTGCATATGTTTCATACAACAAATGTAATGGCAATGGCGATCTTCGGGCGTGTACGAATAGGGAGGATGCAATTGCGTAACATTTTGCACACTCATCACCATATTCAGAACCACACGCCCCTAACGACCACACAAAATGCTCTCCAGAGTTTTAATCTTGTAACCAAACTTGGCAGCAGGGGTGCAAGTGATTTTGATCGATTCTCTTCATCGACTTTCTGTTTCGTTAATAACTCGACGGCAAACACATTCATTGATACGTTTGTTGTTCTGGATGATAGAAGAGCATAGCATGTCTGGTACCTCTATATATGCATTTTGATTAACATCGGTAGCTCCTCCTTTTTTACATATTCTCCATAAAATATATTATCTGCCCCGCCGCGTATGGATAAAAATCGGCGGGATATCCTGTTATCCTGAATGCATGTACAGAGGTACCATATATCTGTAGACTTTACTTCCCTCTGTTAACAATTAACGGAACTAAGTGTATACGTAATTTTTGATAGATGTCACCTTTAAGAACAGCAGTGACATCTGGTGGAAAATTAACGCAGAAGCATGGTAACATGATTGATTCTGCTGTTCGACATTTTTGATGGACCACCAAAAAACATGAAATTACACTATTTTCTAGGGATACCATAAAGTTCAGTTATTCGATTAACGATTAATCGTAAAGATTTTTTTCCAACTATTCGATTAAATATTTATCGAATTTTCAATTATTCGAGTGCGAAGCCGACATTCCTTCTTATTTCTACTTGTTTGATTTTGCGGAGTAGAGAAAATAAATAAAAGTACTAATTTATCTGAACAGGCATAGAGAAGAACCATGACGTGAAACAGGATCATAAATTCGCCGAAAAAAAGTGTTAAGCGTCTTTCTGCTATAGGCTAAGATTTACCAACTTACTTCTCTCAACTACCTGTGGAGAAGGAGTTTAACGAGAAACACTGTGTAGAAAGACACAGCGGATGAAGTGTATGATAAAATACCCAAAATGGGTGGGGCATGAATATCAAGCTCAAATTGTATGCAATGTCAGCTCCTGCTGGAGTTAACAAATAACATTTATTATATGAGACCACGTAGTCCTACGTCACCAACGCGTACAACCAACAATCAATACGAAACTATGGATTTTAAATTGGCTCACTACTTGACTAGCCTATTGGTCCCAAGCAAATCGATTAACGTACCCCATTCTAGTCGAAATTCTAGCACTACACAATGTTTGTTTTGATTTGTCATGAAAGTTTGACAGATAAAATGAGGAGTTCGTGGATTTTCCTATGTTTCTAGGGGTGCATGGATTTGCTTGGAACCGAAGACAATACCAGAGCTGAGCCAAAAAGTTGACCACTTTTCTTCGGGACCTACTGGTCTTAGAGTTACCTCTATGGTACAATGTCCCTTGTAGGTTTTTTTTAACTTTGTCTCAGACTTCATTTCGATTGGAAGTAAGGAGTGGTCGATGCTACTCATTTTTGAGTCGAAAATCACTCAGTTAGGTTCGCAAACGGCCTTGATGGCTCGATGACATTTCAAGCCGTAGCCGTCCGGTTTACGCTCGACGAAAATATCTGTCGTACCAAAAGCACTATAGAAGTCGTGGAAAACAGTATGACCATTGCACAGCTCGAAAAACATTAATTTCTGACCGGCGCGATTTTTTGCCTGTCGCAACGCTGCCTTAATATCGACGTTGTGAGTGTGAGTGCGTGAATATGCATGAGAATCTCAAGCGTGAATTTTGTTTGCCGCATTCGCACGTGAGTTTATTCTCGCAGGGAGGCTCAATTAATGAGATTTGAGAATGATTTTCCGAACACTGGTCTTGATGAATCCGAATCCTGCCAAACCGTCGTCGTTTCCTGTCACTGTCATTGCTGAAACGCGTATCTTACGACTAAGATTGCCCTTCATATTGACAACGGTCTTCAGTTCCAAACAATGGGTGTCGAATCCTTCAAATTGGTCCTCTCCAACTGCATACGGCGGTCTTATACTACGGCTAGGCATTTTATATCCAGACCAACCTCGCTCAAGGGGACTGAGCTTTATCCGTTTGAAGTTCACCATCTCATCGCGAATCTTCTTGAGCTTGGCTTCCCGCTCCTTATCTTCCGGAAGCTGCTGCTGTTGGACAAGCTCTCGATCTCGAATAATCGCTGCTGACAGTCCTGGCCATACAATGTTGGCCTTACCGAAACCAATCACCTGTCCTTTGTTCAAATCCTTGGGAGCAATACGTCCGGATCCTTTGCCTCGTCTTCGTTTCTTGCCGGTATTACTAACCGAAATGATTTATATCAGAACCATTTACCCAGAATCTGCGTAGATTCCACTCATCGAATCAAAACCAGTTCACTCATTTTTTGCGATCTATCCAGTCACTGAGTAGCCTCGAAATAGCGTGTACGCTCTTATTTTGTACCAAATTTTTCTCAGTGTGTTTTATGCGTGCCGTAGCTGTGCCAGTTGTCGAACTGACTTTTGTTTGCTTGTGAATAATTGCATGTTTGGCAACCCGTTTAATTTGACAGTTCAAATGTATTGTTTTAAAGAAACAATACAACAAGCAGTGGAATCCGAACCAAGGCGATGATCCAGAAGCTGGACAAAGTAACCCAATTGGAGAATCCCCTCGAAAAGGTGATGGAGTTCCAAAGCCAAGACAGCTTCGAAACGCATCTGGTGGCATTCGGAATTTACAGCCGCCGGGGAAAGCTGCTGCTAATGATGAAATCGCTGGAAATCGTTCGGGTATCGAAATCGGCTGCGGAGATCAGAAGGTTCACTGGCATCGAATCGGCACAACATGGATACGCGATTTGAGGAGGCCAAGGTCTTGTATCTTTTGAAGAATGCGATGAAAGTGTTCCGCTGCTAAAGGTTGACTTCGTCAGTGGTGTCACCGACGGTAGTGTTCACCTATGTTGCCTTTCAGCGACCGTCACTGTCAGTGCCACCGGAATGATCAAGTGCCCGTGGAGCGAAAGTCGGCGAAACTCAAGGGGCATTCAACTCTGCACACCTCAATCCATGCCGAGTATTGAGCTGGGCCGAAAATTGTGCCAAACGCTGTGCTGAACGTGCTTATCAACGTTTCGATCGAAGTGTGCATATCAAGGTGTCAAATATTCCATGAGTTTGGCAACCCCGAGAGTGATATGGAAGAGGAAGTGGAAGCCATCTAACCTGTACGGTGTTCAACCCGTCCAACAGATTTCAGTCCCTTTAAACTGCTGATCCCTTGCAGATGTACAGAAACGAAGACGTAATCGATCGACGATGGATTAAATTGCCACCTGCTGCCTGTCAAATTTCTTTCCGACTAAAGTAATCCAGAACTCGGACAGGCAAGAGTTCAATCCCACCCTAGCAGAAACATCATCAGTTTTTAATAAAGCCTTAAATCAATAGTTAGTAATTAGTAAAGCATACGGTCGATTTCAGAGTGAGTCGTAAATTATGTAAGGAATAATATATCAATAACGGAAACACTATGGCATCGGCCTTACAGTTGACCGATTGGTACGCACTGAGGTCCCTTGATACGAGCTGCCTAGTTCAATAGAAGGATGATTACAGAGATGCATCTGCAAAATCACCGGCTGTGATGACGGGGATAAGCTTGATGTCGGACTCGTGAAGTAGAATGTAATTGCATTTTTAATTGTAATGGATTGGTTTCCTATAAATCCTATACTATAGCACTAAGGCAATCGTACACCGATCCAGATCTGTTGGAATATGTGGGGTAATATTTCGGTATTGACATCCCCCAGCAGTTCTGGGACTTCTTTCTTAATTATACGTCATTTTTAAAAAGTCCCATCGAAGTCCATATCAATTGAGACCGATGACAAGAATATCCGAGGGAAAACTCAGGGAAAATGTGAAAATTTCCATCCCGGACTTGTGTGAGCTTCCATATTCATTATCAAAGGAAACCAACGGGTATTTTACAAAATGATTCCATCCTCAATCGATAACAGATCGGTCCGTACATCTCAGTTTGACCAGCTTCTAATTTTCATAGCATTACGCAGCCACAGCGTAGTCAAAGTTTGTCGGATTTATTCCTTCTCAATTCCAAGACTTCTTCAAAATTTCCTCCGCAGGCGGCTTAATTTTGATTTGAGTCCCAACAAGGATACGTACTGCGAACGTGCATACACTGACGTAACCCAGATTTATTTTTGATTTTCATGATCTCGAGATCCAACCAGTCTGCACCATAGGTAGACTCAACGGCTTCGTAGATAGCATGCTGAACCGTACCATATAGGTAACTCTAAGACCAGAAGGTTCCGAAGAAACGTGCTCAACTTTTTGGCTCAGCTCTGGTACTCTCTTCGGTCCATGTAGGTATGTCTTGGTTTTCTTTGCATGCACGTAACCTATAGCTCATACCGTAGTAGGCTGTGTATAAAAAAAATGATTTACTTAGTTTGACAGTTGCACCATGACGAAGTGGAAGCGTATTCGTGATTTGTCCCAAGTTTAAATGTCGCAAAAAGACATTTCAATCGCCGTGGGAGTGTCCCGGTGGACCGTCAAAAGGGTTTTAGTCCGAGAAAAGAAAGGACAACTATCCGCGAAGGTGGCCACAGGTCGTCCGAGGACAGCTCGGGTTCCGAGGGTTATCGCTGCTATCAAAAGGAAGATTCGGGTGAATCCAGTGCGTTCAATAAGGAAAATGGCAAAGGAACACGGGATCAGTGACTTTACGGCACGAAAGATCGTAAAGGAAGATTGCGGGGCGAAGTCAAGGGCACGGGAAAAAACTCACATGATTACCAACCGCATCCGGGAGCTACGAGTCGAACGATGCAAGAAAATCTTGAATTTCCTTAAGCGAAAAAATCCGGTAATCCTGTTCACCGACGAGATCCCGTCGATCCCGTATCAAATTCCAGAACCGACCGGTATATTAGTTCTCTTCCGGTAAAAGACGTGGCCGACGAGCACAAGAACGTGTATCTGACCAAGCATCCTGCTAGCGTTATGGTGTTTGGATTGGTGGCTTAGGCTTCTGATGGCAAAAAATGGACGTCAACACAGAGGTCTACATCGGGATTTTAAGTAAGTATGTTCTTCCGTGGATCAAAGAACAGTACGGTCCGAAGCCAAATGTTGTATTTCAACAAGACGGGGCTCCGTGCCACACCTCGAACCGCACTCAGAAGTGGTTGCAGGAACATCTTCCATTCTTGGCGAAGGATATGGGCTTGTTGGTTACTTGGGGTGAATGGTTGCTTTATAATGTTTCAAAACAGCTCAAAACACATCCTCAATCACCTGATTTGAATTCCATAGAGCATTTGTGGTGGGACAAAGCGGAGCTCAAAAAGGCTATTCAGGAGATATAGGAGAAAAATCAATCAACTGTGACCAAACAATTTGTGGAATCAATGCCTCGACGCTTGCGAGCAGTTCTAGATGCTAACGGTGGTTTTACAAAATACTAAATGATTGATTTTATGCATTTCTGATATCATATTGACTTCTTTGCTATGAAAAAAGTGGGACAGCAGTGAAATGTTCCGAAACAAATCTAGCAGCTAAATCGAATTCAATTTCTTCATCAATGAATCGTCTGTCACAACTTTCGGTTCCCTTCATTCGAGATAATTTTTTAATCGTCTGTCAAATCCATGTAACCAAAATGTCCAAAACCCTTTCTTGCTGGTGTCACAGGTTGTATCCTTCTGACTAAAACCCAGTGCAATATGATCCAGGACAACGTATGAAGACGTGATGGTTCCTTGTTAGTTCTTCACGAGGACATAGAAATGAGCTTCCTCCTGCAGCAACTCGGCAATGGCGGTGTCCAAAGAAACGTTGGAGCTGCAATCATGCAGATAGAACATTCAATTTAACGCAGTGTAGCTTAGAACTTACGTACACATCACGGAACTGCTTCTAGCACTACATTTCTGTGAGAAACAACAACAAACAACTGCACTAGCAACCGCTCACTATGATGAACATAAGGCTAGATTTAAAATACTTAAAAATACCTAAGAATACTTATGAGCGATTGGAAAATATCTACTGTCTCTTGGAACTAAAGTTTAGAGTGGGTTGCTCCTTGGCGATCACCCTGATTTTAATTTGCATAGCGTGAAAAAAATACTGTTTGGACAGGCATTAGGATGTGCACACTTAGTGATTTTTGTAGGGAATCCAACTCGGTTTGGGGGAACTAAGCGAAAATATTAGGTTGCGTCCAATAACATCTTCTGCATCTTCGTTCCTTTATTTAACGTCGGTCTCTGTTCCGCTATCTTGTGGCAATCACACCGACGAACATCGATTGCCATCCATTGACGGCAGCTTCCACATCTGCGTAGGATATCGCACCCATTCAACACACATAGGCCGGGTCCAATAACATTGATTTGTCAACAATAATAATTCGACACATGCGCCGAGCAGGTGCAGAGTAAGTGTAGTGTTGCCAGTAACTTCAAAGATCATGAATGTTTCTTACCATGGGTGCCAAACTGTGTCAATTAGTGTGCCCATGTGTGCCCAAACCTGATTTTGGCGAACTGTGCGGAGTGACCAACCCCTTGCTAATAATAATAACAAGCAATTATGCACAGTTTCATGTACATTGGCGAACATCACATCAGATTGGCTCGTCATTTTACGTTGAACTGCTTAATTCTTAACATTTTAAGCCGTTAGACATAGTAAAAATAACATCAGAATGCGATTTTAGGAAGGCATTACATTTTTTGCATTTAATGGCATTTGGTGGCAATGGGGTTACTGATGTGTAGAATAGAGCACACAAATCATGGCTACTATGTCACACTGCAGAATACAGTGTTGCCCACAAAACAGCTGCTTGATCATGCCATAAGATTATCAATCTTTTAAACAATTGATAACTATTTAATTTGCCGTTTGGCTGTATGGAAAAAGGCTAGAAGGCAATGATCAAAAAATTTGTTTTTTCATTATAATTTCCATACACAATCTTCAAATGGTTTGAGCCAAGTCAATTTCTTACTGCCCATTTTACCCTCACCTCCCCTAGTTTTATTATTGTAACGGTGTCGGGTCCTGTCGATTGAAACGTGTTCGTCCAAAAGCGTGTCGTATGTGAAACACACTATAACGTTCTAATGACGACGACGACGATGACGACAACGGCCAAGGACACAGTTTTCCGCTGCCTTGTGTGTTTGTCGAAATTCGAAACCAGCAGTGCGCTGTATTATTTCGGCGAAGTGCTGGCTGTTGTTTGACAACCAGCGCAATAACGGGACCATTGACAAAATGCGGAAGGAATTGCAAAAAGCGCAACCACCCTCGCCAGTTTAATTTTGGGACTGATTTGATGTTCTCGATACTTGTGAGTCGCTTCAAATTGGGAAAGTGTATAAAGCAGTGCTGAGATTTGTCATTGTCATTGACAGACTTTCGCGCGATATTGACAAAATTGTCCGTCACATAGTCACTGACAGACTAGATCCTCAAAAAAACTTTCGTCAAAATCTCATTCATTTTTTCGTCAATGACAAAGATTCACCTGGTAACAAAAAGTGTAATTTAGTACATTCTGTGTCACATTATTGTTATCCAAGTAGCTCAGGACGTAGATACTTGTTCATTAAAATTTATCCATGTAATTGTTTTGCTCAAGTTATTTAATTTCGTTACAAATTTAGCTAATAAACAAATCTGCACATGTTCGTCACTGACACCATTGTCATTGACAATTGACATGGTTTGCCTTGACTATGACTGTTAGCTCAAATGAGTGACCAAAGCAAAATTGTCAATATCACCGTGTACTGTCGAGATTTTGCAGCACTGGTATAAAGACTCTTTCTAATTTTGTTTTTTTTTTGTGATCGAATCAAAGTCACGAGTCATTTTATCAAAATAAATAGCTGATATCTTCAATCTCCCCCACTTCCGATCGTCTGGAAAAAAAAATTCGTTCTTACAATCCTCGAAAACCAAACGGAAGGAAAGAAAACGTCCTTTGCTTCCTCTTCTCCGTGTCAACCCATAATCTAACGTATTTGTGTGCAATTCTTCCACCGTTCGACAGTGTCGCACAGATCTCAGCATGTATTGTCGGTTTTATACGACATCGCACTTTTTCCACCCTTCCGTTGGAAATTTAGAAAGCTACCTCACTCGCTAAAAGCTTCCCCTCCAAAACCGCTTTGCCCCCCCTTAACTTTGTCATTTTCCCTCAACTCATTCTCCGACAGCAAAAAAAATCTCAACCACCGGCATTCAGCCAAGCAGGTCCTTTCTCTTATACCGAAAAAAATAATACGCATAATTTCCACCTTACTCAACCCCTCGAAAACTCGCTCGCTCGAACGACGACGGTGCGACCTTCCTCACCTTTGTTCTCTGAGCTTCGTTGGGGCTGGTTGGTTCGACGTCTGACTGCGAACTTCTCCATCCATTCTATCGCCTTCTATTTCTTATCAAATTTCATCTGGAAATCCGTGCTTCTTTATTCGTCAAATCGAGCGCGAATCGACTAGATGCTCGGCAAACGAAATGAAGAAAAAGCTCTTCTCAACCTAATGGCACACACAATGATATCAAAGGCAATTTAAAGGGGAAAAGGGGGGGGGGAGGAAGGTGTCGTCATGGGAAACCAACCAGAACTAAACACACAGCCTGCCTGCCTTCTTCCTGCTCCTCCTGGTTGAAGTTGGCTGGGTGGTCCAAGCAAGCGGGAGACTCATTGGCAAGGTACTTAAAACTTTTTCCCGCTACCCCCCCATTTGCTGTGTACTCCTTCTTTTGTCTGGATGTTTCTCCGGGACGCGGGATGACGACGACGCGGGATTTCATGCGGGAGCAGTTATTTCCAGTTCTGACAGGACGATGTCTCAGTTAAACGTCTCCCACCACCGATGACAAACAGTACAGTGTAATGGAGATTTTAATTTGAATACTGAAGCAAAGCAGAAGCACTTCGGTAGTAAAATTGAAGTTATTAAAAGAGAACATTTTCATTTAATGAACTGTCGTCGGGAAGATTGTTCTGCAGATGTTGACCGGTTTTTTTTTTTATTAAATTCCATTACATTTAATTATTACTGGTGCGACATTTTGGATTCCCAAATGATGCGATTCTCCCCATGATGATGTTAATATGCCATAAGAAAATGGTAATAGCCAAGAGAAAAGTGAATCAACCTTATGAAACAAAATATTTGATGATCTGGAGTTTGAAATTGATTATTGTATCTGTAATCGATTCAACAAAAAGGCAAGTTCACTGGAAGTTCCATATTACGAATCAAACCGGGGGTTCGAAAATTGAATCAGTGCGTTAATTTTTTTTTTTTTATTTACTTCGTTAAAAGTCTTCTCGTTATTTAGGATTTACCTGGTTTAAAAAGTGTTTTCAAAATATTATAAAATATTGCACAATATTCAAAAAATACCCATATCGTGGGGTATTCGACAGTATTTCTCAATTTTTTTTTTTGTAACTGGAAACCACTATATTGTATTTTAAAATGGCGTCAGACATGGATTTCATTCATGTCAAATGGCATTATTTTTAGCACAGTGAGTCTGCCCATTTCGCTGAGGGTACCGGGAACATGTCCAGATGTGACTAACGTGGTCCTGAACCTAGGCGAGTAAGAGAGGTGCCACAGTCGGAAGAAGTGTTAGTTTGTTTACTAAAATGAACCGCCCATTTTGTTATGGCAAGTTTTGCTATAAGAAATGCTCTGTGTTTATTAGCGAAATTCACATCAAAGATTGATTAATTGCGTAGGAAATCAGTTTGGCACGGCACACAGTGGCACGAATATGAATAAAGACGGTCAAAAATATTGTCTACCCTTTTTCGACGTTTTAGAGACTGGCTGTCTTGGAAGAAGTTGCTCAAAATTATATCGCGCATCTTTTGAAATACACACTTGAATAATCTTTAAGCTAGTATTACACATCCAAATTCTAACTTTTTCCAGTTACGAGATAATGGTTCCATGTCTTCCACAAAGTTGCAGAGCAGTTGATTTCATGAACATTTGCTAAAGACACCAAATTTCTACATCATAACTCTGTAGAGCTATAATAGATTTTCTCTTAAGACTACCTTAATATTGGTTTTTTGAGTTAATTAGTGCTTTTTTCAAATTTGATCAATTTTTTATGTTCTAAAAAATTGTTGGCATCATTAAAATATACAACTTTGCTGAATACACCAATGCTTTTCATTGACATCTATGTGATATACAGCCCATCAAGCGTTTTTGTGACGTCATATTCAACGGCTCGAAAAGAGGGTGGGCGGGCCCTGGCGGGGTCTAAAACTGGTTGTATTTTGAAGATTACCTTATAAAATAGTACTTCTGAAAATTTCAGCGTTGGGTACTGAGGGGTATCTAGTCAAATCTCGATTCGAAAATGTCAATATTATATACAGCCCATCGGACGGTTTTGTGACGCCATATTGAACGGCCCGAAAAGATGGGAGGCGGCCCCTGGCAGGGATTAAAACCGATTGAATATCGAAGATTACATTATAAAATAGTGCTCCTGAAAAGTTCAGCGTTGGGTATTGAGTTATGAATCAATGATTTTAACCTACACGTGTTTGAACTTGCAAATTATTTAAATTATTAAGCTTAATCTGGAGATGTATTTAATGGGTTTGTTCTTAATTTGTTTGTTATTCAGTGTACCTACATTGATATGCACATTCATTGCAATATTGATACTCATATGTTGATAGTTGCAAATATTATAATGCAAGCTAATAATATTGGTATATTCCTTGCCCTTTATTATATACAATATGGACTAAAATATTCGCAATACCTATCGGTATAACTTTCAATAAAACTAGATTAAATGATAAAATTCTGACTACGGTTCCAACTTTGGACCTACCCACCCCACCCTCTTTTCAGAACATAGAACGTGACTTCACAACAGATGTTTGAAATTCCCGCGTGCACATCGCTGAACGCTGCTGCAGATGACTATTTTGTGCTTGACGTTTTGGCGATAGCAAAGAGCGATAGGGTTTATTTAATTATCTAGGTGTGATTTTTTTCACGAACAACTTGTATTGAAGTTGTGGTTCAAAATGAATTCATTCAATCTTTGTCGGATGGAATTGTTCAAAGTGTGGGCGGAGAAGATTCACGGAAATATTATCGAAGATAGTCAGGTAAGGAGTAATTAAAACATATTTTTTTCAATATTGGCATACTCAAAATATCAAAGTTCAGAATATACAGTTAATGAACAAACCCATTGATTATATTTCAAGATAATGCATTTTTTATATACCTAGTTGTAAATTTTATCATGAGTAAGTAGCACACTCGTAGCACACATTGGTTTATAACTTGTACTAAATATATATAAACGAGATTTGACTAGGTACCCCTCGGTACCCAAGGCTCAAATTTTCAGGAGTACTATTTTATAAGATGATCTTCCAAATAAAATCAGTTTTCGACTACATCAGGGCCCGCCAACCCTATTTTCGAGCCATTGAATATGACGTCACAAAAACGCATGATGGGGTACATATAACATTGACTATTTCGACTCGAGATTTGACTAGATGACCCTGGAAACCCAGCACTGAACTTTTCAGGAGTACTATTTTATAATGTAATCTTCGAAATTCAATCGGTTTTAAACCCTGCCAGGGGCCGCCTCCCATATTTTCGGGCCGTTCAATATGGCGTCACAAAACCGTCCGATGGGCTGTATATAATATTGACATTTTCGAATCGAGATTTGACTAGGTACCCCTCAGTACCCAACGCTGAAATTTTCAGAAGTACTATTTTATAAGGTAATCTTCAAAATACAACCAGTTTTAGACCCCGCCAGGGCCCGCCCACCCTCTTTTCGAGCCGTTGAATATGACGTCACAAAAACGCTTGATTGGCTGTATATCACATAGATGTCAATGAAAAGCATTGGTGTATTCAGCAAAGTTGTATATTTTAATGATGCCAACAATTTTTTAGAACATAAAAAATTGATCAAATTTGAAAAAAGCACTAATTAACTCAAAAAACCAATATTAAGGTAGTCTTAAGAGAAAATCTATTATAGCTCTACAGAGTTATGATGTAGAAATTTGGTGTCTTTAGCAAATGTTCATGAAATCAACTGCTCTGCAACTTTGTGCAAGACATGGAACCATTATCTCGTAACTGGAAAAAGTTAGAATTTGGATGTGTAATACTAGCTTAAAGATTATTCAGGTGTGTATTTCAAAAGATGCAAGATATAATTTTGAGCAACTTCTCCCAAGACAACCAGTCTCTAAAACGTCGAAAAAGGGTAGAAAATATTTTTGACCGTCTTTATTCATATTCGTGCCACTGTGCGGCATTTGTAACCACACACTAAAAAAAATCTGAATTTTACTGGTGATGTAAACATCCATGCATGCAAACATTCGTGCATGTAAACTTCCTTTTCACGTAAACTAGCAGCTTGCAAGAAATTTTGCAAACAAAGGTGGAAAGTTGCATACAATATATGGAATATTGCATGACATGCCTCATAAATTTACACGTTTTATAATGTAAATTTGTATGATTTATGACGCTCCATTTATGTGCATCATAGTAACGGAAATTTACACTACTTTTTTTTTTAGCTGTGCAGCATACACCTTCGGGTTGTATGAAACAGGTCAAAAACTGTCCAAATCCGCAGATAAAAAATTTTGTTTTGAATTTCTGTATGGCAGAATAGTGAACTTTTCGTGAACATTAACGGCAAAGAACTCACCAACACTGGGAGACCGTGAGTTCCTGCCCACCTGTCTTAAAAACATCTCGGTCCTGAACACTTCATTTGACCGCCATTGACTTTGTTTTTGAATCCTCATGTTATTTGGTTTGTCGCATGCAGTGCGCAGAACAGTCAGGTTCAATGACTCATTTTCATATGAATATGAACAGCCATGCGTCTCATGATTCAGCATTGGATTCTCTGCTTGAACGTCAAGCAGTACAGTTCGGTCTTTGCTCGCTCTGTCGAGTTGTTCTAAAGTTTCTAGTTTGTTCCTAATATTCGCAGTTTAATCGCGTCGTCAGTAGTGTTGGTCGCCTCGTGTGATGGGAAGACAGCGCTCCCGGAGCAGGCTCCGAGAGAAGACGGAGAAGATGAACAGCGGTGAGGGTAGCTTGAGTGTACCTATTTCGTATAGGTACGCTACTCTTCCCACCGATGTTGGGAATACCAGAAGCGGTCTAAAAATAGGAAGAAAAATCAGGGCCAGTCCCATGGTGCGAGTGGACGGGACAATGCCACCGCGGCGAACGTCAGCGTCATTGGTGATTTCGGCGACGCCGCCGACAACGAAACTGCTGCCGGCCCGAGTGCAGCAAAAATGAAGCTTCCTCCACTGGTGGTTAAGAAAGTACCACTCAACACGCTGATTGGTGATCTCTCATCGCTGGGCATTGCAGCTGAGTTTAAGATCGGGTGGATCGGCACCAAAGTGATGGTCCGAAAAAAAGCGGAGTACGAGGGGGCCGTGACATATCTCAAGGATTCCAAGGCGGAATTCTTCACCCCCGATATCCCCGGTGAGAAGCCCTTCAAGGTAGTCATCAGGGGCCAAAGCCGAAATTAAGAACCGGTACAAGCTGGCCCCAATCACTGTCTTCCGAATGACAAGGAGAGACGAAAATGTGAAGACGTACCCGGATTGTCTCTTCCTGATGCACTTCCAGAAAGGGACGGTGACGCTCAATGCGCTGCAAGCCATCCGCTCGATCTACTCCATCATCGTACAGTGGGAGCCATACCGTGCCGGTCATCGTGACGTAACTCAGTGCCAGAGGTGCCTCAATTTTGGACACGGTACCCGCAACTGCAACCTCAAGCCACGCTGCAGCAACTGTGCTCACGAACACGCCACTTCCGACTGCCCTGCGGATGGAGCCGTGGCATTAAAATGCGCCAACTGTGGTGGTGCACATCAAGGTTCCGACAGACAGTGCTCCAAACGCGAGGACTTCAAACGCATCCGAAAACAGGCGGCAACTATCAACCAACCAGGACGCAAGAAGGACAAAGTCCCGGCCTTTCAGATAGAGGATTTCCCGCCTCTTCGTGCTCCTCAGCAAAGGCAAGCGAATTGGCGGGTACATCCCACTCAAGCAACTTCCGGTAATTCTGCTGGCCAAAGCTCTCTGTCCCCCCTGGATTCTGGAACACAACCAACAGACAGTTTTCGTCAACATGTCCGGTGCTCTTCGTGAGTGCCGCAATAAGGCCGAACAGATCCAAGTGCTCGGTAAGTTCATCATCCAATATGGCGTCTAAACTGCTAACTATCGTCACCTGGAATGCTTGCTCTGTAAGAGCAAAAGAGATTGAGCTTGCCGAATTCTTCCGCTACCATAGCATCGACGTGGGCCTTCTAACCGAGACCCATCTAAAGTCCAGTGACAGCTTCTGGTTGCCTGACCACAACATTATTCGGCTTGATCGCACCAGCTCCAGGGGGGGGGGGGGGGGAAAGGTGGTGTTGCGGTCATCGTCAAGAAAGGAATAAAACACCACACTCTGTCACATATCCGCACCTCTATCATCGAGGCCCTTGGTGTGGAGTTGGAGTCGTCGACTGGATACGTCCAGTTCATCGCCGTCTACTGCCCTCGACAGTGTGCCACCACCAGTGGACTAGCGGCTAAATTCAAGAAGGACCTGCCCACCATCACCAGTACCGGTTCCCGCTTCGTAGTTGGAGGAGATCTAAATGCTCGCCATGAGGCCTGGTGAAACTACCAGCAGAACCAGAACGGTCATCTGCTGTTCGACCACTCACAGCATGGGCTGTACTCCGTTTGGTTTTCGGATGAACTAACATTTATCTCACCGACGGGCAACCCATCGACGCTAGACCTGTTCCTGACAAATACCGGCTTGTTCAAGCCGGTAGCCTTGAACGAACTCAGTTCCGACCACCAACCGATGGTGGCTGAACTGGGCTACAACGTGGCCCCTGCTTCAAGTCTGCACAAGGACTACCACCGCGTTAACTGGGCCAAGTTTGAACGCGTGGTAGACAGGCACATCATCGACAACCCGCCGCTTGACACCGTGGAGAACATCGACCGAGCGTTGAAGGGACTCCACCAAGCCATAACCGTGACTGAAGAGGCGTGCGTCCGACGAGTTCCTGTGAGGGGTAAGCTTATTGTCATTGATTCCAACACCCAACTCTTGATTCGACTGAGAAATGTTCGTAGACGCCAGTTTCAGAGGACTGGAGATCTGGGCAAAAAACGTGAAATGGCCGATCTGAACAGGCAGATTGCTTCCAGAACGGTCTCACTCCGGAACGAATGTTTCGGGCGACATGTCCAGAATCTGGACGACCGCTCCAGGCCATTCTGGAGAGTTGTCAAGACGCACCCTAAACCCATTCCACCACTCAAAGATGAAAATGATGACGATCGGCTCATAATCACCCCTCAGGAGAAGCCGACGGAATGAATGTTTCGACGAGTTTGGAAGAGAAGAACGCAGCGCGTGCTGCAGCATGCAACCCGACAGAACGTGGATCGGTATAAACAGAAGCGGCAACAGCAGACCCGCATCTTTCGGGAGAAAAAAAAAACGCCGCTTGGAAGAAGCGGAGTGCGAGGAAATGGAACTGCTGTGTCGTTCCCAAGAAACACGGAAGTTCTACCAGAAGCTCAACGCATCCCGCAACGGCTTCGTGCCGCGAGCCGAAATGTGCAAGGATAAGGACGGGAGCCTCTTGACGGACGGACTTGAGGTGATTGAAAGGTGGAAGCAGCACTTCGAGGCGCACCTGAATGGCGAGGAGAACGTAGGCACGGGAAACCAGCGCAATGAAGGAAACGACTACGTCAGTGCAGCAGAGGACGGAACTGACCCAACTCCCACGCTGAGGACAAAGCAGCTGGTAAGGATGGTATCGCAGCCGAACTCATCAAGATGGGCCCAGAAAAGTTCGCCACCTGCCTGCACCGGATGATAATCAGGATCTGGGAAACAGAACAGCTACCGGAGGAGTTGAAGGAGGGGGTAATTTGCCCCATTCACAAGAAAGGCGACCATTTGGAATGTGAGAACTTCAGAGCGATCACCATTTTGAATGCCGCCTACAAAGTACTATCCCAGATCATCTTCCGTCGTCTATCACCTAAAATGACCGAGTTCGTGGGAAGTTGTCAAGTCGGCTTCATCAACGGCCGATCGACAACGGACCAGATCTTCACCGTACGGCAAATCCTCCAGAAATGCCGTGAATACCAGGTCCCAACGCATCATTTGTTCATCGACCTTAAGGCAGCATATGACAGTATCGACCGCACAGACCTATGGAAAATCATGGACGGGAACGGCTTTTCTGGGAAGCTGATCAGACTGATCAAAGCAACGATGAACGGTGTGCAAAACTGCGTAAGGGTTTCGGGTGAACTATCCAGTTCATTCGAATCTCGCCGGGGACTGCGACAAGGTGACGGACGCTCATGCCTACTCTTCAACATCGCTCTAGAAGGTGTAATGCGACGAGCCGGGCTTAACAGGCACGGGCACGAAATCCAGTCAATTTGTGTGCTTTGCGGACGACATGGACATTATCGCAAGAACATTTGGAACGGTGGCAGAACTATACACCCGTCTGAAACACGAAGCGGCAAAGGTCGGACCGGTGGTGAGTGCGTCAAAAACAAAATACATGCTAGTAGGCGGAACCGAACATGACAGGATTCGTCTAGGAAGTAATGTCACGATAGACGGGGATACTTTCGAGGTAGTGGAGGAATTCGTTTACCTTGGATCCTTAATGACGGCTGACAACAATGTGAGTCGTGAAATACGAAGGCGCATCATCAGTGGAAGACGTGCCTACTACGGTCAAAAAAGATTCACCCCCGCACCAAATGTACCATGTACAGAACGCTAATAAGACCGGTGGTCCTCTATGAATACGAGGCATGGACTATGCTCGAGGAGGACCTGCAAGCACTAGGAGTTCTCGAGCCACGTGTGCTAAGGACGATCTTCGGCGGTGTGCAGGAGAACGGTGAGTGGCGGCGAAGAATGAACCACGAGCTCGCTGCACTCTACGGCGAACCCAGCATCCAGAAGGTGGCCAAAGCCGGAAAGATGCGGTGGGCAGGGCATGTTGCAAGAATGCCCGACAACAACCCTGCAAAGTTGGTGTTCGCTACTGATCCGGTTGGCACTAGAAGGCGTGGAGCGCAGAGAGCACGATGGGCGGACCAGGTAGAGTGTGATCGGTGGCGGCGTACTGATCGGTGTCAAAAAGCATTAACGTTGTAAGTTGGTTCCACTATTTAATGCCAACTGTTTAGAGCAAGTGGCCGTGTGTGTTTCGTTGTCAATGCAGTCGGTCTACATATGTTGCGTCTACTTAAGGCCTAACTCGGACTGCGCCATGTACTCCAATCATGCATCTTGTGTTCAAGAATTGTGTGAGCTTGCTGAAACTACCGATACAGTCATAGTTTTGGGAGACTATAATCTGCCTACACTATCATGGCAATTTGATGCCGACATGAATTCTTACATCCCGACCAACGCTTCATCTGAACAAGAAATCACTTTGACCCAGTCGATCCTTGCATGTGGATTACAGCAGGTTCAGGATGTACGTAACGTAAACGAGAAATTACTTGACCTGGCTTTCGTTAGTGATACTGACAGAATCGAACTTTTCGAATCGCCCTGTGGAATTTTAAAACTCGACGCTCATCACAAATCTTTTATCATCAAATTTGACTACCTTCGTAATACTGACGACGTTGGGCTGAACCGCTGTTCTGCAATAAACGCCTTATCAACGCCCGGATAGGCTCGATAGACTGGACGACGCTTTTGACTGATTGTGACGTTGATGATGCTGTTTTCCGGTTTTGATAAGTTATACATGTAAACCACACAAATTAAAGAAATAAAGATCATTTAAAGTCAATAAAGCCTCATGATTCACTGCCTCGTGAGAGTCTGATTGATGAGAAGTAAACGAGTCACTGACAGCAGAGCACTCAGTAGCTCAGTCAGCACGTTTATTCTTTTGGGATGGTACCCAGATCTTGTTTTTAATGACTGAGCGTATATTTTCTATGGAAAAAGACTTCAATTACATAGAGATTTTTGACGTTTAATCGTCTTCCTCTATCAAGTTTAAAGGGATGAATGGATGGTTTGTTTTCCCACTTAATATGTTTCTCTCTTGCTCACACTTCTTCAGTTTAAATGGTGTGCGCCGATTAAACGTCAATAAGCGCTACACGGTAAGAAGAAAGTACCCAACGGCCAGTTCACTTTTACCTAGTTTTGACTAGTTTGTTTCCTTTTCTCCTTCTAATGTTGTCGAAAAACGGAGGAGCAAAACCACCCATAGAAAGCGAGTGTAAATTCCATAGATAGAAAGTGAGTGTAAAATTCCATACGAATTGCACACAAGTAAATGAAAACTACTTTGACCCGCTTTACCTACTTTTGAGTTCCTGCACTAAAGTGCCGAGATGAGTGAAAAGAACTTACTTTTGGATACTTTTTTCTTACCGTGTATGCTGTGTGAGCAAAAGCAAGCGGTGTGAGCCGCCAGTTCATGAGTGATTGAATGTTTTTGTTGGCTCTTTCATTGCCTCATCCTTTACCGTTTGGTACATACGATCAGGATAGAGCAATGAATTGAAAGTAGCGCTTTCACACTCAGGCTAAGCAGTCAATAATTTTACGGTCTGGTCGCATGATGGGTTTAGAATAATGGCAGATACTGGCCACTTCAGCGAGGGTACCCGGATAATGTCCAGATGTGTTTCTAAGCAGTTTACCTAACCACAAAGCCAATTACCTTGGTTTTGCATGCTCACTGGGTTCGATGTGTCGCCTCCCCTAGGGTCTCCTAAAATTCACGAACACACTAAGATTTTGTTTTCGTGTTCGGTAAATTTTACTGAAATCAGAATAGCTGAACGTTCGGTAAAACTTTGACTTTCATTTTAAAGGCTATTGAATTTGAAAATAATTTCAAAACATGTTCAACCTTGCTTAAATGATCAAATCTTGTCATGTTAGTGGAGATTTAGTTTCAAAGTAGCTGAAAAGCAATTGAATTGAATTGCATAATTTTTACCGAACAGATCAGCTGTTCAGATTTCGGTAAAAATTACCGAAGTCGGCGATAATTTCTAAGTGTGTACATATCTCCGGATCCAAATGCTCGTTGGTTAGTGAGAAAGCAAACAATGACGTTATAGGCATAAGCCATAAAAGGCTAGGGCAAGAGTTAGTGCTCATGTCTCAACCGTCAGAGGAAAATGGTGCATCACTTAACCTTTCTAGCTTAGAAGCTTCCAACGACCAATCAATAAATTTAAAAAAGGCTTGATGTTTTCTGAATCATCATGCTCCTTAAATGCTGCACAGTAGGCCTGGCCGTTTTGGTATGTGTGAAGCATCTTTGTTGTGAAACATTGATATATGGATGGAGGTATATGAATCATTTTCCAGGATGCTGTCATGAACTGGCTGTGTTGATGTGTTAGATTAAATTAGATTAGATATCTCCGGAACCAAATGTCCGATCAGAATGAAATTCAATAGCGTTCTATAAGACTCAAAAATACACAAACTGAAATAAATTCCATTCGAATTTGTTCAGCCATTGGTTCAATCGACTCTGACTCTGACTCCTCTGATGACTCCAACTCCAAGTCTGACTTCGAGTTCGTTAACTCCATTTAAATTCCAAGCACATTTAAGGAAAATAGTTTCTTGTGGAATAATTTGGAAATTTACTGATTGTGTTTTAGAAGAAATGTTTAATCAAAATCCTAGTTCACAGATTTAAATACTTGCTGTATGACACAATATAGATACAACTACACCGTCGGATTTGATGTAGAGTAACAAATTGTTGAAATATTAATAATAATGCACAATTGTTTTTAAGATCTGAAATCACATTAAATCTTTAAAACTTTAATAAACTCACAGAAATTCTCAGTTGTATCTCATAAAAGAACAAGAGCGATTGAATGTTATCCTTCATTAATTCTTCGGCGTCTACCTACCGAAATGCTCAACTAAGTTTATTTTGCTTAGCTTCTAAGTCTCCAATAAATCACCCCCCAAAAACACAGCTGAAGTCACACCTCCCACTGACTGAACACAGGCACCCACGCAAGTTGGTCTGCCAAAAATTATGCTAAATTACTATCATGATGAAATTGACCTTGAACGTGATGTGATTTTGCCCCAAGAATATCCATCTTCCAAATCCTACCAAAGCAAAAGCAGATAGAGAGAGAGAGCCAAAAGCCCCACCAACTAGGTTCCACCGAGTTTGCGGATGCTTTGAAGTTCGCCCACGCAGTACGCATCTCGCCGTCCACAGATGACGGTGCTGATGCTGACGATGATGGTGGCTCGCAGGTGGGAATTTGGTAAACTGACGGCGTTTCACTCCAGCTCCACCGTCTGATTTCCCACGCCCTTTGCGGTAGAGGTTCCGTCTCGAAACCACCCAGAAAACCCATTCATCTCGTGTCTCTCCTCAACCACCCCGTGCTCACCGTCGCCCTCGTCGTGGCTGGGCTCCACGGATGGATGGAAGGATTAAAGCAGAAGAATGATGTGTGCACGTGACCTTTTTAATAAAGGCGTTCTCGCACCGCAGCAACCCGGGAGTCTCTCCATCAACATCAACGGTCTTCCCCCGCGTTTCCGCTCGCCAGCATACTCCCCTTTTGATGAGATTTCGACCTCCTGCTTTCTCGCAACCAAATTCCAGTGAGTATGTCTCTCTATCTCTCTCTCTAGCCATGTAGTGAAAATGGTGAATATTTAGACGATGATCATCAACAACGACGACGACGACGACGACGACGACGGTGATGATGATGGGATGGGAAAAAAGCATCTCCCGGAATGAAATATGAAACTTTTGTCCTCCGGCGGAACGAACATCCCCGTCCTCTTCTAGGAGCGCGTTGTAGTGTGAATGGAAAAGCCGCCGAAATAGGTGTTGTTTTTTGTTTTTGTTTGACTTTGTTTTCCCCCGTGACAACCCCCGGTCTCATACGCGGTAAATTCCCTATGTGCGGGGGTGGATTTCGATTGGTGAAATTAACTGACTGAATGGTGGGGAAGTTTTTGTTTTGTTCAAAGCCTATTAATTACATTTTAGGTGTGACGAAGGGAGGCGGGAGGAGAGGACTTAATTTGTTACGCGAGATCAAACAGAAGCCGGGCAAATATTTTGATTCACATTTGTCTGGCAAGGTGGAAGCGAATAAAGTTTGCGAAATTGTGTTGAAACGGATTCGAACAAAAAAATATTTAGATTCAAACGAAGTAGGCTCTGCCAGTAGACGGTTGGTTTTGATTGCGCTGTCACGGGTTTTCTCCTGTTTTTCTACGCGAAAAAGACTTTTAAAACAATTGTGGAGTTGTGTACGAGACATGTGTTTGGTAAACTTCTCGTGCATTTTTTTTGTGGTATTGATTTAAAATACAGCAGAAGTAGAAGTGACTTTTCTCCAATCAAACGTCTGGTTTCCAATAGGTAGGTGCTAAGTACAACATTAATTGAAAATTAGAGGGCTTCAGTTATCAGGATTGGAATCGTAAGCAACCGTTAATTAACTGGGAAATTGATTGGAAACATAATTTTACCTATAATAATCGGATTTTATTAACATATATAGCACAAAAATTTATTTTAGAATTCAGAATATTTCTTCCACCTGAAAATTCGTAACTTATCCATAGTATAGGATACTATCTGTTGCTATCTGTTAAGTTAAAGATCATTTAAACTATCCAAAATGATAGAAGTGCGAATCCCATACAATTTATAAGCGTCGGACTCGTGGTATCTGGTTAAATCTGCAATATCGAAAGTTTTAAGATGTCCAATGTCTCTCATTTGTATTATGTTCGTTAATTGTATAACCTTGTAAACTTGTCATGTAACAAAATCTACCAAATTCCTCCATGATTGAGATTTCATCCCATTTTTACAAGTTTGATATCTCACACATCTCACTGTTGCACTTTTCATACTTTCTCGCTGTTACACTTTTCAGAAATTTCTAGTCCCTCAGTTTTCCTAGATAATTTCGAACTTCTGGATTAATTTAACTGGAATATTTCTCAGGATATATTTGAAATTTACTCGGTCCTTAGGATCGTTTCAAAATGTCTTCAGAGTAGTTTTCAGGATTCCCTTTAAAAATCTTATGATTCCCTCCGGCACTCCATAGCAGTTTCGGAATTCTGTGCAGAAAACTTTAAGAATTTCCTCCAGCAAACTCTTGAAATTCGCTCTACAATTACATTCGTCTCGTGCTTCAATTTCTCTCCACAATTATCTATGAAATTCATTTGGAATATTTTTCAGAAAGCTCTTGGTTCACCCTTTTGAATTAAGAAAGTATTCTCCAAGGATTTCCTAGGTATTAAGTGCAGAATTCCATTAAAATTCTGATCAAATTCCCTTCTCTTTCTTTAAAATTTTATGAATTCTCTTAGGAATAGCCTTATAACTAGCTTGAAATTCTGCACATATTTAGCTATATTCAAAATAAAATTAATTTGGAATTATTATCGATATTGGAGCTCTCCTCAAAATGCGTCTCTATGAAACCTTCGATTGATCTATTAACTGATTAGCATTTAAAATAATGTCATCCGCAGGTGATCATTTTAGGCTTGGTGCAAGGGGTGGTCACTCTACACATTTATTTTGCGCCAACTTTTGTCTCAGTGTGCCGGCAGTGCCATAGAGTGTCATCAGATTGAATTTTTGTATAATGGTATGTTTGGCAACCCGGTTAATTTGACAGTTCACATGTACTATTTTGAAGAAACAAAACAACAAGCAGTGGAATCCTATCCCAGATCCTAACTGTCGTAACTCTCGGTTCGTTGCTCCCAAATTCTCTTGGAAAAGGACTACACCGGCCACCGAATCGAAGCTTCGAGCGAGAACGTTCTCCGGGGAGGCACTTCCAATTTCCGACAGGACAATAACTTCTACTGGATTGGAGTGTGATGTGGACTCAGATGAACCACAGGTGACGGTGGGAAGTAGACGAAGCGAGCGTGCATCATCAGAGGAAACTGGTCCCGATGCTCTTCAGATTCTGATGAACGCTTCCGGGAGGAGTTACTCCCGAAAGCCATCGACTCAGTCAAAGATGCGTCGCCAGCGTTCTAGTGGGAATCTCTACCGGAAATCAGAATTCCTTGGTGGAGGTGGGGTTCAATATGTCTACACGATCAGACAGTTCAACGATCGGACAAATGGAGAGAAGTATGATTTCTCTGGCGAAAAACAGTGCCGGCCAGAGAACAACTGTAAAAGCTGGTGCGCTGTCGATGATTGGAAAGCAAACGCCGGTGAAGATTCTACCTCCGAACATGGTCCGAGTGATCATCGATGTCAGTTCCGATGAGGCCAGATGGTGGCCTTTGTATGGACATCGATCCCCTTACGACCTTCTGAGTCTCGGATTTTATAATCAATTCGTACCTCATAGAGTTCTAAAAGCTGCGTTCGGACTTCTACTCCGCTAAGCCTATAAATATTTTATTTCCAGCGCTGGGTTACAAGGGTCGTTTCCGAGAGCTAAGCCTATCCTTTAACCAACTCACCGATGTCGACTTGACAACTGACCAATCAACATCTTACAATTTCCCTTAACCTCGTTCGGCTGTGATTTAAGCTCCGTCACGAATCTCCTCTCCCCAAATCGATCTACCAACGTCTTCAACGTTCCCTTCATTTCCACATTCAGGGTCTCGCTCTCTACATAAACCAACTCACTAATCATATTCCGAATCGGTATTATGACCAGTAGCAGTCTCTTCATGGTCATCTTTTCAATCAGCTTCCGGAACGATGAAACCCCCTTCCCAACTTCGATCAAATTGTTATGAAACATCAAAGCCTTCCACACCAGATCCTTGAACAGTTCGACCATCCGGAAGAATTCCAGTATCACTCCCAGATTACAGTTGTACTTAGCAACGGCCATCGCCTTAATGACCTCGCTCATCCCACAAGCATACCACGTTGACTTTTGACTGGTTTTAGCTAATGTTTTGAAAATATGTGCACTGAGAGGAATCCATGGCAGAGCTTTGCCGGAAATTCACGGTTGAAGAAATTGAAACCAAAAATTGGATTGTGTCAACAACAATGATTAACATTTTGACACATGCAGAGAGCAGAGAGCAGGTGCAGATATAGTACAGTGTTGCTAGTAACTTTAAACATAATTAAAAAAAAATTACCATGGGTGCCAATGAACGTGCCCATCTGTATTTTTGACATACTGTTCGGAGTGACCAACCCCTTGGCTTGGTATGCTTATCATTATCATTTAAAGTTTTGCTTAAGAATTCTCTGTATGGAATTCAGGATTTTGCCTTAAGTTCTCCTTAACATTTTCTTGTCATAGAGGAAATGGATGTAATGTTGACCTAAATGTGCCTAATTTGGGTCCATACTTAAATTCAGCAATCGATTAGGTTTTCAATAGCGACCAAAAATATCCCAATGACGCGTTCATCTAAATAAAATTGATAAATATCAGATTTTTAGCGATGGGCCCAATCTTAGATCCATAGGCCAACATTAGAGCCATTTCCCCTACTTCTCAAAATTACTTGGAACTTCTTCTCATAATCTTCTTATGTTCAGAACTACCAGAAGCCAGTCATTAAGTTTTTCGTAGGATTTACTCACTTAGAATTATTTTCCACATTCCCTTAGAATGCTGGAATGCCTCCTCATTTGCTTTAGAATTCTCTGAATTCATAACTAACATGGAATTCAGGATTTTTGCCTTAAGTTCTCCTTAACAGTGTCTTGTTATACTTCTCAAAAATTCTTGGAACTTCTCCTCAGAATCCTCTTAAAATTATTCCTAAAAAATTCTTCTCAATACTCATTTGAAATTCTCGTCTAAAAATCTCTAGGCTCCAAAGTTTTAAAATCCAAAAATGTTATCCAAACAAACATCTTGTAAAGTTCAATAATGTAAAAATCTGGCATAGAATCTTTAAAATTTTAATTCGAGCTCCGAAATGTCATTCCGTTGATCCACTGTTTTCTAAAAGATTTTCTTAGTTCAATCTATCACTTGAACACACAACGTCTATCTATTCGGTCTGATGACCCATTCGTCCTAGTGGCTTTTAAAACATGCAACCGTGGAAAACAAAACCAGTCATTATATTTTTAAATTCAGTGGCCTCCCAGAGTTATTGAATTTCTAAATAAGAGCAAAAGCTCGTATACAGGATCTGAACCTGTAAAATGTTTTGATAGTTAGCATCATAGCTACGCAACGTAGTCCGGTGCAAAAATGAGCGGATGCGAGACAGCAGCGCTCTTTTATAACTTTACAGGTTCAAGTAGAACGATGCGCAACCAAGTGGCACTCGATTATGATGTCTTGGTTAGGAAAAACGTTTATTTCATGAAAACAGTGATAAAACTTTCACTTTTTATTTGTGCATTTTTAGAAAGTTTTTTTTAAGGTAAATTGGAAACGTACTCATTTCGGGTTCGTAGAGTTATTTCCCATCGATTGGTGCATTTGGATTTTAATTTCATCTATAAATGACAAAGTTATAAGCGTTCAAAACCTAACACCTTTTCGTGACGGTTTTCTGGCTGGGGGTGAAATATTTTTGCGAGATATTTTGTAAGCCGTATTTCCAACCTGACCTATTGGTTCCAAGTACATCTAAAGCGTACCTCATTCTAGTCAAAATTCTAGTACTACACTATGTTTGTTTTGATTTGCTATGAAAGTTTGAGAGATAAGATGAGGGATTCGTGGATTTTCCAATATTTCGAGGGGTCTTGCTTGCGATTAGCCTGGGACCGAAGAGAGTACCAGAGCTGAGTCAAAAAGTTGAGCACGTTTCTTCGGGACCTTCTGGTCTTAGAGTTACCTCTATGGTAAAACCGTGCCTTTACCAACCATGCTATCTGAAGCGTTCTCATCCACCAAAACGCCATAATTCCACTCATAAAGCAAACGCGTTTCCGGTTATTCCTGAAAATTGAATTGAACTCTCCTCCCTCCAATCCGTCATGAATTTTTCATCTTCACATAAACTCCCCGTCGTCGTCATGCAAGAAGAGTAGCCACTGATTAAATTAGTCGCTCCTCCGATCCTTCGCCAACCCACCGCTCGCAATGGGGCCTCCTTCGATCCAGATGAAAAGTAAACATCGCCACATACACACACACACACACGGAGAAGCAAATGCCTACCTTGTTTTTAAAAGCCTCAGCCTGTCCTAACCGAGTCTTTTGTGGAGCGTAGGTAAATCCCCCTCGGGCATGGTCTACTACGAACGGCCCTATCAGCCAGCCAGCAGCCTCCTACACACAACGCGGAACGGTTAACTTGCACGAGGATTGAGGTGGATAACAAGATACAAAGAGACCATCCAACCGTAAAAGACACGGTTACAACCTCTCGACGTTTTTGTTTTTCTTGCTGCTGCTGCTGCTGCTGCTGCTGGGATCGAGTTTAGTTTAGTCTGGGGAAATTAGCCATATTGACTTAGAGGCCTCGGGGCGATGCATTTATCATCGAGTCATGCAATGAAATGTGATCTTTTCGAGGGCGGATTATCCGTGTTCTCACCGGGCAACGAATCCAATTTCGGACGAACGTTGGAATAATTCGAGCAATTACGAGGAACTAATTGCAAGCGAACAATGGACAGTGCATGGATGCAAATTCAATTAGCAACTCTGCAGAAGAAATCAATTGACGACGACGCAACCTGAATTGTGTGCAGTGGCCTTTGCTCACATTACATCATGGCTGAGCAGAGCTGTGCAATGCCTGTGGAGCAATAGGAATTCTGACTAAGGGGGGGAAAGGGGGGAAAGGGGGGTAATTATGTCGAGTGCTGATTTTGCATTTCCCCGCAGCTGCAGTTTTTCTCCATCTACAACCATGGACGGCATCGGAGCATATGTTTCGCAGTTAAATTGGGCAAAATGATTGCGCTGTACTGCTCTGTGCGGTTAGATTTCGGGAAGTGAACGACGTTGAAGGGCGTCGTGGCAGACGAAACGCTCTATCAGTGATTCATTATAATTTAAATCATGCTAAATTATGCAGTTCGTCGCAGCTACCTACCTAGGGTATATGAGAGGGAAGCGGGAAGAACATTCAGAGTGGTTCAGGTTGGTATCAATTGAATTTCAAATGGGAAAACAAACTCAGCAGATGTTTCAAGTTGTATGGGAATTATGCATGCATTTTGCGTGTCTTCTTCTAATGGGCTTTTACGAGGGCCCGCAACTTAGTATCAATTTGAGCATTTCTGCAGTTGCTTATTGAGAGGTTTGTAAATCTATCCAATTTTGAAATCGTACATTGTGTGGCGATCATGATGACGGTTGAGGGTAAGGGTTTGAATGAACCACAGCTTGCCACGAAAAATTTACTTAAATATTTGGCTTACACTGACACACAAGGAGATAAACACCTAGTAGTGTGATTTTACCAGTGCTTTTGGGTTGTAAGTGGTGATCCGAGTTTTGGAATTCGTGTTCCAACTCCAATTCTTCGCTGATTTCGTGCGGAATGATCAGATCGGAATGCAGGATTTTTTTCAACGTCCACGAATGGGTTCTCGAAGAACATCAACACGTACAGTGACACACCGAGAGCCCACATTTCCAGTTCCGGGCCGGAGCAGTCATTGCCTGCCAACACTACCGGACTGCAGTACTCGGTCGTTCAGTAGAAGGTAGAACAAAAGTTTCCCTTCCTGTACGAACGTTGCCGATCCAAAGTCAATCAGCTTGATATGGAAATTGTGATCGATGATAACGTTCTCGTCATTGACGTCTCAGTGCAGAATGTTCAACGAGTGCAGGAAAGCAACCGCATTAGCAATCTGTCGAAAGATCCAACAACCCAGCTTCTCCGTCATCACGCATCTTCGATCGATAAACTCGTACAGATCCATTCCGGAGCCTTGGATTTCCATCACAACCTATAAGAACTTATCGTTCTCAAACCAATCAAACATGATGATGTTCGGATGCTTCCGAATCTCGGTTGCCTCGGTCTTAATCATAAACTGCGGCAAAAGATTCTCCTTCAGTAAGAACTTCGATATCATCAGCCGAGTTCCGGTAGCTCAGCTTCACATACCCGTACGTGCCCTTCTCGATGTGCCTCACCAGCATGTAATATTCGCTGTACTCTCCGTGGATCAAACCTTCATCGCACTGCGACATATGGGAGACGGAACTGGGCCGACCCAAGTACTGCGCAGCAGCAGTATTCTTGATGGCCTGCCCAAGTGAATTGTCCACCGTACTAGTAATTGTAATTTATTTAGTCTACGATACCTTGCTGGTAGAAGCTTTTACCAGGTCAAGGAAAAATACACTAGAGAAATATACATTTGGAAACTAGATAGTGCTTTTAGACCTAATTATTATTTAATTTGATTATTAGTTAATTTGAAAACTTAATTGAATGCAAGTGCTTCTACACTTAAATTTGGTTCATTACCCTATGAGGGCAGCATTGAAGGTTGAAATGATAGGTGGTGTGCCTCGGAATGGTGAATGAACGAGTTCGGTCCACTTGACTCATTTGCAAATGTTGTGGCACGTATTCAGGTAGGAACCCCAGGTACCCTTGCCACAAGAAAAAGCTGATGCGGTTTCGGTAGTTACGCTGTTGAACGTCAACATCAGATTATGGTGCTTAACCTCATCATCTAGGTTGTCGTACGATGAATGCTGGCTCACCCACATGAAGTAGACCTTCAAAATTGTGAATTGCTTCCCTGCGGTACTTCCCTTGCGAGGTCCACGCGGAATCGGAAGCGTTCTAACGGCCAAATGTCGTTTCTGGTGATCTGGTGTTAACTGGAGGAGCACTCAGTGGAGCCGAATAGTCCTCACTGGAGGAGTTCTTCATCAAGGTTGAATTGATGTCCTCCAATGAGTAGAGTTTTTCCTTCGAAGGACTTTCAGCTATATTGTTTTTACCCCTGAGCAGTCCCATGACCATCCAAGGTCCATGTTTATGTCACGACCTTATATCACAGTTCCATAGTTTTCAAGAAACGATACGAAAACGATTCACGATTTTTCACAGTTTCATGAATGGACCATTTTTACGGATGTTTCGGATCTTCCGGATGATAGTCCAATGGACGTCAAGGTTTATGTTTATGTTACGACCCCAAATTCTGTCATATATCACAGTGGGAAGTGTTTTAGAGAAAACTGCGAAGCTCTAGAATCAGCATCATCGATGGACCACTTTTACGGATCTTCCGGAAGACGGTCCCATGGTCATTCGGATCCATGTTTACGTTACGACCCCAAATTATTACTTATATCGCAGTTCCTAATGTTTTCGAAAAAAACGCGGAGTTAGGATCAGGTTCATGGATTAACCATTTTTAAGGATGTTACAGATCTTCTGGAGGATGGTCCCATGGCTTTCTAGGTACACGGGTTACTCAAAATAACTAAGATAGGCAAATTTTTGGTTAACTTTGGAGTGTTGTAACTTCGTCAAATATGATTCGATTTTAAATCTTCAAAGAGCATTTGACTGGAAAACTAATATTGTTCTACGGTGTAGCCACGAAAATAATCCTGGTCACGTAAAACGAAATTGTCCCCTGCTCCAGGTTCCCCCGGGGGCATACCGGAGGTCCCGAGAGCGGCCAATGTGGTCACTAATCCATTTAAAGTCTATCAAAAGCCTATTGATGAAAAACCTTGCAGAAAAAGCTGTCGCACGGTATGTATTGGTGTAAAAACGCAATTGACCCCTGCTACAGGATCCTTCGGGGGTATCCCGTGATTCCAAGAGCGGCCAATGTGGTCACTGATCCATTTGAAGTTTAATGAATGCCTATTTCTGAAAAACCATGAAGAATGAGCTGTCGCACGGCATGTTTTGATGTAAAATGCAATTTTCCTCTGCTCCAAGTTCCCCCGGAGGCATACTGGAGGTTCCGAGAGTGGCCAATGTGATAAATGATTCACTTGAAGTCTATAGAAAGAATATTCATGAAAATCTATGAAGAAAGAGCTGTCGCACGGCACGTTTTTGAGTTAAAACGAAATTGTCCCCTGCTACAGGTTCTCTCGGGACATCCCAGTGGTTCCAAGAGCGGCCAATGTGATAAATGATTAACTTTAAGTCTATAGAAAGAATATTCATGAAAATCCATGAAGAAAGAGCTGTCGCACGGCACGTTTTTGAGTTAAAACGAAATTGTCCCCTGCTATAGGTTCTCTCGGGGCATCCCAGTGGTTCCGAGAGCGGCCAATGTGGTCAATGATTCATTTTAAGTTTATGGAAAGCCTATTCTTGAAAAAACCATGAAGAATGAGCTGTCGCACGGCATGTTTTGGTGTAAAAATGCAACACCCTGCTCCAGGTTCCCCCGGGGGCATACTGGATGTTCCGAGAGCAGCCAATGTGGTCAATGATGCATTTAAAGTTAATCGAAAGTCTATTGACGGGAAACCATGAAGAAAGAGCTGTCGCACGGCATGTTTTGAGTGATTAAATGATCTGCCGCATTCAGAACCCTCCACTAGAACCGATTCCAGGGAAATTGCCATATCTCGGTTGATAATAGGTCGATTTTAGTTCTTGGCATATGATTCGCTTAAGAAATGGTTTTTCTTTTGTTGTATTTACTAAAAATATATATATTTAACCAGCATCATATATATAATTTCACCAAAAATTTAGCAACTTAGACAAGCCCTCCGGAAACCCGGAATATCTCCGGTATCCGGTGACCAGGATTATTTTCGTGGCTACACCGTAGAACAATATTAGTCTTCCAGTCAAATGCTCTTGGAAGATTTAAAATCGGATCATATTTGACGAAGTTACAACACTCCAAAGTTGACCAAAAATTTGCCTATCCTAGTTATTTTGAGTAACGCCTGTACATTTTTATGTCATGACCCCAAATTAATATATATATATATATATATCAAAGTAACAAGTGTTCGATGTGTGTCACGCGATCGTCTGTTTACTCGGCAGCAACCATTGTGTGGTCCTCCTCATTGTTCTTCATCAGCAGCTCTTTCTTCGGTCGATGCATCGTCGACTTTGGAAAGCAACTGTGTAGTGACAAGTGTGTGAGTGATGACCACGTTTTGCGTCCATCGCAGCAATGGAAGCGCTCTGCCCCCCGTTGGCGATACTACCATACAATGAAACCACTGGAAGCGGATCCCGTTCAGATGGAGGAGGCTTATTGGAGAGCGAAGATAAAGTATTTGTTGTTTTGTACCTTTTGACTTTATTTTTAAGTTGTTGTAAGCAGTATACAAACTGAGCAAGAATCCTCGGCTCTGTAAAGTAAATTCGATTGAGCCTTATCAAATAAATTAATGAACAATTAAAAAAGTGTTTTCGAAAAAAAACCGCGGAGCTCTAGGATCAGTTTTCTAGATTGACCATTTTTCCTGATGTTCCGGATCTTTCAAGGACCGTTCCGTTGTCTTCAGGTTCCATACATAGGAACCATGACTGTATTCTATATTAAATAATGGATCTTAAGTCACTTGCAAAACTCATAAACACACCTTTAAAAAAAACCTGTAACGACTCTTTGTAATGGCTCTAAAAATACATATTTTTGCAGCAGGAAGCAAATCGCTATCGTTTTTTGACGTAGGACTACGTCTGTGATTTCCATATGGGGGTTTACTTTGTGAAAGTCGAAAATGGAACATGTAACAAAATTATGAAAGATTTTGAACGTGAATAACTCAGCTGCCCCTAGACCAATTTCAATAATTTTATCACCAATCGATCAGAATTTTTTCTACGTTTTTGATAAATTTAAGGCATTATAATTTTTCAAAATGTCACTACTGAAAATTGCACCAATGTGTATCTGTTGCTATGATAATTAAAATTATCACCGATTACCAGCGAAAAGTGATTTCCCTAACACAGATTTCAAAGATGAATTCCATCCGGTCTCATCAAACGGTGTTTATTCAATCACCGCGTGCTGAGTAGTGGTGTTCTAGTACACAACGAAAGGCTGCTTACCAGCAGCGAGCTGCAGCCCACATGAGTATCGATAGAAAGAGGAAGAAGCGGCACCGCTGTTGATCGGAATCAGTAGCTCTTCATGAGTCGCTGTGGGCCATCTACACACCAAATTTTAATCACTGAGTTCAGCAGAATTTTGCTGATTTTAGACTTGATGGAAGATCAGCAAACTTTCCAGCAAAATATTGCTGCTGAATTTTCCAGCAATTCCAACTCTGTCAAAAGGACAATATTTTACTTTAATTAGGGTAAGTCTACCAGCTTTGACAATAGTTCCTCAGAAGAACGATTAGGTCAAAATTTTGGAGCGTGTTCTCTGCACTCAAATGAATACGATTTGAATCAACAATCTTAGCAAATCTCATGATTTGAAATAGGAGCCAGTGGCCAGCATAGTTGCGTTTCCCATATATTCATTTATTTAATCGAGCAGTAAAATAGCCATGCTTGGATGCTAAAAGATGTCTGAACGACTGTAAATTTTACGACACATACACTTAGAAGTGACAGCAGAAGGACGAATCAGTCGAGCAAATCAAAGAATAAAAAAAAAACGTCTAATAATAGTTTAAAGAATGAATTATACAGCACTAAAATCAACGAGGAATAGTTGTCTACCCAGATTGCACAGACAAACAGACGTAACTCTTGGAAACAGTTTTTCTTGCAAACATAGTATCTCAAAACATAAGACCTCAGTAACGACATCTCTCGGGCTTCTCGCGGAAAACAAGCTTGCTCGCCAACTCGCAAACAATATTGCATAAAAGTTCTATAGAATGCATAGAAACGTCAAAGTGATCTGATGCCAGCGCTGCGGCGAGTAGTTCGCGGAACTTATAATATTCAAATCAACCGTTAAATGCGTGAACGAAGATACACAATGAAGTGTTACGTCTGTTTGTCTGTGCAGATTGTATCCATTAGGATTAATTTTATCTGCTTAGCATAGCTAACGTAGCTTGGTGGGAAGCAAATGATTGAGCGACCCTAGGGGTAGGTCGTTCCGCACACCAATCTTGAGTCAAAATATTTCTCAGTGTGCCGCAGGCGTGCCGATGGTGCCACGGCAGTGCCGGTCATAGAGCAAGCTGCGATTTTTTGTAAAATTCGAATATTATGGTACATTGACAACCCGGTATTTCTGACAGCTTGAATGTTTTGGTTCGCAATCGCAAGAATAACATCTACACGGTAACAAAAAAGTACCCAACGGCCAGTTAACTTTTACCTACTTTTGACTAGTTTTTCTCCTTTTCTCCTTCAAATGTTGTCAAAAACGGAGGGGCAAAACCACCAAACAGGAGTAAAGTGTGGGAACTCAACGTTGAGTATAATCATATTTACCTACTTTCGGGTACAAATAACTTACTTTAGGGTAGAAATCTAGTGGAAAATTCCATTCGAATTGAACACAACACGGCGAATGAGAACAACCCAAATTTGAGTTTAGCTCACTCATAATCGCCAAAAGTGCAGGAACTCAGCCATGAGTAAAATTTGTCTCATGGTTTTCTGTGGAAAACCTAAAAAATCTGCCGGAAAATGAGGAAATTGACGAAAATTTTATTCAGTCTCGGAGTAGTACCAATAGACTGAGTGAATCCAATCTTTACTTTTCTTAAATTCGGGAATTTTTCCCTGGAAAATCCTGGGAAAACATGAGGCAAATTAACTCATCGCTGAGTTCCTGCACTTTTGGCGATTATGAGTGAACTAAACTCAAATTTGGGTCGTTCTCATTCGCCGTGAAGTATATTATAATTACTTTGACCCGCTTTACCTACTTTTGGGCTCCTGCACTATAGTGCCGAGATGAGTGAAAAGAACTTACTTTTAGGTACTTTTTTCTTACCGTGTAGGAATGCTGGCGAGATGACAATACTATTGATGATGTGAATTTAGAAATATTGTCAATCTCGATGAATTGACGTCAATATAGAATGTATTGACAATACGATTATTGTCAATAAAAGAAATCGTGTAGGGTCCACTTGAACGGTCTCAGCCGTCCAACAGGACACAACAAAGAAAAAAAGCCGGAGAGCAACCGGAAGTATCCCCGCATCGAAAACCGTTGGATGCGATAATTGAACGGCCCCGAAAATGTCGAATATCTTTCCCTGACCATCAAAAAGAAGATCGACTTCTTGAAGCAGACCGAGAAGGACGGTGAGGAGCGCATTCCGTCGGTTCGGGATAAGAACTGCAAAGACAAGAACAATTTTGAAAAGCTGCTGGAGGAGATCAAGGGATCCCGGCGATTATCCGGTCGGGTGGCAATTACAGCTTGAAGTTCAACGCATTCAGCGACAAGAACTATCTGCACTTCGGATCGATCATCTGTGCTCCGGCTGGGCGCTACAAGTCCTACTGCTCCAATGTCGTCCGAACGTTGCTGGTCAATCCGACGGAGGCGATTCAGAAGCACTACACCTTTGTGCTCAATCTGGAAGCGGAACTGCTGAACGTGATTATTCCGGGCAAGAAGCTCTCGGAGGTTTTCGACGTCGGAATGGATTATGCCAAGAAGGAGGATATGCTCATGCTCAATAATAAAGGCTGACTGAAAGTTAATTGGAACGCCCCTCGTGCGCCGCTAGCATGCCTCTAGTATTGAGAATCGAAAATCTGACAGTGGTTTGTTAACACTTCTATAGAGAACAACAAGTTTGATCTAAGTAGTCGATCGCGTTCAGAAATAACGTCAAATGGAACTCGAAAGAAAAATCCGGAGTGGTCCGGTTCCAAGCTTGCTGAAGTCGATGAAAATAATGCGGTGTGCATGTGAAAGGACTTAGAAGAGCCGAAAACTTCAATTACGTAGTGGATTTTCGCTGTGGCAGCCATCTTGAGACCGCTATTCAAAATTTACTAATTGACGAACCACGCGGTGCGATTTTGAAAGGCCTGGAAGAGTCGAACGCCCTTAAACTATATGTTAAAACCGTGGACGCAGCATATGATGATTTCAACGGATTCCTCAATCGGGTCTACCTCGTTTATAGATTTCGAGGAGCTGTATCAGTTTGTGCGTATTTCTTTGTCGGAAATGATACAGCAGCATGATGATGAGCAAAAATATGCAGCTGATCTAGTCGCGGCTAAACAACTGGAAAGTGCAAAGGATAACTCCATTAGCCGACTTGGCGGCAGTGGAACTACAGCTCCAGTTCAATCACTGCCATCTCTTATACTCCAAGAAATTCCTCTACCAACCTTTGATGGTATAAGTTTAGAACTGCTATAAGTTTAGAGATCGGTTCACAGATGTAGTGAACAAATGCACCGGTGATTCTCCTGCCTGCAACTTTCTCGACAAGGCTCTAGTAGGGAAAGCTAAAGGAGCCATTGATCAACAGACGTTGAACGATAATAACTATGACGGAGCTTGGAGAATACTCGCAAAAAGGTTCGAGAATTTGCGCATGGTCGTCCAAGATCATATTGAACAGTTGCTATCGTTAAAGTCGATGGTTAAGGGTTCTCATGCAGAAGTGACAAGTTTGCTTGATGTCGTTGAAAAGCGACTGGAATCACTCGAGTTCCACAATCTGACAAATTATCAGTGGCATTGATTGTAAACTTGGTTATTCCCAAGCTCGATATTGACACTCGCAAGGCTTGGGAAGCGACAGTAGAGCATGGTGAGCTGCCTGAGTACAGAAAAAAACCATGGATTTTCTTCGACAGCATTGTTATATGCTAGAGCGGTGAGAATAGTCGTTGGGACAAGGAAAAACGAAGAATGTCGCTCCTAATCCTCGGATTCCTGCTGTCACCTGATCGAGATGTGCCACACGTTTAAAGGGTTGAATGTCAACAATCGATACACGAAAGCGAAACAAATTGGATTATGTTTTGCTTGCCTGAAACGAGGACATCGTACAGCAAACTTTAAGTTCGATAGCAGCAAACTGTGTTTGTGTAAAAGGAAACAACATCCTCTCATGCACTACGAAGTGAAGAAGGAGTCTACTGAGACGGCGACGGGCAATGCTGAGACAAGATCAGTGGTTGGAGGTTCCAGCTCATCAGGTGGAGAACAAATTGTGGCTAAGTGTGAAGTACCTGTTGTTCCGAATCGTTCGATGAAGCAAGTACTGTTGGCGACTGCAATGGTTGATATTTTCGATAGTAGAGGTGTAGGGCGCAGGTGCCCTTCGTTGCTTGATTCTGGTGCGATGGCGAGTTTCGTGTCGGAAAGAACGTGTGATTTGCTGGGTTTGCGCAAGGAATGCGTGAACGTTCCAGTTGTTGGCGTTAACGGAGTTAAGACAATTGTGAGGTTCAACATTAATGCCATTGTAGAATCCAGAACGACAGAATGCAGCTTCTCCCTGGATTGCCTGGTGGTGCCTCGAGTGACTGGAGCATTACCATCGTTGAAACTAGACGCAACTAGTTGACCGATACTGCACGTCGGTCTAAATAGATTATTTACTAAAATCAGGCAACAATTTTGGCCAGTAAATGCGAAGCGTACGATGAAACGCGTCTTAGGGAAGTGCATTAAATGCTTCAGACTAAAGCCGAAGGATGTACAGCAGTTTATGGGTGATTTGCCGATTGCACGCGTCACCGCTGCTCAGCCTTTGGCTAGAACGAGAGTAGACTACGCAGGCTCTTTTTTGTTGAAGCCTTCGTCGGTCGAAGACACCGATCAAGTCGTACGTTAGTGTTTTTCGTCTGTATGACTACTAAAGCGATACATTTTGAGCTTGTGAGTTCCTTATCTGCAGAGGGATTCTTGGGGGCGTTGCACTGCATCGTTGGACGCCGTGGAAATGTCAGTGAGATGTTTTCTGATAATGGAACCAATTTTGTCGGTGCTGAGCGACAATTGGCCGAATTAAGAGAGTTGCTGAAATCTCAATTGCTGAAGAACAAGCTTGAAGATTTTTGTCAGCCTCGTGGAATCTCGTGGAGTTTCAATCCACCGAAGTATGAAGAGTCATCTGTATAAGGTGATGAACGAATCGTACAATGACAACATTGCTGATTCAGATTGAATTCATCCTAAATTCAAGGTTGGCCGAGAATTGACAGCTATAGCCGAACCGTGCAACGATGGTCTCAAGGAAAATACGTTGTCTCGTTACCAATTGATCCAAAAACGAAAGCAATCGTTTTGGCGAAGTTGGTCATCTGAGTATATAACTGGACTGCAGAAGCGCAGCAAATGGAACAAAACTCCCACGTTGCACTGTTGGTGATAATGAATGATGATAATTTGCCACCGCAAACTTGGAAACTGGGGCGTATTATAAAAACTCACCCTGGAAATGATGGCGTTGTTCGGGTGGTAACCGTACGAACCAACAATGGTACGTACAAGCGATCTACAACGCAAATTGCTGTTCTACCCGTATAAGATGCAGAACGGACCAGCCAGACTGATAAGTTGAGCCATCCTGGGGGAGGATGTTAAGTGAAAAATCTAAACCTGTATTTTTGATTCAGTGTAGAGTAGGTCGATGTCCTATCCCTCAAGCGCAATTTTGACAGTTCCCTAGCTTGATTTTCTTGTTACGCGTCTTCCGGTTAGAAAAGGGCAGCAGAGAAAGGATCAGAATATTAAAGTTACCGTAGAGTATGAATGTAAAAAACTATACAGTCCATTTGTTATTTTAGACCGCTGAGTTCCGTCCGAAACAGGCTCCATCAATGGCTTGGTTCGAGATTTCGTTCGAACTGGCAAAATGTAACCATTCAATGCTGTAACTTTGAAGTTTTAATAAAAGTACTATAGAGCAACATTTAATGGACTTTTTAAACTTATTGAATCACGAATTACAGGTTTTTTTGAGCGATGACAACCGATTTGTTAAAAATTGTTTCATTTCGGGACATAAGAATATGTCCTAGTTCTCCACCATGATCCATCTCGGTTTCAGTGGAAAACGGTACCAACAAGTGCTGAAACTTTTGAACGAATAACGAACGTATCGTTATAATTCCAAATAGACTGTAAAGTCGAGATGGGATTTGGATGGTACGGTGAAAGTTTCAATCAAATACCCAATAATTTAGATGTGGATCATGTCTTTTCCGGTTTTCTTCACAGCATATGTATTTCAAAGCCATCTGCCAAAGCAACCGAAAGCTAAACTAAATCGTCCCCGTCGAATGCCGAATCAAATCCTCACCGTCTGACTTCACTCGTAATCAAGCGTGAAATCTGAGCTCAGCAAAGCAGTTGGGGAGAAAAGTTATAGTTTTGCTTTGGCATCGTCATCTAAATACACACACACTCACAGAACGGATCAGACAGACACGGAATCGAGCATTGCTGGAAACTCCACCGAGCTCACTCACATGACCAAGAAAGCCAAGAGCCAAGAAACGATACGGCGCTGCTGTTCGGTGGTGGGTGTCTACCGAAGGGAAAGATTAAATTTTAGAAAGAAATTGATTTTTTTTTTCCTCAGCTGTGGTGCCCCAAAAAAAAAGGAAAACTTAGATCAAGAGATTCTGTCAAATATTAAATGTTTAAATTTTTCACGGGATTTTGGCCAGACGCAAGGAAAGAGAGCATCCAAATAGCCTGGAGGTAAAATATCTTCCACTTCGGTGCGAAGTGAGTTTGCCCAAAATTTTTTAGATTCTTTTTGTGGCATCCAAAAAGTAATGGCCAAAGCCAACCAAAGAAAAGCGATACACCACTGGCGGGCTTCGGAACATACACGGAGAGTAGAGCACGAGCTCTCGAGTGAACGCAGGAAGGGAACAGTCGAAAGGTATAACTAATAATAACACTGAAAAAACTTTCCGAAAAATCGATTTACAATTTTTCCTCGTTCGTTCGCACGGCACACAGTCGCTTGTGCCTATAACAAAACATTCCCACATCGCGTCCACGAGCTCTGCTTCAGAAAAAAAGGCTCCGAAGAACAAACACACGCGGGACTCAGCAGCACTTCGAAGCATACATACAGGCGCTCGATCCTTATTTGACTCCTTTGACTCACTCTCGCTCTGTCCCTATCGCTCGCTAACTCTGTTCTGCCAAATCAACCGTCTGACACGGCAGCAGCAGTTCGTCAAATACACACAAACGCAGCACAACATGCCAACACATTCACCTTGCCGGGCACACCTCCTTCTCCGGCTCCTCTTTCACCACACCACATACACGAAGGGAATTAATATTTCAATAACAACCCCCCCTACCCCTTCCCACTCCCACCTACCAATCCACACCACATCCATTCTCCCACTTTTCCCCATCCGCTGGTATTGTGTATCGTACTGAAAATCATAGCGACATTACTCGCTGGCATCACTGGTCTCTCCCTATGTCTCTAATGTCGCTAATGACGTCGGAATCGCGCTAGTTCGACTAGCACGCTTCGGGTTTAGTGCTGGCGGCGCCGCTATATATTAGTAGCATTCACTACCATCAGTTATGAGCCTTTTGTCTATACAAAACAACTACCGCATGTGCTCAAACTCAAACTGAAGAACCACTAACTGAAATAACAATAGAGTGGGTAAACGAAGGAGGTGGGACAAATGAGTTACCGTTCGCTCACGTAATATGCCTACAAGCAGTTTTTTTTTTGGTTTTTGCTTTTCCAATTCCAATGGCACGGGACACGAGTTCCAGGATTATTGGTGTTGATGTTACATACTTTTTATCGCTGTTTTTGTGCGACCCGGGTACTCTCCCCATAGACAGTCAGTCAGTCAGTCAGTCAGTCAGCGGTTATTTCCAGTTTCCCGTGGGTAATTTATTTGCTTCCCTACAACATGGGGCGGGTGGCGGCTTGGGGGACACACTACCAATATCGGGGAAAGTTGGGATGTTTCAATGGGAATTTGTTCCGTGGTTTTTCGTCGCCGGTGGAAACGGAAGAATGGGCTTGGCTGTGGAATGTTGTGGCAGTCAATTGAGATGAGTGCCAGGTAAGCAAACAGTAATACATTTTTTTCCTCCATATAATTGGATTCATTATGATGGAAACAGAATACCCGTTGTCGGGTTTAGAAAACAGGAAATAGAACCTTTAATGGCCAAGGTAGTTCACAGCGAATAAATACCTATGAATTTAGTGTGTAGAAGTTGAGGCAATACACTCAAGTATTTTTTTAATACAGATTGTTTTACACGGTTTGTGCCGCTGAGTCGCAATTTACACGATACGATTTTAACGATTTCTCGATAACGATACAACCAATCGATTTAATTTGAATCACATTATCCGTTTCAAGCTATGGGTAATCGAATGGTTTCTTAAAAAATCAGAATTTTTGGTTTCAATTCAGATTTCTTTAATATTTCAGCCTGTGAAACATCAAGTTCGTGGTAGGTTTGGGGGGGCAATTTAAAAAAAAAAACCAAATCGATCGCGTTACGAAAAGTGGTCAGGTTTTGGCCACTTATAACTCTGTTAATAGCGGTTGGATTTTAATTCTAAACAAGCCAATCGATTGGAAATTTTTCTACGCACCTGAACACTGTATCCATAAAGATTAATTTAACTAATCATGTGTTATTACTTCATGCGTGAATTTAACAATTTACCTAGTCTGAGATGCTTAACGGCAAATATCGGACTTATACCTAGTAGAGATTTTATACGAAAGATGAGGAGATTAAATTATAGAGTTGATAGTTCCGTTATAGTTGGGCAGTGTGAAAATTGTATGTACAAAGAAGAAAGCGAGCAAAGGACAATTTTGAGGAAGGTACGAATCGGGCAATTGTTTACGGCAGATGGCGACTTGAGTGTGACACAATCGATAGAACTGTTTCCGCACATCGGAGGTGCAAGAACAAATCGACGATCATTCCTTTAGCCGGTGGCAGGGGGAAACATCCCTCACCATCCCTCATTAGCCTTTGCGGGCCTAACGTCTAAATTTGCATAGATTTCAAAATGCAATTAGCTCTAAAAACATAATTTCTCAATCTTTTTCTTCACAACAAGTTGTATTTCATCGGTTCTTGTCGAAAATTGCCTACTTCTTCGGGCACCGGAACATGCCCGAGGGAGCTAGTGTGACCTTTGACTGTCAGTAAGGCCATTACAAGTTTTTTAAATGATAAACTTTGCTGTTTCGCACGATGAGTTTTGGTTCTTGTCGAGAATCGGCCACTTCCCCGGGGCACCGAAACATGTCCGAAAGGGCTAGTGTGACTGTGGACTCTTAATAAGACCATTACCGGCCAAGATTTATAAAATCATGAAGTTTGATATGTCGCACAATAGGTTTTTGTTCTTGTTGAGAATTGGCCACTTTCCCGGGGGCACCAGGGCATGCCCGAGGGAGCTAGTGTGACCGTGGACTCTCAATAAGGCAATTACCGCCCAAGATTTGTAATATCATGAAGTTTGATATGTCACACGATGGGTTTTGGTTCTTGCCGAGAATTAAGGACTTCCCCGGGGGCACCGGAACATGCCCGGGAGGGCTAGTGTGACCATGGACTCTCAGTAAGGCCAAGATTTGTAAAATAATGAAGTTTTATGTGTCGCACGATAGGTTTTGGTTCTTGTTGAGAATTGGCCACTTCCCCGGGGACACCGGAACATTTCCGGGATGCACAATGTGACCGTGGAACGTCAGTATAGCTGCCATTACATTACTGCCATTACATTTGAGAGAAAAAAAAACATGATGTTTATCGTGTGTGTACTTATTACAGAATAATAAAGTCGAATGCCGACCAAAAGTGACCCCAACGTGAACCGCAAAGGTTAACGGATGGGCTTGGTAAAGGAGATGCTGTACCCGATTCGTACCTTCCTCAAAATAGTCCTTTGTTCGCTTTCTACTTGCTACACACAAGTTTCACAATGCCATACTATGACGGAACTATCAACTCTTTACTTTCATCTCCTCATCTATCGTATAAAATGTCCACTTTAATCCTGTTATTTGATGTTAAGCATTTCCAACTACGAAATTAATCTATGTCCAACAAATTTGTTGATTGTTCTGCAAAGGATTTCAAAAATGCAATATTATTTTTGAAAAAGCTTATTTGTCTTAAAGTTTAAAAGAAGAGGAATTATTCTAAAAAAATTCTTGAGATCATTCTGAAGAAATTATGTGAAAAGTTCTCAGCAAATTATCAAAGTTATCTACCTAGATATATTCAAATTTTAAAGATTTCGAACGCAGAATCAAATTAAATCAAAAAATGGGAATTACAATTTGCCAGTCATCATGTATAACGTAAGCATAAGTAAATTATACAAACCACTTCACATGCTCTTCATAGGAGATTCCGTTGAGAGATTCAATTAAATTAGAGGGATTTATGAAATTAGATGTAAAGTTCCGTGACATCAAAAGTTTATTTCAATATCAAATTGTATTTGAATTTCTAGGTTACCATATAAATCGTTACTTATTTAGTATTTACAAGTCACTATTTGGTCACTATTTCCGTAATTTAAGTCACTAAAGTCACTACTATTATATCGCATGAGCACTACCAGCCCTGTTATCAAAAACCTAACCCCCTTAAATATTCATTCTCTACGGTGTATTTGGTAGAAAAAAATTAATAATAAAAAATCAGCATCAAAGGATGGTTTGAAAAAAATCAGAAATTATGATTTTGATACAATAATAGTAGCAGACCATGACTCTAAAATCCTATCTGTCATATGCATTGTGTCCACATCTCACTGCGTCCTAGCAAGAAGAACGGTCGACTTGTTTCGCGCTCCGTTAATTTGGAAGTTTTCTCGCTATTATCTGACGTAAATAATCAGTTTTTTCTCGCTTAGTGATTCCTGGCATAATTCCCGATAAATTTATCAAAAAGTGAGTTTTTTTCTGAGAAGAAAGTGTGTTTTCGGCATCATCGGAAGGAAAATTGTTTTTGCGATTGCCAATTCGCCAACCATTTTGCGCACCATCGGTGCGTGGTCACGCATACCTGTGCACACGGATCATCGTCATCGAGTGTCAGCATCTGCCTCCACATTCAAACCGCTCATCCATCTCGTGTGTTCAGCTGAGTGCCGAGCTTCATACAAGCACACACCAACGAAGACCGCCCGCACACGCGGATCGAAGATCATCAAAGCTGCGCGTCGCTCCGCTGCTGCTGTGTAAACGCTCGGTGGTAGTAGTATAGGATTATCAGATAAGTTTTTGTTCTTGTTTCTTTCTTTCTCCCATCAGTTAAATTTTAAGTTTGTGTTTCTGTGTTTGTATTTTTTTTTTCTCGTGTATTGTGTCCGAGTAATTTTGATTATCGTTGCAGTGGTAGAGCGTTTTTCGCTCCCACTAGTACGGCAAAATGGACATTTTGTCGGAAGACGAAATGGACGTTTTGTCGGAAGATGACACCACTTTGCCACGCGATAGCAAGAAGGGTCGAAAACGTCTGTCATCCCAGAAATCAGATGATGCCATCCCTGCTTCGTCATCTCAGTCTGGTAATGGACAGGGACAGATAAGCCCCCGATCGCGAGCCTACCCAGAAGACTCGACTGGCCCATGGGTTGTTTACTTTCAGCCCAAAAAGAAACCTTTGAATGTAATGCAAATTACTAATGATCTGACGAAGCGGTTCTCGGCCGTGACCGAAATCTCGAAGGTGAGGTACAATAAACTTCGCGTTGTCGTCTCTAACCTGAAACAAGCTAACGAGATTGCTGCCTCCCAGCTCTTTACACTCGAGTATAGAGTGTACATCCCAGCTCGTAATGTGGAGATCGAAGGTGTGGTCACCGAAGCGAGTCTGACCCCCGAGATCTTGGCGAAGCAAGCGGTTGGCCGTTTCAAGAACCCCTTGCTTCCCACGGTTGAGATACTGGAAGTCCAGAAGCTGAACTCAGTATCTTTCAGCGAGGGTAAAAAGAGCTTTACCCCCACAGACTCGTTTCGAGTGACCTTTTCTGGTTCAGCCCTTCCTCACTACATCGAGTTGGGAAAACTTCGGCTACCTGTGCGTTTGTTTGTTCCTCGGGTCATGAACTGCCAAAACTGCAAACAGTTGGGACATACGGCCTCTCACTGTGGCAGCAAGGCACGCTGTTCCAAATGCGGGGAGAAGCACGAGGATGGCGCCTGCACAGTCACTGCACCAAAATGCGTGTACTGTAAGGGAACTCCTCATGGTCTCTCGTCGTGCCCGGCGTACAAACAACGCGGGGAGAAACTAGAACGCTCTCTTAAGGAGCGTTCCAGGCAGTCTTTTGCAGCAATGCTAAAGACAGCCACACCATCAACCAACGACAAAAATCCCTTTGCTGTTTTGTCTGATGACGAGTCTGACTCTGACTTGGCTGAGGAGGGAGTTTCTTTCAGTTTTCCGGAAGGTTCTGCACGGAAACGAAAACGCATCCGTTCGCGGAAAGTTGCAGATAAGGAACCCCAAATCAGCTTGCCCAAATCAAGGAGTGATGGAAAAAAGGAAGTTTTAACTCCTCCTGGTTTCCGCAGAACTGACTATAACCAGAACTTTCCATCTCTCCCGGGGACATCAAAAACCCCTGATGGCCCATTTTTAAGAACAGAAGCCCCTTCTTCATCCGGGTTGTTCTCATTTGATAAAATTGTGGACGATATTCTCAAGTACCTCAATATTTCTGATCCTCTCAAAAGCATTGTTCTGGCAATGCTTCCTTCTGTGAAGACCCTCTTGAAGCAATTGACATTGAAGTGGCCCCTCATTGCAGCAATCATTTCCTTCGATGGATAATTTTCCAAACGAGGTCGGGGATTTGATCACTGTTCTACAGTGGAATTGTCGAAGTCTCATTCCTAAATTAGATTCTTTTAAGTTTTTAATTCACAATAATGATTGTGATGCATTTGCTGTTTGTGAAACTTGGCTCTCTTCAGATATCGATCTTCCTTTTTATGATTTTAACATTATTCGACTGGATCGTGAGGATTCGCGTGGAGGAGGGGTACTTTTGGGGATCAAAAAGTGCCATTCCTTCTATAGAGTGAATCTTCCACAATTTCCAGGTATTGAAGTTGTTGCATGTCAGGCTATTATTAAAGGTAAGAGCCTTTGTATTGCTTCTGTTTATATTCCTCCTAGAGCCGTTGTTAATCGCAAACAACTTTCAGATATCTGTTCGGTACTTCCTGCTCCACGGTTGATTATGGGAGATTTGAATTCCCACGGTACAGGCTGGGGGGAACTGCATGATGACAACCGTTCTACTTTGATATATGACCTCTGCGACAGCTTTAATATGACAATTCTTAACAATGGAGAAGTAACACGTTTGGCTGGCCCATCCTCGAATGGAAGTAGATTAGACCTCACACTTTGCTCTAACTCATTATCGTTGGATTGCACGTGGAATGTGATCCAAGATCCCCACGGTAGTGATCACTTGCCGATCAAAGTTTCAGTTGCCAGTGGGATCAATCCGTCGGAACCCGTTAACGTCGCGTACGATCTTACCCGTAATATCGATTGGACAAAGTTCAAGAATGTGATAGAAGATGCCCTAACGTCGGTAGAAGGGCTTCCACCGTTGGAGGAATATAACTTCCTCTCCAATCTGATCTTGGACAGCGCGCTTCAAGCTCAAACTCGGCCGGTTCCAGGAACGTCTTTCCGTAGGAAACCTCCTTCCCCTTGGTGGGACCAGCAATGCACTGAGGTTTATCGTAAAAAGTCCGACGCGTTTAAGCTTTTCCGGAAACGTGGAACACCCGTACATTTCGAAGCGTACTCGGCTCTTGAACGCGAACTCAAGAGCCTCATCAAAGCCAAGAAACGCGGATACTGGCGGCAATTCGTGGACGGATTATCGCGCGAAACGTCGATGAATACGCTTTGGAATGCGGCGCGAAGGATGCGTAACCGGTCTTCAAACAACGAGAGCGAGGAGTACTCCGATAGTTGGATTCTCAAGTTCGCGCGAAAAGTATGTCCTGATTCTGTGCCGGCACAGATGATTCCTCGCGAAACGACGAATTCGGTAGACGAGATCAGTCAGCCTTTTTCAATGCTGGAGCTCTCACTCGCGCTCCTTTCGTGTGGCAATTCGGCTCCGGGGGCTGATAGAATCAAGTTCAACTTGTTGAAGAACCTCCCAGACGTCGCTAAGAGGCGCATGTTGAACTTGTTTGGTCAGTTCCTGGAGCTTAATATTGTTCCGGATGATTGGAGGCGGGTGAGAGTTATAGCCATTAAAAAGCCTGGAAAACCCGCGTCAGATCACAATTCGTATCGTCCCATTGCGATGTTATCGTGTATTCGAAAATTGTTGGAGAAAATGATCCTTTTTCGCCTGGACAAATGGGTTGAGTTGAACCACCTACTCTCAGATACTCAATTTGGTTTCCGTAGGGGCAAGGGAACGAACGACTGTCTCGCGTTGCTTTCCACAGAAATTCAGTTGGCTTTTGCTAAAAAAGAGCAAATGGCTTCTGTGTTCTTGGATATTAAGGGGGCTTTTGATTCAGTATCGGTTGAAGTCCTTTCAGACAAACTCCACGCTTGTGGCCTTTCTCCATTAATTAATAACTTTTTGTACAATTTGCTGTCAGAGAAACATATGAGCTTTTCTCATGGAAACTCTACAGCTTCTCGATTTAGCTACATGGGTCTCCCTCAGGGCTCATGTTTAAGCCCCCTTCTGTATAATTTCTACGTCAGAGAAATTGACAATTGTCTAAGGGACAACTGCACGTTGAGACAACTTGCAGATGACGGAGTAGTGTCTATGACAGGACCCAGAGAGGCCGACCTGCAAGGACCCTTACAGGATACCTTAGACAATTTGTCTACTTGGGCTATCCAGCTAGGTATCGAATTCTCCACGGAGAAAACTGAGTTGGTCGTTTTTTCTAGGAAGCATAGCCCAGCACAACCAAAGCTTCAACTTTTGGGTAAACCGATCACTCTTTCTATGTCCTTCAAATATCTTGGGGTCTGGTTCGATTCAAAATGCACCTGGAGATCCCACATTGAGTATCTGAGACGAAAATGCCAACAAAGGATCAATTTTCTCCGAACAATTACCGGAACGTGGTGGGGAGCCCATCCGCAAGATCTTCTAACGTTGTACCGGACAACGATTTTATCGGTTTTAGAATACGGTAGTTTTTGTTTCCAGTCGGCGGCTAAAACTCACATCATCAAACTGGAACGGATCCAGTATCGCTGTCTTCGTATCGCGTTAGGATGCATGCACTCGACTCATACGATGAGTCTCGAAGTGTTAGCGGGCATGTTGCCACTCTCTGATCGGTTTTCGGAATTATCCCTCAGGCTCCTCACCCGTTGTGAAATTATGAACCCACTGGTGATTGCAAACTTTGAGAAGCTTCTTGAGCTAAACCCTCAAACTCGTTTTATGTCATTGTACTACGTGTACATAACACAGGATGTCAGCCCTTCGCAGCATAATCCCTATCGTGTTTGCTTCTCCGACTTCGACAGTTCTGTTCATTTTGATTTATCAATGACGCAAGAGATTCGCGGAATCCCAGAGCATCATCGTTCCATGATTGCTCCGTCAATTTTCGCTGCAAAGTTTGGCCAAGTTGATTCCGCAAGATCGTTCTTCACAGATGGATCACTAATAGAGGCGTCCGCTGGTTTTGGTATTTATAACGAATTTCATAGCGCCTCTCGAATGCTTCATGCTCCTTGTTCCGTATATGTTGCTGAACTGGCGGCAATACATTATACGCTAGAAACGATCGCCTCACTTGCACCAGATCATTATTTTATTTTTACGGATAGTCTCAGTTCTGTCGAGGCTATTCGCTCCATGAGGCCGGTAAAGCACTCCTCGTATTTTATCATGAAAATACGAGAGCTTCTAAGTGCTTTATCTTTAAGATCTTTTGTCATCACCTTTGCATGGGTCCCATCTCATTGCTCGATTCCGGGCAATGAGAAAGCGGACTCGCTTGCAAAGGTGGGCGCTATGGAAGGCGATATTTACGATCGACAAATCGCCTACGACGAATTTTTCTTCATTTATCGTCAACAGTCCCTCGCCAGCTGGCAAAATAAATGGAGTGAAGGGAGTTTGGGACGATGGTTATATTCAATCATCCCTAAGGTGTCGAAGTGTCCTTGGTTCAAGGGGTTGGATGTGGGTCGAGACTTCATTCGTATGATGTCTCGCCTCATGTCCAATCACTACTCGTTAAACGCTCACTTGTTCCGTGTTGAGCTGGGGGACAGTAATCTCTGTGAATGTGGACAAGGTTACCAGGACGCCGATCATATTATTTGGTCATGTGCTGAGCATCGTGGAGTCAGATCTGAGCTGTACGATTCCCTTCGGGCTCGAGGTAGACAACCTAATGTTCCAGTTCGGGATATTTTGGCTAGACGTGATCTGGAGTTTATGAAACTCATATATGTTTTCTTGAAGAATATTAACCATAGATTGTAAGTTTGATTAACCTTGTGTTTAGTTTGTGTTTTGTATGTGTGTGTGTTTTTTTTTTGTAGATTTGTTTCTGTAATAATTGTATAATTACAGAGTTGATATAACGTCGATAGGATTAAGTATTTGTTTTAGAAATAGTGAAATTTTTGAATCATAAATCATATTCCAAATCTCCTTTTCCCTCTCCCGATCCAAACAATTGTCATCCACTAACCTCGAGAAGACCGCGAGTAATCGGTTCCAATCCTTTAATTTTAGATTTAAGACTTTTATAATGTATAAAGAAAATGATAACTTGGCTCTGTAAAGTTTATTCGAATGAGCCTGTACAAATAAAGTAATTAACAAAAAAAAAAAAAATATGCATTGTGTGCCCGTGGTTTTGTGCACCAACTGGTATTTGTTTCTTGTGAAAAGGGGAACTTTTGTTGTTTTGTGTCATCGATTTGATTTGCTGAAAAAAAGTATGGCTCTATCTAATTAAAAAAAAATATTCAAACGTTTATCCATGTACACATAGAATTCTAACAACAAAACTTAAACATGAAACCGCAAAGTCACGAAGAAAATCGTTCGGTGGTGTGCATACTGTGCTTGAAGAAGCTGCATCTTCAACCACTATCAACAAAGCTGGTTGATATTATCGAAAAACACTTTCTTCAGGATGTTAGATGGATAGGTTGGTATTATCCTACAAAAATTTGTCGAGTATGTTCGTATACAGTTTATTCGTATAGTAATCAGAATAATTCTGATTATACCACGCTGTACAAGTATACGAAAAATTTAAAAGTTGCCATATTTGCGCATACGAGATATGCAATGCTGCAAGAGTGACAATTTCACCTAAATCCAAGGGCAAACGTGTCAGACCCAGCTCCTCGGGTAATGCGAAAAAAAAGAGTGCCAGTTGAGTTTGTGTTCATAGTGCCATTCGGAAATGTCAAGAGATCGAAGTAGGCCGCGCTGAAGAAGTGACGTGTTTGAATTTTGCTCCCGTGTTTAACAAATTGTGAAGTTTCTTGCGAATTGGAATGTTTGAATCTGAGAGTGGAACAGATAGAGCTGATCGGAACGGGGATCGTGAGCCAACATCTGGAGGTTCATCAACAATGCAGCAATAACGGTGCGTTTATTCCGATGCACTTCTTCCCGAGGCCAGAGCAAGGAGAAACTGATTTTGTCATTATCAGGATCAAGGAAAGGGAGCTCCATCTGCGAGAACAATGGATCACGAATTACAGATCATTAGGGTGAGATCCTTCCTTTTTATATCATTTGTTTGCATTATAATTCTATTAGTATTCATAAAAACTCTACCAAATTATGTCTCAGGGTTTAAATCGAGGAGTTCGGCTAGCTTGGTGGCTGCCACTTTTGCTTACTGAGAAGAAGATCGTGGGTTTACTACCAAGCTCCTCCAAAATAAAACAATTCCTAATGTCGCATCGCCTGCTTAAGCGAAACTTGACCCAACTCCATAGCATATATGGAAGCGTCGGTGAGTCGCTGTGTGTGTATGTGTAAGCTAATTGAAGGATACTGCGTGAATGTTTCAGCCTATTTGATGAAGGTTTTTTGATATATCTGATATCTGATATCTGATACATCTGATCCCCGGCTCATGAGTTGATGGGTCAATAGGTAGGGTCCTGGTGTCTGAGCTGCCTCCCTGGCGTCGGAAGCATTGGTGCTCAGCACGGAAAACAAGATCGACGGAAAACAAATCAAGGAAAAAGTATGATCCTCGATTTTCACAAGTTGTTTCACAAGTATTTCATGATATTCTGTGAAAATTTCAGCTTTTTTGATGAAGGTATTCTGATATATCTTGGTATTTTTAATTTATTTATAATTAATTAGATAATTGAACTTCAGCAGAACTTCCCTGAACATCGTCAGAACTTCCCTGAACTTCAACAGAACTTCTCTGAATTTCTGCAGAACCCTGAACTTCAGCAGGACTTCCCTGAAGTTCGGCAGGCCTTCCCTGAACTACGGCAAGACTTCCCTGAGGATAAGTAGGACTACCCTGAACTTGGAATCTTTGAATTGAAGTTGTCATTTCAGTAGTAGAATTATTATAACTATACAATAATATTGTGTTTACGAATATGTTCAAAATTTCAAAACTTCCCTTTTTTATAATTTGCAATGCATGTTGGTGCATTTCGAATTTGGGTGTGGTTTGAACGGGTGTGGATTCAGTAACAACGGAAAAGCATTAACTTTCACCTTAAGTAGATGGTACACCCGCAATATCCTTGCTTTCCCCGTAACGGAGAAGATGGGGCTGGCTGGCAATGGCTATTGTCATGCTTTTCCTGTTCTGAATTCTGAATGGAAAGCTATTCACTCCCAAATAGTTTCCCTTAAGAAATTAGAATAAGAACGTTAAAGTAGATACATGGCAGTTACCAGTATGCAATCTACGAAATACTCCGTTGCAAATGCAGCGCAACGAATTTTTTAGCTTTTAGAACGATTCTGAGACTTAAACTTATTCGAATTTCTATAATAATATAAACAAAACTAATAGGGTTACGCGATGTGAAGGAAGACATTCCGCACAACTACCATAAACCGGACTAGTTCATGTTGAACTTCGTCAAGTTTCGTCTACAATTTGAACTTCTACGTCAACACATGTCAGGCAGTCTTCAGGTTCAATTGGCTAAAGTTGGTGAGTTCGTTCCATTTTGTAATTTTTTTATCTTTTCAAACCAGTAACGTTGGGAGATCACCTTTTTGTGGTGCGATACTGGTATAAGATCTACCACCGAACACTAGTCGTGACATCTTCAAACTAGCGAATCAGGATTTTCCAGTTATCAAAGGATCACATTTTAGTCCTTGTTACTTTTTATGACTTGATAATAGTGGCAAGAATCGGGTAGTGACCACCGCGCCGTTATGCATTTCTATATTGCATATTTCAAATCAAAATATTTTTTTATGTTCATAGATTTCTCATAATGTGAAAGGGAAATTCTCTTTTCAGAAAGCGAGTAATGGCGCTATAGTCATACACCATAAAAGGCTAGGACAAGAGTAAGTGCTCATGCCCCAAACGTCAGAAGAAAATGGAGCATCACTTAACCTTTCTAGCTTTGATGCTCCCAACGACCAACCATAGTCATATAATTACCAAAATAGGAACGTACGGTACTAAGAATTTGAAGAACTAAACCAAACCAAACCAATCAGTATTCGGCCAAAAGGCATTCGGTCAAACGGCATTCTTCCTTTACGATCTTTAAACTCAACTGAAGGTTTGGCAACTGCTATAAAGTTGCTGCAATTTTTCTGAATTGCATGGAGCTACCGTGAAGTGCTCTGAGGTGCCCACATTTTAAAAGAAGTTATCAGAACTTCTCTCATTATCCCGAAGTCTGTTCATGAAACTTCGCAAAATTGCTCAGTATTTTAGTTCTTTGGAACATTTTTAAAGAACCGTAAAACGGGGTAACTTTAAAAGTTTTTTTGAAGTATATTCAAAATATTTTTTACAGAAATTCATGTTTTTAATTTTTTTTTTAAAACAGGTACTGATGATCCTAGAGTCAATTCATTACTAATATGTTGAACGGAAATTAAAGCATGTGCACTATTTTTAAAGTCTTTTGACCGAACATCAGTATTTTCTTCTTCTTTCCTTTATTTAACGTCGGTGTCTGTTCCGCAATCTAGTGCCAATCACCGACGGACATCGATTGTCATTCATTGACAGCAAGCGAATGTGCAGGAAGGCAGCTTCCACACCTGCGTAGGATAACGCACCCATTCAATACGCATGAGCCGGGACCAACGGCTTTACTTGCCTTCCGAAGGAAGACGTGACCAGAGATTTTTATGCCTCAGAAAAATCCCACCGACCTCGACTGGGATTGAACCCAGACCCATTGGGGTGTTAGAAAGCATTCACGCTTACCACTACACCACCGGCGCCGGCGCATCAGTATTTTGATTTGGGGTTACTTTGATAATGCTCGATGAATGTAGAAGAAAATACGTGAAACTCAAATAATTTAGTTCTTGAAATATAAAATAATGAATAAGCATATAAAAAATATCATAATCAATAAGAAAACAACTTTGAATTTGTGATGGCTATATAGGAAAAACATTTTATAAGTTTGAGTGTTTTTTCTTACAGGCGAAAAACCACAAAATTGTTTTGTAATATGTTTGTAAAATATGTAACACACGTAAAAATAAAATGCATATATCATATAAACAGAAAACCCCTAAGCTACAATATCCGACCAATGTTTCCTATTCGGAAAAAAGGCGCCGAGAGTATATTCAATCATTATATTCTACTATCAAAGCTACCCGCATTATCAAAGATATCCCGTTTTACGGAACCTAAAAAGTTCATTTCTGCACTTCCCAGATTTCACGTTCTTGCTATTTTCCTGAAGCCATGAAGCTCCTTGGTTATCACTAATGTTCCCGATTTTTTTCTTCTGAAATCTATGGAATCTATGGATCTTAACTCTTCCATGTAATTCTAGACGTTCTTGAATTTTTGGTAGCAACTAGCAAGTTTTCGTAACGTCGTTGAAATGCTTGGAACATCTTGGAGGTATTTTCCAGAAACTAATGAAACCACCTAACATCAAGTTTTCAAAATTATCCTGACGTTCTCGTAACTTCATTGAAGTTCGAGAAATTTTCCTGACAATCATGGGACTCCCAACTTCTTTGAAGTTTTTGGGCATTGGTAAGTTCTCACGTGCTTATTTTTGTTGCGTGTTTTTCTTCCGCGGATTTGGATTTGTTTTGCATTAAACATCATTTGTTTGTGCTGTAATTGAGTTTTAAATGTTCATGAGATTGTGCTATAGTGAATTGCCTCCCGGGAGCCCGGTTCTCCGAGTTCGGATGCCACACTTTCGGCGTGTAGTTCTGTCGATAGTCTCGTCACCGTAGTCGAGTTTTGGTGGTGATTCGGTGACCGAAGTTGCCGTGAATCAGCAAGTTTTCCGCTTGCAAAAGTGCTCGGCTGCTGGTCTTTCGCCGAAGTCGGAGATTGCGAGCAATATGAAGGATGCCTCGCTAGATACGCTCAAGACTGGATGGGCGGTAGCTGGTGGCCGCAAAAGGTTCCTGGAGAAAGCACTAGACGCGAACCTTCTACCAGATGACCATGGCAATGCAAGACATTTTTTGACGTAGTACTGCATCTGTGATTTCTATATGGGGGTACTCTTTGTGAAAATCGAAATTGGAACATGTAACAAAATTATGAAAGATTTTGAACGTTAATAACTCGGCTGTCCTTGGGCCAATTTCAATAATTTTATCACCAATCGATTAGAAATATTTCTACGCATCTGTTTTAGAACTTAATTATTTTTCAAATTGTCACTACTGAAAATTGCACGAATGTGCACCTGTTGCTATTGTAATTTAAATTATCACCGATTGCCTGCGAAAAGCGATTTCCCTAACACAGATTTCAAAGTTGAATTTGATCCGGTCTCACGGTTAATTCAATAACCGCGTGGTGAGTGGTGGTGTTCTCCAGTTAACAACGAAACTGATTGGATTCAGTTCCAATCACCGTGTGTGGTGGTGTCCGGTCGTAGGCATCGGCAGCAGTGCTTCAGGCGCGTGGCGTTGAACATTGTTCGACAGTACACAACGAAAGGCTGCCTGCAAGCAGCGAACTGCAGCCCACATGAGCATCCGTAGAAGGAGAAAGTACCCGTACCGTTATTGATCGGAATCAGCAGTTCTTCGTGAGTTGCTGTGGGCCATCTATGCCAAGCGCGTCATCCTCATTCCAATCAACATACAGCTCACCAGCCTCATCTGAGTTTAACACCCTAATAGCTCATCATTACTCAATCATCACGATAAAACGGTCCTTTTCAGGACCACCATAAATTTGTAAAAGAGTATTTTTTAGACATGTGTCGAGGTCATCAGTTTTCGTAAACAATGACTTCTTTCGATGATGTCTTGAAAGTCAAGGCTCGCCCACACAAATTTTCATCACCACCAGGTAGGGTAAGACTTCCCCTACCCGACGGTAATGTTGGCTTGCGTGGGCGTGCCTTGAATTCCTAAAAATCATCGAGAGAAGTCAATGTTTACAAAAGCTGTTAAGCCTAATTCCAGCTCTATCCAGATATTTTCAAATCTAACATACCATGTACCTTAAAGGCAACATTGGGGGTGCGATTTCAAAAACCTAAGCCGGTATGACAGTGGTCTGATTTTGCTCCAGAGATGATGGATTTTAATTCTTAATACGCCAATCGATAGGATTATTTTCTACGAATCTGTTACAATTAATACTTTATCATTTTTCAAAATGTCACTATTCAAAATTGCACGAATGTGCAACTGTTGCTATGATAATTAAAATTACGAATTTCGGATTTTACGGATAGACGGATTTCAAAGTTGAATTCCATCCGGTCTCACCAAACGGTGTTTACTTAATCACCACGTGGTGAGTGGTGGTGTTCTCCAATACACAACGAAAAGCTGCCTGAAAGCAGCGAGCTGCAGCCCACATGAGCATCCATATGCCAAGTGCTTCATACTGAAGAGTATAAACAGAGAGAACACGGCTCAAATTCCTATTCCTACACAAAATAAAAGCTCCTGTTGCATTTAACAAATAAGATTTATTATATAAGACCACGTAGTCCTACGTCACCATTACGTACAACCCCATAGGGCTGTCCCTTGTAGTTATTTTTCCTTGATTTGTTTTCCTCTGAGAACCAATGCTACCGACGCCAGGGAGGCAGCTCCCACACCTGAACCCTACCTATCGACCCATCAACTCATAGACCGGGGACCAACGGCGTTATTTCTATTCCAAAGGAAGGCGTGATGAGAGATTGTTTGTTTCAGAAAATCCAAAAGGCACCGACTGGGATTGAATCCAGGCCTTTTGAAGTGAAATGCAGTCACAATTACGACTACACCATCGGCATCACTGCCTTTTGGTTTTGTTTAGAATCAATATTTCTTCATGCTGAGATAGAAAAAGAAAATTACACGTAAAGTAGTTCAAGAATCTGTGGATAGAACTGATTTACTTAGATTTTGGATAACTTTTTCGAATATTTAAAAACAAATCAAAACGTGCCAGAAAAAATGTTTTTGGGCGTTAAGCCTCCCGTTTCGATTTATATGCGGAACTGCGAGATTTGTTTGTATATCAACTCCTTGCAGAGATGCAGCTAGGATATTACACGATTTTAAAAATAAATTTGAAACACCATTGACATCTGGAAATTAATTTCCGCTAATTTCACCAAAAATCACATTTTGCAATTCTACGGAAGTTATTAAAATTTCCTGGGAAACATTTAATTAACACCGTCCAGGAGACCTTTCTCGGAAAATTTACTCTGTGTAGCACTATAAACAAAATAGGAGAAATTTTCAGTGGAAGCTGATGAAAACTTTTTGGAGAGGTTGGAATGAACTTCCAGAGACGTCAGGAAAAAAAAAACTCCCGGAGAAAGTTTGGAGAAACTACCAGAGGAAGCTGACTGACTATTTTGGGAGATTAGAATTGCTATTTACAGGGAAGTCGAAAGAAACTTTCGGAGGATGTTGACACACAGTTCCGGGGCAAGTCAGTAGGACTTCTGGCGAAGTTCAAGATGAGCTGTCAGGAGAAATCGTAAGAATTGTTCGTTGTCAATCAGAAGGATGCTTCAGAGCAAGTCTGGATAGAACTTGGATAAGCTGGAAGAATCTTCTGGTCCTTTCGGGGAATGTTTCAAAGGACATCAAAAGAATCATCCGGAGGTAGTTACAAAAACACTCCTGAAGGAAGTCAGAAAAAATTGGGAAAAGTTGGAGGAACAATTCTGCTGAAGTTCAATTAGTTAAATTTATGTGATTAATCAACCTCCTTTCCTTTTGGCTTAAATTGTCCCACGGTGTGTTTGCAACAATGAACCAATTAAATTCCAGGAGTTCCTGTCTAGGGCCAAGGTAGCAGAGGAGTGCAAATCGGATAGGAAACGAAAGCTGCACGATACGAAGCTAAACATACTACGACACGAGTCTCAACAGAGACGGACGACACACCGAACGGGTGAGCAGATCCCATCGACCATCACCACGACGCCGAGGGTTCGCTCCATTGATGGGTTGGTTGTCAACCGATCGACGACCACATTCACGGAAGAACAATTGACACACCTCAAAAAGGGGCTAGGATACGCGGTTACAACCAAGCCAGACGTGGAGCAGATCATCATTGACGTAGAGACAGCGATTACCAAGACACTTCCAACATCATGACAGAATACCGGCCAGGACTATCAGATTGAACATAATCAAGGACGGACAAGAACAAAGTCACTCCAACGAAAAAGAAATTTGGATTGTAAAGATTGTAAAAGAGCTGAACAGTAAAGCAGTATACTATGTGAAGGCAGCCAAGGGCAACGCGGTCGTTATCATGGACAAAGACGATTACGACAGTCAAATGACAACGAAGATTAACAACGAACCGTGTAGACAGCTTCGAGTAGACCCCTTACTGAAGGAGTGCAAATCGATATTAGGAGATGGAGCAGGTCGTTTACGGGAACCCAATCCCATTCTACCCAGTCTCCCCAAAGTCCACAAACCGGGGAATGAAATGCGAGAGATCGTGTCTGCAGATGGTTCCCTAACGCACAAACTAGTGAAGTGGCTTCTTCTTCTTATTCGCATTTCAAGCTTATTGCTTAGTGCGTGCTCTCAACTTAGTGTTCTAAATGCACTTCCTCAGTTATTAATTGAGAGCTTTCGATGCCAATTACCAATGCATGAATTTGTATAATGTGTGGCAAGCACAATGATACTCGGACCGGGAATTGAACCCGCCGCCTCTGGCTTGGTAATACCGTGCCTTTACAAACTACGCTATGAGGCCCCTATAATTGAAGTGGCTAGTCACAGACTTCCAGAATGCCGAATCAGTTCCAGAGTAAAGCAGCTAGTAACACTCAGGAGTTCGGACAGCAACTACAATCTTCAGGAGACATCAACGAGGACGAGATTATGGTATTTTTCGAAGTCACAGCTCTTTTTCCCAGCGTACCGGTCAAGGAAGCGATCAACCATTTGGAGGACTGGCTATTAACACAACGAGAGGATGCAGCATCGAGAAACAAGGTTCGAACGTACCTTAAGCTGACCCGCCTTTGTATGGAAGATAACTGCTTCTCTTTCCGAGGGAACTTCTACAAGCAGACGAAAGGAGCCCCAATGGGAAACCTCCAATCCCCTTTCCTGTGTGAACTTTTCATGGTGAACTTGGAGACAATTCTTAAGGAGAAAGGACTATTACCAAACCGTCGGTGGAGGTTTGTTGACGATATCTTCAGCGTAGTTAAAAGGAAAGCCCTTCCACAAATTTTAGATGAGATCAACTGAATTCCCAAGGATATCAAATTCACTCACGAGGTAGAAAAAAGACGGGAAACTCGCATTTCTCGATATTCTAGTCATCAGGGAATCGTCATCATCATCTTCCTCGCTTGAATAAGAAATTTACAGGAAACCAACAAGCACCGAAAGAGTTATCACCTATACTTCCAGCCATTCGTTCCAGCAGAAAATGATCGCCTTCCACCACATGATTCAGCGGATGCAGACTCTTGCACTCAGCGATACAGGAAAGGTTATGGAATTACAGTACATCTTCGAAACAGCGAGACTCAACGGATACAATGAGACCTAAATCCAGGCAATCATTGATGAAAAAGCGAGAATTCTACAAAGGAGATTATTTACAATCCTCACCGCAGCACCTGAACCTTTGAAACGAGTGTCCGTTCCATTTGATCAACTAAGTAAACTTGTAAACTAAGACCACAGTTAAAACAATTTGGATTAGATTCAGTTTTCACCAGTAGACATAACCAGTTGAAATCATTGTTAAGATCCAATAAAGAACCAGGTAATGTTTTAGGTAAAGCAGGTGTATATAAAATAAGCTGTAATCATTGTAGCAAACTATACGTAGGCCACACCAAGAGAACTTTAGCAACTAGATTTAAAGAACATATATCGGAGGTTAATAAGGCCAAAAAGCAAGAGAAAAAAAGGCCTAATATATGATTTCAAATCAAAGGTTGCAGAACACATCTTCACAGAGGCCACCAACTATTGACGGAGGACATCACGATTTTACGAACCGTATCTACACCATGGAAATTGGATGTTGCAGACAACCTCGAGATCAACAATCAACGCAATTCAACTTTACTCAACAGGGAACAAGGAAACGGACACATATGGCTTTTCAAGTTACTACCTAAGACACATAAACGAGTAAGCACCAGGGTACCTGCTCCTACAGGAAATTTAATTTAATTTTACTTAGCTCGTAATGAAATTGTACCAGTGTTAATATATATTCGGTAAAATGCGATGTTTTTCTTCAGTCGAGCATTAGTACAAGACACTGAAGAAGTGTGCACATTGTAGATGAAGTACGCGTATCTGTCAAGGCTAAGCAAATAAGATAGTGGAATTAAATGGAAATTACGAATCTTTCTCTCTTTATAAAAAAAAAATCTAATTTTACACGCGACGGAATTCATCTTTGACGTAAAGGGTGAAACGTAAACTGTCATATAAAATTCAGAGCTCCGAGATCGTAACGTACGCTAGCCACCATAAAGATCATTTGATTGATCTGAAATACGCTTCTGTATTGATTCAATTATATGTCAACATTTCCGCTAGAATATATGATTTGTTTTCTCGTCGTAACTTAGATTAGTGTTCAGCAAAATTTTCATTAAAAACTCAGAAAAACTGTATGGATAAACTAATTCGATTCACAGATTGAAAACTATACACATTCAGCAATGTTCAGTGATGTTCACCATATGAATCATTTGCTGCTGCAGCGTAAAATGTGCCCTTTTTTGCAAGCATTGCAAGTTCGTTTAAATCCACACCCCCCTACCCCTTTCTCTTTGCTTGCTATGATGCAGATCTGTGAAACCAACCATGAGGAACCGTGTTCAAACAACATCAGAATCATCGGTCGGAACAGTGCAGAGCAGGCATCCAGTCACAGTCAAATAGATTCGATTAGGTCAACTCAAACAAACCGAATCGAGCATCGCCGCAGCGTCATCAGTGTTGCAGTATTTTTTTTTTTTACTTTTGGCAAAGCCCGGCACTGTTTTCCACGGCAAGCAGCTCCGACTAACAAATCACGCTGTCAACTTCGATTCCCCGCCGTTGGTCAGCTGAGAACAGATCATTCGATTTTTCCCGATTTATAATATTGAGATGTTTGTTTGCAGCTTAGTCGCCGGTGACGGTCCCCCATTTTTCTTCCCTTAAATCCTCTCTCATTTACACACACACACACACAGCCACACAAATTCCACTCTATTTAAACTTTGCCTTTGGGGTTCACTTTTCTTCTTCGTTTTCTTCCGCGTTCAGTTTTTTCGGCATTCACACAGTTGGCAGTAGTGTGACCGACCATCTCCCACTGGCACTCTTCGTTACTAGAGGACTAGTGGTGTATATTTTGATTATTCAATCGATCTGTTTTCACTCCCCGTCACTCTCGGGCTCTTCTTGCCATTTCTTCGTATTATTCTGTGGGAACGCACCACCACCATCGAAAGAAAGTCATGGTTTGCTTCGATTGATGGGGTGGTAAAAGACGTTAACTTTCGCCTTCTTCGCCTCTCGGTTGTTTCGCACAGCCTGCTTTCGATGGCTGTTAAATAATCAGATTTCCGTTTCAGGATGGACGGATGGATTTTCGACGGTTTCGTCGGTTGGCGGTGGCTTTCGCTGGAATTCACTTCAACTGGTCGTGAATTTTTAATCAACTCATTATTACGCCAACTCGACGTTCGCCGCCGTCGTCGTCGTCCGCACTCGACTCGGCAACGAACGTCGAAGTCAGTTTGAAGTTTTCACGCTGCTGCTGCTGCTCCTGCTGGTGGTGGTTGTGGGTTTGCTGGTGGGGCTTCGTTCCACTATCAACACTCTTTTTCCACATAGTTTTCACTATTACGGACGTTCGGTGGCAATGTGAGAGTGTAATTAGTTGCCGTAGAAACCGTCTCAGCCAGCACTCGAATTTCACACCGTCAGTTCACTGAAACGACACAACGCGATTCCGAAGGATCAACTCTCTTATGTAAGCGCGTCCAACATCCTGATCCTGGAACGGCTGCCAATCGACTGTGTGGACGAGTGGACTTGGACCCGAGGAGTCCTCGGAGATGTCTTGGTCGGTTGGATGGGAATTTGCTTTTGCAAACTATTGCATATTTTACATGGTGGGTGGGTGAGGAAGGACCCGGCAGGAGTGTGTCGGGAGGTATTTTTAATAATTGACAAGAAGCGACTCTCGAAATACAATACTTTGGGTTTCTCGGGACGATGGGCACTTGAAAGAGGCGTACAGGCAGCAGGAGCAGAAGAAAGGACAGAAAACGTCGTGGAAATATGACGACGGTCTTTGGATGCCTTTATTTTAGTTTGTTGGTTTGGAGAAAGTTAGCGTACCGCGCCGTGGATGGAATATTAATCGTCATCGCGGCTATGGAATCGAAGATAGGACCGGTCGCCGTTTGGAGGGCAGAGGGCTATGATGCCCTGCGGGGGACGGGACGGAGCTCATCCAATCGGAACAAATTGACTTTGTCAGTTTTGGTGTGTGGCAAGCATTTGGGAGCATTTCCAAAAATAATGACTGGAACACTGGTTTTATGGAAATGATGCGTAGTTTTCAAAATGATTGCAAAATTGGTTCGAAACAATCATTCCAATTAACGAATTGGAAAAACTTGACCTTCTCCGATGTGCACGAAACATTGCATAATTGTTTGCCATAAGTAATGATTCTCATTTTTGCTAAAATTCGGCAATTTTGGATCTTGTAAAATTTTCAAAATGGCATCTTTGATTTTTTTCAAAAAGTTGTAGCAAGGAAACGGCACTTATGATCGAAATAACAGATAAACAAAGTTGTAGAAAGAGATGTTTTCATGGGAACAAATGTACTATAAAATATGTTTAGTGATTTCTAGCAGTAATTCAACAAAAATGTTATAAACCTAAATATCTTAACAGGGGCATGTTTAATCGCAGAATTAAATTTTTTAAAAAGCTCATGAAAATAACATATTTTGGGAATGTTTCAAATTTTGGACCCTTGAAAATTAACAAAAATCGTTAAACGAAAACATTTGAATGTTTGAACATTTTTTGTTAAAACGTTTTTCATGTATCATGACCAAAAGTTCTTATTCTTAAATTTTTAACTTGTAAGCTATTTATATAAAATCGACAAGGACAATTTAAGATGTTTGGTTTTTAACATCTCTTTTACATTTTTACTTTAAAAAATTGTTTTTGGTTTCCCCAAAAACATATTATTTGTCCTTACAACTTTGTCAAAGAAGTCATTGCGATCAGAAAAACAGTTAACGTGTTACAATTTTTTGAAAAATTTCGAGTGTGAAATTTTGTAAATTTTACCAAATCCAAAATGGCCGAATTTCAGGCAAAAATTGTGAATCATTGCCCATAACAAACAATTATGCAAAATTTCATGCAAATCGGAAAAAGGTCGAGTTTTTCCGTGTCGTCATTTGGCTTTCAACTTGCTATCTAACACATCAAGCGTAACTATTCAAATCGACGTATCTGCTTTTGTAAACAATCACTTCAATCGACAATTCGTCTTAACTGCTAACTCACCCACGCAAACAAACACCATCATCAGGTAGAGGAATCTTTTTCTTACTAGCTGGTGTTGTTAGTTTCGGTGAGTGAGCTAGTAGTTTTTACAAATCGTCGATTGAAGTGATTGTTTACAAAATCAGATACGTCGATTTGAATAGTTTCGCTTGACATGGCGGAGTATCTCATTTTAAATGAGGACCATTTATACACAAAACCACTTCAAAAAGTTCGAACAAATAGTTCGAAACTCATACCTAAAGGCGGCACCAAAATCTAACTTTTTACTCTGAAATTCCAAAGGCAAAATTGTAGGGGAAATGCAGGTAATATCGGCCCAAGTGTCCCTAATTTGGGCCCATACATAAATTCAGCAATCTACTAAATTTTCAATAGCAACCAAAAATATCCATTAGTAACGTCCCAATAACGCGTTCATCTAGATAATATTGATAAATAGCAGATTTTTAGCGATGGAACCAATCTTAGAGCCATAGGCCAACATTAGAGACATTTCCCCTATACCTTAATAAAAAGAAGACGTCAAACTTCCACAGCCTACTCAGTTATTTTTTTAACATTACTGTCGATGTAAATTGATTGTAGGACAAAATGTAGAAAGGACAAACAGTCGAAAGGACATAAGGTCGAAAGGACATATGGTCGAAAGGACATAAGGTCGAAGGGAAAAATGCTTAAATGTACAAAAAGTCGAATGGACAACAAAAGGTCCAATGGGAAAAAGATTGAATGAACAACGGACAAAAGGTCGATTTTAATAAAAAGAAGTCGTCAAACTTCCACAGCCTAAGTCATATTTTTTAACTTTACTGGTGATGTAAACTGGATTTTAGACAAATGGTCTAAACGACAAAAAGTCGAATGGACAAAAGGTTGAATGAGCAAAAGGTTGAAAGTAAAAAAGGTCGAATGAACAAAGCTCGAATGGAAAAAGATCGAAATGGACAAAAGGTCGAATGAACAAAAGATCGATTGGACATAGCTCAAATGGAAAAAAAGGTCGAAATGAACAAAAGGTCTAAATGAATAAAAGGTCGAATGAAAAAAAAGGTTGAATGGACAAAAGGTCGAAGGAACAAATGGTCGAATGGACAAAATGGAAAATGGACCGAAGGTCGAATGGACAAAAGGTTGAATTAACAAGGGTCGAATGGGCAAAGATCGAAATGGACAAAAGGTTCAATAGACAAAAGGTCTTTGGCAAAATTATATATTTTAATAAAAAGAATACGTCAAGCTTCCACAGCCTAAGTAACATTTTTAACTTTACTGCTGCTGTAAAGTGGTTGAAGGACAAAAGATTGAAAGAAAAAAAGGTCGAATGGACAAAAGATCGACTTTACAAACGGTCGAAGGAACTAAAGGTCGAAATGGGCTAACGGTCCAATGGAAAAGGTCTTCGGCAAAATTGTATATTTTAATACAAAGACGTCACATTTCCACAGCCTAATAAGCATTATTTTTAATTTACTGCTGCTGTAAACCGGTTGTAGGACAAAAGGTCGAATGGACAAAAGGTTTAATGGACAAAAGGTTTAATGGACAAAAAGTTTAATGGACAAAAGGTTTAATGGACAAAAGGGCAAATGGACAAAAGATCGAATGGACAAAAGGTCGAATGGACAAAAGGTTGATTTAACAAGGCTCGAATGGACAAAATGTCGTAATGGACAAAAGGTACAATAGGTCTTTGGCAAAATTATATATTTTAATAAAAATAATACGTCAAGCTTCCACAGCCTAAGTAACATTTTTAACTTTACTGCTGCTGTAAAGTGGTTGAAGGACAAAAGATTGAAAGAAAAAAAGGTCGAAATGGACAAAAGGTCGAAGGAACAAAAGGTCGAAATGGACTAAAGGTCCAATGGAAAAGGTCTCTGGCAAAATTGTATATTTTAATACAAAAAGCCTAATGAACATTATTTTTAATTTACTGCTGCTGTAACCCGGTTGTAGGACAAAAGGTCGAATGGACAAAAGGTCAAATGGACAAAAGGTCAAATGGACAAAAAGTCTAATGGATAAATGGTCTAATGGATAAAAGGTCTAATGGATAAAAGGTCGAATGGGCAAAAGGTCAAATGAACAAAAGGTCTAATGAACAAAAGGTCCAATGGCCACTGGTCAAATTAACATAGCTCGAACGGACAAAAGGTCGATAGGACAAATAGTAAGATGGACGAAATGGCAACAGTACAAAAGGTCTAATGAAAAAAGCTCGAATGGACAAAAAGTCGAATTGGACAAAAGATTCAATGGAAAAAGGTATTCGGAAAAATTTGCATATTTTAATAAAAAGAAGACGTCAAACTTACTGCCCACTCAGTAAAATTTGTTGAACTGTACTAGTGATGTAATCTGGTTGTAGGACAAAAGATCGATAGGACAAAAGGTCGAAGGGACAAATAGTCGAATGGACAAATGGTCAAAGGACAAAATGGCAAATGGGCAGAAAGTCAAATTAACAGAAGGTCGAATGGACAAATGTTGAATGGACAAAGCTCAAATGAACAAAAAGTCCAATGGACAAAAAGTCCAATGGACAAAAAGTCCAATGGACAAAAAGTCCAAAGCACAAAAGGTCCAACGGACAAAAGGTCCAACGGACTAAAGGTCCAACGGACAAAAGGTCTTCGGCAAAATTATATATTTTAATTAAAATAATATGTCAAGCTTCAACCGCCAAAGTAAACAAATAAAAGTATTTGTTTTTAACTTTACTGCTGCTGTAAAGTAGTTGTAGATCAAAAAGTCGAAAGAACAAAATGTCGAATAGACAAAAGGTCTAATGGACAAAAGATCGAATGGACAAAAGGTCGGAGGGACAAACGTTAGAATGGACAAAAGGTTGAATGAACATAGCTCGAACGGACAAAAGTTCGAAATGGACAAATGGTCGAATCGACAAAAAGGTTCAATGGACAAAAGGTCGAATGAATAAAAGGTCGATATGACAAATAATCGGATGGACGAAATGGCAACAGTACAAAAGGTCTAATGAAAAAAGCTCGAATGGACAAAAAGTCAAAATGGACAAAAGATTCAATGGAAAAAGGTATTCGGAAAAATTGCATATTTTAATAAAAAGAAGACATTTGTTGAACCGTACTGGTGATGTAATCTGGTTGTAGGACTAAATGTCAATAGGACAAAAGGTCGAAGGGACAAATAGTCGAATGGAAAAAGGTCAAAGGGACAAATCGTCAAAAGGACAAAATGGTCGAAAGGACAAAATTGTCGAAAGGACAAAATGGTCGAAAGGACAGAATGGAAAATGGGCAAAAGGTTAAATTAACAGTAGGTCGAATGGACAAAAGGTTGGATGAACAAAGCTCAAATGAACAAAAAGTCCAATAGACAAAAGGTCCAACGGACAAAAGGTCCAATGGACAAAAGTTCCGATGGACAAAAGGTCTTCGGCAAAATTATATATTTTAATTAAAAGAATACGTCAAGCTTCCACAGCCTAAGTAAACAAATAAAAGTATTTTTTTAACTTTACTGCTGCTGTAAAGCAGTTGTAGAACAAAAGGTCGAAATAACAAAATGTCGAATGGACAAAATGTCGAATGGACAAAAGGTCGAATGGACAAAAGGTCAAATGGGCAAAATGTTGAATGGACAAAAGGTCGAAGGACCAAACATTAGAATGGACAAAAGGTCAAACGAACAAAAGGTCAATAGGACAAATGGCTGGATGAACGAAATGGCAACAGGACAAAAGATCTAATTAACAAAGCTCGAATGGACAAAAAGTTGAAATGGACAAAAGGTTCAATGGAAAAAGGGTATTTGGAAAAATTGTATCTTTTGATAAAAAAAGACGTCAAACTTAAAGCCTACTCAGTAACATTTGTTTAACTGTACTGGTGATGTAATCTGGTTGTAGGACAAGAGATCGATAGGACAAAAGGTCGAAGGGACAAATGGTCGAAAGGACAAAAGGTCGAAAGGACAAAATGGCAAATGGACAAATTAACAGAAGATCGAATGGACAAAAGATCCAATGGACAAAAAGTCCAATAGACAAAAGGTCCAACGGACAAAAGGTCCAATGGACAAAAGGTCTTCGGCAAAATTATATATTTTTATTAAAATAATACGACAAGCTTCCACAGCCTAAGTAAACAAATAAAAGTAATTTTTTAACTTTACTGCTGCTGCAAAGTAGTTGTAGGACAAAAGGTCGAATGGACAAAATGTCGAACGGACAACATGTTGAATGGACAACATGTCGAATGGACAAAAGGTCGAAGGGCCAAACGTTAGAATAGACAAAAGGTCGAACAAACATAGCTCGAACGGACAAAAGTTCAAAATGGACAAATGATCAAATGGACAAAAGGTCAAACGAACAAAAGGTCAATAGGACAAATGGATGGATTAACGCAATGGCAAAAGGACGAAAGGTCTATTTAACAAAGCTCGAATGGACAAAAAGTTGAAATGGACAAAAGGTTCAATGGGAAAAGGGTATTCGGAAAAATGGTATCTTTTGATAAAAAGAAGACGTCAAACCTACAGCCTACTCAGTAACATTTGTTAAACTGTACTGGTGATGTAATCTAGTTATAGGAAAAAAAGACCAAAGGGACAATATAGTCGAATGGACAAATAGTCGAATGGACAAAAGATCGATTGAAAATAAAATTCGAAATGAACAAAAGATCGATTGAAAATAAAATTCGAAATGGACAAATGGTCAAAATAGACAAAAGGTCAAAATAGAAAAAAGGTCAAAATAGACAAACGTTCAAAATAGACAAAAGGTCGAATGGACAGCAGGTTGAAGTGAATAAAAAGTTAAAATTGACAAAACGTCAAAATGAACAAACTGGTCTTATTGTTGGGGGACAAAATGGATGGCCAACACTAAAATATTTTTCCTTCTGCTCACAATTTAAGGGCAGTTCAACAAAAGAGACATATATCCACCTATCTCTAGAATAAATTTATTCTATAAATCATGAACAACTCTTTGGCAGTGTACTCAAGTCTTTTAACATGACTGTTTTTAAGTGGCTTACGTTTAAGAACTACGGCTGTGATTTCCATATGGGGGTACACTTTGTGAAAATCGAAAATGCAACATGTAACGAAATTATGAAAGATATGGAACGTTAAAAACTCAGTTGTCTCTGGACCAATTTTAATAATTTTATCACCAATCGATCAGAAATATTTCTGCGCATCTGCTAAATTTAAGACTTTGTCAGTTTTTCAAAATGTCACTATTGAAAATTGCACGAATGTGCATCTGTTGCTGTGATCAGAGATGGAAAATCATTTACATTCATTTCATACATTCATTAACATTCATTTGCCTCTAACTTTTTTCATCAAAAGCATTCTGCAAAATGATGCATAGAGCTTTTGTAGGTTTTGTTATTAACTACAACTTTTGTTCAAAACTCAAATCTGTATCTCTTATGAATCATGAACTAGAGCGGGCAGAACTTGTTACTGTTTTTCAGTGAATATAAAATACATTCAACATTGTATTTTACATTCACTGAAAAACAGTAAACATTGTTAACAAAAGTGGCAGCTTATAACAAAACCTACAAAAGGTATATACATCATTTTGCGGAATGCTGTTGAAGAAAAAAGTTAAAGGCAAATGAATGTAAATGATTTTTCATGCCTGGCTATGATAATTAAAAGTATCACCGATTGCGTGCGAAAAGCGATTTCCCCAACACAGATTTCAAAGTTGAATTGAATCCGGACTCATCAAACGGTGTTTATTCAATCACCGTGTAGTGAGTGGTGGTGTTATCCAGTACACAACGAAAGGCTGCCTGCAAGCAGATAGCTATCAAGACTGGCCTCAACCGTTGATTGGATTCAGTTCCAATCACCGTGTGTTGTGGTGTCCAGTCGTCACCATCATCATCATCAGCAGCAGCAGTGCTTTCGCACGTGGCGTTGAACATTGTTCTCCGGAACACAACGAAAGGCTGCCTGCAAGCAACGAGCAGCAGCCCACATGAGCATCCATAGAAGGAGGAAGAAGCCGCACCGCTATTGATCTGAATCAGTAGCACTTCGTAAGTCGCTGTGGGTCATCTATATCAAACACGTCATACTTAAGAGTATAAACAGATCGAGCCCTGCTCAAATTCCTATTCCTACACAAAACACAACCTCCTGCTGCTGCTAACAAATAAGATTTATTTTATAAGACCACGTAGTCCTACGTCACCATTGCGCACAAACCCCATAGGGCTGCCCCTTGTAGTTTTTCACTCATTTTAATCTATATTGAGCAGTTGCTGGTCCTCATTGAAACAATTATCCACATTTGGGAACACCAACTTCCCAAATAGCAATTTTGGTTTTATGACAGCGTTGAGGCCCATGATTTGGATTTCTTCTCATTTTCTTCTGGTTTTCAGCTCTGGCTTACTAAAATCAAATGAGATGACTTCTTCTTTAATCTGACTGTATATTTTAGAATTTTCTTTTTATTATTTTTATTTCATGTGATCAATTTGTATGATTTATAGTTTAATGTTTTCAAAACATTAGTGTTCGATACAAATACAAACCTAACCAACGATTAATTTATTGAAACATATTATTGAGAAGGATATGACTGATGTCTTTAAGCTTTCCTAATTGGGAGCCCTTATTTTAACCCACCATCGCCCTACCGTTAATACGGCTCTGGTAATAGGATTCTCTAGCAGTACATTGGGAATCTTGATAAAATCTGAAAGATTCCGCTCAAATTTGTTCAATAATTTACAGCTGCATTCACACCCGACCAGAGCACATACTTCAGAGCCACAAGTGCCAGCAGGATTTAAAGCAAGTGAAAGGGACTCCATTGGCACCTTCCACCCAAGTGTTTCAAGAGCTTCAAGTGATCGCCGTAAAAAAGGGACCAGATTAATAAATAATTCCCCCAAAGGTACCACCACCGTTTGTATGTAAGTATGTATGTGAGTGTGCCGCCAGAGAGGGTCGTATTCGTAAAAAAGGGGTTTCAAAATCGAACGCATCGATACTGTGTTATGATAAAAGGGGACCCCACGACGCGGCGCGTATTCTTGTAGGCCTTTTCCCGTCCGTTGGGGGTTGACGACAGCAACGGTGTGACACAACAGAGCAGCGGTGGGAGGGTTTACGGTTAAGCAAAGGGGTTTTCCGAGGCAGCACACATGTTCCACGGCACGGTTCTTGCTGGTTGTTTGGTGCAGTGTGTTTTGATGATGGTGTGGTGTGGCGTGGCGTGGCATAGCGTGCCAGCGAAAGGCTTCACGTTCCTCCCAACCAACAAACACCCAGCAGGAGCAGCACAAAAAGTCACATCGGTACAAACTCTTCTTCCCGCGCGCACATACACACACTTCCTCGTGCTTCTCGGTGCTCTGTTCTGTACCTCACTCTCTCTCTCGCTCGTTCGCTCACTTGAACACCCGGGGTGGATATTCGCTTTTCCTTTACGTTTTCTTCTTCTTATTTTTCTCTTTCTTCGTGCTCTTCTAGATAAAGGAACTATTAAATAACGTTGCAATGCAGATAACTTGGGCTTCTTGACACACAACCGAAAAAGCAAAGACTGCGACTGCTGCTTCGGGTTCACCGAGTTTCACCGTCGACCGCACTTCTGGGGTCGGTGATTCCGATGGACAAGTGTTTTGAACCGGAAAGCAGGCAACGGCGGCACCACCCGGGAGTCGTAAAGTATGTTCTATTGTTAGCCGTAATTGCTTTTTTCGTTGCTTTCCGATCCAACACTGTTGTCGTTCTGCGTTGTCCTGCGAGCACAATTCCACGAGGATACGCACCCGAAAGAACAGCTACTGTTCCCCACGCAAGCCGAAACACTACTTGCCACCCAGTGCGATGCAGCACAGACAGCTTCGACAGTATTCCTATCAATTCTTAATTAAAAACTCTAATGAAACATTACGAAAACGAGTCACATGAAAACCAAACACCACACTCCGCTCTTTCTCTCGCACACAGGAACATGCTGGCTGACCCCCTCTCGGTGAGCCATTCGTCCGATGGTCAGTGGTGAACGATATACTAACGAGGGTCACACTCGTGAACACATCCAGACTCACAACCACACACATCCATAAACACCGAAAAACGCTTGAAATATTGCTTCTGTACAATTTTCACCGAAATGTACACACTGCTGGTTGCGGCTCCTTCTGCTTCTACTGCTATTACTTCACTTCCGACCAAACGCGACAACGACGACGACGACGACGACGACGACGACGACTACAACGACGACTACAACGACTACAACGGGCCCAACATCGACTGTTGGCGCTCTGTTTTGACTACGATGACTGCGGTCCCACGCGGGTCCTCTGGGGCTTGCATTTGTTTTGTGTCATTCGATGGGGAACAATGGAACACAACTACGGATGTAGGATACGTGCGATAGACCGACAACCGACGACCGACTCCCCGGCCTCGTTGACCCGAGTGAGAGTTCCGTCCGTGGCGCGCCAGCACACAACTAGTCCAGCGAGAGTACACTGGAGCACTCGATGGAATATCCTACTTGACGGATGGCTACCAAGCACCAACCGAAAACTCGTTGGGGACCCCAAACTACGTACGCACACACAGACACCCAGAGGGAACGAACGGGACTGTTCAAAAAAACACCCGACGGAACACAAAAACCCGCTTCTCGCGTGTTGTACTAAAATGATCAACGGTTCAAACGGAACAGCCACGGACAATCCATTGCTGCTTGCGATGACTGCCTGGCTGCCTGCGAGGAGCCACCGAAGAGAGTCCCCAAAAAAGTACACACACGCATATACTACCCACTACTGCTGCTGTTGCTGCCAAATGCTGCTACCGAGACTTCGGCGCTGGGTAGCCTTGCGAACGAGAGCGACTCCCCCTCTCTCTATTACCAAAATAACACTCTTGTACTCTCCTGCTAGCTCTCTCTATCTATCTCTCTCTCCGATCCAACACATGTTTTGTATCACACCAACGTTCTCCCACCACCCACTTTTAACGCCAAGAAAACCGCATAACGTTAGCCGTGAAAATTTCCTTAATACTGCTCTGCTACCCACCACCCTCCTCCCACTGAGCGCTCTGCTGACTGCTGCTGGGGGTGGTGGTTCTCTTTTCGTTCACTCACTTTGTTAACTACACAGCCACTCTCACTCTCACTCTCACGCTCGCTCAACCCTCTCACTCTCCCTGTGCGGGTTCTTCTTCATGGTTCACCACGGAAAGGAGGCGGTGAACGATCATCATCATCATCATCATCATCATCGCGGAATTAAGTCCCACTCGGAGAGTGCAGTAAGGACGAAGCGATGCACCGTTTGTCATTGTTATCATCGTCATCGGTGGACACTGCGATGAATTCGGTGAGTGGTGTCATCGGATTTTGCCGGCACCGCCGTCGTCGTAATGCGCCACCGTCAGCTGGTTTGCCTTGTTACTGGCTAGCAAGTTGGTGAGTGGTGTGGAGTGACTGGAAAATGACATTGATGATGATTGCAACAGTTCAAATCGTCTTCGGGTTGCCAAGCGGTTGGATTTTAGAACTGATTTGTATTTTGAATTTCGTTGGTGATTTCGGTGCGTTAGATTTTCAAAATAAATTCAAGGCAACTTTGGTCGTATTAGTAGAGAGACATTTTTCTTAACCCTCCGTTACTCGCGCTGTTGTACTTTGCACAACACACATGAGTTTTCCATTGCCATTTTGTTGCTGAGTTTCCAATCGATCTGAAACCAACGAGTATTCCCCAAAACACTTGTTTAGATCTAAACAAGCTAAACTTTGTTTACAGTAAACACCTAAAAAATGCGGATAATAGGGAAAATGTAAATGGAAACCGCGTAAACTGTGACCAAACTATGTGGGATTTGACTTAATTGATTACAACATGGAATATATTGAGATCCTGACCAGATAGAAAGTTACTGTTCCGGGCAAAGTTGTTCAGGAGGCCAAAACCTATTGCTTGGTGCTCAATAGTTCTGAATTTTCTCACTACACGACGCTAGCATACACGTGAAATTCTCATATAAAATATCTCGAGTTCCCAACCAGATAGAAAGATACTGTCTTCGGCATAGTTGTTCAGGAAATCAAGGCCTTGTTGCAGGTGAACAGTAGTTCAGAGTTTTCTCACTTAACGGTGCTACTATACATGTGAAATTTTCGCATATAAAATATCTCTAGATCCAGATAGAAAGTAAATGTATTCGGCATAGTTTTTCAGGAAGTCAAGATCTTTTTGTTGGGTGACAGTAGTTCAGAATTTTCTCACTATGCGGCGCTAGTATATACGTGCCTTTCTCGCATATTCAGCTCGAGATCTTGATCAGCAAGAAAGTTGCTGTCTTCGGCAAAGTTGTTTAGGGGGTCTGGTAGACAGTAGTTGAGAAATATTCTCACCACGTGGCAAATTTTTCGTTGAGAGCCAGCAAAATAAAATACCGAGCTGCTCGGTGGTGCCCATCTCGGCAAAAAATCTAAGTGTAAAGGTACATCCAAAGTCATAAAGAAAAGGCCTGATAATATGAAATTATCATCTCTTTCATTCTACCGCTGTTCCTACGCTGCTAGAAGTGTGATGTCGAATTTATGGTGACATACACCTTATTCTAAATCTAAACGAGAAGAATCTATTCAAATCTATACACACGAGTTAGCCAGTCGAGCCATAGGACTATCTGACTGTTGTTTTACTCAGTTGTCTGGAGAAATTTCCAAAATCGTAGTTCACTCAGCGCTGAGTAACCTACACTCCCGATCATAAGCTTAAATACACCCCCAAAATACATGCAAATGTGGTTTGTTCAAAGCTCTCTCATTTTAGGTCCAATTTTTGATCTCCTTAGGTTATTTGAATGGAATGAATACTTTTAATTTCAAATATTTTTTTTCAAATCAATTCTGAGAAAATCAATCATGATTCTTCAGAATAAATTTTGAAAAATAGTGTAACTTTGGGTGAACCTTTGGTATACAAAATTAGAACAACTTTGCCTAAGACAGTAACATTCTATTTGGTCAGGATCTCGTGATATTTTATATGTGAATAAGTGACGTGTATACTAGCGTCGCTTAGGAAATTCTCAACTATTGTACACCAAGCAATAGGCTTCGACCTCCTGAATAACTTTGTCGAAGACAGTACCTTTCTATCTGGTCAGGATCTCGATACAAACCACATGCTAGAATTTTACGTGTATACTAGCGCTACGTAGTGAGAAAATTTAGAACTAATTTTCACTAGCGAAAAATGTATGATCTCTTGAACAATTTTGTCAACGACAGTAACTTTCTATCTGATCAGAATTTCGAGATATTTTACATGCGAGACTTCCACGTGTATACTAACGCCACGTAGTGTGAAAATTCTGAACTATTGTACACCAAGCAATAGGCATTGACCTCATGAACAATTTTTTCGGAGACAGTAATTTTCTACCAGTTCAGGATCTCGAGCTATTGCATACGCGAGAATTATACACGTTTACTAGCGCCACGTGGTGAGAAAATTCCACCAGCCAAAAAGTCTTGACCCCCTGAACAAGTTTGCCCAAAACAGTTACTTTCTATCTGCTCAGGATCTCGAGCTGTATATGCGAGAATTGCATGTGCATACTAGCACCGCGTAGTGAGAAAATTCTGAACAACTGTCCACAAACGAAAAGATCTTGACTTCTTGAACAACTTTGCCAAATATATTTACTCTCTATCAGATCAGGATGTATGACATGCGAGAACTTAACATGTATACGAGCGCTACCTAGTGAGAAGATTCGGAACTACTGTCCACCATCAAAAAGTTTATGATCTCCTGAACAGCTTTGCCGAAGACAGTAACTTTCTATCTGGTCAGAATCTCGAGATAGTAAATATGAGAATTTTACGTGTACACTAGCGCTGCGTAGTGAGAAAAATCTGAACTACTGTCCACCTACGAAAAGGCCTTGACCTCCTGAACAACTATGCCGAGAACAGTACCTTTCTATCTGGTTGGGAACTCGAGATATTGTATATGCGAAAATTACACGTATAACCAGCACCACGTAGTGAGAATTTTCTAAACTACTCTCCACCAGCAAAAAGGTTATGATCTCTAGAACAACTTTGCGGAAGACAGTAGTTTTCTATCTGGTCAGGATCTCGAGATTTTTCATGTTGTAACCAATTAAGTCAAATCCCACGTAGTACGGACACCGTTTACGCGGTTTCCATTCACATTTTCTTTATTATCCGCATTTTTGGGGGTAAACTGTGATAAAAGTTTAGCTTGTTTAGATCAAAACAAGTTTTTTAAGGAAAATCCGTTGGTTTCATATCGATTGATAGCTCGGCTGCAAAATGGCAATGGAAAACTCACACTGTTGTACAAAGTACAACGCGCGAGTACTCGTGTTACAAAAGTTGGCGCGAGTAACGGAGGATACGTGGATACGTGGATACGTCTATTAACGTCTCTTTAAACTGTTCCCCTACAAGAGGAGAATTTAGTTCATTCGAGACGGGTTTTAAACATCAGCTGTTTCATCATTGTGTCCCCCGTTAGGTCGGTCGTCCTCCCTCACACACCTTGGTCTTTAGGACCTTAAAGATTGCCTCTTGTCGAATGAAGTGGCATGACTATACACTGGAGTCGCTTTTTACGCGGTTTTTTTTTACGCGGATTTCGGAATTTACGCGTTTTTTTTTACGCGGATTCCGGAATTTACGCGGTTTTTTTTACGCGGATTTTGGTTTTTTTTTACGCGGATTTCAGAATTTACGCGGTATATCGCTTTTTACGCGTTTTTTTCTTACACGGTCTTTTTTTACTCGGTTTTTTTTTACGCGGATTTCGGAATTGACGCGGTTTTTTTTTACGCGGATTCCGGAATTTACGCGGTTTTTTTTACGCGGTTTTTTTTACGCGGGACGTATCACCCGCGTAAAAAGCGACTCCAGTGTACCAGTCATTTTCTTTCTAATGCCACTTCAACTTACTCAAGCTTATATCATATCGTATAAGTCTAACGCCCTCAGGAAGTTGAGTACAGTTTGCTCTGTACTCCTGTCGTTGAACAATACCTCACGGATTGAACCAACGACACCCATATCTTCCCTTAATTGTGCTCTTGCCGGGCACTCCACCAATAGATGATTTACATCTAATACCGCACCGCATCCCTGACAGTAGGCCACACTGCCGCTAAAACGAGGTCCATGAGTGAGCCGTGTATGACCAATCCACAGCCGAGTCAGAACTTTCTGATCTCGAGAATTAGGTGCATCCTTCCACTCTTGTGTAGTGTTCTTGATACGACGCAGGAATGCATCACGGTTGTTATGCCAAGACACATTCCATGCGTATCGCGAGGTCTGCTTCACCCAGCGGGTAGCGTCACTATAGGGCACCGGAGTGGCCTCTAGTTGAACAAGACGACCCTGGTTAGCTAGTTTATCAGCAGCCTCATTCCCTGGTATACCTGCGTGTCCAGGTACCCATACAAAGGTTATGTTAGCGTACCGTTGCACTCGGAATAAAAATCCGTTCCCGAAAACGGGAACGGACCATGAACTAAAAATCACGGCCAATTATCCAGAACAAAATTTTCGCAAATATACACCGTGAACTATGGTTCACGGCTGTGGTTCACGAATATAGGAACTCTTTTTTTTTCCGTGCATCTCTAACAGCCACGGGTGTCCAACCTGCCCATGCTCAAGGGCATAGAGACAACTCGCAGAATCAGAAAATACAACAGCCTGAGACCCATTTGCTAGCCTACAAGCTTGCAGGAGAGCATAGGCCTCAGCTGAGAAGATACCACAGAGACCGGGTAACCGGCCGCAGCAGCTTATGTCCTCCCCAGACACCCCATAACCAACCTCCTCTTCGATTAATGAACCGTCCGTAAATAGCTTGAGCCTTCCCTCGTATGAGGCAGCGACCTCCCTAAATGCAGCTTTCGCCACACTAGAGCTAGCCCCCGCCCCGCACATAGCTTTAACCCTCCAATCAACTTTCGGGGCAGTAGTATCCCATGCCCGTTGCCACAGCCTAGCTCGCTGGGCTAACGTGGGAAGATCTACTCCCGTCAAGTCGCTCCACCATTCTCTCGCCCTTGCAACCGTGGGCCTGTCATTGAGAATGGGATCCCTTTCTAGGAGCCTTACCGCCTTGGTGGCCAGGTCTTCGGTGACAACATTCACCAAAGGAACCTTTCCATTCTCCACCAACAGAGAAGCTATTGGTGAAGACCTCAGCGCTCCACTACAAATTCTGTACGCCTCATTGTACTGAGGTTCCAGAATCTTGAGCAGGGAGACACCACCCCTGCTCCACAGTTCCGCCCCGTAAAGGACGCTAGGAACAACCAGAGCCCTAGCAACCTTGGTCAATGTACTACGATGTACCAAGCAGTTTCATCTCGCGTACGGCCTTGACCGCATGCTCACCGATACTAACATAAGGCAGGTTCGGTCTGTGATGATGACCAAAGCAGACGTGCAGCAGTTTGGATTTCTCGGGGGAGATCACAAACCCAACACCATCTGCCCAGCCAACGACAGACTGAACTGCATCCTGCATCTTGTGCCTAACCACCCTACCGTATTTACCTAACACGATTAGGGTAATATCATCGGCATATACAATGATGTATACTTCCTTGGGAATGCGTTCAAACACTGAGTTCATCGCAATGAGAAACAGTGTAACCGAAAGGACAGACCCTTGCGGGATGCCATTCTCCAACAACCTCGAGGTAGAGGTTGCGCCAGCGTTCAATACTCGGAACCTACGGTTCTGTAGAAAGTTTTATACGTAGTTAAACATACATCCTTGGAAGTCCCAGCTCTTGAGGGAAGTCAAGATAGGAAGCTTCCATGTCATATCATATGCCTTGGACAAATCGAGGGAGACTACATCTACATGCAAATCTTCCGATGAGGCCTTGTCCAATAAATGATCGAGCTCAGAGAAGAACGTCTCCGACTCATAGCCGCATCGAAATGCGTGTTGCCGTGGGTGGATCCGTCCTTGCCTCTCCAGCTCGGTTGACAGACGACGGTTAACCATCTGCTCGAGTGTTTTTCCCATGCAGCTCAGCAGGGTTATCGGTCGATAACCCTCTGTTAGGGTTTTATTCTTCCCAGGTTTGGGAACAGTAATAACCAACCCTTCTTTCCACTCGTCCGGTATCTGGCCGGAAAGCCAGACTTCGTTCATAGTGTCAAGAAGAGCCAATCGGCCGGCAAGGGGTAATCTCCTAAGCAGGGGATACCCGATGTCGTCAGGGCCCGCAGCCTTACCAAGGCCGCGGCGCAGGGCCCAGTTGAGCTCTTCAAGCGCGAATACCCTGTTGTAGTCTTTAACTAGACTACACTGCCTGTCACGGGAGTAGCGGTACTCCCCCTCAGCCAATGACTCTACACGCAGGAACTCATCACTGTGATTGCTGTTTGCCGACACCTTGGCAAATTGATCAGCAAAGGCTTCAATGATAAGTCCTGGGTCTTTCGTGTAATCGCCATCCAACTTAATAACCCTCTCAACATGTCTGTTCTTACCACCGACAGACTTTACCTTTCGCCATAGCTCACCAGAGCTAGTGGTTCCCGATATGTCTGCGGTGAAAGCAAACCATGTATCCCGCTTTGCAGCTTTGATTACGCTTCTTCAATCTATCGGCCCTAGAAGGATCATCAAGCTGCAACCTACGCAGCGCCTTAGACATTTACGTCTAGCCTTAATCGCCGTATGAACTTCTGTCCCCCACCAAGGGACAGTTTTCATACCTCCTCTCCCTCCAGCCTTTGGGATGTGACGATGAGCGGCCTTACTCAAGATTTGGGTCCAGTCACCTGGTCTCAATATCCTGTCATCACCAGGCAGTTGGCGACAGACTTCTTTGCCAAAGCTGTCCCAATCTGCCTTCTCAAGGTTCCATCTCAGCCTTGTCACAGTAGGACAATGAGATAGGAAAATGATCGCTTCCGTGTAAGTCATCGTCAACCCGACAGATAAACTGGCTGGCTACATCCCAAGAGGCTATGGCCAGATCAATTACGGACTCTACCCCGGTGGTGGGATCGAACCGAGTCGGTCTGCCATCGTTCAGCACTGAACAACCCAACGTGTCCAGTAGCTGATACAACCTCTCACCACGAACGTCCGTCTTATGTGATCCCCAGGAGGGGTGATGCGCATTCAGATCGCCCACTATCACATAAGGGACAGGCAGCTGCGAGATGAGATCTTGCAGTTTTCCGATGACGTTCACTTCCTGGCCAACCCTATTTCTCGGAGCCATGTATAAGCTAAAAACAGTCAGCTTATACGGAAACTGAATGGTTACCGCGGTGGCCTCCAGTTTAGTATCCAACTGCTCTACCTTATGTGGTATATCTTCTCTAATAGCCAATCTAGTGCCGTGGATGTAGGCATTAATGTGAGGCTTAATATACCACTTATATCTACCACCGAGATAGTTTGGAGGTAGATCTGCTACCTTGGCCATCGTTTCTTGGAGAGCGACGACACAAGGGTTCAGTTTCTTTGTCAATAGCTGGATCTCAGATAACTTTGATCGCAACCCATGGACATTCCATTGCAGTATTACGTTCGATGGCTCTTTACCATTCTGTTGTGGGACATCAGACATGGTAACTACTTTTTACCGGCAACAGCGTCGCTTTCGCGCTCCGATACCGAGTCAATAGGGGGAGAAGGTGCTGTATTTTCTCCTTTTTTCCGGCTTTTCTTACCTCGAGTGTCCTCGAGGCCGGTGGTCTGCTTCCGTTTCCTACGGGTCACGGGAGCAGTAACCTCGCTCTCATCAGAGTCGAGGTTAACGCCAACTCTTTCGAGTTGTCCAACAAGGGAAGCGCATTCCATCTCAAGGCGAGTCTTGGACTCCTTGAGCTGTTTGATCTTCCCCTTGCCAAGGGCGACCTCCTTACGTAGACTTTCCACCAACTTTTCCAGGAGCTGTTTGTCCTTATCGGTTGGTGTTTCGGCATCAGGTAAGGGCTCGGTGCCAACCTCTTGGGTTAGCACTTTGCCCTCCCTACCAGTAGTCTTTCCACTCTTGGTAGCTACTTGCGTAAGACCGGCTGGTGGACTAGCACCAACCCCAGTACTCTTGCACTGGGTAGTCCCCTTTTTGCCGGCCTTGAGTAACGGAGGGTTAATATTATAGCGTAGGAAATGAAGATATACGAAGAACCAGGTCCGAAATTGAGTAGCTAGAATTTCATAAATACGGTGGGTGAGCCCGTTGTGGAAGAAGTAAGACAATTTATTAATTAAAGTAATAAATAAACGATGAACATACAATTTGTATACCGTAAGACAGGGTAACATTGAGCCAAAACTGATTTTTTCCTTGATGCTAATATTGCCAATTCAGAGAAAATTAGCATTTGGCGTCAGATTTGACAACCGAAATTGACAATCGTCACTGACAGTCAATGTCAATGAAACTTTGAAGCACTGAACCAAAACTATTCGCATAAGGCCATGTCCTCATGACAACGCGATAAGCATAACAAAACAATAATAAAACAGATGAAAGTCCGCAGTCAAAACGGAAGAAAAATTAAGTTTGTGTGAATTTATTGCATTACAGCTGCGCCATCCCCGATTGGCCACATAAAGATTGAAGAAAATAAAGAGTAAAACATTTTAAATACAAAGTGATGCAGTCTATAATCGAGCTGGCAATTCAGCCACCAGCCGTTCAACCCACCAATCATGCCTACAAATACACCAGAAGTGCATCCTGCATTCCAGCCTGCAATCCATTCCAATAAGGTAAACCGGATAAATGTGTATAGCGATCTAGCTATATAAATTATGTTTAAAGCCGTCAACCAACCGTTAATTCAAAACTTTCAAAAAATCATTCGTGGTAAAATGCTTGATATTCAAGACAAACAGAGGCCTTAGATTTCCACAGAACCTCACAAATAAGGGCAGGACATGAGGTTTGAAAATCAGACGTAATCGATTCGGTTGCGATAAGTTATGTCAAATATGCTAGAACCTGTGCCAGAACGCATTTCAGAAGAATTTATTTTGGCAAGCTCTTAATTTTATAGAAGTTTGGAGTCTACAATTCATTTAATAATATGTTTTTGTGTCAGTGTTTGTATTGAATGACCGATTCTTTCTGAAAATTCGATGAATGCTAAGATCTCTGTGAAGTGGCAATATCTTGAATATACAGAAAATATGTCCCTTGAACTCCTGTAGTTAATTGTAGATAGCATTAACCAGGTGTTTTATTTAAATAGTGCCATAAAGTTAAGTGACATAATTAGCAGCAAAAACACGGTTTAAAAAATGTCCATAGACAAACAAAAGTTTGAACACACTTTAATGTAGATGGACGAGGGTTACACGGGATCTTTAATCATACATAAAAAGTACATTTTGATCATAACCAAGTGTACTTATAATAACTAAATAACATTATAGATATAAATTAATTGTAATCTAAGGCACGAACAATTTTGATTTTTTTACCCAAATTCCAACCCCACTTACGGTAATTAAGGCTATAGCATTCAACCTCTATTTTTTCAGAATAATATTACATTGCTATTAAACTGTATACATTTTTCAAAAGGTCGTTCTCCATTAATAGGAACACTGTTCCAGTAGTACTGTTAGTTAACAACTTTGGTTCCTATAATTTTTGTTGGGGGGAGTTGAACCACTGCGTCCATTATTTGAACTTCACCGTTTCCTATAATAGTGGAGCGCATTGGTTTCTTATGGATTCCACTGTTAAGCAGTTCCAGGCCAAATAGCGAAAAAATTCATAAATTTTAAATGTCACCTCTCAGAGCTCCATGAAACATCGCAAAATTGTTCGCTACAGACAATGAACTAAGTTTGTGCAGGAATTTGGCCATTTTGATTCTCGTCCTATTTTCAAAAATGGCATATTTGCTATTTTTCAATAAATCCTAGCATGAAAATAGCTCATCTAATCGAATTGATGTCTGAGACAAAGTTGTAGGGAACTGGTTTGCTTTTTTAGAACAAAATAGATACTGAAAAAAAAATCAAATATTTTCCTTAAAAAAAATTATTAAAAACTTCAATTACAAAATATGTGCATTTTTTAGATTTCTAAGCACATGTTTATTTGAAAGCTTATTAAACATGCTAACTTTTCTTAAGTGGACACCATGGAAACTTCAAAATTTACTTAAATCGTAGAACATAAACTTTTAGTAAAATTTTTTGATCTCTTTTTACACAATAATATTTTTTATTATTATCTCTATTATGGAAACACACAATATAAATGTTGTTTTTTTTTGTGCATATGCAATGATTTTCTGGACTAAAAAGAATATTTTCAGCATAAAAAATATTTAAGGGTTGTTACCGCAAAAGTGCGAAGTAGGCTCTGCCCGCAAACAGTCGGTTTTAATTTCGCTGTCACAAATTCCGTGTTTCCGCGTGCTTTTTGGCTTTTACCAAGGCAAAAAGTAAATCGTTTTCATTATTATCATGTGTATATAGATGCATCATGATTGATTTTTCAGTGTTTTAATATTGTTAATTCAAGAATTCTGTTTGAATTGTTGTGTTGCTGTAGCGTCGTGCTAGCGTGTTTCGGTGCTACGCCTCCACTCCCGGAAGCAACGGTTGCCGTGTATTTTTACGTATTTATTATTGGCGTTCTGCTCCCTGGACGATAACCGGGAAAGACGATTTTGCAGGTTAGACTACGATGCTTCCGCGTCGAGGACACAATACATAAGCGGTGCGATCTAACTGATTACAACTAGATATCAAAATATGAAATGCATCCTACGAAATACGTGCCATCTACAAAGTAGGAATTGCTTTGATGATGGAAGTGTACACGCAGTACTAATATACATTTTATATCGGTACTACGTGTATGTGGGACATGTTGTAAGTGAAAGTAACCTCGGAATGGACGTGAGTGACCAGGCATTCTGAAATGGGTTACTGAATCTCAACAGCGCTATCACCTTTCAACTTCCGGGCTAAAATTGTTTGCAATGGGATCAGTATAAGATAATAAAAGCCGGAGACGAACCAGCCCAGTGCTGAAAGTCTCCTTAATAAAGATAAAAAAAAGAGATAATAAAATATTATATTGCAAACATTGTTCCATAAAAACACTGCCGAACAGTGGAAGTTGGATTATATTTACAAACATACATTTAAGGGTTGTGTCCTAAACACGACCGCAGTATGAGCTAGAACTACGCAAAATTGACGTATTTCATGCGATGATCGATTCTTTTCATCGCTTTCCTCATTTTCTTATAACTCACCTGGATTATAAGCTTTGCAGTGGCTGGCAAATAACTGGGATAATGCGTACCACCGGTACTTTGCGTACTTGAAGGTTAGACCCTTCACGCAAGTGAAAGTGGTCCTTAGCCTCTTGCCCAGTAACTCCTATCCCTTCCTCCCCGCGGCGCCGGCTGTGGTACGAGTAACCTTAGGGAAGATCGGGTAACTAACCCCGGTGGAAATTTTGGTCGTATGCTGACAGGAAAGGGCTCCCCCTGCATCCTTTTCGGAGGATGTGGTTTACAAAACCCGAGCGTTTGTTCTCCATGTTAGAGGCGACTCAAACAGCGTCTGATGCCGTCCAGCGGCTGAATACGAAATGCTTCTCCCCGAAAGCTATACCCAAGATGGCAGTCCCATCACGGCGGATAGGAGACCTTAGGGCAACCATCTACTGTCTCCGAAACCTTCAAATTGTTACAGAAACCTATAGTGAAAGATTACGAACTGATTTCATGGCAACGACTTTTAGCGCTAAACAACGGACAAGAATTGGAACATGGAATGTACTGACGCTAGCCCAACAAGGTAGTGAGGCCCGCCGTATGAAGCTAGAAATTCTGGGACTTAGTGAAGTCCGCTGGCCGAACGTTGGAGAACATAAGCTGCCTTCGGAACAGGTACTTTTATATTGCGGTATGCGAGGTATAACGCTCCGCGACATCGTGACACAGGCTGCGCTCATCAAGTGGGAACCTATTAATAAGAGAATAATCGTTGCCAGATTCAGAACACTGGTCCGAAACCTTACCATAATACAATGTTATGCGCCAACCGATGCTGCCGAATTGCAGGACAAAGAGAACTTTTACAGTCAACTGAATGCTGCCGTGGATAAGACTCCAAGAGGTGATATCAAGATCAACACAGGCGTCTTCAATGCGAAGATCGACTCCGACAACTCGGAGCCGATCTGCGCATTATGGGACGCCATGGTCTCGGAGATATGAGCGAGAACGGCGAGCTGCTTGCAGAGTTTTGTGGCAACAACGACTTGGTGATCGAGGGTTCGTTCTTCCCCCATCGCCCAGTGCATAAAGTCCCATGGGTCTCAAATCGACCACATCTGCATCAGCCGAAAATGGAGACGGAGCCTTCTTGATGTTCGGAATAAACGCAGCGCTGACATCGCGTCTGACCATCATCTCCTGGTCGGTGAGATCCACCTACGCATTGCGTGGGTTCAACGGCGGGAGGAGAGACTCGGGCGGCGATCGTCCGTCGAAGAACTCAAGGCTCGCGCAGCAAATATTCCGGAAGGTGGTAGTGTAGAAGCACAGTGAACGAGCATCAAGAATGCCTTTATTGAAACAAGCGGGAACAACCTGGGTGAGCTGCGCACTCAGAGGAAGGTGTGGATCACCGATGAAACCTGGAGAAAGATCGAGGAGCGGAGAGAAGCAAAACCCGTGATAGAGCGAGCAAGGACCCGAGGAGCCAAGAACGAGGCCCGTCAGCGGTATTCGGCTCTAGAGAGGGAAGTTAAGCGCTCCTGTATACGGGACAAGCGAGCGTGGGTGGATTCACTGGCTGATGAAGGGAAGAAAGCCGCAGCAACTGGCGATATCCGCCTCCTCTATGATGTTTCACGACGCCTGAGAGGGGCAAGGATGAACCCAAGGATGCCTGTGAAAGACGCGACTGGACAGTTGCTCACCAACCCCACTGACCAGTTGAAACGTTGGTTTGAGCACTTTGAACAACTTCTCGAAGTTTCAACGGTCAACCAACCATCAACATCTCGGCATGATCCGCCAAGGGTGAGGCGCGTTACTCGTATCAACACTGAAGCTGGAGGAGCTGAAGGAGAAAGAAGCAGCCATCCGAAGTATGAAGTCCAACAAAGCCCCGGGGGTCGATCACATATCAGCAGAGATGCTTAAAGCTGACCCCGTGATAGCCTCACAAATGTTGCATCAACTATTCGTCAATATCTGGGACACCGCGACTTTTCCGGCCGACTGGATGCAGGGCGTCTTGGTAAAAGTCCCCAAGAAGGGGGATCCAACTGTATGCGACAACTGGCGAGGCATCATGTTACTGTGTATTGTTCTCAAAGTTCTGTGTAAAGTTATCCTGAATCGGATACTGGAGAAGATCGACGCGACTCTCCGACGACAGCAGGCAGGACTTCGTGCTGGAAGATCCTGTGTGGACCATATTGTCACGCTCCGCATCATCTTGGAGCAGGTCAATGAGTTACAGGGGTCCCTTTATTTGGTATTCATTGACTACGAAAAAGCTTTCGACCGTCTCAATCACGAGAATCTGTGGGGTGCTCTGAGACGCAAGGGAGTCCCTGATAAGATCGTGAACCTCATCGAAGCGTAGTACGAGGCTTTCTCATGCAGAGTGTTGCACAACGGAGCTTTGTCTGACCCGATTCGGGTAATCGCGGGTGTGAGGCAAGGATGTATATTATCACTGCTACTGTTCCTCATCGTAATCGACGAGATCATGGTTGGAGCCGTTGACCGTGTACCGAACCGCGGGTAGCTGTGGCAGCATATTACTATGGAGCATCTCAACGACTTCGATTTGGCTGATGATGTTGCGTTATTAGCACAACGGTGCTCTGACATGCAGAGTAAGCTCGACGACCTTGTGGAACGCTCCTCTGAAGCAGGTCTAACCATCATCGTCAACAAGACCAAATCGTTGGATGTCAACACGGAAAACCGTTACAATTTCACGGTAGCTGGGCAGGCAGTAGAGAAAGTCGAAAGCTTCCAATATCTTGGCAGCCAGATAGCGTCGGATGGCGGCATCATGAGCGACATAGGTGCACGGATAAAGAAGACAAGCACTGGACTGGAATCCAGCAGGACATCGCAGCAGAGGCAGATCCAGAGACTCATGGCGGTGGAGCCTAAACAGTGAAATTAAGAACGTTGACCGAAATTTGACTTGACACAGGTCAAGGCCAAAGCTAGAAATCGCCCAGGATGGAAATCTTTCACAAATACCCTTTGCACCCCTGGAGGTGCGCAAGATCGTTAAGTAAGTAAGTAAGTAAGTGTACAAGACATTCTTATTCGCTTTCAGGGGAAATTATGCAAGGAGAAATCAATCAGTTTAAATCGAGGTTTTAACTTGCTAAACTTGTAAGCTCATATACTTTAACTATAACTTTTTGCATCGTTCACAGATTTGAAATAAAGTTTGAAGGAACTTGTAAGAAATTCACAAAACATCTGATAAACTCACAGATCTTTTGAGAAGTTTATAGAACTGATTTGGAGATGTTTTTTTCCTGTAGTATTGGATTTGAGTAAGTGGGGGTTATTCCGGAAGTCGAAGTGACTTTGGTCACCAGTGAAGTGAGAAAAGTCACGGCGTGGTGACGTAACTTTTCTCACGTCACAAGTTACAGCAGTCATTTTGACTCTTGGAATAACCCTAGAAAAAAGAAGAAGCATAGGGTAAATGCAACAACCATTGATACATTTTAACCATTTTGAGCCGATACCATAGCATCTTGAACTATAAGGGAGCATTCCAGTTGCTGCATAATTGAAACCCCTGAGGTTTTCAAGGTGATCTCATATCACTCGGTATTATTTTAAATAATTTCTGAGCAACCTGGCATCTTTGAATGTGATTTGAGTTATTGGGCAGTTCAGCATGATACGTGATCAAACTGAAGTCCAAAACACATTATCTTGAGGATATTTTGGAGATCTATGATCAGTTGGAGGTCTTTTGAATAACTGCTGCGCAACCTGCTATGATGTGACAATATCTGAGACATGTGATATGAATTGTTGGTCAATTAATTTTTTTCGACGAATCTGTTAAAATTAAGACTTCATCATTTTTTTCAAAATATCACTATTGAAAATTTAACGGATGTGCAACTGTTGCTATAAAAGTATCACCATTTGCCTGCCAAAATAGATTTCCCTAACACATATTTCAAAGTTGGATTCCAGCCGGTCTCACCAAACGGGGTTTATTAAATCACCGCGTGGTGAGCGGTGGAGTTCTCCAGTACACAACGAAAGGCTGCATGCAAGCAGCGAGCTGCAACCCACATGGGCATCTATGCAAAGAGGAAGAAGCTGCACCGCTATTTATCGGAATCAGTAGCTCTTCGTGAGTCGCTGTGGGTCATCTATACCACGTGCGTCATACTAAAGAGTATACACAGAGAGAACCCGGCTCAAATTCCTATTCCTAGACAAAACACAAGCTCCTGCTGCAGTCAACAAACCAGATTTATTATATAAGACCAGGTAGTCATATGTCACCATTGCGTATAACCTCATAGGGCTGTCCATTGTAGTTTTTTTTTAATATATAGATAACTTAGCTATGCGTCAACAAACTGCAGACTTCTGGAACTCCACTGTTTGCCGAAATCTGAAAGGATTGGGTCTCCATTTGGTCACCATTTCACAATCCACCTTTAATTTCACTTCCCACATTTTAACAATTATTCATTACTTCAAATTTGAATTAAATTTCAAACGTAAAACGTAAGCGTGCTTCTTCATTTACTTCAAAGGAAGGGGGAAAGGGATTTTTGTCAGTGCCATTTTCCAGCGAAATTATTCCCAATCATAAGAGATTGTAGAAGTGACGAGACTCTCTTTGTCATTATGCCTTCTGGGGGATGAACCGCTACAGAAAGTCCACATGGCTTTTGAGAGATGTCCATAGTTTCAGGGAAGTCCAAATGAACTAGTCAGAGTCACCACGCCCCGCAGAGTAGGTCAGAATTAACTAGAATTAAGTATTAACTTGATGGCCATAGGATCCGGACCTAGAGTCAATTGTATGGGTAAGGAGCATTGCAGTGATAATGTACGGTGTCAACAACACCCCGGTGCCCAACGACCCTACCATTCTTCAGATGTATCTGCAATCGCAGCTGTTTCTCCAGCATAACACCCCGGTACGATTGATTGTTAATCAATCAGTCAGCTTATACTATGTACTGAACTCGGATTCGATTGACTGTGGAGGTCTCTTTACGCTCTTTCGCAACTGTTCGTATCACCGATGGCAACAGCAACATTAAGAAAGATGCTGCTATCAGAATTGTAAAGGTAACCATACCGCGCACCGGAGGTAACCGAGTCAATCTGAATCGTGGTCTTAATGAACGCAAGGATAAAAATTATGAAGGAACAACAGGCAGATACAAGGAGGAGGTAATCATTAAACGACTGCAACTAGTATCGAGATTCTGGACCGACATTTGGATAAACCATGAACGAAGTAGGGGGGGGGGGGTAGTCAGACGAATTAAGTACCTAATCATGACTGCTGACACTGGGAAACTGCAGGTCTATTGCTGCTACTACTACCGCCGGTGTGCATTTTAGGTCGAATCCTTCCTATTTTTCAGATGGTAACGGGTGTTCAATAATAAATGAGAATTTTTTCAGTCACATAGATAGTAAAAAAAAAGGTATTTTCAACGAATTCAGTATTTTTTTATTAAAAACATAATGTTTATTCTTTAAAAAAACGTTCTTTTGAAGAATAAACATTATGTTTTTAATAAAAAAAATGCTGATGTTGTTAAAAAAAAATTTTTTTTCACTAACTATATGACTGAACAAAAAAATCTCATTTTTTATTGAACACCCGTTAGCATTGCCTGATTAGCGTGATGATATTGCAAACAAGATTCATCTTCCACTTGCCGGTTGGGTACTTCGTTATGGCAAACGTCTACCAGAATGACACACGGTAAAGAACAGAGATTAGTGACGTTTAACGCACGCATACTAGCTGGTGGATCACTGTGTGAAGTTGCTTATTATTTTCCTCTGGCTAACCTAGAAAATGTATGAAATTAGATCTGTCAAAATGAGATAACAATTTGTTATGTATTTTTCTCGGATATTCACTAACACGCTCTCATTGTTCCAATACAACTGGACGTAGAAATCTCTACTGTCTTCTCTTGGATGGACAGCTTCTGCCATCAGTCACCCTTCTCCTTCTCACGGAGGGGCTAATCTTCGAATACCACTTCCTTGAAGCGGATGACCGGCAACTAGCTCGTTGAATATTATCCCGACTTTCTTCCGTCCTTGACTTGAAAATGTAAACACACAATCTCAAAAGTCATAAGTGAAGGGCTGCCAAACTCATGGGTTACTGAGACTGATAGCTTGATTGCCACACTTTGGCACGTTCAGCACAACGCTTGACCTAGCTTTCGGCACAGATAAAGCACTCGGCACAAATTGGGATGTGCAGAGTTGAATACCCCTTGACTCGAACGATAACTCAAATGATGTTAAGCAAAAAACCATACAAATTTTATTAGGATACCAGAGCGATAGAGTTGAACATCATCAGCATATAAGTGATATTTGCAATAAGTCAACACGTTTGGACTTGGGACGGGAATTGACAATTGGGTAGCGATTTCGAGCCAATTAGCTGCCAAATGCAAGCCAGTTTGCTGGTAATTGGTTGATTTGACAGAGGGATCACAGCAATCTGGCTGGCAGTCAATGGCGTTGTTAGATGTTTACTGCGTCTTTCATGCGATGTATGTTGTAACCCAAATTAAATTGTAAAACTCAACAATCCTGACTTCATTTGTCAACTCCGTCAAACACCACGCACAAATTTTTGAAGGACATTCTTCAAAACCATTAAGAAGATCGAGAAGCTCTGTCTAGTCCCGTCCCGGGATTGGGCTAAGGTCAGAAAAGGTATCAATTGCTGTGTATGAAAGTATGGTACGGTAGAGAGCTACTTCGGCCTAATCGCCCATTTTGGGCCTATCGAGCAGAAAACTTCAAATAAATCCATGATTTCAGAATTAACAAGTCAATTATGCGTTTGGTACGATGCTTTAGTTAATAAGCTACCGAACGAAGTCAATGAGAACGCGTGATATGAAGGTTTGCACCCATTAATCCCAAAAACAAAAAAAGCGCTCCGACCGAATCATTTTTTATCTTCATCTGATAGGCCGAAGTGAATTCATTGGCGTTTCAAAGGCGTTTCAATGCGTTAGGCCGAGTTTAGAATCCGTAGGCCGAGTTTGGCGTCAAGAAGCAGTGTTAGACTTTTAACAATATCTCAACAATTTGTTTCTCTTTATCAAATCTTACGGTATGTACGGAAAGGTAAATAAATTTGGAAGCCATCAGTAATAATAACATTCCGTTTGGTGCTAAACTGCGCTAGATTAAGAAAAAGTAAGTGCGGGTTGTGCTTAATAGGCCGGAAATGGGGTGGTTTACCCTATGTAGAACAAATTTCCTAATATCGAACCTGTAGACTAAGGGAACTAAAAGCAAGTTCAGGAAAATGTCCAAACATATTCACAGATCCTTTTCGGCCAAACTCAGTAAACAGCATCCAACTGAACGTGTCAGAAATGCCTCTAGAATGACCGACTAATTCGTAAATCCTAAAAATCATGCTTGCGACGACAAGCCCTAACAACTCACTCAGTGCCGTCTCCGTCTTTGGGAAACAGCTACCAAATCCTAATTTATAACCCCACAAGCAACTTGTACCAATCTGCGATGAAAAATGACCGACTGTGTACAGCTTTGCGAACGGAAAATTTGTAACACCCTACGAAATCCCGCTCGACAGACGCATACCACCTGTGCTTTTCTTTATATGGCCCGCTCCTCGTCATTGTCACCCGAGAAAAGCAAAGAACAAAAAGAGGATGCAAAGAAAAAGGAAACCTCATCACTACTGCCGCAACTTCTCCGTCCCAGTCGCAGAGCATACTTTGATTGTCAAACTCTGCACTGGCGGCCCCCGGACCGTGACCGAATACAGAAAAAGAAACCAAAAAAAGCGAATCGCAGCAGGTGGAGGAGGGGGAGGCATTTGAAAATTCCACTGTCATACATGCGACAGCGAAAAAAAAAATCGAAAGAAAAGCAACCGAGGAGGAAACGAACAACAAAAGACATACTACAAAAACCTCGTTTCACGACAACGCACAAATTCCGGTTCAGCGGCAGCTTCTTCCATTCCTGCCATTACATTTCCGCAACCGAACTGCTGCCCGAGAGAAGGCGAAAAAAAAAGAGAAACATGCCCATTTTCTCGCCATGTCTTTCCACTTTGCGCCAAAAGCAAGATAAATGGCTTTAATAGTCATCATTTAAATGAGCTTTTTTTTTCATTCGTGGCCTACATTGTCCGCTCGGGGCAGGAAGGAATTTTCATTATTAAGAGATTGTATGGGCCAAAGCCGCCGAGGATCGATTCGGTCGGTACGTGATAACACGCCAAAGCCATGACACGACCGACCGACCGACCGCCGATGATCATGCAATCTTCGTGTTTCGCTTGCGGGGAGGGGTCCCCACCGCCTCACACTCCTGTTGATCGAAAAGTCACGCCACTCATCGTTCATGTCGTCGTTATCATTTTAAACGACTGTCAGGCTACCCTACCGCACCGCTGACTGGCTGGAGTGGGTCTGTGTGTGTGTGTTTGTGTGGAGGTGAAGTGGGTAAACCACCATCGTCGAGCTCGTGGGAAAAGTGGGTGGCAGCACTTGGATGTAAAAAGCACACACTACACTACAAAAGGAGACTCGTCTCTTTAATGACACTCTGGCACCGCTGTTTTCGAGCAGTAGGCGGTGGAGTGCAGCGCGAAATGTGTATGTAATATCAAACGATGTCAAGTGAGCGAGTGAGTGAATGAGTGAGTGAGTGCGGAGTTTAGTTGACGAGTTAAGCGAGTGAGTGGGTGATTGTGGTGGGGAGGGGAGCATTAACGCAAATGCGAGGCGATTACTGCATGAGAACTTCTCACATGGTAGCTGCCATGGTTTCGGGAAGGGAAACAGATGTGGCGGGTCGAGTCTGGAATTGGGAGAGATTCAGAACAAACGGAAAATAGAAGTTCAATGAGCTTCTGGGATGAACATCGAGTAGAATCTACTTGTCTCCATTTCAAATGCTAAAACTTTTTGGTTTTCGCCGTTTGATGGATTCGACTGATGGAAGTTTGATTTCCATTAAAGTCTTTATTCTTGTGCATCGGATCATAAGGAGCGAAAATCAAACAGTTGAACAGTTGAATGGATAATGTGGAAATAGCTCCTTTTGTCAACCTTTTATGAGGTGCAGAGAATAATAATAATAATAATTTAATAAACTTTGCAGGAACTTGATTTTGTCAGAAAGGTTTTACAATAGGGTGGGTCAAGATTGTATGGTGGATCACAACCCCCACTGCTCTCCCTATGTATATTGAGGCCCCCAACAACGGTGTCAAATTTTAACGAATTCGGTTCTGGATTTGTGGGAGAATATGGGATATGCATCGAACCTATCCCAAACAATTTTGTTGAACATGGCCCGTCATTGGTGAATTCATATCTTTCGATGGATAATTCGTCGAGTGAGGATCAAGATATGATCACTGTATTACAATGGAACTATCGTAGTTAGACCTAAATTAGACTCGTTCAAATATTTGATTCACAATTCTGATTGTGATATATTTGCACTCTGTGAAACTTGGCTTTCTTCTGAAGAGGAACTAAACTTCCACGATGTTAACATTATCCGCCTGGACCGAGATGATTCATATGGTGGCGTACTTTTGGGGATCAAAAAGTGCTACCCCTACTATAAAATCTCAATCCCAACAAACTCAGGAATTGAAATTGTCGCTTGCCAAATAAATGTGAAGAACAAGATCTTTGCAAAGCTTCTGTATATGTCCTTCCAAGGACTTTCATAAACCGCCGTCAGCTTTGGAGTTCAGTTACTATTCTCTCATCTCCAGTTCTAATACTAGGCGATATGAGCTCACACGGTACTTGCTGGGGCGAATCATACGATGACTATAGAGCGGGTATTTTCTATGATTTATGCGACGATTTCAACTTGCCTATCTTGAACACTGGTTAAGCAACACGAATAGCAAAACCTCCTGCTCGGGTCTTGATATATAATTGTGCTCTAACTCACTATCATTAGATTGTCTGTTGAAGGTAATCAATGATCCCCATGGTAGTGATCACTTGCCAATTATTATTTCAATCAAATGTGGTCGTCAAAAATCAAACCAGTCAATTCAAGTTTCTTTAGACCTCACGGAGGTAGCTCTTTATATTGACACTACTGATCCTCAGCCACCATTGGAAGAGTATAGTTTTTTTACCGAACTGATCTACAAAAGCGCATTAGAAGCTCAGAAACGACGTGATCCAAGTGCATCCTTCAAAAGAAGACCCGCCACCCCTGGATGAGATGACAAATGTACAAAGTTGTATCTTGACAAATCCGATGCCTTTAAAGATTATCGTAGACATGAAAGATCTGAGCTTTTTGAAAAAAAGAAGAATACTACTCTCAATGAATATTCGACTTCTCTAAAAAGGTTTGTCCAGATTGTATCCCAGCACAACCGACTTTACGGAATACAGCCCAAAGTAACTTTCATCGAATAACTCTGCTCCGGGAAGCGATATTATCAAATTCGACCTTCTGGAAAACCTCCCCGATATCGCTAAATGTCGATTACTCAACCTGTATAATTCCTCTATGGAACTCAATACAGTTCTACCAGCATGGAGACAGGTTAAAGTAATAGCTATTCAAAAGCCTGGTAAACCACCGTTTGATCACAATTCTTACCATCCGATCTCTATGTTATCATGCCTGAGGAAATTATTAGAAAGAAAATATCCTGTCAAGGCTTATTGGGTTGAATCAAACAACCTGCTTTCAAATACTGCATTATGAAATCATGAATTTCCATATCGAAATCATGAATCATTTTTATGATTTCATGGGACGGCAAGTTTTTTGATTTCATGATTTTTTATTCATGAAAATGGAATCGGATTTTTTCCCCGTTTAGATAGCAGCTTCTTTTATCGATCTCTGTGCTGAAAATACATGGGAATGTTTTTTCATGGCCGAGGGGATACAAGGAGAAAGTCGACCTAATGCAATGTTCAGCTTGAATTGTTTCGCTTAGTTGTAGCAATGTAAAAAAAAAATCGATGAAGAGAATCGATCATTGCAAGAAGGCCCTTTTGAACGCTCACTGTCGAATTTCAGTACCAAGCACTGAAAAATTCTCTTCCTTTATTTATGCTAAAAGATAAGCATTGTAAGTCCCTCCTACTTATAGAATTTTGCAATCGAACGGCTTGCTATGCCTCGCCCCCATCAACAAAAAATCTGGGATTTAATAAACCGTTCTATAGCATAATTTTCCAAATAGTGTCGCCCCCTTTTTGCGTCCTGGCAAGTTTACTTGAAGTTTCAAACACGAAACAAGTGGTGCGTAAACGTGCCAATGAGACAGCAGCGGGCCTTTCAAAGAAGGTGCTAATCCCAGGTGCCCAGCGCGTCGCAGGATGACGCCGGAAAACGAGTACTGCAAGCTAACCAGTATGCAGTACTCCCGGAAGAAAATGGCGATGGTGACGCCGTTCCCATTGCTAGAAGAGAGCGGATTCCACCGCTTTTCACGCCGATGAAGGATGTTGCCAAGCTGGGTGCCGAACTGGCAAAACACAAGCTGCTGCCTCGCTTCAAGCTTTGCAGCATCGGTACCAAAATCATGTGCTCCAGCCTGGATGAGTACAAACAAATAGGATGTTTCCTGAAGGAAAACAACCTGGACTTCTTCACGCATGATCTGTCTTCCAAGCCACTGAAGGTGGTTTTGCGTGGATTACCGTCGTTCGAGGCGGCTGCGGTGAAGTCCGAGCTGGAGCGGCTTGGGCTCAAGCCTGAGGCAGTGTATCCGATGAAGCGGCGTTCCAACCACATCAACAGCTTCCGTGATCAGTTGTTCCTGGTGCACTTCACGAAGGAATCCACCAGTCTTGCGGCTCTGAGATCCAAAATCCGGGACCTGCTTCAGGTGATCATAAGTCTGATGTTACGCAGTGTATGAACTCCGTAATCATCGTTCACCTCCTGTACTCACCGAAGTCCAGTACTCAGCTCTCCAGGCCCGTCGACATATTCCGAACCTAGCCCTGCTTCCGCTCAACAACCAACAAGCTAATCCTGCGAGTGTTCCCAACTGTCATCACGCTAATGCTGCGGCCCAGCCAATTCCAGTTTCATCCACCGCCCCTGGTTTATCATACGTTGGTACTTTCTCAGGTGAGCCTGTCGACGATTCTCCGTTCGACTCGGAGAAACTTGTGACGCTCGTGGCCGAGGTCATCATCATCATGCGCACCTGCAAGACTCGATCGGAACAGCTACATGCTGCCCTGTCCCTTGTCACTAAGTATGGACCGTGAAGCCATCAAGATCGTAAATTGGAATGCTTGCTCCTTGAAGAGTAAAAACATCGAGTTTGTTGACTTTCTCAACGAACGGCACATCAACATAGCCGTCATCACCGAGGCTCACTTGAAGCCCGAGCTAAACGTCTTCCTTCCCGACTTTCGGCTCGTAAGGCTAGACCGCACCAGCTACGTTTTGATATTCAGCTGGTTGCTGGAGTTCTCTAACGAAAATAATTTCTAACTCAAGGAGAAATTCGGGTTTAGGAAAGGCCATTAAACGATTCACCAACTAAGTAGAGTTACTAACATCATCAAGCGGAAGAAGTCCGTTCCAATACATCTGCCATGGCATTTTTAGACGTCGAGAAGGCGTTCGACAATGTCTGGCATGATTGCCTAGTGTGCAAACTGCATCGATACAACTTTCCGATCTACCTCGTAAAGATCATCAAAAACTACTTTCAGGTTTACTTGAACAATGTCCCCTCTGATACGTTCAACGTTGATGCCGGGGTCCCTCGGGGTAACCTGCTTGGGCCTATCCTATTCAACATTTTCACGACAGACGTTCCTCCCCTGCCGGGTGGTGGTATCCTGTCAATATTCGCAGATGACACCTCCATCATCTCGTCGAGTGATCCGTGCTCTGGCGAGTAAACTACCATCAGGCCTGGATGTTCTCTCCGACTATTTCAAGAGCTGGAAGATTTGTATCAATGCAGCTAAAACACAAACCATTCTGTTTCCACACTCGAATTCACCTGGGATTGTTCCGCGTGCTAACGTCAAGGTCCATCTTGATAGCACTCCCATTGAATGGTCGAGTGAAGTAGTCTACCTTGGTCTCATCCTCTATAGCAAATTGCTATTCCGATCCCATGTGGACAAGACATCCACCAAGTGTAGCATCTTGATCAGATCGCTCTACCCTCTGATAAACAGGAAGTCCACCCTGTCCCTCAAAAACAAGCTTGCTGTCCACAAGCAGATCATTCTGCCGGCTATTGAGTATGGTATGCCAATCTGGGAGAGTTGTGCTAAGTGGCACCACCTAAAGCTTCAGAGGATCCAAAACAAGACCCTCAGAATGATCCTTAACAGTCCACCGCGAACTCGTAATTCTGCGATTCACCACCTGGCCGGACTTTGAGGACACTCGAGGAGCGAAAGACGTCCACGCTGGAAAGGTTCAGAGTCGCCTGTCTGCGATCAAAACACCAGATCATTCGTGATCTGGCAACCTAGTTTAAGCAATTTTTAAATTCAAACGGAAACAATCCCATAAAAGGGTATCCTGTAAATTAGCGCTAAACGCAATCATTACATTAGAATAACTAATTAACTAGAACAAAGATGAAGAGCCAAAGGCTAATCAATTGAGTGGTGCAGTGTATTCGGGCTCTTTTCCACATCGTGGTTAAGTGGAAACGTTACCAACCTCGCCCCCGTAACGTCAGCCAATGCTCAAGCTGCCTCATGTTTGGGCACGGGACCAAAAATTGCCACATGGCTCTTCGCCGTAACGAATGTGGCAAGCAGCACGCACCTGAAGCATGCGAAAGGATGGAGAACGTCGATCCACAATGCGCCAACTGTGGTGCAGCACATCGAGCTACCAGCAAGTCTTGTCCGAAGTGTGCGAAATTCATGGAAATCCGCAAAATGGCCTCCACGCAGAACCAGCCAGGTCGGAAAAAAGTTCCGGCACGCAATGAGCAGAATTTTCCCGCTATTAGCCAAGGGCGTCCGATTCCGGTTCTTCCGCCTCTTCCGCTCAACAATCGTTTGGCTGCTGCTGCTGAGGTGCCAAACCCTTCGGCTAATAAGAGGACTGACGCTATGCGGCTACGGTTTCGTCCCATCCCCCTCATTATCATCATGGCAGAAGCAATCATCATCACCCCTTCTGCAAAACCAGAACCGAGCAGATTCTTGCTGCATAACCTTTCATCGACAATTATGGACCGTGAAGCCATCAAGACCGCCAACTGGAACGCTTGCTCACTCAAGAGCAGGAACATCGAGTTCGTTCACTTCCTCAATGAACGAAACATCGACATTGCCGTCATCACTGCAACCCACCTGAAACCGGAGGTAAACGTCTATCTTCCTGACTTCCGGTTTCTAAGACTTGATCGAACCAGCTCCGGGGTAGGAGGAGTGGCCATTGCTGTAAGGAGGAAGGCTTCTGCCGAGCTTCCAGCTGAAAACCATCGAAGCTTTAGGGGTAGAAGTCTCCACTCCTGTCGGCCCTATCACCATCATTGCGACCTACTTCTCCAAGCAAGTCACCAGCAGGGACGGGTCGGCAGCAAACCTACGGAGGGATATCATCAAACTAACTCGTCGGCGCGAAAAGTACATCATCGCGTGCAACCTGAACGCCAAACAGCAGGCTTGGGGCAACAGTCGACGCAACCAAAACGGTACAATCTTGATCAACGATGTAGGCTTATCCGTCAACCGATTCCAAGCTTCCCGATGCAACTACCATCGCGTCAGCTGGGATCAGTTCCAACACTGTGTCGACTCCACTGTCGACTACGGTGTCATTCCGGAGACGCCCGAAGACGTTGACCGGTGTCTGCGTGACAGTATCCAGACAAGTGAGCAATACTCTTAACCTTGATAGAATGACCAAAAATCTCATCAGACTCCGTAACTCCATCCGAATGCAATACCAGCGTTCTGGTCAGCGTGTCTTGAAGATCCATTGCAACCATCTTACAAAAACCATCCACGCCAGGATGGTGGACCTTAGAAATCAGGATTTTGCTATCAAAATCCGCTCTCTCCCAGGTTATGCAAAGCCCTTCTGGAAACTAACGAAAATCCTTAAAAATAAGCCAATATCCATTCCACCACTGACCCCACTGGACCGTCCCGTTGTTCATCTGATAACTCCTGAAGAGAAGGCAGCCGCGATAAGTCAACACTTCGTCAGCTCTCATAATCTCGGACAAAACATCGTCAGCCCTCACGAAGCTGAGGTTGCTGAAAATCATCAAATTCCCAACATTATTCCCGAGGAATCCGAGGTTTCTGCTGACGAACTGTTGGCCTACATCAAATCATCTAAAAACATGAAGGCCCCAGGTTTCGACCAAATCCTTAATCTGGAACTCAAACACTTGAGTTGTAGATTCTACAACCATCTGGCACTGATTTTTAATCTGTGCCTCATACTTGGCTACTTCCCATCATATTGGAAGTCAGCTAAAGTCATACCTATCCGGAAACCTGGAAAGGATCCGTCCTCTCCTTCAAGTTATCGACCAATCAGCCTTTTCTCAGGGTTATCAAAACTGTTCGAAAGAGCAGTGTACCACCGGCTCCTAACATCTGCCGATGAAAACAACTTGTTACTTGAGGAAAAGTTTGGTTTTTGGAAAGGTCGTTCGACCGTCCACCAACTGACTCGAGTAACAAACATTCTCAGACGAAACAAGTCTGTTTTGAAAACATCTGCCATGGCGTTGTTGGACGATGAAAAAGCGTTCGACAATGTCTGGCATGATGGTCTGGTGTTCAAATTGCAGCAGTACGGTCTTCCAATCTTCCTAGTGAAGATAATAAACAACTATCTATCAGACAGGACGTTCCGAGTCTCTCTGAATGGCATCACATCGGATGCTTTCAACACCGGTGCCGGGGTTCCACAAGGAAGCATTCTTGGCTTCATTATATTCAACCTGTTCACCTCCGATATGCTGGCTCTCCCTGATGGTGGATCGTTGTCTCTGTTCGCAGATGACACATCCATCGTGTACAAGGGTAGGTCATCGGAGCTCTGACTGCTAAACTTCAGAGAGGCCTGGACGTCTTGTCTGAATATCTCAACAGCTGGAAGATCCGTATCAACGCGGCAAAGACCCAGATCATCATCTTTCCATACTCTAAATCTCCCAGACTTGTTCCGTCGGTGAATAATAAGATCTGCCTGAACGGCACAGTGGTGGAATAGTCGAAAGATGTAGTCTACCTCGGTTTAACATTAGACAGCAAGCTGATTTTCAGGGAGCACGTTGATAAATCTAAAACCAAGTGTAACATCCTGATAAGATCCCTACATCCACTCATCAATAGGAGGTCTACCCAGGCCCTGAAAAATAAGCTTGCTGTCTACAAACAAATCATCATTTTTGTAATAGAATACGGGATGCCAATCTGGGAGAGTTGCGCAAAAAGCCACAATCTCAAATTATAACGGATCCAGAATGATCGTCAATAGTCCATCGCGGACTAGAAACTCTGAGGTCCATCGCATTCGGACACTGGAGTTACGGAGAGCTGACTCCATCGCTAGGTTCAGAGATTGATGTAGGCGATCCGATCAACAGATCACCAGGGATCTGGCACGTTAGGTTAGTTTAAGCTAAGTTTAGTTAAGTAGGTAGAATAACAAATTAAAACATTTAAATCAAACATTCTTCACAAGAAGAGAATTGTAAAACAATGCAACAGTAAAACACGACATGTTCAAACACAAAATCAATAATTTAACCTAAGATTAAGAGCCCTTGTGGCTAACCTCTTGCCTTGTTTTAGCAATTGTAAACCACGTAACAAATAACAAATAAAGAAGAATTTTACTACTACAACATTTTCCAAGTAGGAATTGCTTGCCATCTGTATCGGTTTTCCGGAGTATGAAGACGAAGCGGACGTTCATCGGAAGCTGGCCAAATGCGTGCAGGATGGCAAAGAGTCTTACGATAATTATGTTTTTCGGATGAATGCCATCGGACAGAGTGGAAAATTGAGCAGTTCAGCGATCATTAAGTACGTTATTAGCGGATTGTCATACGATCCGTTGTACAACAGTCTGGTAACCCGGCGCTACGAGAGTATATATGAGCTACTCGAACACGTTCGTTACTGCGAGTCGAACCAGGAGATGTGCAAGTGTCGAAATTATGCTGTCAGAGGGAACGTTCCAAAAGCCAGTGTGATGAATCCGGGTAGCAGGAAGCAGCATGAAGAGAACCGAACGAATGGGGATGCCGAAGTACTACCGAAACGAAATACGAAGGACGAGTGTTTCAACTGCCACCGTTCCGGACATATCTAATCTAATCTAAGCTAACGCCAACACAGCCAGTTCTTGAAAGCATCCTGGAAAATGATACCTACATCATTTTTCTTGTCTATTTATATGTTGACCATCATAATTACAAGTGTTAATAAGTAGGATCGAACTCACCAAATGAATCCATGAGCAATGTCAACAGAATGAAATTGCATGGTGCTACAGGTACTTTCCTGGTCCACCTTTCTTGCTTGAATCAGGATGATATCCACCTGGTACTATTCAAAAGAATTAACTTGTTGCCTCGCCTTGAGTACATCCCGATTCCTAGTGATTCCTTTTCTTTAGGGAGAATTTCCTGTAGTCCTGTATCTGTTATCTTTTTGTAATTTTCACATTTTGATCATCCAGATCAGGTTCAGCTAATATGAAATATCACTCAAAGATTCCCCAGGATCAGCCCTTGTGGTCCGCTCCTCCATGACGTCGTTACAAACGAAATAACGTCGAGAGTTCACTGGAGGATTTTGTTTTCGGAGCTGCTGCCCTCTGAAGCTCTGAGAAAACTTCATGACACGGGTTCTGTTGAGAGTCACAGAAAGACAGCACCAAACTTGAATAACTTTAGAAATTTTTCAGATTGGTTTCTTATACTTTTTTTTTTAAATATGCCGAAATCGTTTCTCCGAAAAAAAAAATCACAGCAAAGAAAATGTACGTCAAACTTGTTCAAAGGCAGAGCCTACTCCCTGCCATGGTTCCGGACATATATCGATAAATTGTCCGCCGCCATAGCGTCGTCCCCGCTGCCCCGTGTGCAATAAAGTGGGTCATGGTGAGGACAACTGTTTCAAGACGGGAAACGAATCAGATTCAAGGCAAGCTAGCGGTGAAGCAGCTGATCCGAAGCCATCAGTGAGCGGAAATACGTCAGCGAGGAAGGGAATGGAAGATTTTTGTAGGTTAGTGGTCAATCGCTGCTTTCAGTTGACGTCATCATAGAAAAAAAGGCACAGACGATTGAGACTCTGGCTGATTCTGGATGCCCGGTGAGTCTAATTAAGAGATGTTGTTTTCAAAAAGGAACAGTTGTACAGTAAGCAAAGTAACGATGATCTAGTAGGGGCGAATAATTCTCAAATCAATATAGTAGGGTCATACTCGACCAAAGCGATAAGTCGATCAGATGTTTACGTAACTAATCTAACAGTGGTCGCTGATAGTACGATGAAAATGGACATGATATTGGTTCGAAAATTCTTCGAGGAGAACGATATTCGCAGTATAATTTTTGCTCGCGATCGAAATGTTAAAGCGAACTTCGATGGTGAATCGATGCAACACTTTTTTGACGGTGATGTAGATTCTTTGTTCGTGGACGAAAAATATGACCTCAAAGTGGGTGACACAAATGAAACTAGATTGTTAAGTGGTATATAAACTTTTCGAAACTGAGTACTTGTCTCGTCAAAAACCGGTCGAACCATTACTTAAATATTGCGTTGAGATAAACCTCAAAGATAATCGATATTTCAATTCAACTCCTCATCGTCTAAACGAGTTTGAACGCAAGGAGCAGAATAAGATCGTTGATGATTTGCTGTCGAGGGGAATCATTCGTGAAAGTGAATTGCCTTATTCGAGTCGGGTTGTGTTAACACGTAAAAAGAACGGAGAGTGTCGTCTCTGTGTAAACTATAAACCTTGAACTTGAAACCTTGTTGAACGTAATAATTAACCGCTTCCGATAATTGAGGATCATATTAGTAAGCTTCAGGGGCGACAGTATTTTACATCGCTTGATATGAAAAAGGGATTCTATCATGTCGATGTCCTCCTCATTGTTCTTCATCAGCAGTTCTTTCGGTCGATGCGTCGTCGACTTTGGAAAGTGTGAATTTCCACCTGGTTCAAAGGGGAATCCCCCAACGCAGTAGCTTGCAGCTAAATTATTACTTGCCTCTTGTTCTGGGTTTTCAAATATACGCTGCATAGCCTACATTGATCAAATCGACATGCAGTGTACGTCGACTTTAGTTCCGTATACATTTCTACCGAATCATTAATACAGCTCATTTCACACTTTCTTAAGCTCATGACTGTATACCGCACAGAAAGCAACCGTTTCGTGATGAGTGTGTGAGTGTTGACCACGCTCTGACCCCCGTTGGCGTAACTGCCATACAATGAAACTACTGGAAGCGGGTCCAGTTCTGATGGATGAGGCTTTTTGGATAGCGGAAGATAAAGTGTTTATTGTGTTGTACCTTTTGACTATAGTTTTAAGATGTATTGTATAGTGACCAAGAATCCTCGTTCTTGTAAAGTTAATTCTTTTGAGCCTTATCAAATAAATTAATAAACAAAAAAAAAATAACCGAAAATGGTCAGTATGAGTTTAATAAGCTACCGTTTGGCTACGCAAACTCACCCGCTATATTTTCACGGTATGTAGCGAAAGTTTTAGATGAGTTTGTAAGGAGCGGCGATATCGTAGTGTTTATCGATGACATTTTAGTTAGTACGGTCAATGTTGAACAGCACTTGGATTTACTGAAGAGGCTTTTGCGAGTATTAGCTGATAATCACATTCAGTTGAACGTTAAGAAGTGTTAGTTCTTGAAAACAAATATTGTGTTTCTCGGTTACGAAGTGACATTTAATCAGATCTTGAGAACGTTGAAAAGTTTCCGGTTCCTACGAACGAGAAAGCGTTACAAAGGTTCCTTGGGTTGATGAGTTATTTTCGGAAATTTATTTATCGGTACAACCATATCGCGAATCCCAGTGTACGAATTGATGAACAATCATGAAAAGAATTTTAAGTTTGAGTCATGACATTACGAAGCGTTTGAGAAGCTGAAAGAGGCTTTGATATCGAAACCCATAGTAAGCATCTATTCGCCAGCGTTGGAAACACAGCTGCATACGGACGCGTCAGCTAGCGGTTTCGGCGGAATACTGATGCAACGACAAGCGTACGATAACCAGCTTCATCGGGTTATGTTCTTTTCGCGTAAGACGACAGCGGCTGAATCGATTTTACATTCATTAGAACTTGAGACATTGGCAATCGTGTACAGTGTTAAACGGTTCCGCGTTTATCTATTCGGAATAAGTTTCAAAATCATAACGGACTGCAACTCGCTGAAGGCGACGTTTTATCAAAAAAATATGTGAACTCTAAGATTGCGCGTTGGGCATTATTCGCGAATGCATTGCTGTGCTGTTGATGACAAATCCAGTTCCAATTTTTGAAAATGATGTTTACGGAAATCAGATTCGAGATTCGAACGTTGTCAGGATTAAGACGAACTTAGAGAATCGGAATCGGAGCAATCGGTGATGTTTAAGTATCATAATAGTTTCGAGCATTTTGGTATCGATAAAGTTAGCGAATTGATAAAGCGGTATTATTGGTTTTCACTAATGCAGACGAAGTGGAAGGACCATATTTCCAAGTGTATCACTTGCATCGCATTCAATCCCAAGTTGAAGAAGTTGGATGGACCGCTTCTTATCGTTGATAAAATCAGCATTCCGTTTCGCAAGATTCACGCTGACCATCTCGGGCCGTTAACGTTAACTAAGGGTAAGAACGTTCACATTCTCGCAGTCGTACACGCTTTTACAAAGTTTTTGAAGCTTTATGCAGCAAAGACAACAACCTCTCGCGAAGTTATGAAACATCTTAAGTCGTATTTCATCGCTTATTCGACACCTGAGGTTTAAGTGACTGATAGAGGAACCGCGTTCACGTCTAAACAGTTCGCGTCGTTCGTGAAGGATCATGATATTCGACATGAGCAAGTAGCAACCGCGTGTCCACAAGGTAACGGACAGATAGAATGATATAGCCGAACGTTAATTTCGTTATTGAGTAAAGTAGTCGAAGAACGTTCACAAGTTTGGGATTCAGTATTGGTTGAGGCCGAGTATTTACTAAATAATACGTTTAACCGGTTGGTTGGCGATGTACTTTCACGTTTAATGTTTGAAATAGTTCAAAAGCGTAATGTAACGGATGATATTACTAACTACGTTGAAGAATTGAATGAGAAATTTGAGCGAATTTACCAGAAGTTAGAGAAGCAGCGTCGCGAAGTATTCGCAAATTGCAAAGACCAGTACGATAAGCGGAGTAAAGTGAATACTCAGTATCGTGAAGGTGATCTCGTTTCTATTCGGACCGTAAAACAAGTAGGAGAGAGAAATAAGTTGAAAGAGAGGGCCATATATCGTCAAAAAGGTATTGGATCGTAATCGATACGTAATTTCGGATATTGATGGTTATCAAGTTTCTAATCGCCAATTCGAGGGAGTTTTCGATCCGAGTAACATGAGATTATACCAGAAGAGAGATGAGGAGGAAATCTCCAAATTATTAGATTCCGAGGAAGAATTTGAAGATGTTGAGTACCTAGACGAATCAGAGTCAGGAGAATACGTTAAAGAAGAATATCTAGATGATAAACGAGTGACTAAAATGGCAATAACTTGGAGTGCCTAATCAGGAAGTTCAGAAAGTAAAATAAAACAATGTTTATATTAGTTTTTAAAAGAAGAGCGTTAGGCAATCTGTTGAGGGCAACAGAGAGGTCAGGATGGACGAGCTGTAGCAGTTTGAGTCGTCCAAACGTACCGTATGCGTGATAATGTTTGCACGATTGAACAATGTCAAAATTTAAAAATTCTCAAAAATTTCGTTTTCGAGTTTTTTTTATTTTCTCAAAGGGGGGATGTTTCTCAAAGTTTTAAACTATGTTAATCATCGATCGAGTTTCCACTTGCTGCAATTACGGCCTCCACACGCTTCCGGAATGCACGGCAGGTTCTAATAATGTAGTCTGGATCCATTTCTCTTCAGGTACGGGTTAATGTTTGTCTGAGGCTTGCTGTACTCGGGTGGCGTTTAGAACAGGCCTTGGCCTTCATGACGCACCATATTGAGTAATCCAGCAGATTAAGATAGGGTCTGGATTGCGGCCACATATCCTTCACCCAGAACGGAAGATGTTCCTGCAACCACTTCTGAGTGCGGTTCGAGGTGTGGCACGGAGCTCCATCTGGTTGAAATACAACATTTGGCTTCGGACCGTACTGTTCTTTGATCCACGGAAGAACATACTTAAAGTCCCGATGTAGACCTCCGTGTTGACCTTATCGCCTTCTGGAATGAACACCGGGTCCCTTTTGTTTGCCATCGGAAGCCCCCAATCCAAACACCATAACGCTAGCAGGATCTCAGATACACGTTCTTGTGCTCGTCGGCCACGAGAACTTATATACCGGTCGGTTCTGGAATTCGATACGGGATCGACGGTAAACATGCTCTCGTCGGTGAACAGGATTACCGGATTTTTTCGCTTAAGGAAGTTCAAGATTTTCTTGCATCGTTCGACCCGTAGCTCCCGGATGCGGTTGGTAATCATACGAGTTTTTTTTTCGTGCCCTCCACTTCGCCCCGCAATCTTCCTTTACGATCTTCCGTGCCGTAAAATCACTGATCCCGTGTTCCTTTGTCATTTTCCTTATTGAACGCACTGGATTCACCAGACTCTTCCTTTTGATAGCAGCGATAACCCTCGGAACCCGAGCTGACCTCGGACGACCTATGGCCACCTTCGCGGATAGTTGTCCTTTCTTTTCTCGGTCTAAAACCCTTTTGAAGGTCCACCGGGACACTCCCACGGCGATTGAAATGTCTTTTTGCGACATTTGCGCGTGGGACAAATCACGAATACGCTGCCACTTCGTCATGGTGCAACTGTCAAACTAAGTTAATCATATTTTTTATACACAGCCTACTACTGTATGAGCTATAGGTTACGTGCATGCAAAGTAAACCAAGGCATTGTATGCACAGGTGAAACGGGAACCTTATTTGTACGATGGTGCCAACATTATCACGCATACGGTATAATAATGAGCCCCTTGGGCAGATGCTCGACAGTTAAAACGTTTTCCGCTATACGTGTCACAGTGGAAGTAGCAAAAACAGAAGACGCAATTATAATAAAATTCCAGATACGACAGTCGATCAGTGAATACATAGAAGTTATTTTCTCGGTCTTTGCAGATTGCAGATAATCCCAACAACGCAATCCCAATTTTCGCAATTATTCAGTTAATAAATTATGCTCCTTGAAAGATGAACCTCATTTGACAGCTATAAATTAGTGTCCGTTTCAGCCCCAAGACATTTACAGCCTATTTACAAAATAAACACAACTTCAATTAAAATTATTCACTGAAAAAAAAAAACGTGCACCCCATCATTTGGTATTCATATGAGCCTCTATGAGCTATGAAATAAATTTCCCATATAGACTCCCCTTCATGTTCGCAATCTCACAAATGGACTAGCCGGCGAACAATCGGAAACAACGAGTCCCTCCGTCAAGCAAATATGCTACTCTCGCTCTATACAAATCCACATTCCCGTCGTCAACAGACATATGTCGCGAACAGCCGACGACGACAATCAAGACGACGACGATGACAAAGACCGTGGATCCGTGGCCCGATAGCTTGCGATTGTGCGGTGGACGACGACAATAACCTTGCCAGGGTCACCGTCGTCGGGGTTCGCCTGCTGTTCCCCTTTGCTTCTCGCTAGTCACAGCACTAGAAGACTGACTGGTCGCAGTAAGCTGTGCCGTCGGGATTTGAATAAACCTCGCTCGCTAGAACGAAACACTGTCTGCCGTCGAAAGTCCTTCTTATCACACCGTTTGCTAACAGCAACGATGCTACCATGGAAACAATTCGGTGACAGATAGGTACGCCAAGGCACACTCGGATGCGAATGTGCGAATACGGATACGGATGATGGTTCTCAGTGTGTATGCTCTTAAATGAGTGCGGAAATGGTGACGAGTGGAACATTTCGGGACGGGGATCGAGGTGGTGTTGGAGGCGAACATGAATTCATGTATTCACGTCTGCTGGTTGTCATGTTTTTCTCTTGTTCTTTTTTTTTCATCCGCTGATTCGATCGAGATTCAATTTGCTGCTCGTTCAAGTGGGTTGGCAAAAAAAAACAAAACACCCAGCCGACGAAAGCGTGAACAATAACCGTTTAATCGTGACTGCTCTGATTTGATGGGCATGACGAAGTGAATATCCAATTTTCAGCTCTTCCATCCGCGGAAGCATGAATCAGTAAGTTCCAAACTTTATATGGCTCCCAATTGGATTGAGATGAAGCCAGCCAAAGCAAGCGAGTGAAAAAGTGATACTAAAAATGGCGATGATAATGGTGATTGACAAGTGACGAAACACTTTTTTATCCACTGCTTCGTTCTTCCGCGCCCGGACGCGCTCAGACAGGGCGCGAATGGTGTAAATTAGAAAAAAAAAATGATTAACTAGCGGGAGGAAAAGTGATGACGTTGGGATTTTATGACTCTCTTAATGGATGTCGATTTGTAGGATAGTCGATTCATTCGCATCCGCAGATTTACGATCGCTTTTAAATAGTGCAGATGGATGCTGAGCTTCCTGCTCCACCATCTAGTCAGCCTTTGCATAGTGAATAAAAAAAAAACTGTTTTACCTGATTGCTGCGATGGGAGCTAATGTTCTCCCGAGAGACTTCTTCCTATCGGCGTGCTTTCTTTCAATCCCTTTCACCCATTGTTGACAGTTCGGTTACAACATCGAAACTCTACTAAAGATTCCCGACAGCGTGTGAAAACATTGTGATTTGTTGTGTTTGTGTCTTGTACTCACCTGTAGGAAGAGAGAAAATTCGAACGAAAAAAAAGAGAAGGAGAAAGAAGAAACACACAAATCTATGAAACATTTCTGCATTTCAGGGTGGAACATTTGTTTACGATGGAAATCATCTGTGGGGTTGGTTGTAGCAAGAAGTGCACGTTTTGCTTGAAAACAAAAAAAAATCATCCGAAGTAGAAGAAGGTGGCACAGCGTTGCAGGGCTTGCTTTGGTTGAAATTATTACTATCAGCAGAAATCGCAACACATTTGATCAGTCATAAACTGATTGCTACAAACAGACAGGTACAGCGTAGAGGGGGGTTGCATGAGACCAACTAAAAAAGAAATCATCCCGCCAAGGTCCGGCTTTTCCACTAAAGTATCTACAAAATTAAAAATGTTCAAATGTAATTACATTCATAGGCAGAGAAACGTGTATACATTGCTTAAGGGGTTACCAAGTGTGTAGTAGGCTTTGGTGCTGGATGATTGAGTGCGTGTCAGTGTTGGTGATGGTGTTTGTGTAAGGGCAACAACATCTTCAAACTGAGCGATTAAAATAAGAAGCAGTTTAAAGGTTTTCTTCATTCTGGTTTGCTTTCAGTTTTTTTTTTTTTTATTAGATTAGTGCACAGACAATAGATGCAATTTGTACGATTTTTCTCCATCTCATGAAGCACACAGCTACAGTACAGTATAGACAGACAGACAGGCGTGGAGTCCTGCTTTTTATTTGCGGAAGCTGGTTATATGTAACGCGCTCGCGTTCACAGTGGAACCTGTTCAGGAACGAAACACAAGAGAAAGAAAAAAAAATAGTAGAAGAGAAAGAACGTAGTAACGTAAAACACAGTGGGTGGTGCAATCGCAGCAACCCAAGCCAAGTAGCCTAAGCCAACACACGATTCAGGAAGCAGAGGAGGGTGGTGAGTGAGAGAGAGAGAGGGGGGAAATGAGCGCGGAGGTTAATTGCATCGAGGCGCCTGCCGTGTGTCTGTGTGAGTGAACGACGATACCGGCCGTCAAACGGTGGATGTTTGTGTGGGTGTTTTGCGACGACGACGACGGTTGGTTTGGTTGGACAACGCCAAATGTAGATCGCCTAATTGCCAGGTGATTACAACTAGGTAGCTATTCTAGCGAAAGTTTTTCCAGCCATAAATGTGTAATCTAAATGAGAGCGGAACTGTTGGCGATCTAAGCGAAGCTGTTCTATCCGATGTGACTAATTTGTGGAATTACGTTTGTCTGTAATTAAGTTTTCTGGTTTTTGTTGTTCTGTTAATTTGAGCTCTGTTCTGAAGGAGGAATGCTTGTTATCACCTTAGCGAGAGTGCAAGCAATTGAAATGATTCTGGTGTTGAAAATAAAGGGCTATTATGTGATTCATATAGTTTATTGACGTCTGTGATTTCTATATGGGGGTACACTTTGCGAAAACCGAAAATGGATCATGTAACGAAATTGTGAAAGATTTTGAACGTTAATAACTCAGCTGTCCCTGGACCAATTTCAATAATTTTATCACCAATCGATCAGAAATATTTCCACGCATTGATGTCAATGGTTTTGACTGTTGATTTTTCTTACAAGAAACTATGGAAAAAGGGGTAAATATCAAGCATTGTCGAAAAACGTCGAAATAACTCACAAATCAATCAATTACGTACATGCATATTGCATATGCTGCTTCCCCAACACAGTCATCAGAGAGTCGTTAGTAGAAACATTTCGCACACTCATCGCTATATTCAGAACGTACGTGATACGTGAAAGAATTGCCTGCCGACCAACTTCAATCGGCATAAAATTCATGCTGATTTTCTCCCCATCAAAACAATAATCTAGCTTCCTCAAAACATTCCACCAAGTCCATCATCATCCATCACCATACGGGCAGACCGCTTTCCCCACTACCCACCAAGATTGATTGATTACTGAATCTTGTTGACACTGAAATGGAAGCTCCGTTCCGGAATCTATTTCCAGAGCGTGGAGCTCTTCGACGGTAAAACAAATACTTTTTCAACTTGTACCGCTCAGGTGAAATCTGCCTACTGGATAGCTGGTTACAGGCTGCAAGTTATTGGAAGTCACTGAATTTGCCGAAGGAGCATCAGCTACCGCAGCAGTAAACAAAGTAGGCTGGAAAACAGCCTGTATATAGAAAAACAAAAATATTTTCCTATACAGGAATCCCCCGAGTAGTGCGGTGGGTTCTTTAGGGGTATTGAGGTAATGGCATATTCGTACTCTGCATGTCAAATGGAAGCGAAATCCAAAATTTCATCAATTTTGGAGCGCTGAAACAGTTTTATTATTTTAGTGTTGTTTTGCTTTAAATCACAGTAACCGACGTTTAAATTTCAAATTTAAAGAAACCAAATTGAACTGATTTTCTGTTGTTTTAGGTTGACACTAAGAACTGACTGCCAAGAAAAAGCGGCGGGTGGACTGCTATTCGCGGGATTCCTGTGTTTTGTTTTCGTCCGGTACGGTGTAATAAATCGATCCGGATCCGGATGGGCCCACACAACCGCTTTCCGGAAAGGGTCACACAAACTGTGTGGCAAAGTGAGCGGGGGGCTGTTTGGTTCCTTTTCGCAATGACCCGTAATAATTCAAGCCTGTAGGGGGAAAAAAAAAACAAAGGAAAGCAAAAGTTCCTCCACTCGAGTGACGGAGGGAGTTCGTGGACGGGTGGTTTTTTGAATGCAGAGGAAAAGTTACCGAAGCGAGACTTTGTATTTTTTGCTGCCCTTTGCTAAGGGGTTGTGGGAGGAAGGAACCGAAGATGTATACTAATGCGACGCTCGTTCGTTCGTTCAGTTGATGGCAGTAGGCATTTGGTTGGGTATGTTTGTTTGAGTGTGAGCGAGAGATTTTTGCGGCGCTACTGCAGCAGACACCACAGTAGACGGCGAGTGTTTTGTGCTTTGATAAGGTGCTCCTGAATTAGACCTGAACGGAGCGAGCCAAGTTAGACGGTGACGGCTGAGGCTGGGGCTGATGGTTCGGTCTGGTTGAAGTCTCAACCAGGGATGCCAGATATACAGACATGTCTGCATTTATACATACATTGTTAAACAGTTATAAAATATTTTTTTAAAGAATTTACTTGTACAGCAGATGTTTGCAGATGAATTGTCACGACTTCTTGGGTATCAGAAACCGCACTGTTAGTTCCACTAAGGCTGAATTCAACAAAGTTTTAATTTGAAGACTTCATTCCAATTATTTCAATGACAAATGATCAAAAGACATAAGTGCATTTGTGAAATATTACTCCTGTCGTAAATTTCTCATGACTTACACCATCAATATATAGAGGCAATTTTTTTCAGTGCATACTACTTTTATACAGGTCTATACCCAAGTCACATTTTAAGCTATATGAAGTACTACAAAGTTATTTTAAAATAAAATTCATAAAACCCTGTTCAAGGCTTCTTTGCCATTGATTCGTCCACAAAAACCTCATTAGGACTAGAATCTGTCTAGTTGGCCCACCCTGGATAAGGTTCTGAAGGATGTATCGTCGAAGCTCTTCAAGATTTAGAGAAACTTCTTGATTTTTTTTTTATCTGTAGAGTCTTTTTACAACTCCGTCCATTACATAGGAATATTGTTGTCAGACCCACTTTATTTTGGTGCTAGTCACATATTGTGGTGGTATTCTGATTAGATATTAAATTAATGTAGCATGAAGTTCTAATGTTACAAATGTTCACTGTTACTATTCGAAACGGTACGCACTATCCCAATTCACTTGTATGCAACTGGTGAACTCATATCAAGAGTAAATTATCCCTGCATGAAATTTCACTAATTAATTTATTCATCCGCACACTAGGCGCGTAAGTTTTCTCATTTGTGGTGGCATGAAATTTGATCCGTGTGTTTGTAGAGATATTTAAAATGTGAGAAGTGTCTTTAAGTTCAGTGTATTTAATTGTTTGTTAATTTCTTTTGATTAGGTGTAGTTACTATTGAATAAGTTTAGTAGGCTAGTGCGGTACTGTGCGCGATTTAAGTTTCAACAAAATGGTAAATTATTAGCTATGCAGTTTTGCAACAATACGCTCATCCAGTTGAACAGCCGTGTGACGGCTTTTTGTCTATAGTTTCGTCCCACCTCCCGCTCGATACACCGCGCCCCTCGCTATTGCCACTATCCTGACCCAACGCGTCGGCATTAAAGGACCTAACATCGGTCGGAGTTAGAAGGGAGCTGCGCCGTCTATATCGCGCTCCAGGTGAGCAATTTTCCCACCCACCGGGATATCAACACGCAACGCAGTTGGTGAATTAGCCAATCGAGACTCGCACCCAATTTTGTGAGTCCATTGTATTCCATGCAGCGAGCGTCGCAGGGACGACAGCCGATGGTGAGGAGCAGTCGGTAAAGCAGAAGCATGAGTAGAACCGTACAATGTCCACATGCACGCATTAAATCTGGATGAAGCGCCAGTTATAAATAGTCAGTTAGAAAATCCGCACAGTTAGGTAAGACATTAGAGATAGAGAGATAAGAGAATGAGGGTTCCCGAATAAAAATGTTTAGGTTAATAAATTTCTCGTTCCATTAGTCATTTTCTAAATAAATGTTAAGGTTAGAATTTCCCGTTTAATGAGTGCACTGTTCTGAAGAAGTTTCTCACGTTTCGTTGTTTGGTTTTACTCCAAGTCGGTCTACTTGGGAATCTCAGTCCACCATTTCTGTCCTGAAGCGTGTAGATTTTGTGTCTGGGGAAGAGCTTGACCTGTGATGAGAACAGGTCACATCAGTGCATTCGCTCCGGTAGAAAGACGGTTTCTGATTAGTTTTCATTCGGTTTGATTTAGTGTTTTATTTTGAATCCCAAGCACTTAATGTCTACTAGCACGTTCCAATCCTTTGCGTTAGACTGAACTCGCCCTGGGGTTTGGAGTTTGCCGGACATCCGAAACGACAAGTGGTCCTCTATGGAGGTGGCGCTTAAGCCATTTGTTTAAAAACCAATCTACGGAACACCTTAGTAGACCGATTTCGGCTAGCCGACTTTATGCCGGGTACAAGATCCTCTCACAATTAAGGTGTGATACACCCAATCAGGCACAACTCGTCTTATAAAGTCTAATAACATTTTGGGATTGCTTTGCCAAACTTCAAAGGGTTCTAATATCGCTTTTCCAAATATTGACATTCTTTGATTGAACAGTGCTCCACAGCTGCAGAGTATATACAGCAGTTTCGTTTTCAAATTGACAAAACCGACATTCGCTAGACGGAATTTTTCCTATTTTATATAAGTGATATCTGCTAAGGCAGTGACCAGTCATCAGACCAGTTATTACCCGAAGATCTCTTTACTAAGATTAAGCAAAATCCGGGCCTTTGCTGCACTTGGTCTTATAAATATTTTCGCCTGTCTGGATACATCTGTGGCGTTCCCGTTGGATTCTACTATGGACGTTTCCCAACTTTTTAGTTCCATCCTTATAGTACACTCAGGGACTCCACACAATGGTTCCAGATCGATGAAGTTCGCTGCAGAAGCTCGTCTTGCTAGACTGTCAGCATTTTGATTTCCTTCAATGCCGCAATGGGCGGGCACCCAGTATAATATTTCGGCCAATTGTTTAAAGGAAAGAATACATTCCCACACTAGCTTCGATCGACATGTGAACGCCTTTAGCGCATTAAGAGCAGCTTGGCTATCCGAAAATATACAGATCTTGGCAAACCTGTATTTTCTTGTTAGACAGATGTTTGCTCATTCTATGATTGCTTGGTATAATTTTACTGACTCCAGGGCCAAAGACCACAGCTCCAGTATCTTCACCCATCTTTGAGCCGTCGGTGTAAAATACAATAGATCCTGGACGCATGTTTGGCCCACCAGACTCCCAAGCATGGCGGCTTGGTTTAACCACTTTGAAGGGAACATCGTAGTTTGTCTTTGTTACCATCCAATCTTCTATTGTTTTTACAGCTGAATTTAATTTGAAATCCTTGAGGATCTTTAGATGTCCTACCAAGTCACCAAGTTGCTGTCTGTAGTTTAACAAATTGGTGTAAGGGAAAAATATTGAGAACGGCATCGAAAGCATCTGATGATGTGCTTCTCATTGCTCCTGTCATTGATATACAAGCAAGTCTTTGTATTTTCTTAACTTCTTTTGAGCGGTTATTTCATTTGTTTTGGGTCACCATATCAGTGAAGCATAGGTAATTTTTGGTCGAACGATGGCCGAATATATCGGTCGTAGTCCCCACGTTTTCCCCACAGCTTTACTACAGACCCATAGCGCATTTGTAGCCTTAGTGATAACCTTGTCAAGTTGAGAGTCCCAGTTCAGTTTGCTATCCAAAGTAACACCTTGGTATTTAACTTCATCCGCGAACTGAATTCGAACTCCATCTAGAGTAGGCTGTGTCAACATTTCTCTTTTCCTTTTGGTGAAAGGAACTATGACAGTTTTACATTTAAGCCCTCTCTCCTACACCATGGAAGGTCATGTTTAGGGCAGTTTGTAACCGATTTGAAATCGTGTTCTCAATCTTTCCTCGCACTATAATTCACTATCCGTCCGATAATGCAGTTATCCAAGCCCCTTGCTTCCATAGCTGAACGCTTTAAGCTGTAGGATGCATTATCAAATGCTCCTTCACTATCAAGAAAAGCAACCACTGCTATTTCCTTGGCTTTAAGCGATTTCTCGATTTTATTAACCAGCAATTGTAATGCCGTTATCGTAGCAAATTGAAATTTGCTAAGAGGTAACCTTGCTAAACTTGTTGATTTAATGAAATCATCCACAATTTTTTTTTTTCATTGTCTTCAACAGAACAGAGGAAAGGCTTATGGGTCTGAAGGCTTTCGAAGTCTTTTTAAACCTTTGTCCAGCTTTTGGAATGAAGACAACTCGAACCTTTCTCCATTTTTTTGGTATGTGTCTCAAAGCAACACTGGCGCTCAATAGTTCCGTTAAGCGGGGAATGCGTAGAGGGAATACCAGAAAGACTCAGAAATCACCTAAGAGCAGTTTAAGAGAACAGGATCGTCAGAAAAGCGTTTCGGAGATGTTAAAATGGCACTCAGAGAAGCTTAGGGTAATTTTAGAGAAGTTATGAATTATTATAGAAAAGGCTGGGAATTCGAAGTCACCGGGAAAAAACCGTGAATTTCGATTGAGAAAAAAATATGCTTCGTCCTCTCTTCGACAATCAAATAAGATTTTGGACCTTCAAGGTTTTCGGGATTAAGTCACTAAGAAGAACTATTAAAATAATTTTAGCAATTTTCCAGGACATCTCAGAATGAATTCTAGGGATCTACAGTTCGTAAGAGAAAAACACAATTGGAGTTTTGGGAAAAACTCTACGGAAGTTTTAACTAGAAATTCAAGTCAGTTGTGAGAGTTCATAGTGAAACTTGTAAGTAGCTTTGTAGAAAGTTCCGTGGAAAATACAATGAGAATCAAATTTTGAGGGTACAATTGAGCAGTTCCACGTCAAACGACGAAACAGAAAAAAACTTGGCCTTCTCCGATTTGCATGAAACTTTGCATAATTGTTTGTTATGGGCAATGATTCACAATTGTTCCTAATATTCGGCCAATTTCGATCTTGATTTTTTTTTCAAAATGGCGTCTTTGACATTTAAAAAAAAATGTTGCTCGGAAATGACACTTCTGATCGATCTTTTCCGATTTGTATCAAACTTTGAAAAGCTGTTAGTCAGGGTTACTTCCACTCACTTGCTATAAAAAAATGTTTTTCGGAATTATGAAATCATGTATAGTATTATAGTATAGTACTAATTAACTTGTAAGTTACAAGAAGAGGTCATGAAGTATATGTTCGACACATAAAATCTGTCAATACTGCTTTCAATACTGCTCACTCTGAGTTAACGCTCACGAATCATATAATCGCTGATTGTGACGCTCTGAAAACAAAATTGACAGGTTTTATGAGTCAAACACATACTTTACTTACTAGTACAACATATCATTATAAGATCTAATGATTGCATAATTCCGAAAATTATTTTTTTATAGCAAGTGAGTGGAAGCAACCCTGCTGTTAGTTATGGATAATGATTCACATTTTTGCTAAAATTTGGCCGTTCTTTGAATGAAATTTTACCAAACATTCTTGTTCTACGATTTTTGTCAGTTTTCAAGTGTACATGGATTTCAACATCCCAAAAGCTAACTTTTTTCAAATGGTTTTTTTCTTATTCTTACTTAACATAAAAAAAAACATTTTTTGATCATGTTTTCTCCCGAGGGACAATATTTTACTCTACAACTTTGTCTCAGATGTTATTTCGATCCGATTCCATGCCACAATTTTTTTTTTAATTTCAACCAATTTTTGAATAGAAACTTAATTTGGTGAGAACATTTTGCTATTAAATTTCTGTGTTTATTTCTTTCCTTGAAATAAAAAAGAAATTACCAGAAATATATTATTTCTCCCTACAACTTAGTCTCAGACGTCGTCATTTCGATAGTAAATGCCATTTTCGTGCTACATTTTGACGTAGGACTACGTCTGTGATTTTTATATGGGGAGTACACTTTGTGAAAACCGAAAATGGAAAATATAACAAAACTATGAAAGATTTTGAACGTTAATAACTCAGCTGCCCCTGCATCAATTTCAATAATTTTATCACCAATCGATCAAAAATATTTCTACGCATCTATTTTTTGATATTCTTAATTTTTTTTTTCAAAATGTCACTGTTGAAAATTGAACGAATGTGCAACTGTTGCTATGAAAGTTAAAATTATCACCGATAGCCTGCGAAAAGTGATTTCCCTAACACAGATTTCAAAGTTGAATTCCATCCGATCTCACCAAACGATGATTATTCAATTTCCGCGTGATGAGTGGTGGTGTTCTTCAGTACATTACGAAAGGGCTCCCCGCAAGCAGCTAGCTACCAAGGCTGGTCTCAACCGCTGATCGGATTCAGTTACAATGACCGTGTGTGATGGTGTCCGGTCGTCGGCATCAGCAGCAGTGCTTTCGGCGCGTGGCGTTGAACATTGTTCTCCAGTACAGAACGAAAGGCTGTTTGCAAGCAGGTAACTGTAGCCTACATGAGCGTCCATAGAAGGAGAAAGAAGCCATTGATCGGAATCAGTAGCTCTTCGTGAGTTGCTGTGGGCCATCTATGCCAAGTGCGTCACCCTCATTCCAAGCAACATACAGCTCACCAGCCTCATCTGTGTTTAACACCCTAATAGCTCAGCATTACTCAACCATCACAACAAAACGGTCCTTTTCAGGACAACCATAAATGTGTAAAAGAGTATTTTTAGGACATTTGTCAAGGTCATCAATCCGATGTCAGTTCCCATATCAAGATAGAGCTGGAATTATGGCGTAACAGCTTTTGTAAACGATGACTTCTTTCGATGGTGTATTGAAAGTCAAGGCTTGCCCAAGCAAATCAACATCACCATCAGGGAGGATAAGACTTCCCCTACTCGACGGTTATGTTGGTTTGCTTGGGCGTGCCTTGAATTCCTGAAAATCATCGCCTTATTCCAGCACTATCGAGATATGTTTAAATCTAACATACCATGTACTTTAAGGCAACATTAGGGGTGCAATTTCAAAAACCAAAGTCGGTCACGGCATGAAAGTGGTTTGATTTTGATCCAGAAATGATGGATTTTAATTATTAATAGACCAAACGATAGGACAAAAAAATGTCACTATTGAAAATTGCACGAATGTGCAACTGTTGCTATGATAATTGAAATTATCGCCGATTGCCTGCGAAAATCGATTTCCCTAACACAGATTTCAAAGTTGAATTCCATCCGGTCACACCAACCGATGTTTATCCGATCTCCGCGTGGTGAGTGGTGGTGTTATCCAGTACAGAACGAAAGGCTGTCTGAAAGCAGGTAACTGCAGCCCACATGAGCGTCCATAGAAGGAGAAAGAAGCCGTTGATCGGAATCAAATCTAGGCTTTTTTCGAGGTGACGGCTTCGCTGTCGGTTGTTGTTTCACGTGCATCCGATGTTGATCTAATTTTGAGTGTTAATGTCGGAATTAAATAGTTAAATTGGAGATAAGTGATAGTTTTGCACCTAGGAATGCACAGGACGCTGAAGTTTTTGAGAAAATCAGTGCTTTCCGGTCATAATTCGTGTATTTTTCATCAGTTAGATTTACGATCCGCCATGTTTTTTTTCCGTTCGGTTGCGTAGTGCTTTCATTAGATCGCGTGTGTTAATGTGTGTGTGCGTCGATGTCGCAAATGCTGTCATTATTGCTAGATCGGAGACACTACGAGGAATCAGCTAAGTTTCATATATATAACAACATATGATTTTCAGCACCCCAAAATTCCAATAATTTGGTGTATTTATTCATGAAAGTGCGGGTTTAATTTTTCTCAATTTGATCAACTTGCAAATTGTTGTGCTACAGTATAAATATTTCTGAAGTTATTTGGTTGATATGTGTGAGAACATTTTGATCTGATGATCTTTTTAGCGAAGGGGAAGCGATGAGCGCTGTAAAAGTTTTGTCTCGCTCGCACGCGTATTGGAATCGTACATCCTGAATGAAAAAGTAAACTCGCGTTTTTCTGGACGTTTTGCCGGGACTCTGAGATGTTCCTCTTTATGGCAGGGGATGGTCGTGAAATCGGGATTTTGATATTTATTCGTGGCCGTCTTTTCATCGTATCAATAAAGGATGGAAGTTTTTGCGCGTGAATTTTCGGAAAAAATTCAATATAGAGATTGCTAAAGTGTGACTGTATCAGTGATTGTTTTCATCGGGAAAATTTCCGCTATGAAGTTTTTTTTCCGACGAAAACATTTTGCGTATATGATAAACGTCAGCAATCTCTATTTTTAAATAGAAATATAGACGCGATAAAGTTGACGTGCCATGCAATTTCTCTTTAAGTTGGAAGGGAAGGAGAGACGACTTGAGAAACGATTCTCGAACAGTTCTATTTCTCTCTTCATTTCTCTCGTGTCGCTCGCTCTTCTTATTTATCATGTGGTGGTGGAGGCCTCGCGCGTAGAGGAGAGAGAGTTATTATAGAGAACGGAGAATTAGGAGATCGGCATTCCATTGAAGTAAATAAGTGTGTAGAGTTTTAACCTTTAAGGTTAAGGTGCTCATACACGGCATGATTCGGTGCAGCGTTTATGGTGGTGCGTCGTTTTTATTAAAATCATTTAATTAACATTAAAAATTTTAATTACCAGTTTTTAGGATGCTAGAAACCTAAAAAGTACCATACTCGAATGATGGACCAACTGATGGATCTATTCCACAGATAATTCCCTGAACACGTATTAGCGCTTTTCGGTAATGAGAGAGGTGGTCGTTTTGCTTTAAGTTTTATGTTTTACAGCTATTGATTAGATGAGCAAACAACAGCAGTAATTTTTAAAGCATTCATATTAATTTAGTTTTTTATTGATGACATTATGCTTGATGGTGCCAAATCTTCCGCTTAATCGTATTATCTCACTAACTTCATTCTTTATTATTATTATTATTTCTGCAGTATAGCACCTGTGGATTATGAGATGCTCGATGACCCTGGAGGGATCGATTTTGCTTACTGAGCAGAAAATCATGGATTTAACCCCAAGCTCTTCCACAGCACAAGAAATCGCCACCATCATTTGTATATTTGATATTGAAAATTAACCTCGCAAATTATTTGCATATCATGCGAAAACGTAGTCCTGTATTGTCGCGAAGCGTTATGGTTCTGAGATGCTCGATGACCTTGGAGGGATCGTTTTTGCTTACTGAGCAGAAAATTATGGGTTTAATCCCAAGCTCTCCGACTAGCCTCTTAAGATTCATGATCACTAAACAAAATGAATAATTTCTTTCGATAGTCGGCTATCGAGAGATTAAATGAACAACAAACAAACAATACATACTTTTGGTTGCATCGCCAACTTGAGGTGAATCCTAACCGAATACCCTACCCAACCCTCCAACTCCGTAGCACTTATGAGGGTGTCGCTAAGTCGGTGGCCTCTCGTTAAGTAAGTACTACATCAACATTTCTTCCCTATCCCTAGTTATGGTAAAGATGGGCGTGGCCGGGAACAGCGACAGTCATGCGTCTGTTACTCTTGTTTAGATTGGAACCAATGTTTACTCCCTAGCATTATTCCTGAAAGTAGTCTAACTGAGAATTTCAGAAGAGACGTGAGTGTCGCTAGTATCCACTCTACGAAGTATATCATAACAACGCTAACGCTAACGCTAAATCCCGCATTGATTCTGAAATTAATACATTTGCAACGATCTTCCGTGACGTTCCCTCAATTCTAGAAACAACCCTGAAAATTGCGGAACATATTTTAAAATGTTTTTGTATTTTCTTGATGTTCTCAGAATTTATCCAAAGTTTTCTGATCTTTGGTGACGTTCTTTAGAATTCCATGAATTTCCCACAGTTTTCCTGAAATTTTTTAGCTTTCCTTAAGTTCCTTGAAACTTTCTAAAGTTTATGAAACTTCTTAAAGTCCCCGCAATTTAACTGAAATTAAAACTTTTATCGATAGAGGATAAAAGAAAATTTCCTGAAGCTCATGAAAACGCCCTAAAACCAACAATCAATACGAAACTAACGATTTTAAATTGGCTCACTACTTGACTAGCCTAATGGTCCCAAGCAAATCGTTTGACGTAGCCCATTCTAGTCGAAATTCTAGAACTTCACTATGTTTGTTTTGATTCGCTATGAAAGTATGACAGATAAAATGAGGGATTCGTGGATTTTCCTATGTTTCGAGGGGTGCATCGATTAGCTTGGGACCGAAGAGAGTACCAGAGCTGAGCCAAAAAGCTGAGCACGTTTCTTCGGGACCTTCTGGTCTAAGAGTTACCTCTATGCTAAAAGTATGGAAGCAAATTCATCATTATTTTAAAACTTTTCCAAAAGTGGCTTTCCTGATGTTAAATGTGCTTTCCTTTTTGGGACTACCAGGAAGATCTCTCAACTTCCCTTAAATTCTCTTGACTTCTCTGAATATATCAATATATTTTCAATATATATATATATATTTTTTTTTTTTTTTTTTTTTAGACTCCGTAATTTTACGGAAGTTAATTTAATTGCCTTGAAGTTCTTCACCTTCAAAATTATACTAAGTTCGAGTTCCTAGAAAATGGTCCGGGATCTAAAATATCATTTCAAAGCCCGGCATCCAAACCTACACAATTCATTTCCAAATTATCAAAATCCAACATAACAGCATATCCCCGAGAGCTGGAGATACTTCTTTAAAATAATGGATGACTCACATTTTGCTTCGAATATTGGTGTTGCCATATTTACGTTCTTTGGGCTGGGGGACAGCAATCTCTGTGAATGTGGACAAGGTTACCAAGATGCAGATCACATCATTTGGTCTTGTGCTGAGCATCGTAGAGTCAGATCTGAGCTGTACGATTCCCTTCGGGCTCGAGGTAGACAACCTAATGTTCCAGTTTGGGATGTTTTGGCTGGGCTCGATCTGGAGTTTATGAAACTCATATATGTTTACTTTAAGACTATTAACCTTAGATTGTAAGTTTGATTAACCTTGTGTTTAGTTTGTAATTTGTACGTGTGGTTTTTTTTAATGTTTGTTTTCAAGATGAATAGAAATAAGTTCACGTTTTAGGATTAATAAAACATTGTACCGTAAATCACATTTCAAACCTCCTACTCCCTTTTTCCCATCCAAAATATTGTAAATCTCCACTAACCTCGAGACAACCGCAAGTATTCGGTCCAGTTCCTTTAACTTTAAATATAAGACAGTAATAATGTATAACAAAAATTATAACTCGGCTCTGTAAAGTTTTTCCGATTGAGCCTGTACAAATAAAGTAATTAATAAAAAAAAATTTACCTTCTAAAAAAATACGACCCGGATGAATTGGCCTTTAAAGGCCTTCTTCAATTTCCCAAATCTGTTCTTCAAGTTCATCAAACAGAAGCCTAGAGAATGAACATTTCAGAGAGTACTCTACAAAAGGAGAACTCCAAAGACATTCTCAGAGGATTTCAAGGCGTTTCGACCCCTCAAGATATGTTCAGGAGACATGTGATGGTACGTTTTCTGAGCTAAGTCCAAAAGTAATCTTGTAGTTCTGATAACTTCTGATAAAAGAACTAAGCATGTTGTGACCAAATGCAGCAGACCTTTAGGTGGATAGATTCAGAGAATGTAGAAATTTTGAATAGATTATCTCCGATTTTTCTTTAATTTTTCCTGAACTTTCAGAGATCTAGACTTACTCTTGAAGTTTTGAGCTTTTGCCGTCATTTGGAAACCAACGAAATTTCAGACTACCTTGTTGGATATGTCTTGGAGAATTCTGAGACCAGTTCTTTAAGTCCTTTAAGCATAGATGCAGCTTAAAGTCTTCGAACCTAACCTAACAATCAAATGTTTGAGAGGAAAATGTTCTTGAGAGGACTTAAACCTCCAAGGGATTGTCAAATAAGTGCTCTAAAATTATTCCCAGAGACCCTCAGATTAGGTCGAAAAACCCATCAGAGCACCCCCGCAAGTTAGAAAGCTTCCACAAGAGATTTCAAATGAATGATGAATGATCGGTAGACAAACTGTCAACTTAGAAGGAGGCAGAATGCAGAGGTAGTCCAGTGTAAATCCACTGAAGTTTCAAGGTTAGTTGAGATGTTTAGGACTTTGGAGGATAACTCCAAAGAGATAGCTGACTGACACATGTTCCAAATAGATTTATGGAGTTGATAATATGACACACACTCTATGAAGCTACTTGGACATATTTTGTCGGTTTGGACAGTGTACCAGTCGTGGTCGATAGAGTAGATCATTTGATTTGAACTCCACTATGAGTTGGAGAACCGACATATCCAAATGGATCGTAAGTGTTGGGTACAGACTTCTTGAATCAGTGTGGACATGTTTCGTTGCTAGGGCCATTATACCAGTTGTGTTCGATCTAGTAGATCATTTGGTGGTCTGAAGTCCAAGACGATTGGTTGAACTTAGAACCAGGCTTGCTTCCACTCACTTGCTATAAAAAATTGTTTTTCGGAATTATGAAATCATTAGATATTATAATGATAGTTAGAAGTTGTAAGTCACAAGATAAGGTTGCAAACTAGGTGTTTAACACATAAAACCTGTCATTATTGCTTTCAGTGCGTCACAATAAGTGATTTTACAATTCGTGAGCGCTCACTCTGAGTGAACGCTCACGAGTCATAAATTCGCTGATTGTGACGCACTGAAAGTGAAATTGACAGGTTTTATGTGTCAAATACATACCTTCCAACCTCTTCTTGTTTCTGGCAAATACAAACTTTCATAATAGCATCCAATGATTCCATAGTTCCGAAAAAACATTTTTTATAGCGAGGTGAGTGGATGTAACCCTGCTTAGAACATCTATTGCTATTAAATATGTAAATAAATCGTAATTATTGCGATTAGACTCGAACCTGCTTACGCTAGGTTGCGCTACTACGGACATTGTTTCAGGTGTTGTTGATCTAGTGGAACATTTGTTGTGGTCTCCAACACGATTTGAAGAAGCACCCAGTGCTCCGCGTATACCTACAAGCGTATATGAGAGCAGCGAGCTTGCGATTAGGGGTGCTCTGCGGTCTGACAAACACTGATCTAGGAGGTCAGACATGCGAGCCGAATGCAGTTTTTGAATCTCTATGATTCAACAACCTTAGCCGTATGGACCTCATCAGAACAAACACTGGTATAGCCAAAAAAGCGAAATGGTTACTTGGGTTGTTCTGGTTCTGAGTAGAATTCCAGGAAAATTTAATTCTGGAAAGGAATTCAACGCACGGAATTTCAATGGAACTCAAAGGAGAACTCCACGAAAATTCTGTGCAACATTTCAAAGTGTTCCTAGGCAGAAATACAATGTAATGCAATGAATAATTCCAATGGAGCTTTGGGCGAATACTTTTGAAACGCTGAAGAAAATTTCAAGAGAATTTTTAGGAGTAATTAAAAGGGAGTTCAAAGAGTTTAAAAGAAGAAAATTAAAAAGGAAATACCAGAGAAAGTTGCAAGCTGGACTTTTAGAAAATACTAAGATGATTCTAAGGAAATTCTTGAAAAAAATCTAAGTAGAGTTTTAAGATCCTAGATTCTACTTGGGTACATTGGACATATCCTTAGAACCATGATTGATTTCTTTCAGTTCATTTGAATTAGAGTTCTACTCATATTTATCTTGCTTTGAAGGTATTTCTAATCAGAACTTCCTTGGAACGCTCCTCGAATTCTCTTTAGGACTCTTTTGGGAGTCTCCTCAGAACTTGGATTTCCTCTTAGAGTTCATTTGTTGCTCTTCTTGTAAATTGCTTAGAATTATCCTCAGGCTTCACCATGAATCAGGAGGTTCTTGGAATTACCTTGGAAGCAATTCAAAGACTTTTTTGAAGCTCTCCTCATAGCTGCATTTGAAAAATCTTCAGAATTCCTTAGATTTATCCCTAGAATTGTAACGTGTTTAGAAAATCTCATCGAAATACTTTTGATAAAGTCACAACAGAAGGGTCTTCTTCAAGTCCAAGAACCTTGACCTTTTTCCAATAATTTGTATGTTTTTTTGTTTAATCTTTCTTCAGTATTTTTCAAAGCTTGTATTATTTTTTTACGTAGGAATACGTCTGTGATTTCTATATGGGGGTGCACTTTGTTAAAACCGAAAATGGAACATGTAACAAAATTATGAAAGATTTGGAACGTTAATAACTCAGCTGTCGCTGGACCAATTTCTGTAATTTTATCACCAATCGATCAGAAATATTTCTACGCATCTGTTGAATATAAGACTGCATCATGTTTAAAAATGTCACTATTGAAAATTACACCAATGTGCAACTGTTGCTATGACAATTAAAATTATCACCGATTGCCTGCGAAAAGCGTTTTCCCTAACACATATTTCAAAATTGAATTCCATCCGGTCTCAAAAAACGGTGTGTATTCATCACCACGTGGTGAGTGGTGGTGTTCTCCTGTACACAACAAAAAGCTGCCTCCAAGCAGTGAGCTGCAGCCCACATGAGCATCGATAGAAGGAGGAAGAAGCCACACCGCTATTGATCGGAATCAGTAGCTCTTCATGAGTCGCAGTATAAACAGAGAGAACCCCGCTCAGATTCATATTCCTGCACAAAACACAAGCTCCTGCTGCGGTTAACAAATAACATTTATTACACAAGACCACATAGTCCTACGTCACCATTGCGTATAACCCCATAGGGTTGTTCCTTGTAGTTTGTTTGAGTTGTCGATCTCGAAAAAGTTCTAACTTCTACGGCTTTAGAATGTGGAATCATTGCACCTCAGATCTAGTCACAGTCTCGAAGATTCATGTTAGTCTAAATTTAAGTTAATTTTTTTCTAAAAAAAATGACAGCTTAAAAAAATTTCTGTTAGTTATTAAAATTTAAAATGTTAGATACTTTGAAAAGCTTTTCATATCCAAGTCATCAATAAAGTAATTTAATTCTAGGACTTGGATAATTTTCTGCGACCTTAAGTTTTGTCCATAAGCAACTAAGACAGTGTTTGAAAGATTACTACCCCTCCTGCGTAGAGTGTTGTTCAGGCAAATTATTTAACAAAATGTTTGAACCGTGGACTTTGAAAAAAATATCTAAAAAGTTAGTGAAAACGGTCCATATCTTTAAACTATTAGGCATATAAATTTTGTATTTTCAACAAAGTCTCTTATTTTGAGTAGTTTTTCAACTTTTCTCAAGAAAGTATCCTTCTATCTCTTTAGGGGAAAAATTTAGGTTTTTGATTTTTGTCATAGTAGGCCATGATAAATTTTTGAAATTGTAGGATTGTTGGCGATATTTATGTAAACAATTCCTCACATGGCACTTTTTTGATTTAGTCAATAGTTTATACACAGTTCAATTAAGTTCGTGATGTTGCCATCTCCCAACACTGTGCCCCCTTTACGTAGTTGATGGACAGCCCTTTAGTAATGATTCTGGAACTTGTTTAATGTTCAAAATCCTATAAACGAGGGTGGTATTTGCCTCTCCCTGCCACCTCAGAGTCCCGCGCCTCCCTCACCAAGTTAAGTTAAAAAGTAGCGGTTAAGTAATTTTAAGATATTGCTTCGATCTCGTTGCAGATCTTCTGGCATCCCTGCGTGCGAGCATACACGTATAAATATGCGATCACATCATGCCATCAAATATCCAACACTGCAACAAGAGCTACTTCCATTGTCTCCGAAAACTGAAGTTTTGATTCTGATGCAGACGCATGGTATCTGATGAAATGAGTGTTAAAGCTTCATACCACAATGTTGATTTTATCGGAGATTCAAGCTTGCTCCCCACACCGAAAATCAACAATCTCCGTTCCGGTCCCAAGGTCAAGTCCAACCCTTCGGAAAGAACAAAGAAAGTCTGCCCCCACTCCTAGACCGCCTGAAAGCATGACAAAAACAACAACAACAGCAAAAGCAAAGCCAACTAGATGAGACACAGAGAGACACAAAGCGAAGCGAAATTGGGCGGAAAGCATTAGAACTTGCGGAAGGCAGGGAGGGGGCGGGCCACGGCGGGTGCCACGCACACGCACTCGCTGCACTGACGAGAAAGCATTAGCGCACGCAAACACGCTTACCCTACATCCTACTAACTAGCTACTGGCAGTTCGGCAACATTGACGACGATGGCGGCCGGCGGCGAGGCATCCGCGAATTGATTTTATGCAAATTGGGCTTATTGTGTGTAAACGGGGCATGGCATCCTCTTTGTTGCTTTGTTGAGTGATTGGATTTTTTTTCCAAGCGCGATGTGTGTGAGTGAATGATCGTGTGTGTTTTGGCAGAAAGGGGAAAAATGGCAGGTGAGGTGGTGATGGTGGGTTTTGGCAACAGAAGCGTGGGTTGAAGGATTTTTTTTTTCTTTGATGGAGGGGGGGGAGTATACAGAGTTAGGCTCATATTTACTTCGATTGCTGTTGCTTTTGATCGAAAGTGGTGGCGCCCTGCTGCTCCTGTTGTTGTTGCTGCTGCTGCTGCTGTTTGGAGGCGAGATCCTGCTCGCTGTTGTCCTTCCGACGTCGGGGACGGCGCATCATCGGGTCGGCATCGTTGTTATCCATTCCGTGAGCTGCGGCACCACGACCGCGAGGGGCACCACCTCCTCCTCCGCCGCCTACGGGCGGTTTTGGTTTTTTCTCCGGTTCCTTGGGTTTAGCGGATTTTTTCTGCTTGGGGTCCGGTTTGAGCTGCGGCCGTTGACAGCACGAGGACGAGGCGCGTTTTTTATGCTTGCAGTATCGAAGAAATAGGCACTGGCAGGATGCGGACAGGTTGGAGGCTGCCACCGTCATCGGGGTTTCGGCTTCCGAGTAGATCGACACGGTTCCGGTGTAGTTGTGAGCGTTGAAATTGTTGATGTTGTTGGTGTTGTTGTTGTTGTTGTTGAGTTGGTTGTAGTAGTCGTGCTCATCGAAGAAAGTTTGCAGGTAGTAATCGTAGTTGAAGTTTCCTTGGGGATTTACATATAGATGGTTGCTTTGATTGTTGTTCTCAATGTCGAGCGTGTAGTGAAGGTGGTTGTTGCGTTGGGCTTGTTGTTGTTGTTGTTGTTGGTTGACATTGTTGAGGTGCAGTGGCGCCGGTGATGGTAGCACAGTGGTAGGTGGGGGCTGGTGGTTTGCACTAGTGGTCGTTGTGTGATTCGAGATCAATACCAGTGGCAGTGGTGGATTGTTTTCGGATCCTGCTAACGGTGCCGGGGCAGCAGCCGGGGGTTGATGTTGCGCTCGGTTCAGCTGGTGATTCGCATTTTGGTTATTTTGGACGGATGCTTCCTCCTGATTGTTGCAGCATTCCAACGAATCTGCACCGGTACTGGCCGCACCCATTTTGTGTCCTATTGTTTCTCAAAAACTGTCAAACTGGACGTGTTATATCTGTATCTATTTGTATATTGCTTTCGAAATCACAAAACGGTAGTGTTCATCTATAAAATAGTCCTCTATTCTACGGTTCTATATAACTAACAAACGTTCAACGGTGCTCTATCGTTCTATTCCGTACTTTTGACAATAACAATAACAACGATAAAACAGACAGTGATATATGGGATGATGCACATCTACACAGAGTGATAAACACAGAGACACACCACGGCCATCCGAAGACACGACCTAAACGGAGGTTTTAAATTTAAGCACATGTCATCTCTCTTACACTGTTGATAGCGCCACCTGCTGCTGCTGCTGCTGCTCGTGATCACCGTCGCTGATGATGATGGCTCTTTCGAATTCCTCCTTGTTGCCACTTCCGACGACCGAATATCATTTGGATCGTGTCCAATCGTTTCGTGTGTTCATTTAAATTGCATTTTTATCAGCAAATATAAATAAGCTCTACAAGTAGCACTCCTCTTGGCGTTGCCGTTGATGGTCGATTCGTAGTTGGTCCGCTTCGCCCGATGTCTTCCAGGGCACAGAGCACACGCACGCATCACCTTTCCCTTTCTCACACCCGGTCGGCTCCCGGCTGGGCAGTGGCGTGTCAGCTCACCGTCCGCTCCAGAGTAAGCGAGAGAGACGCAAACTTAAAGGCACTATTTATTTCCCATGTAATGACGGTGGCGACGGCGACGACGAAGACGACGACTGGCTACGATGAAAAATGGAAATCAACGGACTGAAACTGGCCACAAATCTGACCCCACGGAACTACAGGTAGCTCTCTGTCTAGTTGTGGTTAGCGCAGGTGAAAACCGTCAACTATTTTCCGACTATAACTAAGCCTCCTAGTTTTTAGATTCTTGGACAAACACAGACCGCACACACCAGCGAAACCGAAACAGCGGGGCCTTAGTTGTTACACAATCGAGTCTCGCTCGCTCGCTCTCCTCACTCACCCACTCGGTGGCTCATCGGTACGACACAGTAGGCCAATCTCAACCAGCCACCTCGAGAATTCGCCAGGCGGCTCTCGTCGTCGTCGGTGGCTCTTCGTCACTGGAAAACAGTGCAGTTCCACAGTTCTTTCAACTTTTTTATTCGGTTCTCGCAGAATTTGAACTCGCTCTCTTCTCGGATTTTGCTCACTTGACAGCGTGCAGCAGCAGCAGCAGCAGTTCTGTGATTGGGCTTCACTTGTTCCGCCACCTCCAACCGCCACACCGGCGACAAACACATGTTTAATTCAAACCCATCTACCGTGGAAGGTGGGGGCAACATCCCACACTCACACACAACGCGCGGTGAAAGCAGCAGCAGCAGAGAAACAACGAGAGAGAGCGAAAATGCGCTGCCACTTTCTGAGAGCAGAAATACTTTATTCGCCGCAAAAAAGGGCAACCGAAAACTGTCAAACCGTGAAATCAGCCTTCAGGACGGAAATTTGTCATCTCCAGAAAGAAAAAAGAAAAGGAATACTAGATTGAAGAGGACACCCCCAGCCCATCCGTCACCAATGCAGCAGCAGCATTATCATCATCATCACGGTCCTTGCATTTACTTACAGGAAACACCTTTATTAGCCTTCAATCACAACACGGTGGCAGTAGTAGGCCTGGAGCCGTATCGTTGCTTTTGTTGTTGCCGTGTTGTGGTCACAGCAATCATGTACATGTAGGTAGGTAGGTATTCTAAGGCCAGAACTCGCTCTTTCTCCCCCCCCCCCATTTCTCGCTTTCTTCCGGCGCTCTTGCGTGACTGCGAGGTGGGTGAAATTGGCTTGACATGACGGACCAGAAACCGAAAGGAAAAACTGCTCATGGCCCTTGGCTTGGTCTCAGTGCTTGACGAGGGATTCGGGCTTGCATTTTGAAGTGAGTTAATTTCTTCTGGAGGATTACTTTGTCGGTTGTGTACTTTTTTCTTGCTCTGCTTTGCGTGGGAGCTGAGATGGTGTCTTCGTCACTGTGGGTGGTGGGTAGACACTTACGGGTTGCAGTGGGCGAAATAGGATGGTTCGGGCGGAAGCTCGAGAATTCACTTTGATTGAATTTGGAATTAGGGTAAATTTCCCTTTAATGGACCCCTTCCTTTAGTGGACCGCTTAAGTATTAATGCTTTTTTTTAATCTAGTGATTTAGAAGTAAGCTTCGTCGGGTAACACCCTTTTCAACTCATTGCAATACCGTGAAGGTGGGTTGTTCCGCAACTTGGGAAGAAGAGTTTTCTCAGTGTGCCTCACGTGTGCCTCACGTGTGCCGGCAGTGCTCAGAGTGTCATCAGACTGAATTTTTTGTTTGTATAATGGTATGTTTGGCAACCCGGTTAAGTTGACAGTTCACATGTTTTGTTTTGAAGCGACAAAACAACAAGCGGTGGAATCCTATCCCAGATCCTAACTGTCTCGGTTCGTTGCTCCCAAATTCTATCGGAAAAGGACTACACTGAACCCAACGCAACGGCCTCGGCCACCGAATCGAAGCTTCGAGCGAGAACGTTCTACCGGGGAGGCATTTCCATTTTTCGATACGACAATAGCTTCTACTGGATTGGAGTATGATGAGGACTTGGATGAACCACAGGTGACGGTGGTAAGTAAACGAAGCGAACGTGCATCATCAGAGAAAACTGGTCCAGATGCTCTTCAGATTCTGATGAACGCTTTCGGGAGGAGTTTCTCCCGAAAGCCATCGACTCAGTCAAAGATGCGTCGCCAAAGCGTTCTAGTGGGAGTTTCAGCCGGAATCAGACTTCCCTGGTGGAGGTGGGGTTTAATATGGAGAGAAGCATGATGTCTCCCGCCAAAAGCAGTGCCAGCCAGAGAACACCTGTAAAAGCTGGGACAATGTAGATGGTAGGAAAGCAAATACCGGTGAAGATTTTACCTCCGAACATGGTCCGAGTCATCATCGAAGGCGAATTCATCGATGTCAGTTACGATGAAGAACGAATCAAGGAAGTGAATGTCGCCAAGCCTATAAATATTTTATTTCAAGCGCTGGGCTACCAGGGTTAGGTCTCAGACACGACCCTTCAATCAACTCACCGATGTCGACTTTCAGGAGCTCACCTTCAAGCCCAACAACTGACCAATCAACATCTTATAATTCCACTGAACCTCCTTCGGCTGTGATTTCAGCTCCGACACGAAATCCCCACCCCAAATTAATCTACCAATGTTTTCAAAGTTCCCTTCTCTTCCTCCTTTAGGGTCTCGCTTTCCCCACTAACCAATTCACTAATCACATTCCGAATCGGCACGATGCCACCCCCTTCCCAACTTAGATCAAACTGTTCTGAAACACCGAAGCCTTCCACACCAGACCCTAGAACAGTTCGATCGTCTTGAGTGGAGGTTCTCCGATCTCAAAATCTTCCGGTAGCGACTCCAGCACCATCCGGAAAAATTCCAGTATGACCCCCAGATTACAGTTTTACTTGGCAACGGTCATCGCCTTGATGACCTCGCTCATCCTAATGTTTTGAAAATATGTACAATGTGACAGAACTTCGCCGGAAATTCACGGTTGAAGCTATGAAATCAAAAATTGGATTGTGTCGATAACAATGTTTAACATCCCAACAAACAATTTTAGCTGCAGCTTAGCTTATACAGGCAAAAATTAGCTGCATAAGGCAAATTCTAACTGTATAAGCTAAACTGCAGCTAAAATTGTTTGTTGGGATATTGACACATAAACAGAGCAGGCGCAGATATAGTACAGTGTTGTCAGTTACTTTAAATATCATGGAAATTTCTATCCATGGGTGCCAATGAAAGTGCCCAGGTGTGCCCATCTGTATTTTTGGCACACTGTGTGGAGTGACCAACCCCTTGAAGATTTTGTAAACATCAGTACCAAAATTTCAAAATATGGCTCGCAAAATGATGTGATGGTACACATAATTCCGCGCACTGATGTGAGTGATGTTAGTCATTCCGTTCACTTTTATTCAACTGAAATTTAAACTCTATGCTAGTTTGAAATTGTTGGAAAGTCGTCTTCAAGAATACTGATTTCATTAAAATTATGTGGAAATTACAATCAGGCATTCGTATTCCCGGTTAATAGGAAGCGTGAAAAAGGAACCACGAATAAGGATACCCACAGCTTATGGGATTTTCACTGCAAAATTTGAATGCGTTGCTGCTCTTGCTTGGACGCCATTTTGATAACTGAAGAGCAAATTAAGCTTAACATCACATTAGGTCCTAGGTAACATTGACAGATTCTCTTCATCGAATTTCTCTTTTTATTCCCACGGCCATATAAAGGCATTCCCAGGTATTTTCAGCACACAGATCGATAAAAGAAGCTTTTATCTCATTAATTTCAATACATAAACCTGTCCTGTCTTAAACAAACTTGTTGAACTGGGTTAGACCAACAAGTTTGTGTCAATTGATATAGGTTTAACATAAAACTACGTCACTAGAGGCGCTTATAATATATGAAATTTGGGTCCAACATAGAATCATGGTCATATGGAAAGTTGCCGGCTTGAGCAAAGTTGTTCAGATTTGGTTATTAGTTAGGAAGGTTCTGATTCTGCACGTTGTAGTTTCATTTTTATACCTGTGATCTTGATAATTTTACCTAGGGGATGAGTCCTTAGTTTGTCTTTAATGGGAATGATACTGATGAAGATATTTTTTTTGCTGTTTCATTTTTAAATTTTATGCAATTAATATTTCCATACCTATCTGAAGCACGACATTCGATTTTTTGTTTCAGTTACGGTGCCAATTCCTCAAACGTAAATAATTACATTATCGGCTAATTTCTCGAGAATGAAAACTCACTCAAGTAAACCATCACGATGATTGTGCAGAGCGAGAGTCCTCCCATCCGATAGAATTGGTGGCTTACATTGATTGAATTTGAACTACGAGAAATTTACGAAAGAAGCCATTGTTTACGGAAATTTTGTTTTGACACATCTATGTCCAACTATGCCAGTTATACCAACCGGTGGAAACTAACGATTTTAAATTGGCTAACTACTTGACTAGCCTATTGGTCCCAAGCAAATCGATTAACGTTCCCCATTCTAGTTGAAATCCTAGTACTACACTATGTTTGTTATGATTCGCTATGGAATTTTGACAGATAAAATGAGGGGTTCGTGGATTTTCCTATGTTTCAAGGGGTGCATCGATTAGCTTGGGACCGAAGAGAGTACCAGAGCTGAGCCAAAAAGTTGAGCACGTTTCTTCGGGACCTTCTGGCCTTAGAGTTACCTCTATGGTTATACCACTGAGGCAACAAAAAAAAAGGGGTCAACTTTTAGTAAGCTATTTTGCATGAAGTTCCACATATGTTATGTGATTGAGGACAAGAAACTACACACAGCACAAGCCTACAAGCAGATTTCTGAACAAATTCAACAGACTACAAGATGTAATTTCTACAAATATGATGCCATTAGTGATACGAAGTAGACTTAGGTTATTTTTAAGAAACCGGCTTAATTTGAAATGTGTGAAACACGTACTTTGTCTCTATTTTTTAAGTATGGTAACAAGCTTACAGCTTATAGTGCAAATTCAAATTCAAATATATCACATTCTAGTCCTAAACTATTTTTTTTAAATCCTTGTCGGGTGTTTTCATCACTGCGACCATTTTTCTGATCTATTGTGATCAAGGAATCAAAAATATCTCCAAATGACAAAATGACAAGCGATTAACGAACCGAATGATAACGCTATGTAAGAGGTGAAAGGCAGTAATGATATAGGGTTAACTACCCCATTAAGCTCGAAACAACTTTGGGTACTGAATCACCTGAGAATAGTTCGGAAACACATCGAAAAATACTGAATCACTTCAATACAGTTTGGAATCACTTTGGAAAGTATTGGATAGCCTCAGAAATGTTTTCAATCACTTCGAAAAATTCTGAATCACTCTTAGAATAGTTTGGAATCATTTCAAAAAGTACTGAATCACTTCAAAAAAGTGAGGAGTCACTTCACAAAGTACTGAATAGCTTCAGAAAAGTTCAAAAACACTTCAGAAACATCCAAAATCACTTACGAAAGCATTGAATCATTGCGGAAAGCTCACTTTGGAAATAATTGAATCACTTCGGAAAAGACTGAATAACTTCAAGAATGTTCGGAATCACTTTGTCAGTACCTAATTGCTTCAGAAAAGTTCATGATCACTTCGGAAAGTACTGAATCATTTAAGAAAGTACTGACCCAATTCCGAAAAAATAGGATTCTTTTCAAATGGTAGAAAGTTTGAAATAACTTCAGAAAGTACTGAATCCTAAACTGTATCACTTCTGGAAAGTTCAGAATCTCTTCAAAATCACACTTGAATCACTTCAGACAATTTCGGATTCACTTTGGAAAGTACTGAATCATTCCAAATAGTTTATAATCACTTCCGCAAGTACTGAGCTACTTCGGAAAGAATTGAATCACTTTGAAAAGTTAGCAATCACTTCTGGAAGTGCTGAACCACTTCAGAAAAGCTCGGAGCTTCTTTGGATAGTATTGAATGACTTAAGAAAATTTCTGAATCTCTTTGGAAAATACTGAATCTTTCCTGAAAGCTTGTGATCACTTCCGTAAGAACTGAATCATTTTAGGAAGAATAGAATCACTTCACAAAACCTCGGCAAGTATTGTATAAATTCTCTCAAGTTTGCAATTACTTTCTCAAGAACTGAATCACTTTGTAATAACTTCAGAATACTTTGGAATCCATTCAGAAAATATGATATCACTTCAGAGAAATCCAAATCACTGTGTGGAGCACAAAATCATCCATGAAAAGTTGGAAATCTCTTCGGAAAGTATGTAACGGTAGACATTTTCGTTAGATTATATTTTTGTTACTTGTTCTTATTTATTTTCAAATATCAATTCTTAGATTAATCGTCGTTCAATTTGTAATATTAACTTAACGAATTGTATGCAAGTCAGTTGCCTACGCGTAAAGAGGTTAGCGAAACGTATTGCTTACGTAGCTTCTCCGAAGAGTTTCACCATTCGTGTTTTTCGTTACTCGGATAGAGAAAACCGAATGGGATAGTTCTGAGAGTTGTTAGCAGTAGAAGGGAACAAGATAGACAGACCGAGTTCGATTGAAGAGGGAAAGAGATACTTCATTTGATCTTTCACGATGGTAACTAATGAAATCCGTTGAACTTCCATTTCCGGTAATCATGCCTTCGGACTTTTCTGAGGAAATTCAGTAATCGCCTCTTTCACTTTGATCCTGACTGTGATAGAAGAAGGGCGCGATTCTGTAGTTTTTTCCGCGGTGTGATTGGTTAGTAGTAGAAAACGTGAAGTGTCCTCAGATGTATTTTAATCGATTCTATGTTCCCCGTATAGGCTAAAGCTAGATAGCATTATAGTGTTGTAATTGTTGTGCGAGAGTTGTGTAAGCGTTCCAGATAACGGCAAGGTAAAACCAATTTACGAAATTTGTGTGTGCCGATAATAGGTTAATTGTGTCGTTTGCACGGTCAACGACTTTCCGCGTGTTCGCTTTCTATAGAATTCAACAGCCAACAAAGCAACCGTTGATCAATAGCGCTGCCTCGCACCGCGGCTTTGCTTATTGTCGCCAACCCTTACCACGCTCGGGTATCAAAGCTTCCCGGTTGCCTATCCGAAGGGAGTTGCCTACGTTACCAAGGCACTCCGGCTAACGTCCAGCAAGCCACCATCCGCTGACTGAGTTCGGCAACTAAGAAACTTCAAGCGCAGTAGGAGGACATCAGCCGTCGTTGCAACGACGGCACCGGTCGGGCGAAAGCCAGTAAAGCTCGCCAACGTAAGCTTCAAATCCTGTAAGTAGCGAACCCACACTTGCATGCAAGGCCGTTAGCACGGACACAGAATGATAGCGCGCTAGGCGAATAGTCCATCGACCGCACTAGTCAGATAGAAAGATAGAGGAGAACAGTAGTTAGGCCGGCCAGAACCAAGATTGTAGATATGTGAATAAAAAACCCTATAGATAAACTAAATAAAAGTAGAATGTTCACTCCCAAAATAAATCAGTGTTCAGTGTTAGAAAGTTTTGATTGAGAGAGTCTGAAGGATATTTCACGTTTCGTTCATCATGTTTAGTCTTTTTCCGTTGAATTTGTTGTGATACTCGTCTTCTAAATCAAGCTCGAGTTGATGGGTCAGAGGGATTGCTTCCTGTGATGATACCCCTGTTCGGATTGGTTTTCGGGATTGGAAGTTTTTCGGACTCGGTAGTTAGGATCTTGGGATTTCGGTGGGTATGCTCTCTCCTTTCTTGAGTCACTCGGCTCAGTTGGTCTTGTTCCCGACACTGTGGACGAATTTGAGAACTGGCTCCTTTGGCCAGTATCTAGCCGGGCATCGTGAAACACGACAGGTGGTCCTCTTCGGAGGTGGCGCTTAAGCCATCCGTTTATGAAACTTATCGGGAACAAACAACAGCACCGTAGCTGCCTCGGGGCCGCTACATATTGGCGCCCAACGTAAAATAAGAATTTTGATGTTTTTTTTTGGTAATTTTTTTTTCAAATGAAAATTAGTGTAGATCGTGTAAATATGAATACAGTCCATTTTTTAATTAGGTTACATGTTTAGGTTACGAAAATTTAGTATGAGTTAGAATTTTCTTTCGGATTTCAGTGAATTCAGGCAAAAACTTGGTAATTTATTTCGGAAATCGTTGTGAACTTGGTTGTGAATGAACTCAGGCTTCACTGTATACATATTTATCTTAAGTTGGTGTTTTTCATTTATATATTTTACTGCTAAGTTGTGATAGAATTGAGCTTTGCTATTTTTTTTTTCTAAGGCTTACGTGTTTGGGTTGATTTGTGGAAATGGCTACGAAATTCCCACGCGCAGCACATTTGCTAAACGATGAGGTAAATTATGAATTGAAGTTGAGAAATTATGGGGAGGAGTGTAGTAAAAGTCTTGAATCAAAACAAAGACTGCTGAGAAGGTTGTTTCGTAAGGATGCTAAAGAGAACAGAGAGTATCGCTCAAGGTACTCCATTGTTCAGGAATGTGAAGTGATCGCTCAGCGAATTGAGGAGATTAGTATAGGTTTAGCTCAAACTCATGATGTGAAACTAATTTCCCGTCTAAAACATTATTATTTAAGAACAAAACGAAGCAATGCTCAGACTGAGGAAGCAGAAACGATGAAGAATGGGTTGTCGAATAGGATAAACGCTTTACTGATCGCGAATAGTTCGCTAACCGGCGAGAATCACGAACACGAGTCGGGTTCCGAGTCAACAAGCAATGAATCCACTGACTTTGAAATTTCGGATACGGAAATAGGCGCGACAGCATCGAAAAATAAGAAGAAAGTTAAGAAATCAAAGAAAAAACACAAGAGAATGAGGATGACTGCGCCAAACTCGAACGTAAGGTTCTAGGTCTCGAAGTTCAAATGGTGGAGCTTAAGACCATGCTTCAACAGGTATTGAGTCTCAGTCAGTCATCGCAGAGAAACCAATTACCACAGCAGCAGGACAGTTCAGGAAAACCGAACGGGAACGGTACCCAAAGGTGGACGACCGCAGGATCTACAACCGGAAAATGCGTATTCAGAAGCAAACCCAGTAGGACAGTTAGGAGGGGTTCAAACTCAGTACGAAGGCTTGTTCTCAGTGAATAATCTGGGAAACAATTCCGGACGAAACATTGTGGGACAGCAGAATAACGGTTGGTTTCAGGGATACAACCATGGAAATGACTTAGCAGGATTTTCTCCCCAGGGACCTCCGGAAAATAGGGATCGTAGGAGCCTCATTCAGAGGGACACCCGAGGGTCAAATCCAGGAGGAAATTTCAATCAGGGGGTTCAGGAACAACAAACGCGATACAACACGATCGAAAACCAAAGGGGACCATTTACCGGGATTAGTCAGCAAAGGTGGCCAGACGGGCTTCAAAGAGATGAACGCGTTAGTGACGGAAGTGAGCGAACTCAGGGTTTTCCTAATGCTTCGGATGTTCCGATAGGGAACAGGAACCAATACCGAGAGAACCGAATGCAGTATGATAGGAAAATAGAAAAATGGAACATTTTCTTTTCGGGTGCGGCTAGGTCACCAACTCTAGAGGACTTCATTTACAAAGTGAAGGTTCTGGCTAGCATGAATGGAATTCCGATGGACTGCTTAATTAGCCACATTCACCTACTTTTGCGTGATGAGGCATCAAACTGGTTCTTTACCTATTACGATGCTAACTGGAATTGGAACATTTTCGAAACCAGAATAAGATACAGGTTTGGTAACCCAAACCAAGACCAAGGAAATCGCCAGCAAATTTACGAGCGAAAACAGCTGAAAGGTGAGACCTTTATTGCCTTTGTTACAGATATCGAAAGATTGAACAAGTTGTTGACCAAACCTTTGATGTCGCAACGAAAGTTTGAAATAATCTGGGAGAATATGCGCCAGCATTATCAGTCTAAATTGGCATGTTTTCAAGTAAATACTTTGGAGGAGCTAATCCAGTTAAACTACCGGATTGATGCTAGTGATCCAAGCTTGCACCCAGTTGGTTCAAGACACGGAGTTCACAACATTGAAGCGTAGTCGGAAGGGGAGATTTCAGACGAGGAAGAGGTCAATGTTCTGAGCAGGAGGCAACAGAGAGCGAACGGGTTTTCGAATCAGCAAGACAGATCAACACCAGGGGTGGAAGGATTTTCGAGATCACCGCTGTGCTGGAATTGTCGGCAAAACGGGCACTTTTGGAGAGAATGTAAGGAAGCCAAAACAACGTTCTGCTATGTGTGTGGAAATCCTGGAAAAATTTCAAGTTCGTGCGAAGCGCATCCAAAAAGAAATCAGCCAAACCAAAGGTCCAATCCGGCACCGAATTCGGGAAACTGAGTTCGGAGTGCGTAGATGGGAACCCTAGCATTCCTCAGAAACCCTCTGTTCCTACCAAATTAGAACCGTTTGTCGACCCAATCCAAAGTCTGCTAGAAGTCAGGATCCAAACAAGTCAGTGTCCCCATGTTAAAGTCAAGATTTTCGGTATAGAAACGGACGCTTTACTTGACTCAGGAGCCAGTATTAGTGTGGCTAATTCACCAGAACTGGTTGACCGTCATGGATTAAAGCTTTTACCATCGCCGATTAAAATGCGAAACCCTAACCTCTCTCTCCGAGATGCCGCAAATAAGCTGGGTGTATCGTCTACAACCGTGCATCGAGCCAAAAAACGAGCCGGACTATCGACTTACAAGAAGGTAGTGACTCCAAATCGCGATGATAAACAAAATACGACGGCCAAAGCGCGATCCCGGAGGCTGTACACGACGATGCTGACGAAGTTTGACTGCGTGGTAATGGACAACGAAACCTACGTCAAAGCCGACTACAAGCAGCTTCCGGGACAGGAGTTTTATACGGCAAAAGGAAGGGGAAAGGCAGCAGATGTTTTCAAGCACATGAAACTGTCAAAGTTCGCAAAGAAATATCTGGTTTGGCAAGCCATCTGTACCTGTGGCTTGAAAAGCAGCATTTTCATAGCTTCCGGGACTGTCAACCAAGAAATTTACGTGAAAGAGTGTTTGAATAAACGTCTGCTGCCTTTCCTGAAGAAACACGGTTGTTCCGTACTGTTTTGGCCGGATTTGGCATCTTGCCATTACGGTAAAAAGGCCATGGAGTGGTACGCCGCCAACAACGTGCAGGTGGTTCCCAAGGACAAGAACCCTCCCAACACGCCAGAGCTCCGCCCAATTGAGAAATACTGGGCTATTGTCAAGCGGAACCTAAAGAAGACCAAAAAAACTGCTAAGGGCGAGCAGCAGTTCAAGGCAAACTGGCTTTCTGCGGCGAAGAAGGTGGACAAGGTGGCTGTACAAAATCTGATGGCAGGGGTCAAGCGTAAGGCCCGGAAATTCGGATTTGGAAAAGCGGAAGCCTAACTGAATATTTTTCCTGAATTTTATACTAATTGAACTTGAAAAAGAAATTTAATTTGATTTTTTAAATAAACGATTTCACCGATTTACACGCGTTTTCCCTTGACCAAATTTTGACCAATCGCCCTTTATTAAATTTAAAAATGTTACGAAAGTAATATCCCTTGTTATTGTTCCTGAAATATCGAGGAACTTAATATTAGGAATCAACTTCTGGAAAGCGTTTAATATCAAACCGATGATTCAGAACGAATCGGGTTTCGAAGAGATCTCATCAATACAGAACAATGTGAATGAGGATTCCTCAGCATCGGAATCCTTCCATTTTTTCTTACACCCGGTTGAAACTCTACCAGTGTTCGAGAAACCAGAGCCAGATGATTCTTTGGACATTCCAGATTTAGAATTGCCAGAGCCATCAGAAGCAACACCGGAGACGATCGAAACGGAACATCTGCTATCACCAGAAGAGAAAATTCAGTTGGCGGAAGTCGTTCGAGAATTTCCCTGTACGATGGAGAATAAATTGGGACGGACAACTTTAATACAACACGATATCGTGCTTCGAGACGAGGTAAAACCAAGGAGACAGCCTCTATATCGTTGCTCTCCCTCCATTCAAGCTGAAATGGATAAAGAGATTGAGCGGTATAGGAAGTTAGACGTGATTGAAGAATGCTCAGGTGAATGGGCGAATCCTCTGGTTCCCGTTCGGAAGTCGAATGGAAAAATCAGAGTATGTTTGGATTCAAGACGCATCAATGCTTTAACAAAGAAGGATTCATACCCGATGAGAGACATGAAAGGAATTTTTCACCGTCTCGAAAGCGCTAGATATTTTTCAGTGATCGATTTTTAGAAAATCACTGGAGCTGTACTGTAGTACTGAACTACTGCATAAAAGCTTGAACTCACATCAGAAAGAGCTGAATAGCTTCGGTACTGACAGACGTAAGTAAGAATGAGAATGATTTACCGCTCGTGGTTGATACTCCTTTATTGCCAGGTCACCTGTATTACACAGAGAAGCAACAAACGATGCATGTATCTGCAATGTGTAAAAACTGGTGATCTCATACCAATCTCATACTCATAGCAATAACACCACCGCCCACGTCCAACTGTAGGTCAATCAGGGAATGGAAAGGAATGTGTTGACGTGATTCTCGCTTTGTTTGGAAACCAAGAAATCCTCCTCACATTCACAAATTTTTCAATAGCTTTTCAACATAACTCACTTAAGGTATTGATTCTCATCGTTAAACCATACTAGCACTCAATTGTGACACATCGAAAAAGAGCTCGATTTTGGCAACATAGATGAAGTATAATCAACTCTCCACAACTCGATGGCCACTAACTCGATATCGAGTTATAGAACCGTAGTAAACATGAATGTCATGGCTACTGCGATAGCGATTTTGTATGGGATTGTAATGCTATAACTCAATAATTCTATAATTGGATAACGAGTTGTAGAGTGCACTGTAGTTATGTTTCCAAAAACGAGATTTATCTCTTTGGAAAAGTTCAGAATCACTTCAGAAAGTACTGAATAGCTTGAAAAAAGCTTAGGATCACTTTGAAAGTACTGAACGATTTCAGTAAAGCTTAGCAGGTATAGAATCACTTTGAACAGTGCTAAACTTTGCAAAAGTTTTGAATCAGTGCGGAAAAGATTGGAAATACAGTATCCGTGTTCAGAAGAGTTCAGTTGTTATAATATTTAATTCCCTTAGGAAAGACTGATTTCCAAAAGTGTTACTTTTTCTGGACTGATTTAACACTTTCGGCAGTAATGCCAAACACTGGTTGCTCCGACGAGCTCTTGGGAACGCCAGAAACAAGAACCTGATATAAACGGAAAAACCTGGAACTGAATCAGTAATCGTATTGTTTCTTAAGCTTTCCAACGGTAACATCAACTGTAACATCACAAACATCTCTGAAGGTTATTTCAAAGATTTTCATTGTTTTTTTTTCTCATAACTTTGTTTTGCCTACGGAAAATTTCTAGAAATGAATCACGTTTTTGAAATTAGAAGAAAATCGACTGTGATATCAGATAAATAAGAAAACAGAAATGATGGTGCTTGGAAAATTTGACGGAACTTTTAGAAATTAAGAATAATTTCAAGAAGGATAAAGGGACTTTGTAGATGTTCAAGAAACCAAATGCCACCAACGCCACCTATAGAGTATGGTGCTGCTCATCGTGCAGCAGTGATAAAGTGCAAATGTTTTACAAAGTACCATATCGACTAGGTAATACACGATTTGAAACAACGTCATCAACGTCGGGGGCGGAAGCATCGTTATTTTGGACAGATTTATATTTCAAAGGCGCAGGGTGGGTTGGATGCGACTACTTAGCTCAAATTTTAGGAACACAGCACTGTAACGTACCGTAAATCGTTGAGATATTGTTAAAAGTCTAACACTGTTTCTTGACGCCAATCTCAGCCTACGGATTCTAAACTCGGCCTAACGCATTGAAACGCCATTGAAACACCAATGAATTTACTTCGGCCTATCGGATGAAGATAAAGATGGATTCGGTCGGAGCGCTTCATTTGTATTTGAGAATATTGGGTGCAAATATTCATATCACGCGTTGATTGACTTCGTTTGGTAGCATTTGAACTAAAGTATCGTACCAAATGCACAATTTACGTGTTAACGCCGAAATCATGGATTTATTTGATGTTTTCTGCTTGCTCGGCCCGAAATGGGCGCTTAGAGCAAAGTTGTTCTCTGCCTTTTTTCATGACAAGCAGCCTGTGCGACACAGCACACTAGGGGCGGTAGAAGGAAACGAGCAAATTGTTGGCAAGCTACTTCACGAAGTAAAACCGAAGATAATACACGTGTGTTAATGGGAATTTTTTCGTTATGTCTTTTCTCGATTCAGATCGCCATTGTTTGACTAACAGCATTATCCCAGCTAGTCATTACACTTCAAATAAAGTGCACTGCCGTACTGGGAGTTGTTCTCCAAATTTAAAAGGGTTCTATCAGCCCCTTGTCGAAGAAATTACGCCATCGATTGAAAACTGCCGCACTGTGGCATAACAAGTTGTGAAAACCCGCCGATATTAATTATGTGCAAATCACTCACGACGCAACTAATGACTGTTCAACTTACCAGTGCAGCAGCTTGAATAAAAAATCAACTTTCACCAACTGCCAAGAAATGTGTATGAAAAGTCATGACCTACCTAGTTATTATCCATCTCAAACAAATGTTCGGAGTCTTCCTTTTCTATGCCACAGAAGTGACATACATCATCTTGAAGTTTTCCAATCAGTTTCAAGTGATAACGGCTCGGACAATGACCTATTATAAGACCTGTATATAGATATTTTTTAAAAAGTTCCAGGATTTTATGGGTCACAGAAATGTTTGGATTAATGAATCGCTTCGACTGCCTAGCACTGGAAGTGTTCTTCCAGTTTTCCTCTACGTTTGAAGATTTCCACGCTTCTAACTCCATTCTAAGAGATGCAGCCGATAAGCCACAAAAGGGCCCTATGAACTTATGAGAAGATCCAAGTCTTGTTAGTGTATCAATTCTTTCATTTCCGTTGTTTACGTAAATCGATAGAGTACCCCATGTCACGATCGCAGTAGAACAGTTTAGATGAGGTTCTCTCATTGCTCACTCTCTCTCACCCACCCGATCGTACGCGATCTACAGGATAGCTAGGTCCGATAAGAGATAATAAATTAATTTAATCTTACCACACAACGAACAAGTCCGGTGTTAGGTTTACTCTTCATACGGTTGCGGAATAAACCCAGTGATTCCAGTGACCGAGATTTGAAGAAGGTCAAGTGGAGGTCGGTGACCTCAAGTACACAGTGAGGTCTGGACGGATAGAGCCCTACAGTCCACTCGTTAGTCCGATCCAGAACATCCGTCAATCCCGCAATGACCAGGAACCCAATATTAGTTGACTTGATTATGACAAGACAATTTTTGAAGTTATTGAACACACTCCCAGACAAGTTTTGATGTACATGTCATGATTTTAAAGCATTTAGAGCAGCTTGACTGTCGGACATTATGCATATATTTGAGCTATTATAGTTTCTACGCGTCCTAGACTATACTCAGATATGTTTTGAAGAATGCAAAGTGATCGTGCTTCTTGTTATTTCAACATTGTCATGTTTCTGGTTCCATCATTAGGGGCAGAACTAGCGCACTTTCTAGTCTTTTGATATGTTTAGGTCAATATATAACGCTCATGGAAGTACAGTCAACTCTACATATTTCGATATTTAAGGGACAGTCGAGATAAGCAAAGATCGAGATATAGATTAACATTGACCTACTAGACCGCTTGAAGGAAACGAGATAACCATCGACAAACGGAATAAAGTGGTTACATATCGATACATAGAACATCGAGATATCGAGAGTTTACTGTAGTGAGCTTATCATACTGTTCGTCAATGTTTACAATTAAATTTCAATTCAATCACCTGGCATCATTCTCCGCGGGATGGATTTTATTGGTATTCCTCGCACTCAGAACCATTCTACGGTCGGTTGCCGCATCAAATGAACAATCGGTCCAACTGACTGACCGTGTTCTGCACACTCAATCGCGGCTCAGATCTGTATCGCGAACATGTATAGAATCACAACAACAACAACAACAACAACAACAAGAACTTAAAACTCTCTCGGAAACTCTTTCCTAGCAGTTGGGTTATAAAAATTCCGACCAGACAGAACCGAACAGCGCCAACTAAGTGATGCCCTGCTGAGAAGTAGGTAGTAGTAGGCTCTGCATTTCTCGTTCCACTGAGGATTCGATTTTTCCCATTATTTTTTTTTCATCACAGTTGGCGATGGTGGTCAGCAGCAGCAGCAGCAGCGTGACGGTTATTACTGCCATTTTTATAATTAGTGCTTGTTGGACACACTTGGCCTTCTGTGATGCCTGATTTTTTTTTCGTGTACTCCATGCTTGCTCACCGAGGCTTTCTTTGATTGTGTTGTTCATTTGCTCGCTGAGCTCTGCTGTAGTGTGCGCGGCTACACACCAACCGCAGAACGGTTTTGTTTGTTTGCGCGCTAAGCAGCTCTTGCTAAGCAGGATGGTTTGGCGAAAAATAAGATCCCTGGTGGTTCTATGTGGGTACAGATAGGTACCGTTGTTTGCGGGTGGAGTTTCAGCCGATGTTCCTTTTCCTAATTCCTAGCTGCCTGATCTTAGGTAGTTAGCATACCGACCGCGAATGGTCTCTGTTTAGGTTGGCATAAACTGGAATACCAGCTCGAACTGCATCCGCAAACAACGGTACCTCACTGTATATCGATTTTCCATCCCACCCACCGATGCGTCGGGCCACCACCTTTGCTCGTGTGCACCCTGACATGTCGGTCGAACTCAGCGCTGGTGCAGCAGAGTTCGTTCTAAGCTCTCTAAAGAATCACATAAATTTCTGTCAAAGAAGCTGTCCTAAAAGTGAAGTACCGGTGCGAAAGAAGGGGTGCGGGGGGTGTTTTCGGCTCTTCTCACGGTCGGTCGTTCGGTGTGTTTGCAACTTTCCGACATGAGCAGCGGACGGACGGACGAACGAAACATGATTTGCCATAATGGCAAGCACGCAGCAACACCAGCAGCAGAATGGCAGCGTTAGAACACGTTATTGGAAAAACCCCCCATAGCATGATGGTGAGCTTGCTGAAAAGGAGTTGAGTGAGTAGTGTTTGCTAGACGGAGTGCAGGGACGTAGCAAGAGGGTCAAATTTGATACTCTGCTTTCTCCAGTTGCTACAAGCTACGTTCAATCGACAGAAGATACTCGTAAAGAGCTTCGAGCAAGGATAAAGCTGGAGTGGCGAGGCAGACAAGCTTTTAGAGATTTGATTTATGGTTTCAATTTCAACCCCATTCCGATAGAAGTCTGTTTTAAATTTAATTGATGTTAACGCTCGATTTCTCCTGCTGCTGAGGCCGATCTGGCGATGAGATCGAATCGAAAAGTTGTATCAATTAGATTTCGGATGATATCCTCCTTTTCCATGTAAAGGCAAGGCTGTCTACGCTCGCTTTTGAACACGTTGCTCAACGATCTGTAGGTAAAAGGTAAATGTTGCTAACAGACAGTAAAACCTCGTTTCCAATGGAAACATTCCTTTGATAAGTATTTCAACACAAACACACACCCATTCATGGAGACGCATCGTACCGCATTAAAATTCCTCCGAACAAATTCCGTCATATATTTCCCCAAACTTCCATTATAATTACACACAACTCGAAGCAATCCCATGGGCAAAGGACGGTACTGGAACGCTCCGAGCTGTAAACTCATTAATTTCCCCCGCCCTTCTGCTCATGGTGAAATGTTTTTACTAGGAATTAACCTAGCCTCGGAAAGAAATGAACATTCCACGCACGAATTCTTTCATCAGAATACTTTTTCCCCACCGGGTTTGTTTGCCATCCATTATGGCTCTATGTGTCGGTTGCTATTTACAACAGTAGCAACAACATGTGCAAAAGAATGAACCGAGACTGGCTTATGTCTCTCAGCAGACAGGAACAGAGAAGCTTTTCAAAAAAAAAAAAAAAAATCCCAACTAAAGTGAACGCACAAATGAGGTGATGGGATCTCCGCAGTAGGCTGTGGGTGGCGAGGATGACAACTCCGACGGGCACGGTGATCCTTGCGATGCGACATGGCGCTCGTTAATAATGTTGCTGTTGGTGATGATGATATTTACCTGTCGTTGTTGGAATCTGTTTGGGGTATTATCGATCTGTCCGGCGGGAAAGGAAAAGAAGAACAGACATTAAAGTCGATGGTCTACGGTAGTAATGCCGGGCGCAAACGAGAGCTCTCGAGAAGCCATACCGCAAGCGGAGCTCAGACATTTGGTGCCTAAGGTTTTTTTTTTTAAAGCGTAGCGTTAATGCATGCTAGTAGGCGTAGGCGGGGAGCAAGATGGAGTTCATTATTCCATTATTAAGGCTGTATTCCAATTGGTGAATATTCACTTAAATTTTACTGATGGAATTTTTTTTTTAATCAAATCTGCCAACGGGCAAGATACCTTAGATATATGTAATTGAAAATGTCATAAAATGTTGCTAAATATCAACGAATATCTTTAACTATTTTAAAACAATAATACATGGCTATGGAGCCTTTTGTGCTGAACAATTTTTGTTCAAAAGATACTTTTGCTTTTGAGTCTTTGTCGATCAATAAAATAAAATATCAAACAAAATGTTGATACATTTAGTTCTACCTCCTGATTCCAGCGGTTTTATTTAGGATTTAATTTTGACAAATATCTAGTCAAAATCATTTTTTTTTTGTTATCCATCGATCTCGTTTTCTGTACTGAGTACCAATGCTACCGACGCCAGAGAGGCATCATAATGAAGTAATGAAATTGGGATGCTTTAAATAATATAGCAAAAAGGTTATATTCCATTTAATTCCACTTGAATAATATTGGTATCCATGGATTTTTTTCAATATTAGAGATTTGTATCGATTTTTCTCCTTTAGTTTTCTTAAATCTTTGGTTTTTTTAATTAGGTAGGTTCCGATTCTACACATCGTAGTTTCATTTTTATACCTGTGATCCTGGGGGTGAGTACTTAAGGAAGTAAGGTTTTGATAAGTTCTTTAGTGGGAATGACACTGATTAAGACTGAACATTGTAGTCGATATACGTATCGGTCATGGATATCAAAATAATTAAGTGGAATTAAATGGAAGATAACCTTTTTTGCTGTTTTATTTAAAGCATTCCCCTAACAACCCAATTTAATTACTTTATAGCTAAGGTACAACCATTGGACGAATTTTACGAATCAGATTTTAAATCTCAGCAAGCATTTGAAAATGTTTGCACAACAAGGGAGAAATGGATGAAATGTCGGCCTTAATGCCCCTAATTTGGGCCCATAAATTAATTCAGCAATCGACTAAATTTTCAATAGTGACCAAAACTATCCATTAGTTTCGTCCCAATGACGCGTTTATCTAGATAAAATTAGTAAATAGCAGATTTTTAGCGATGGGCCCAATCTAAGATCCATAGGAAACTTAGTAGAAATTCTGGGAACTTCATAGATCTTCAGCAAAATTCATAGAAACAAGGAACTTGAAAAAGTTCTGAAAACTGCGTAGAAGTGGAAAATTTATTTAAGTTTGAGGAGCTTCGTAGAAGTTAAGGGAACATTGTTTTATTTCAGATAAGCTCATTACTGATCGGGAGCCTTTATATAATTTCAGGGCACTTTTTTGAAGCCTCATGGACTTGGAATAGTTGTGGAAATTACGCACAAATTCAAGAAATTTCGTTCGTGGAACTTCGCGGAAAATCAACGATAAACGTAGAAGTGCAGCAAACTTTGTAGAAGTTTGGCGAATTTCGTAGAATTTTGAGGAGCTGCGTAAACTTCAAGAGATTTTGATAAAGTTCAGGGAATTTTATAGAAGATCTAAAAATAGTTCAATACACTTCTAAGATCTTCAGCAATCCTTGCTTCCGCTTAGGCAACTGCGTTGCAGCTTGTCAGAGATCTTACTTCAAAAAAAGCTCCATGAACTTATTGGATGTTTTGGGAACTTCGTTAAATTTCAAGGAACTTTCCATATGCTCAATTCAGGGAACTTCTTAGAAGTTGAGGAAATTTTGTAAAATTTAACGGATGTTCAGGATACGTTGTATAAGTTACAGGATAATCTTTCAAACATCCGTGAAAGGCAGCAGGAAATGTTCAAAAGATCTCCATAAAGACGAAAATATTAGTAAAGCTCTCTGATTATTTTTCCAAGACTTCAGGTTGATCAAGTTCTAAGGATCTCCAACTATTTATAAATTCAATGTTCTGTAGGTTGCTGAGGGAGTATTCAAAAGCTTTCCAGCTAATTAAATTTGATTTTTTGGACATGTTTGTACATTCTCTAAAGGGACTACTCGTGCCTTAGTGATTCAGTTATACTGTCAAGAATTAGTACTTCAACAGCTGAATTCCGGGTATACATTTCTACGAAGAGATGGACATTTCTAATTATACCTAATATGCTAACATTTCTTTCTTTTCGATGAAATTTATGCCCGGAATTCAGCTGCAGGATAGTTTGAATGCATTAGCATATAGAAAATCCGCACCAAAACTAAATCACTTTAAAATTTTAAAAAATCCCAATGCTTTTGTAAAAATAAATTCAATTATAATCCAGTAACAAACAGGGACACATTCATCCAAGATTCGAGTTAATTCCTTTCGATTAGAATTAATGTTAAATCTTGATTTTATATATAACTCCGAAAAATTGTTCTTGATAAATGCTTTGTAGCTCACTTTTCAATTCAAATATCAGAATCATGACCAATTTATTTATTTAATACGACTCAATCGAATAAACTTTACAGAGCTGGGGATTCGTGTTTACTATGCCATACATCTTAAAACTATAGTCAAAAGGTGCAACACAATAAACACTTTATCTTCCACTATCCAATAAGCCTCCTCCATCAGAAGGGGAGCCACTTCCAGTGGATTCATTGTAAGGCCGTATCGCCAACAAGGGGCAGAGCGCTTCCATTGCAGCAATGGACGCAAAACGTGGTCTTAACTCACACACTCATCACGGTTGCTTTCCAAAGTCGACGACGTAACGACCAAAAGAACTGCCTATGAAGAACAATGAGAAGGACCACACAATGCTTGCTGCCGAGTAAACAGACGATCGCGTGACACACACCGAGAGTGGTCTGCTTCTGTCGACAGCCGAGTGAACACTGAATTTTAACTTGATTTTTCATAATTTTTGCCAGATGTCAGGATTTTTTTTAACTGTCTTAATTTTTTCTTACTTTCTTATCACGAAGGATTTTCCTCTCTAAAAATGCAGTAAGTTTCAAAATCTAGGTACGTTTACCAAGATCTTGAATAACGAAATTTGAAGTCCAGGAGATTCAAAACTTGTCGAAGCCTATGATATCAAAACCTTTTTTTAATCCCTAAAATTTATTTTGAACAAAATTTCGTCGAATTTGTTCAGACATATTTATTTTGTGGAGTTTTTATGATACTTTTCAGTAGGTCAAACATATTGTAAATATTCAAATTATTATTTCATTCGTTTTTGATATTCATGTACTAGAATTTTTTATTAAATGACTGTTTATGAAGGATCTTGCAATTTTATCTTAGTTTTAGATTTATGAAAATTGATCTAATTACGTTGTCTTTTATTTTCATTTATGTTCGAAGAATTTATACTTCCCGTATGCGTGATAATGTTTGCAACATAGAGCAATGTCAAAATAAAAAAAAAATCTCAAAAATTTCGTTTTCGAGTTTTTTTTTTTTATTTATTCAAAGGGGGATGTTTCTCAGAGTCTTAAACTATGTTAATCATCGATCGAGTTTCCACTTGCTGCAATTACGGCCTCCACACGCTTCCGGAATGCACGGCAGGTTCTAATAATGTAGTCTGGATCCATTTCTCTCCAGGTACGGGTCAATGTTTGTCTGAGGCTTGCTGTATTCGGGTGGCGTTTAGAACAGGCCTTGGCCTTCATGACGCGCCATATTGAGTAATCCAGCGGATTAAGATCGGGGCTGGATGGCGGCCACAAATCCTTCGCCCGGAACGGAAGATGTTCCCGAACCACTTCTGAGTGCGGTTCGAGGTGTGGCACGGAGCCCCATCTTGTTGAAATACAACATTTGGCTTCGGACCGTACTGTTCTTTGATCCATGGAAAAACATACTTTCTTAAAATCCCGATGTAGACCTCCGTGTTGACCTTGTCGCCTTCTGGAATGAACACCGGGTCAATTTTTTTGCCATCGGAAGCCACCAATCCAAAAACCCTAGCGCTAGTATGATGCTTGGTCAGATATACGTTCTTGTGCTCGTTGGCCACGTCTTTTACCGGAAGAGAACTAATATACCGGTCGGTTCTGGAATTTGATACGAGATTGACGGTAAACATGCTCTCGTCGGTGAACAGGATTCTCGGATTTTCTTGCATCGTTCGACTCGTAGCTCCCGGATTCGGTTGGTAATCATGTGAGTTTTTTTCCGTGCCCTCGACTTCGCCCCGCAATCTTCCTTTACGATCTTCCGTGCCGTAAAGTCACTGATCCCGTGTTCCTTTGCCATCCTTTCCATTCCTAGATTCACCCAAAGCAGCGATTACTCTCGGAACCCGAGCTGATCTCGGACGACCTGTGGCCACCTTCGCGGATAGTTGTCCTTTCTTTTCTCGGTCTAAAACGCTTTTGACGGTCCACCGGGACACTCCGACGGCGATTGAAATGTCGTTTTGCGACATTTGCGCGTGGGACAAATCACGAATACGCTGCCACTTCGTCATGGTGCAACTGTCAAACTAAGTAAGTCATTTTCTTTTATACACAGCCTACTACGGTATGAGCTACAGGTTACGGGCATGCAAAGAAAACCAAGGCATTGTATGCACAGGTGAAACGGGAACCTTATTTGTACGATGGTGCAAACATTATCACGCATACGGTAGGTTCAAGAATGCTACCCTGAGGAACTCCAGCTGTAACAGGAGGTCGTTCAGATTTGGAATTTTCATCATTTACCTGCATAGTTCTGTCAGTTAAATAATTTTGAACTAATTTCATAATATAGAGTGGAAAATTAATTTTTTTCAATTCAGCAATCAAACCTTCATGCCAAACACTGTCGAATGCTTTTTCTATGTCTAGAAGTGCAACTCCAGTTGAGCAGCCTTCAGATTTGTTGAATGAATTAAATAGGTAACTCTTAAGAGTTGACGAGTAGAGTGGAGACGACTTCTTCGGACAGCAGAGGACATCAAGGCCTTAGCCTGATTGGTAAGGTAAGTACAGTTGACTGAATATCTAAGAAGCCAGTTAGGCAGTAAATAGATGGTTTATGCATAGATAAGATAAAACTATCTTAGCACCAAGATAACGAGAATGTCGAACTACAAATCATCGAGTGAGCGAGAGTTGACTGGAGTACATGGCCAATTATAACGACCCAAATTTGAGTTTAGTTCACTCATTATCGCCAAAAGTGCAGGAACTCAGCCAGAAAATGAGGAGAATTTACAAAAAATTTACTCATTCTAGGAGTGAATCCAATCCAACACCACATTTTCCGAAAAAGATCGTGACCGTGATTTCTTTGCATTTATTCCTGAAATTTCTAAAAACATCTCTGTCAACCAACTTTCTCAACATGAAGTCCTCAATGCACTAAAAAACTTAAACGCGTCGAAAGGGTCCCCAAGCAACACGGGTTGTTATGCAAAAGTTGAAAATATATGTTCAAGACAAACTGTAGGTATTATTTCTAAATGGAATAACTTAAATACTTACATCTACACAACCAAAAAAGCGCAAGGGATTGCGTCGTATAAAACAAATTTTGGTTATTTAAAAACATCTATAGCACCACTGTTTAAGTGCTGTAAACATTATTAGCTACATCGTTAAAACTAATGAGCTTCTTTGACCGAAGCAGAAACTGAAACAATGACTAATCCAATTAATTGTTCACCTTTCGTTGGAATTGTTTAGTGCGATACAATTTTACATTAATCAGAACGGTACATTGTAGAGCGTGAACACATTTAAATAAATTCCGCTCTCTACTGCATAATCATACGGCATGATAGCGTAAACATCCCTCCATTTTATGTTAAAAAAATTATGAATACGTTGGATTCCTGAAAAGTATTAAAAATTGTTTAGCCGGCAATGTGAATGGCTGTTCCGACATCCTTCAAGCAAAACTTTTCAATCCGACACAACTGCTTGTAAACAATGACTTCGCATATCGATTTTTCGTAACTCGTAACTCACCCACGGAAACTAGCACCACGATCTTGTAGAGGAAATTTTCATATATCTGTTGGTGGTGTTAGTTGGGTGTTTGCGTGAGAAGTAACGACAAATAGACGTTCGAATCCAGTGTTAACAAAAGCAGTTGCGTCTATTTGAAATGTTGCACTTGCAATACTGTATGAGTAGGAAGTTCTGATTTGGTACTATGCCATTGAAAAAACATTTGGATTGGACAACACCGAATTGAAACACAAAATCCACCAATAGGAACAGTTCTGTCAGCATGAAGTATTAAGGGTGTGAAATAAACATTTGTAATACTTCAATACAACTTACAATGGAAAACACCTATGAGTAGTTATGGTGTGGTATTTACGAAATCATTATAACCTTTTAAGAACATTCGAATCATAAATGAACAATTTCATTAGTTTGCTTGAAGAGTTCACGGTTAGCAGTAACGTGTAGCTTATTTGCTCGTGTTGTTTTATAAAATAACAAAAAGGACCTTTTCTGTCGTCCACACTTGGAAAATCTAAACCTATTCTCACAATTGTCCCGTCAAGATGGGTAAAAGATGTCCATGTTCTGTGGCCACCAAACAATTTTATTTCCCTTTCAACGGATGCGAATAGTGCTCCAAATGTGGTTACGTGGAAAAATCAGAACTGTGAAGTTGTCGGTCGAGCCGGAAGCTATCGTGAAGCAGAAAACGTGGTATCCAGACTCGAAACAATAACGGATTCCGAAGATGCTGTTCAGCTACAACTAGGAACTCGCGGACGGCCTTCAAAAAAGAAAGCGAAATTTGAAGTAAAGACGAACAGCTTAACATCTCCTCAAAAACAGTTAATCGTGGTAAGTTGAGTATGACTGCTTTTGTAAACAATAACTTCAATGGCCGATTTCTTGCGAATAAACGCCCTAGCAAACAAACTATACCAACAGGTAGATGCATCCTTCCCCTACCTGAACTCGTTGTTTTGATAGGAGCTTTTATTCGCAAGAAACTGGCAATTGAAGCCATTGGTTACAAAAGCAGTTGCACCCTAATATCGAATCGTACTCAATTTTCTTTTCTCAACACTTTTTCCATGCCTACTGTTTGCATGTAATATGCAAATGGTCCTGGATAGCAGTACGTGATCGACGTGACAAAGCGAGTCATACGGGAGACAGAATGGATTGATGAATCCCTACGGTATGGTCAGTGAACGTTCTACCACTACAAATGTTGATCTGATAAGGAGAGTGAGAACGGTGATGGACACCCGACACCAATGAACACCCAGCAGGTCATCGAATCCTCATCGTAGCTACAACAGATCAGTGCTACTACTATTCGCATCGAAGACGGTCGAAGATCGAGGAAAGTGAAACATCACTGTGTGATTTTGTATTACCTTAATTTTAAGTAAAACCACAATTTAATAAATATGCTAGTTGTGTGGTCGAAGTTCAGTTTGAATAAATTATTATGTGCTAGTGTTAAGTGTTTAAACGGTGTTTTTCTGCATGAAGCTGCATTAGAGCTAAAACGGCTCCGAACATTGATTATGAAGTGAACCGCCATTATTTACACTGGGCTCACCAAATCATCAACAAACGGATAAAATCGATAGGCGATATTAGTGATTCCCGTAAGTCCATTAAACCCATTGAAGCAACATCTGGTCCTTCGAGCCGGATGGTCGTCGACCCGATTCCGACCACCCGGAGAAACTACGGCAAATGGCACCATCGCCATTCTTGCATGTACATCTGAATAGAGGATATCGCCATCATACTTACCACCCATTCGCCATCATCCGACGTCCCATTATGGAGGGAACTGCTGATCAAATTCAATACAAGGCATTGAAATTTGATTGAATAGGTGAGTGGTATTCCAATCACTTTATGTTTTCATCGCATGTCTACCGGGTCTTTACGTTGCTTGCATGTTCATATCGTCGACGAGATCTTCCTATGATTCACAACTACGGCTGTGTGAACCTCCGGCCAGCATCCCCGGAGTGATTCGTCGAGATTGAAGTCCTTCATGGATCGCAGTGACCTATCGTTGTGCAAGCAAGTAGCCATTGCCCTTTGGAACACTAGCACCATTGGCTTCGAGAAGCCATACTTCACACTACAATTTTGGTGAGATTTAGCAGCTATTTCTGTGTGTTTTCCTGCTCTGTTCGTGGACACAGGCACGTGGACGATTCGAGAAAATTATAACCCTGTGACGTCACCACCCTTGTTGGTCCGCTGTTACCGCTTCATTCTGTTATTTTTTTTTCTTGTCCGGGCTACCTGATCTCAATTATAGATTTGGATTCGTCAACCAACCAACATGTCCGCCGCTGACAGGAAACTACGACTCCTGAAGACGAGACGTCGCAGTATCCTGACATCTTTCTCACTCATCAAGAATTTCGTCGGATCTTACCAGAAGGAGAGAGACAGAGCCGAGGTACCCGTACGCTTGGAAGCGGTCGTGTCGCTGTGGACGGAGTTTAATAAGGTACAATTAGATTTATAAACTTGTGCCGAGTCCTCTGATGCTATAGAACAACATCTCAAAGAAAGAGCCGAATTTGAAACACACTTCTACAAAGTTAAGGGTTTTCTTCTACAACACTGCCATATCCCTGCTGTGAATACGCCCACTTCCGTCCTCCACACTCAGTGCCATAGTTCGAATCATGTAAAGCTGCCCGACGTTAAGCTACCGGTGTTTACTGGCAACTATGAAAGCTGGCTTAACTTTCTTGACTTGTTCGCATCGCTTGTCCACTCTTCGTCGGAACTTTCCAGCATTCAAAAATTTAATTACCTTCGGTCGTCACTAGCTGGGGAAGCACTTAAGTTGATCCAAACTATACGGATTAGCGGCATTAATTATCCCGTTGCATGGAATTTACTGATCGAGCATTTCCAAAACCCGAAGCGCAATTATGTTCAAGCATTGTTCGATTTTCCGTTCATACGTCGAGAGTCCTCTGCTGAGCTGCATTCATTGGTCGAGCAGTTTGAAGCGAACGTTAGAGTGCTGAAGCAGCTTGGAGAGAGCACCGAACATTGGGATATACTGCTGATCCACTTCCTCACAAGCCGACTTGATCCTGTGACTCGACGTGATTGGGAAGAATATTCTGCCACTCGTGACAACGTTGCCTTCAAGGATCTCACGGACTTCATCCAACGTAGAGTCAACGTCCTGCTGCAAGTGTCCTCCAAGCAAGCTGCTCCTCCACAACATCAGCCACTTCGCAAACCACCGAACCCTCGAGTTGGTAGCCACGGAGCTTTCCAGGAGAATCGTCGAAAGTGTTTCTTCTGCCCGGAAGAACATCCAATCTACCAGTGCAACATCTTTAGTCGCATGCCGGTTGAGGAGAAGGAGAAACTCATCATGCGACATCAGCTGTGTCGCAACTGTTTTCGAAAAGGTCACATGGCACGTGACTGTCCCTTGGAGAATTGTTGCAGAAAGTGCAGATCCCGTCATCACACTCAATTGTGCACCAACACATCGAACGCTGGAAGGTCATCAAACGCTGCAGCAGCCACAACGAACAATAATCGAAATTCGAACACTTCCGCTACTGCTCCTCAAGATCCGCAAGCGTCATCCTCGTCTTCGCAAGCTCCGGCAGGTACTATGAATGCTGCACATTTGAGAGTGAAGAGCTGTAACTCACAATTGTCTTCGAGATCCAAGGTTCTTCTAGCCACTGCCGTGGTGATTGTGGTCGACGATGCAGGGAAGGAACATTTCGCACGAGCTTTACTGGATTTTGGGAGCGAATGTTGCTTCGCCACTACACAGTTATCTCAGGCGATGACTGTTACACAAAGGAGAGTCGATGTGCCGATAGCTGGAATCGGGAAATCCTCTGCTAATGTGAAGCACCAATTTCGAGCCGTAATCAAATCCCGAAACTCGAATTACTTTACCTGCGTCGATTTGCTTATTCTGCCCAAGGTCACTATTGATCTGCCATCGGTCAACTTGGACATCGATCATTGGAGCATTCCTGCCAATATTGATATTGCCGATCCTGGCTTTTTCAAAACGAGCACTATCGATATCGTGTGGGGGGCAGAAATATTCTTCGATCTACTCTCCGTTCCAGGACGCATTTCGCTTGGAAATTCTCTTCCGTCGCTCACCAACTCGGTATTTGGGTGGGTGGTATCAGGAAAAACTTCTCAGGGCTATCCAGAAAGGTCAGTTCGCTGCAATGTTGCGACGATAGCCGAACTACACAACGACATGGAGAAGTTCTGGAAAATTGAGGAAGACCCATCTGCTACGAATTACTCCCCGAATGAAGCAGCGCGCAACTGAGTATGCGCAACTTGGCCACATGGCACCACTCAGTGACTTCGGAGAAGAGCTCCATCCGAAGTACTATTTACCACAAAATCCAGTGATTAAAGAGAGTAGCACGACCACGAAGCTACGCGTCGTTTTCGATGCGTCTAGCAAGACGAGCTCGGGAATTTCACTCAACGACGCTCTTCTTGTCGGTCCGGTCGTACAGGACGATTTGCGATCGATTGTTATGCGTTCCCGAACCCACGAAGTCATCCTAATTGCAGACGCCGAAAAAATGTATCGCCAAGTACCGTGCCGATTCAAATTTCGGACACTTAAACTCGAATTTCGGACACTTTTAAAAGTTGATTATCTCGGTCGAATATGATCCACATGTCTTGTAAATTTTAAATTTTTTTGACTAGTGCCCTCCACGATCATCTAACATTATTACTTTGTTTCTAACTGGATGTAATATTTAATTAAAAATGAAAGTGTCCGAAATTTGAATCGTCCGAAATTTGAATCGGAACGGTATTACACTTCATCGACGACTATGCATACCTTTGCATCTTCGCACTTTCGTTCTCAAGACGGTCACGTATGGGACTGCATCGGCTCCTTATTTGGCGACACGTGTCCTAAAGCAGCTAGCTAGTGACGAGGCCGATAATTTCCCAATAGCAGCAAAGGTCGTCGAGAAGGATTTTTATGTCGATGACTTATTTTCTGGAGCAGCAACCGTAGCAGAGGCAATCAAGCTTCGGGAGCAACTCGACGCCATGCTTTCCCGAGGAGGGCTTCCAGCTAAGAAAATGGGCATCAAACTGTGAGACCGTTCTAGAGGGCATCCCGCATGAAAACCGTGCTCTTCAGCATTCCATCGATCTCGATCGTGATCAATCGATCAAAACGCTCGGTTTGCACTGGGAACCAGCATCGTCTCAAGTACAAAATCGATCTACTTCTACCACCAAACAACGTACTCACGAAACGTCTAACGCTGTCCTACATTGCCCAGCTCTTCGATCCGTTGGGACTTGTCGGTCCAGTCGTCGTAATAGCCAAGGCGTTCATGCAAACACAAATGGATCAACTATCACTCCAATCTTCCTGCGCTTAACGAATTGAGAATTGATCGCTTTGTTCTTCTCCCGAAATCAGTCGAGATTGAACTTCACCTGTTCTCGGATGCTTCCGACATCGGATACGGCACTTGTGCCTACTTGAGGTCAACCGACAACTATGGACAAATCAAAATCGCTCTTCTGACGTCGAAGTCCAGAATCGCACCTTTGAAAAAACAAAGCACACCCAGGCTCGAATTGTGTGGTGCTCTACTCTCCGCCGAGTTATATCTACGAATCGCCGCTTCTCTTCAGATGACGTTCTCTACTATCTTCTGGACTGATTCCACGACAGTCATCAATTGGCTCAAGGCCACTCCGTCCACTTGGACTACGTTTGTTGCCAACAAGATGTCCAAGATTCAGCATGCAACGCAGCATTGTACTTGGAACCACATCGCAGGACTGGAAAACCCGGCTGACGTGATATCACGTGGTTGCTTGGTGTCAGATATCATCTACAACACACTCTGGTAGAGAGGTCCAGAATGGTTGCAGAAAGAAAAGGAGTATTGGCCTGTTCCTGGACAGCAGTGCGGATCGACTGATAATTGCAATACGGAACGACGGAAGATTGCTACAATTTCTGCTCCTCCCGGAAAACAATAACCATAAAATTACCATAAAATAAAATACAGTTACAAGTAAATCTATTGCCAACAATCGATCTTATTGTGTGTATATAGTACACGAAGTTTTAACATATTGTTATTTCAATAGATGTACAATACGTCCCATATAGTAAGAGTTTTCAACAATAGAACAACAATACAATTAATGGTAAATTATTCAAGTTTCTTCGGGAAAAAGTGATTTTTCGTATGGTTAAGATACATAACGACCCCCTTAATCTATTGTATATTCCCCCATTTACCATAGATTCTATTGTAGAAACAATACATTCTATTGTTATTTTATCGTTGTGGAGAATACGATTTATTGTAAATACCATAAACTCTATTGTATGGTTACAATACATTTAATTGTACCTCTACGGTTCTTTTTTTTTACGGGCTGCCACTACCACATCCTTGTTCATCGATGAATACGTTGCTAAATTCTCCAACTACTCGAAAATGGTACGAATTACTGCGAAGATCGGAAATTCATCTTCCTCACGACTGATGAACTAAAATCTGCTGAACACGCACCTATACGATTACTGCAGCAACAATGCTTTTCGGATGAATGGAAGCGATTGGAGAACGGACAGTCAATTTCGAAAAGCTCTCGACTGAAATGGTTCCATCCAATGATCTTTCCCAACGATAGAATCATCCGAATCGGTGGCCGTCTGGGCCAGTCAACACAACATGAAGACTTCCAGCACCCAATCCTGCTGCGAGGCTCTCACTCTTTGTCGACATTGCTCTTGCTATCGTACCATCAGAAACTACTACATGCTGCTCCGCAACTGATGGTCAATACGATTCGAATCCGTTACTGGCTCTTGGGCGGAAGAAGTGTTGGAATAAACTTTTGGGGACCAATCTACATCCAACCACGGCACAGGCGCGATGCACCGATCGTAGCTGTGTTCGTATGTTTTGCGACGAAACCGGTTCACCTTGAACTCGTTGTGAATTTGACTACTGCCAAGTTCCTGCAAGAATAACGGTGCCGGTGGTGTAGTGGTAAGTGTGATTACCTCTCATCCCAGCAGGCCTGGGTTCAATCCCAGTCGGCGCCGCCGGGATGTTCTGAGGCATAACATCTCTGATCACGCCTTCCTTCGGATGGGAAGTAAAGCCGTTGGTCCCCGGTTCATGAGTTGATGGGTCGATAGGTAGGGTCCAGGTGTGGGAGCTGCCTTCCTGGCAGGTCGGTAGCATTGGTGCTCAGCACGGAAAACAAGATCGACGGAAAAAACAAACCAAAGGAAAAAAAAAAGTTCCTGCAAGCTTTTGTGGGCGCAGCGAATGAGCTGAAGCACTTTTGAGAAGCAAGGAACACAAAGACCAGGTAGCTCGAGAGTGTACTGAAAACGGAATCCGTTGGCACTTTAATCCTCCCAAAGGATCTCATTTCGGCGGACTTTGGGAGGCGGCGATCAAATCAGCTCAGAAGCATTTCACTCGGGTACTAGGTTCTCGAGTGTTGGCGTACGATGATATGGAGACACTTCTAGCTCAAATTGAATGTTGTCTAAACTCCCGTCCACTCACTCCATTAAGCGACGACTCTTCTGACCTTGATCCTCTTATCCCGGGTCATTTCCTTGTAGGCTCGACATTGAAGGCAGTTCCGGACGTCAACCTCGATTCGGTCCCATACAATCGGTTGACTCAGTGGCAGCAGACGTAGAAGATGTTCCAGGAAATTTGGAATCGATGGCACCTCGAATACTTGGCAACACTACAGCCTAGAGCCAAGTGGTGCAATCCTCCGGTAAAAATAGAGAAGAATCGTCTTGTGATCATCAAGGAGGAGAATCTACTATCAATGCAATGGCCGACTGGCAGGATCCACGAACTTCACCCCGGCAAGGACGGTATTGTACGTGTTGTTACACTTCAAACACCATGTGGGTTCATCACTCGTCCTGTCGCAAAACTTTGCTTTCTACCTGTCTTAAAAGGAATCTCCCCGTTGTTAGACTGATAAAAGTCATGTGTATTCATTTAACAAGCCCCAAAAACCAATCAATAGCTCTCAAGTAACTTAAAACTATGAAAGGCTCCCTGAGCCTAGAAAAAATCTCTTTTACTGCGTAGCTACTCAGATTTACTGTCCTGCCTGTATATTTTTTTGTGGTTGGAGGAGCGGAGCGACAGGCACGCATCTAGAAAGAGCCTCCAAAAGAAGCTTCTTTTAGAAACAGCTTATTCTAGAAGTATTTTTGACGTTGGATAACGTCTTTCGGCAACATACGGGGGTACAAAATTGAAAACAGTCATTTTGGATGAGTTACGAAAAATTAAAAGATTTTGAACGATAATAACTCAACCGTCTCTCGATAGATTTACAAGATAATGGCATCAATCGATTGGAAATATTTCTAGCAATTTGCTGAATGTTTCAACACTATTGATTTCATTCTGCAAACTATTGAAAAATTGTTAAAAATAAACCATTGTCTAAAGATGGTGAAAATCGATTGATTTTTTTATATTCTTATACTTTCTCCAACCGAGACATCAGATGCGAGTATCTGACACCTCTGATATTTTCTGTTCTACTATATAAGCGTCCAACAAGGTCGCCCGTTCCATCATTGTCTATCCGATCGTCGACCCAGCAGCAGAGCAGCAGTACCAGAGCAGCGGAAGCAGAGCAACGGCAGCAGAGCAGCGGCAGCAGAGCCTGGGGGCGAAAGGGCAACTACGCCGAGCGCGTTGGAAAAATGGCCCTTTTCAGGGCCACAACATTATCAAGAAAGAGTTTAACGATTAATTTTCTAATGCCTTTCCGACACTTTTTTCATGACTTTCATCGTCCTCCTGATATTCATGTGATTTTGTGGTGGGATTTTTAGCTATGTGAAATTCACATGGTTTTCATCCATTAGATACCTATGTGGTAAATTTTTTGAGTGTATGCTTCGGCAATCAAAATAAAGTTTGCACGATGGAAGCGCACATCGTAAATTTCGTTCATTTTAGTAATAATTAAATTGCCCCTCTCCCCCTACCCTCTGGCAGTACATGAAAAGCCTTTTTGTGAGGGGAATTTTTCAAAAGGATGCCGATTCGTCATCCATATGAAGCGTGTCACGATCATCCCCAAGGATTCGTGGTTAGCGCGTCTTATTTCTCTGTTAATACCGGTTAAACTCAATAAGAGGATTCTGATCGACTGGTTCCTCTCAAAATATCTGTTTGGATTTCATCCGAAGTTTCGGTCGCATATATTGTGCCTTTTTGAAGGAATCTCTTAGACTCTATATGTTGGTAGAATGTTCTACTTTAGTATTTTGTGTTCACCTACTAACCAGGCTCGGTTTTATTGTTCTATGAGCCCACAGTATAGGCGTAATAATAATCTAGAAGTATCGCTTCAATACGCTTCGCTTGTTGCCTTCGAAGTGACAAAAATGCTCACAATGGCCAAAGCCGGACTCAAAGGCTTACCTAACAGATCGCTTACTTTCACCATCAGCACGGGAGATTCTGGCAAGAGTTGCCCATTTCCGGACAGCTTGACCGCCTGATCAGCAATAATCGGAGCTGGCTTATTCAGACTCGCAGCCAATTTGAACGCGCCGTTCACAATCAAAGCCGTAATGCTCAATCCTCCCTCGAACTGCAGCATCTTTCCGTCGACTTCATCTGCCTGGACAAAGGCATCCTCAACACGATCGTAAGCAAAAGCCCCATTAGTTCCCAGCTCTGCCGCCACAGCAAATGCATGCCCTAGACTGTTCAAAGAATCGTCCTTCTTCAAAATAGCCTCCAAGTTCTTAGCCAATCGTGCCTTTGTGGCTTCATCCACAGCGACACCCAAATACTTTGCCGCATGCAAATTGAAGTAGACTTCCCGGAGTAGTAGAAATTCTTCTCGAAATCATTAAACTTCGACTCGAGGTAAACCGCGTCCAACCGGCTGCAGGCATCCGGTGACTTGTCGGCCACATTCACGGACGAAAAGTACACCGCCTGCAGATCGGACGATTTGAGACCATCGGTGAAGATTTTCTGATGTGTACTTGGAGGCGGTTCTCGTCGTCCAGACGGACGATACCAAACAACTGCCCAGCAGCCCGCACACCACACCAAAAGAAAAAATCCGACATTTTGATGACGGGAACGAGAATTGAGAAAGGCATTCGCCTACCGGCAACGATCCGGCTCATTTACAAATCTCCATTTTTTACCATTTCCCAAACTCAATTTTCCGAAAAATCACCTTCCAATCAAACACTTACCTAGGAGTTTCATTGTCGCACTGAAATTAATCCGAATTTACACTTAAATTAAGACGAAAAATCAACCTACTCGATGAAGATATCAATTAACTAGGGAGAGCATGACAGAAAGATTCAACCATGTTTTTAATGGATTCATTTTATCACTCCTTGCGCACCACGAAGGAAACTGTTTTGAAAACGAAACTCTTTACCATCAAATTGGTCGTCCTGAAAAGGACGGATTTTGTTAAAGGGTGGGAACTGGGATCGAATTTAGGCCTTCTTTTCGGTCTTCTTGGGCAACAGGACGGCCTGGATGTTTGGCAGGACACCAGGACCAGGACACCCTGAGCGATGGTCACTCCGGAAAGAAGTTTGTTCAGCTCTTCGTCGTTGCGGATGGCCAACTGCAGGTGACGTGGGATAATTCGGGTTTTCTTGATGTCACGAGCGGCATTTCCTGCCAACTCGAGAACTTCAGCGGCCAGATACTCCATCACGGCAGCCAGGTAGACGGGAGCACCGGCTCCAATCCAACACGCTCGGCATAGTTGCCCTTTCGGAGTAGACGGTGAATACGACCGACTGGAAACTGCAATCCAGCGCGGCTCCAGACATTATGCATCGAACGACACGAACAGTTCGATGCTGAAACTGTAATGATGACATTTCGACCGTCGAGGGTGGTTTTATACCTGCTTCGAGTAGCATATTATGAATACAGGGACGGTACAATAAATACTGTGGGTAGCAAAATACTGAAAATGGGATGAGTGTCGGTTGTCTCTACGGGCATGAAACGAGACAGCGTTGCCAGTATTCCTGATTTATTTGATTTTCCAGATTTTCAATCGTCTTGCCAGATACTTACCCAGATAATAATTCACTTATATGTTATTACGTTTATTTCAAGAATTGTTAATTATGTTCCGGATTTTCCCAGATTTTTTAAATATGTTGCTTTAGAGAATTTCCAGCCCAAAACGAAACCGGTTGGACATGAGCGTTTCCGAATTCAGTCCAATAGAGGCGATGGGGGCAAGAAGACCATACGGGGCGAGATGGGCCACCGTTCGTTTGGGCATAATACCTATTCACTCAATCTATTTTTTTTACAAACTTGTTGAAAATGCTTCTAATATGCATCTCCATGAAAACCGTATCAAAATTCAATTACATGTCTAAGATAATAATGGAAATGTAACATTAGCTCGAAATCTCTAGAAAATTATAAGATATGCAGTCAAGAAAACAAGCATCGCATTCACTATATTACATTTTACTGATCCGCTGGTTCTACAGCGAGCAATACACGTAACTGTTACTAAAAGAACTTATGTTTCTATTTCACTTGATTCCTGCATGTTATTTTCTAGTGAAAACCTGTCAAAACCTTAACTTTTACTAGGGTGCTCATATTGCCCCGTATGGTTGTTGATCGGAGCAAAAACTGAAATTTTTCAAACATAATCATTTATTCAGTCTATCATTCCAAAACCACAACCAAAACGGCCCTTTTCAGGGCCACCAATAATTTGACAAAGAGTTAGTTTTGAAGACAATTTCTATACAGAATATCACAGTTACACTTAAATTTGGGGACTATACTGGAGTGTGGGAACGCTGGAAGGGGAGATGCTGTCTGTCTTCGAACTACCAACATCATTCCAAAGCTCCTCCAGGGCGACAGAGTAGAGCAAACCCAACAACATCAGCCCAACAAAACGGCTCTTTTCAGGGCCACCAAACTTTCGCAAAAGAGTTATTAAGGAATATTCCTAAAATATAATATACACAATTAAATACAACACATAACAGACGTTATCCAACGCCAACCCTGCGGTCGTATCTAGTATACAACCCTTCCAACTTTTTTTATAATCTTCTTTAGAAGTTTCTCTTAGAAACCTTTTCTTTTGAATATAGACGCTTGCCCGTTGCTCCGCTCCTCTGAGTAAAAAAAACACGGGCTGGACAGTCAATCTGAGGAGGTTTAACGAGCCTTTCATCGTTATAGTATTGGAAAAACCATTTTCTCTATAAAAAAAAGTTTTAAAAACTTCAAAGTGGCCTGGGGTCAAAATAACCCAAGGTACCGACAAAAGGTTAAGGAAAACATCCTGTATTCCTAGAGTCATACACAATTTTCGAATTCTTTTAGTGATTCCTCAACGTCACTGAAATAAAATTCATAGCTTACAAACCCTCGTCAGAAATTAATACAATGTATAATCATACATTCATAAAACATCAACTCAGTTAAAAGTGCTCAAGGAGAAAAAGAAGAAGAAGAAGAATCAAGTGGATGCTAATCGTCCGCGAAAGGGTAATTCGACGGTGCCTAAGAAAAAGAAAAAGCAAGCATGTGCTGACAAATCCCGAGAACTGGAATCAATGAAAAATGCGTTAGAAGCTGAAAAATCCAATTCAGTCGGACTTCGTGAAGAATTGGAGAAGGAAGCACTGGAAGCAACAATCCAAAGACTACCGTATCCGACTGCAAATGATACAGAACACCAAAGCATCAGTGAGTTCAGTGAGGGTTTCAGACCATCCAGCACACGGCATGATAAATCTGCTGCTTCCTTGGAGGAGTCCAAATTCATGTAATCTATTAATCAGCTGTCCATAACCTCGATCAATGTTCCCGAATGCAAACCACTTGGTGAGGATTTTGAAATACATTGGCAAAGATTTTGAACAGTGGAAGGATCTTTTGGTGGACTCTATGCAGCTGGCTGGAATTACCAAGGAGTTCACTCAATTCACAATCTTCAAGGTGAAAGCAGGACCCCGTTTGCTGGAAATTTACAAGAATACGAAATCGGATGAACAGGGCCCGGATGCAGATGCTAATCTATTCACAAATGCGATGTATCGGCTCAAAGCGTATTTCGGATCGGGATCAGACGTGATGCTGCAGCGCCGAAAATTGGCTTTAATGTTCCAGAAGAAAGTAGAACCTGACCTGGCCTACATAACGAGAGAGTTGGTGGTACTGCCCGACTTTGCGAATACACTGAGGAAAAGGAGTTTGAAGAAATTGTTGGCACTGTCGCCGATCACGCTAGGAACAAAGATGTCCGACCAGCTGCTCTTAAGGTGCTGAGTCGAAAGGGTTCATTCACGGATCTCATAGATAAAGTGCGGGAGATCGAATGCATTCGGCTCAACGAGCAATTCTTCCAAATGAAGCATGAGTCAAATGATCAAGCTAGTGTTGCTCCAGTTAGTGCTGATTACCCACTGGCTAACGGAGCTCAGCATTATCGGCGTCAAAACTATAGTGGATCTGAAGGTAGAATTTCCTTTTACCAACGCGGTAAGTCACGTGGTTACCCTATGCCTCAGTATGCTCGTCCAGGAAATCATCGTTCGTTCTTTGCTGGTAGGAGGCCGTACGCCATTCCTATAAATCAAGGATTTGCACTTGGTATCAGATGTTGGAGATGCACGAGTACTTATCATGATCCGTCAGATTGTCACGCTATCGATAAAAAAAATGCAGGAGCTGTGGACGTTTGGGACACATCCAAATCGCTTGCAAGTTTAAAGAACAAACAGGAAATAAGAGGACTATGGAGTCAGAGAGGCCTATGCCAAATGCCATTCCAAGGAAAATTGCTGCAGTTGAGAAGCTCGAGTTGAACCATGATTCTACGGAGAAAGTAAGTAATATTTAATTTCTATTTCAAGTGGTCTTCTCATTATATACCACCTCAGTATACCACAGGCAGTGAAGTCGTTAGTTGTGGAACGACTACAGAAGCTAGTAACAGCTAACATAATAGAACGCGTTACAGATGACATGGATAATTCGTTCATAATTTTTTTTAAGCTTTTGGAATTACACTGCAGTGCCGCAGGATTCCTAATAGAAACCGCAGTTAATTTTTTTCAAGAGTGATTCCTAAAAATTCATCTCAAATTCAAATTTCAGTACGTGTATTTTGTTTAAATATTAGGTTAATGAATACAAACGTCCTGGAAATGATGTGCCTGAAAATTCAAGTCAGAAACAATGCGACACGTACAGTTCACTTGTAACCCTTGAGTTACACCGTTACTCCGTAAACTCAATATCTAAGGAGCCAATAATTCATCCAGATTTGGTTAAACCGGATAAACTCAAAAATTGATTAAATGGGCAAATTGAAGTCAAATTTCAATTTAACCAACTCATATATGGATCATATTTACCCATATTAGAAATTTACACATAGTCTGAGCTTGTCCGGTTTAGTCCAATATGGATTATCTGAACTTACAAAATATCGATTGAGCGAGAGTTGACTGTAGTAGGTACCCGAAATGCGAAAAAAAATGCACGTAAAATAGAATGTCCACTCCAGCACTACCAATATTTGTAGGATCGATAGAGGAAATGTGCACTCGATTTCATACTCAAGAAGAAAGCGATCCTGCCTGAAAAAGGATTTCCCCGTAGTTAGTAATGCAAAAACTAAACAGATTAGCACACCGAAAAGTCATACCAGCACAAACTGAAAAATTCCATTCTGCCACCATCATCGGTCTCACCTTAATCCCTGCGAAACAACTCCCTGTTGCGTCGAAATGTAAGCCATTTGGATAATCCATCGAGTGCAAGCCGCTTACGTTTTCAATTAATTTCTTCTTCCCGTCTTCTTCCTTTGAATGCTCCTAGGAGGCACGGGACCGAGGACACAAAACTAAACCCGACAACAACGATACTCCTTTCTTCTACACCACCACTTTGTATCCCCGGGAACACAGGATTATACCAACCATTTGTTGCACGACGGCTGTGTGGAAGGGTTGCTTTCTCCCACCGATTTGTGTTCACCTTGCTCTATTATTGCTCGCCCTGGGGCACTATTTTTACACTATTATAAACCCTCTCCTATGAACTTCTTTTATTTTCCTCACACTTCGCGCCGACGACAACAGCAATGGATTTTTCCCGCACTTCCCTCACCGTGCTCGGCGTATTTATCACTTCCGGCTTTGAAACTATTCTCCCGACAAACTTTTCCTATTTTCAAGCTTTCTTTCGTTGTTATCTTTCGCACTTGGCGCGCTCTGCGCCGCACAACACTTTCAAGGTTCCACTCTTCTTCAGCCGTCGTCGTCTTCGTTATCGTTGTCACCACGGTGAACTTGATCCACTTGAAGAAATTCTCGATGCACTTTGGCACAGCCACGCGTAGCATATAAACAAGAAGGCACTCGGACCAACCACCTCACTCCCACCGGCACAGTAGGCGCGATTGTGAACCGAGAGGACAAAGATCCTCTACTTCAAGAACTGCACCAGCAGCTGCTGTTACTGCGATTGGCGCCATCTCATCTTCTGCCCCACTAGCACACATCATAGCATGCTGCGATTCTACACATTGGAGAACATTATCGACAACACACTCACGCACTTTGGCTACTTTGGCTGATTGGAAATAAAATCACTGTCGGCAGTACTCAAAACAAATCCGAATTATTGCTTGTTTACTTTGATTGCGCGCACTTCATTCTCCCACCTCCGTCGGCGCCGTCTTCGTCGCCGTCATCGCTGGCACCTGCAATTTCGCGTCGGCAAGGAGTAGTGTTTGATCATTGATCGTTTCCCATTTTCCGATACTTTTTGGATGAACAAGCAGGCGAGCGGGGGAGGGGAGAGTTCGAGTGCTATCAATCCGATCAAGCTCTCGACGTGAGAGTAAATCGTGGTCGTTAGTCTCCTTCGGGAGTAAACAATGACGGCGATCGATGCTCGTCTACAGCTCTGTTCTGACCGTTACCAAAGCAGATGGAGACCGGTGAAAAAAAAAACAGACAAGACGACAAACGAGACCCGACTCGTTTCCACGAGACCTTGAAGAAATTGTAGAAATTTCATGTTTGACAGATTTGACGGTTGAATTAAAATCAAGCCGAACAATAGATTGAGTCCTAATTGACATTGACAGACGGCCATTGGTAGACATTTCCAGCTATTTTCAACACACAGTTCGATCAACAAGAATCGTTTTAATAGCCAAATTAATAACGAAAGAGAACGTCGATGAAAAGAATCGATCAATGTTGCTTAGGACCTGATCCATTGATTGGCTTGAAGTGCTTTTTAGCAATCAAAATCGAAAAAAACATCCACAATCGAACCCACCGCGACAATTGTGTGTGCGTCGTCCGCCGAAAAAATAAAATAGCCTAGGCTGTAAAAATAAATTCAACGCATACTTCTGGCCCAGAGACAGTATAGCGACACGCCACTCTCCCACGTCCCCTCGAGCTCCTCAGCCTGTGTGCCAATCTTCTACTTCCCCCCACGGGTTAAACGCCCTCCCACAGCCCGTACTTGTCAAGCATACACTCTCCTTCCGATGTGTCCACTCTCCCAAATCGTATTCTTGTATATTTTTTTTTTGCTTTCTTTCTCTCCCTCAAACCACAACAGCCAACATCGGCTACTACGATTGCTCTTGCTATACGAATCACACACTTGATCTTGACTCGAATATGATCCACCAACCAAGGCAACCGAGGCAAACATTCGACTTGCTCTTCCAATCGTAGCAGCCGGTTGCGAAAAAAAAAAATCGGGTGTAAATTTCAAATTGCCTACTTTGTAGATCGCGAAATGGTAATAATTGCTGCTATATTCCCTCCGAACTTTGCGGATTAAATTGCTCCTTACATTTCCACTTTGGGCACTCGCGCGCGCGCTCTTTCTCTCTCTCTCTCTCTCGTCACCGTCGTCTTCGATGATGGTCGTCCTCGTCGTTGCCTTCGGTCCAACGACGTCACGCGTATATTTTTGGTGATCGACACTTTTCTTTCTGCTCGACTGCTTCTCGGTCGCTCGATTCTCCACACTCTGCCCCGTGTCACACCGCGGAACAGTGAAAAATGGCCAAACCCCTGCCCAAGCAGTTGTTGATGCTTCTGTTCTGCTGCCCTTGCGAATTTTCCACTTCGATCGGTGCTTCTTCCGTTTTGGCCAGCCGCAGCAAAAAATCAATTTCACAGCCTACTGCGCTGCTACCGCTCTCGTGCACACAAAACTGTAGTTATACAAGAAATCCGTCACTCGCGACTCGCTACTCGGGCCAAAACCATCGCCGCGGATCAATACCTCTCGATCGTAGCACCCGGACCGTACTTCTAGAGCGTTCCTCCTACTGCTGCGCTCGCTGGGAAGGCGAGAAGAAAGACACCCCAACCAAAGATATGAGATCGCGGACCGTCACAATCGCGCGGACGGCTTCAAGCATTGGGGCACGACAACGGCCGATGGCGACTCTCATCATCCTAAGAGAGCAGATCGCACTTCTTTGGCTGAGAGCTGGGGTCCATCGTAAAAGAAGATCTCCCCACGGTTCTGTGTTGACACTCGACGATGACGAACACTCACACAGGAGCACAGAAACAACAACAACAGCAACACTGTCACCAAACCAATGTGACGAAGCGACGCTCCAACTGTGGCGGAGCGAGCAGTGATCATCGCGCAACGGTCAAGAGGAGTCAAGTTGGGGCGTCGTCGTCGTCGTCTTGGTCGTCGATCGTCGCCGAGTCGGGAAAGGAAAATAGCAACACGTATCTACATCAAAGCAAGCGGAGATAATCCTGCTTGCGGTGGGAAAGTGTCACCGTTCGACGTTGAACGTGTAGCAGTAGGCCGTTACCAATGTCAACCACGGTTTTGGGTGGGCAAAGTGGACCTTTTCTCTGGGGCTCTGGGCAGATTGCTTGTGCTCTGGCAAATTTGAGAACACAACAGTATGGCTGTCGTTTGACCTTTTGGTATAATTTTATGATTTGAGATTTTGATGGGAAGAAATTGTGTTGGTGAAAGTGTTCTGCAGTTCGTGTTAGACAATTAATGTAGTCTGGCATAATGTCTTGCTGACATAATTACTCTTATTATGAGATCAACTAACCTTTTGAAATCCTGTAGCCAGGTTTTCGAAGGGATGTCAAATGAGTAATTTAACCAGCTCTTATATGAAAATCCTACCGGAGACAAATGCCTTTTACGGTCAGATGCAGGGTTGCTTCCACTCACTGCAGTATAAAAAATGATATGAAATCATACAGGCGGCTCCAGGCGTCAAACAAAAGGGAGAGAAGAAAGAAATATGATTTGTAAAAACCCGTACCCACCGAAGCATCAAATGTTGTGGGATCACAGTCCGCAGTCAACGCCGGGATCATTCAACATAAGCATGAACGTAGTGTCGATCCTCGCACTAGAGCGGGTATAAATGCTCCATCAACGGGTTCGTCTACCGAGGAAAGCGAAGAGGTGCTCTACAGTTCTGCCCAGCTGTGGTTCATTTTCACCGAGTACTGCACTGGTTTGAAGCAGTGCAAGACCCGTTCGGACCTGGTCAAGGTCCTAGGCTACGAATATGGGGTCAACATCCTGATGAGATCCCTGTATCCGCTCACCAACAGAAGATCCACTATGTCCCCGTAAAACAAGCTTGCTGGCTACAAGCAAATCATCCTTCCCGTAATCGAGTACGGTATACCAATCTAGGAGAGCCAAATGCCATTGCCTTAAACTCCAAAGGATCCAAAATAAGATCCTTAGAACAATCCTAAGCAGGCCTCCACGGACGCGAAATTCTGAGGAGCCTCTGGAAGAGCAAAGACCGGAAAGATTCAGAGACACCTGTCTGAGATCAGATCATCAGATCATACGTGATCTAGAACGTTAGGTTATGTTATACTCTTAGTTAGTTAGGTTATCGTATGTTTCAATTAAAACGAAACACACCCCTGCCTCCGCAAACTACATGAAAAACGCATCTATGTATATAAAAATGAATTTCTGTCTGTCTTTCTATCTGTCTGACCCAAGGGGTGGTCACTCTACACACGTATTTTGCGCCAACTTTTTTCTCAGTGTGCCGGCAGTGCCGAGAGTGTCATCAGACTGATTTTTTTGTTTGTATAATGGTATGTTTGGCAACCCGGTTAATTTGACAGTTCACATGTTTTGTTTTGAAGAAACAAAACAACAAGCAGTGGAATCCTATCACAGATCCTAACTGTCGTGACTCTCGGTTCGTTGCTCCCACATTCTATCGGAAAAGGACTACACTGAACTTAATAAGCAACGGCTTCGGCCACCGAATCAAAGCTTCAAGCGAGAACGTTTTCCGCGGGAGGCATTTCCATTTTCCGATAGGACAATAACTTCTACTGGATTGCAGTATGATGAGGACTTGGATGAACCACAGGTGACGGTGGTAAGTAGACGAAGCGAGCGTGCATCATCAGAGAAAACTGGTCCAGATGCTCTTCAGATTCTGATGAACGCTTCCGGGAGGAGTTTCTCACGAAAGCCATCGACTCAGTCAAAGATGCGTCGCCAGCATTCTAGTGGGAGTTTCAACCGGAATCAGACTTCCCTGGTGGAGGTGGGGTTTAATATGTAGAGAAGTATGATGTCTCTGGCCAAAAGCAGTGCCAGCCAGAGATCACCTGTAAATGTTGGGGCGATGTAGTTGGTAGGAAAGCAAATACCTTCGAACATGGTACGAGTCATCATCGAAGGCGAATTCATCGATGTCAGTAACGATGAAGAACGAATTAAGGAAGTGAATGTCGGATGGCTGATCAACAAAGTGGTGAAGCGTTACGGAATCAAACGTGGTAAACCACCACTGATAAAACTACTACTACCGGGACTTCTTCTCCGCCAAGCCTATAAATATTCTATTTCAAGCGCTGGGATACAAGGGTCGTGTCTGAGAGCTAAACTTATCCTCCAACCAACTCACCGATGTCGACTTTAAGGAGCTTACCTTCAAACCCAACAACTGACCAATCATCATCTTACAGTTCCACTTAACCTCCTTCGGTTGTGATTTCAGCTCTGACATGAATCTCCCCACCCCAAATTGATCTACCAACGTCTTCAACGTTCCCTTCACTTCCTCCTTCAAGGTCTCGCTCTCCCCACTAACCAACTCACTAATCACATTCCAAATCGGCATTATGACCAGTAGCAGACCCTTCATGGTCATCTTTTCAATCAGCTTCCGGAACGATACCACCCCCCAACTTCGATCAAACTGTTTTGAAACACCGAAGCCTTCCGCACCAGATCCTTGAACTGGAGGTTCTCCGATCTCGAAGTCTTCCGGTAGCGACTCCAGCATCATCTGGAAGAATTCCAGTATGACCCCCAGATTCCAGTTGTACTTGGCAACGGCCATCGCCTTGATGACCTCGCTCAGTTCTGAAAATATGTGTGCTGTGAGGATGGCAGAATTTCGCTGGAAATTCACGGTTGATGTTATGAAATCAAAAATTGGATTGTGTCAACAACAATGTTTTACATGACACATGCACAGAGCAGGCAAAGATATAGTACAGTGTTGCCAATAACTTTCCTTTTGGTTTGTTTTCCGTCGATCTTGTTTTCCGTGCTGAGCACCAATGCTACCGACGCAAGGAAATCAGCACCCACACCTGGACCCTACCTATCGACCCATCAACTCATGAACCGGGGACCAACGGCTTTACTTCCCATCCGAAGGAAGGCGTGATCAGAGATGTTATGCCTCAGAACATCCCGGCGGCGCCGTCTGGGATTGAACTCAGGCCTGCTGGGGTGAGCCAAATTGGGAATCTTTGAACTTCAAACCCTTCATATTTTCAGATTAACGCTAAACCTCCCTGAGGTGGGATCATAGAAGGCCACGCCTCATAACTGACGTATTTTGACTATATGGCATTACTCCGAATGAATGTCATTAGACCAAATGGTGATTAGGCTGAATTTAGAAAAACTATTTCTTGACATTTGCGAAGAACATTTAATGGTCTGAAAAAGCGAATAACCAGCAAATAATAGAAGGATAAATAAGGTGATTCCATATTGAACTCAAAGAGCCAATAATTATTCCGTCTCATGTCAAGAAGAAGAAGAAGAAAATGACTATAGACTTTTTTTTAACCAAAGTCAACTTTCAGCCAAAACGGTGCCGGTGGTGTAGTGGTAAGCGTGATTACCTCTCACCCCAGCAGGCCTGGGTTCAATCCCAGTCGGCGCCGCCGGGATGTTCTGAGGCATAACATCTCTAATCACACAGGGAAGTAAAGCCGTTGGTTCCCGGTTCATGAGTTAATGAGTCAATAGGTAGGGTCCAGGTGTGGGAGCTGCCTTCCTGGCACGTCGGTAGCATTGGTGCTCAGCACGGAAAACAAGATCGACGAAAAAAAACAAACCAAAGGAACTTTCAGCCAATCTTTCTAAAACTAGCTGCAATTTAAAAACCTACGACTGGATGCCTTCCTTCAGATAACAACTTGAGTGTTGTAAAAATTTATAGAACTGTTTCAAATACATCGTCAGTACATGAGCGTGTCGGTGATCACTTTTTTTGCTAGTGGTGGCGGGGGAGATACCCCTCACCATCTCTCTCTAACGGGGGAGTTTGGCAAAGAGAGTTGATCAAACCGATTTGTACCTTTATTCATAAAAGTTGTCCTAGCTCACTTTCTACTCTCTATGTATACAATTTCACACTGCCGCACTCTCACGGTACTATCAACTCTATACTTTCATCTTCTCATCTATCGTATAAAAATTACCACTCTAGTCTGTGATTTGAAATTAGCATCTTCAACTATGCAATCTTTTAATTTTGTCAAACCTCTTAAAGGAATCCCTTTATGAAGAGCTTTGAGTGTGTTGATTGATTTGCTTTTAATTCCGTTATAATTGCTTATATTTTGACCGATACGAGTAATTCGTCTACTACTTGCAGACTTCATCGGTGCCAAGTACTTAACAGTACAGTGAGTGGTGTTGAGTGCTTGGCACTTATGAAGTCTGCAAGTAGTAGACGAAATACACGTATCTGTCAATTAGTATAAAATACAGAAACAATATTCAGCTAAGCTTTTGATTGACCGAATTGGGATTGCCGGGCCTTTCATTTAACTTCTGCCATCAGATTACGCACAGCCGTGTCCACTTTGTTCGCCGCAGAACGACAGTTTGCCTTAAACTGCTTCTCGCTTCCAACAGTTTTTGGGTCTTCTTCAGGTTCCGCTTGACGATGGCCTAATATTTTTTGATTGGGTGGAGCAGCTCTGGCGTGTTGGAAGGGTTCTTGTCCTTGGGCACCACCTGCAAGTTGTTGGCGGCATTCCACTCCATGGCTTTTTTTCCGTAATGGCAGGATGCCAAATCCAACCAAAACAGTGCGGATCAATCGTACAGGAAAGGCAGCCGATGTTTTTCCGGACACTCGTTCACATAAATTTCCTGATTGATGGTCCCGGTTGTAATGAATATGTCGCTTTTCAAGCCACAGGTACAGATAGCCCGCCAAACCATTTATTTCTTAGCAAACTTCGACAGTTTCACATGCTTGAAAATGTCTGCCACCTTTCCCCTTCCAGTTTCTGAATTAAACTCTTGCCCAGGAAGTTGTTTGAAGTGCGAGGAGTTCGGATTTTCGCGATGTGCGTGCCCAATTTTGATGCGTTGCTCCTCTTGCTTGAACGTCATTTTGATAACTGCACACTTAGAAATAACTACTTTTACACGAGATGTAATACATATTGAACGTAAATTATGGAACGTAAACAAACATTTCATGTAAAACTAAGTGTTATCAAACTGAAACATAAGCAATTCGACGAAGAGAACGTTTGATTGAATTTATTTTCTCGTTTTTTCAACTGATTCTTATGTCAAAAGGGCCGCTTACATGTGTCGGTCTCAAGGCACCGAAATTAACATGAATTTTTCGTAGTGTGTGAAGAGCAAATATCGAAATCAAAATTGAGGCATTATTTTGCACGCACACACCTGAAAAATGAGGGTGTTCAGGTTTTTTAAATGCTTCAAGTTTAAGTCGACCAAATTTTGATCGTAGCACCCTTTAGCAATAATGCAGACCTACTGCAAAACACAAAATCGTCTCCGGCATTTTAATCAATCAAGCGTCTCTTAAAAGTTATCTCCGATTCACAGCATCTGTTCCGTATTGATTTATAACCGACCTTACGCATTGACAGATAACATTTTAAAATGCCTTCTCCTGAACTATCAAAATTTCCACTCCAATTGACATTCTCTTAATTTTCCAATCGAGGCAGGCGAACTGCCATCCGACACCAGCTGTCACAATATTATCCTTACCACCAACCAAAGCCATGCTAACTTGATCTGCTCCCATCCCATCTCAGTGGTGTACTGAAGGGTGTTGTGTGGATTGACTCCGTCCGAACGACCAATGACTCGGCAATAGTAAGAAAGAAAGAGCACCAGAACCGATTGTTTGAAGCGTCCCCTCCCCCTTGCAAGCTCCCCAGCCGCGACTCAACATCCACAGTCCAAAAGCCAAAAGCGATAAAAACAAAAACCACTCGTAAATTTATTTTTACTTTTTTGCACACACAAGATCATCGATGTCTCTCCCTCCGATGATCTTCCTGTTGCAGCACATACGTCACTTCAGCGGTGAACGGTGAGAGAAAGACGGATGTCACCTCGTTTTCACCCTCGCTCCCTCCCCCTGTGCTGTCTGGCGCGCGCGCGCGTGTGTGTGTGTGTGATTTAGTAAATCTCTTCCGAGACATTAGGCGTGAGAAAAGAACACTTGATAGTCTGCAAACTGTAAAGATCAACCGATTGGCTGTTTGGTTTAAATGTATACACATAAGTCAAAAGTGGCCGCTTGCGAGCGGACCATCCGCGACTCATTCGCTATGGTCGTACGCTAAGTCGTACACGGGTTTACAGAATAGTAAACTTTCGGTTTTACGGTTGTTGTTCTGACGAACCTGTGACGTAGATCCCTCAAATCTGGGTTCAGATTATGGGACCGGACAATTTGGGATGCAGTGTATCGCTATTTGAGTCAGAATAGGTGTCGGATTGCTCTGATTCCGAAAGTAGTGAAGACCAGTGTAGTCAAACGGATGGCACCGGGAAATCGGCTAGAGGAAGAGGAAAAGCTGACTGGCTAGACTAGCAGCTTAATTAATGGCGACGGGCAAGAAAAGGACTACAACATCATCTTAAACACCATCAGCTACTAGTAGCAACATACATACAGCAACAAGAGCGACAGCAGAAAGAGCAAATTAGAAAGTCAGACGGGAGAAAGACGATCCGCGCGTCGCGACGCGACCTGATCTTAACCGATTTATATTTTTGTGAAAAAGCTTGCATTCAATTTGCCAGACCCAAGACGGGAGGCGAGACGCGAAGATAAGGTGGATGTTATTTTTCAAACCATCCGCGAAATGAACAGAATCTGTCCGACTACCAAAAAAGATAAATCTGATGAGCCAGCAGCAGCAGCAGCAGAAAAAGAAAGCAGCACACAGCTCGCAGACAGAACGGAAAGTTCGGAACAAACAGAAAATAAATAGTGAAAGATGTACTTCCTTCGCTTTTTAATCTGTATTTTTAGACCCACTCAACCGCATTTATTATTATTTATAATGCCGTCCTAATTATTTTGAAATTTAAGAGAAATGTCCCCTCTGCCGACCGGCCCACTGACTGGCTAGGAAAAGAAAAAATGAAGTTGAGAAAAAGTCACGATCTTTTGAGCAGTCAGCGAGTGTGGAAACGAAAACAAAACCTCCGCTCGCCATGGGTCCGTTTGATCTTTTTGGCTTCAGGTTTCAGCTTCACTGGTCGACGGATGATGTGTTCCAAAAGCGCCGTTGAAAATGATATTTTAGGGCGCTCGACCGTTACCATAGAGACGCATGGTTACTTGATTTGATTTCTGTTGATATTTTTTTTTTTTCGATGACCAGTGTATCGCCTCGCCTTGGGAAGGGAAAAACATAAACTGTCACGATGTGTTTAGGAGGGTGTGAGTAAACGGGGAGAAAGGGTTACGAAATTTTCGAAACACACATCAACGTCGTGTGACAATAATAACATCAACAATTGGAACAGTGGGCGACGGTCAGAATGGTGATGAGTCAAGTTCAGTGTTATACTATTGCGTGACGTGGCATATAGTGCGTGTGTGTGTGTTTCGTGACAATTTGCAGCAATAGTGAATAGTATCAACGGTTTTGCCATTGTATTATGTATCAGTCAACTTGGATACGTAGCATAAGATGAAATCAATCTTTGTATATTGTTATATGGAAAGTTTAAATACACTAGGGTGGTTCACACTATCGATTGGTCCTGATTGTTCTCCAAACATTTGAGATTATTGGGTTAAGAGTGATCTCAGACTGCATTAGCCTTTTGAAATCTATTTGGAAATTATAATTGGAGTGGCCAGAGCCCGAAAAAATACGGAAAACCCGGGAAAATCACGATCGGAAGAAAGAGTAAAACAACGCGTGCGAATTACTTCACCGATTATTCAATTGATTTTTATTCTTCCAATTCAATACATTTGAAGATGGTTGTAGGAAAGAGAATACAGTATATGTAAAGATAAGAGACAAACTGATCGATCAATAACCGCTACAGAGGATGCTGGTCCAGAGATTTCGCTCGAACATAATCCGCCAACCAAATTCCCTATGGGAATTTCCGATCGAAGTCTTCTTGGAACATACTCATCCTGATCCAATGGTATGGCTCTTATCTTCCTGACATCGCGACGAGTAGTACCAGATGCTGTTCGGAGGACTGATACCACTCTGATTGCTCCATCTGCTCCTGGGAAGGTTTCGATGATTCTACCCGTAGGCCATTGCTTTGGCTTCGAATTGTCGTCCACTAGTAGAACGAAGTCGCCGACCGAAACGTTGTGGGATGAACGTTGCCACTTTGCCATCCGCTGCAGAGATCGCACGTATTCTGTCTGCCATCTAGTGCGAAATTCTTGCGAGAGACGCTGAACGAAATGCTAGCGTGACATCGAGCTAATTTGCCGCTCCAGTAAGTTGACTTCGGGAACGGTGGTGAGTGCACGACCGATGAGAAGGTGAGCAGAAGTGAGAGGTTGAGCATCGATAGGGCTATTGGAGATCGGTGTAAGGGGCCTCGAGTTCATGGTTGAGCTATCAGCGTGGACAGTTCTTCGAAGGTAAAGATGTAACTGCTGGTGATCTTCGACAAATGCTGCTTAGCAACCTTGATCGCTGACTCCCATAATCCTCCATGGTGTGGAGACCGAGCTGGAATGAAGTTCCATTCCTCTCCCTTGTCGGTTAGAAAGTCGACCACTTCATCGTTGTGTACAGAAGAGCTGAGTTGCGCGTACATTTCTCGACGGTGCTTAGCTGTTGCTCGGAAGTTCGTTGCGTTGTCCGAGAACATTTTCGCTGGCAAACCGTAGCGGCTGGAAAATCGAGTGAATGCCGCTAAGAACGCTGCAGTAGTAAGCTCAGGCACAGCTTCCATATGCACGGCCTTTGTTGTAAAGCAAACAAAGAGTGCGATGTACTCCTTGCTTTGTTTCGCACCTCTGGTCCTACGTCCAACAATGCTGACTGGACCGGCATAGTCCACGCCAGTAATCGCAAATGGTGGATTTGGTTGAACTCGACCAGATGGCAGCTGACCCATTTGTTGATACGTTACACACTGACGATAAGCTTTCCTTGCTGCACTTGCACCACTAATGATCCAAAATCTCCTCCGGGATACGGCTAGCAGTGTTTGTGGCCCGCAGTGGTGATGGACGATGTGGTCATGGTTTAACAGATAAGATGTGAGGATAGAATGGCGAGGTATCAATATAAGATGTCGAACGTCGTAGCTGAGACTTGACTGTTGTAGTCTTCCACTCACCCTGAGCATACCCTCTTCGTACAGGAATGGCTTTTTTTTTTTTTTGTTTATTAATTTATTTGATAAGGCTCAACCGAATTAACTTTACAGAGCCGAGGATTCTTGGTCACTATCAGGGCGTCACAATATCAGCTTCAATCGACCAAATCGATGCGACGAAGAGACTGCTGGCTTTCTTTTTCTGTTAAAGTCGAACAGCTTCGCAGCATTCTAGAACCTCAGTCGGCGTGCACAAACAAATGTTCAATCGCTTGTCTCTCTTTCTCCCGTCGCTCCATTGGTCTTCCTTTCAAGCTTCGTCGAAATGGATGAGCGAAAGAGCGCTCGACTTTGATAGTTTTCTCTTTCATGAAACACATCAACAGAGGTTTCATGACGTATATGACGGAAAATGAAATAACACATTTAAAGCATTTCTCACGTCAAAACACTTGAAGATTACACGTCATATTTCTAATTTATCTTCCATCCATATATTTATCTAAAAAAATGATCGAAAACGGGACATAACGCATTTTAAACAAATTGAAAGAGCGGTGATAGAGTGTTCGTGAAAGGGGATTGAAAGCCATAATGAAGTTCGTTTAACTAGAAAATCGACGTTAGTTACATTGAAAGCGATGAGCAAAGCAACGACGAGAAGTTCCACAGCCAGCCTTTCCTTCCAAGCGTCCTTCTTTTTTATTTTCGTTTCTTGCTGATAGTCTAGCTAGGCGTTATAGAAATGAAGCGTCGAACACGTATGTATGAGAGAAACAAAACACGAGTTCATTTTAGAGCTTCGAAATTGTAGAGCCCTGGTCACTATACAATACATCTTAAAACTATAGTCAAAAGGTACAACACAATAAACACTTTATCTTCCGCTATCCAAAAAGCCTCCTCGATCAGAACTGGAGCCGCTTCCAGTAGTTTCATTGTATGGCAAATTGTTGTATGCCAACGAGGGTCAGAGCGCGTCCATTGCAGCAATGGACACAAAACGTGGTCAGCACTCACACACTCATCACGAAACGGTTGCTTTCCAAAGTCGACGACGCATCGACCGAAAGAACTGCTGATGAAGAACAATGAGGAGGACCACACAATGGTTGCTGCCGAGAAAACAGACGATCGCGTAGCACACATCGAGAGTGGACTGCTTTTGTCGACAGCCGAGTGAACACTGAGGAATGGCTTGATTTGGTGCAAACTGCTGTGCGAATTAACTTCTCCTTGCTGCCGCAGACGATCCAGCTCTTCACGAAAGTGCTGTTGCTGAACGTGGCGAATGTAAACTGTTTGGGCTCGATCAAGCTCCCGTGTTAACAGACGAGGAATCGATCGAGAGTCAGAAGACCTCAACCGAAGAATACGAGCAGTGACCCGAAGCAGCATCGTGAGATCGGGATAATATCGTGCCATCATTCCACCGAGAAAGTCATTTTCATAGAGAGTGATGAGAGAAACGGCTACTGCACCAGCTCTTTGCTCCCTATCAATGTGCTGTCGGTCTGTGTTGGTCAGTGTTGGTCAGTGTAGGGATGTCGGTTGATTCATATTGCTCACCTATGGCGCTCCATGCAGGACCATTCCACCACAGTCTGTTGTGCTGAATTTGTTCTGGCGATGCACCGCGCGAAATGAGATCAGCGGGGTTTTGCTCCGATGCGATGTGGCTCCAATTGACTGTTGGTAGGTGCGTGGTGATTTCTGCCACCCGGTTGACAACAAAGGTTTTCCATCGGGAATCGTATAAGATCTCGAAGAAAGGTTGATTGATGACGTTTGTTACGTCGTTCGTTTATTGCCAATTGGCACAACCTTGGACTTTGCGCAGAGAAGATCAGAACTATTATTCCCAGAATCGTCGATCGCCCGGATGTATATGCAGGCACCCATGGCTCGCTCGGATGCATCACTGTAGCCGTGCAGGAAAATTCACGACGTCCTGTTAGGTTAGTGCCGATAACTCGTCTCGGAACCTGAAAGCAGTTGAGAAGGGCCAGACCTTGCACGAAAACTTGCCAAATATTAGTCAACTCACCAGAGGGAATAACATCCCAGTCCACCTTCAGTTCCCACAAATGTTGCATCAGTAGCTTCGCTTTGATGATGATAGGCGCAAGCAGATCGAGTGGGTCGAAAAGGCTGGCGATGTTGTAGAGAATGATGCGCTTTGTGGGCTGAAGGATCTTGGGTGGTTGGACGCTGAACAGGAATTCGTCACTGCACGGCTGCCAGTGGATCCCGAGGGCCTTGATGGTGTTGGGTTCGTTGAGCTCGATGGGAATTTTCATTTCAAGGTCCGCCTCAGGAACACCTTCTAGGGCTTCGTTGCTATTAGAAGCCCACTTCCGCAGGGGAAATCCTCCGGCAGAAAAGATGATGGAAAGCTCTAATCGAAGTTGCTTGGCTTCATCAGCAGAATCAGCACCCGTCAGTACGTCGTCGACGTAAATCCCTTTGATAGCCTTCTCGACTGCATCCGGAAATTGCCCTTGATGGCAGAGCAGAAGCTGCTGTACACATTTTGTCGCCAGATACGATGCGCTTTTGGTACCGTAAGTAACGGTATTTAGGCAGTATTCCTGGATCGGCTTGTCCTCTGACCAGCGCCACAAGATTCGAATGCAGTTTCGATCCTCATCGTAGAGAAGCGCCATTCTATACATCTGTTTCACATCACCGGCGAGTACAACTGGGGGAAACCGGAATCGCAAAAGGATGTTGACCAGAGAATCCTGTAACACAGGGCCCGCCAAGAGGATGTCGTTGAGGGACTTGCCACTGCTTGTTTTAGCTGAGGCGTCGAAGACCACCCGGCACTTTGTCGTCGAACTATCCTCCTTTACGACGCAATGGTGTGGAAGGAAAACACAATTCTCCGATACTGGTGTAGTGGCGAGACTCATGTGCCCGAGGTCGATGTACTCTCGCATAAAAGAATGGTACTGTTGTTTCAAATTAGGGTTCCTTTCCAATTTGCGCTCTAGGTGTAGCAGTCTTTTCTCTGCAATTTCCCTCGATTTGCCGATAGAAGTAGGGCTGTCTAAGTATGGAAGCCGAACGATGAATTTTCTGGTACTATTACGAATCGTGTGCTTCGTAAAATGCTCTTCGCATCGGATCTCTTCATCGTTGAAGTGCGGAGATTTATTAGTGTATTCCTCCAGTTCCCAGAACTTGCGGAGTTGATCGGAGAGAGGATCATTGAGAGCCGTCAGTAAGCATGAATGAGCGTTAGTGTGTGGTTGATTGTCGCAGTCTTTGTAGCGACCAGGAACCACCCATCCTAATTTAGTATTCTGGAGTACAGGAAGGCAGTCGTCCAAACCAAGGTTGATTGTTCCAGGCTCGAGCAGCTGGAAGAAGAGTTTGTTCCCGAGAAGGATGCTGACCTTTCCGGGATGGTGAAATTGGGGATCAGCCAATTGCATCGACCCTGGAATTGGCCAATCCATGATGTTGATCGGCTTTAACGGGAGCTCAGAAGTAAGAATAATGCACGGCACTACATTCCGATAGTCTGAGTAACGTGAAGCGAATGTAATCACTGCTCCTTTATTCGCATGCCCAGAAGTATTAGCAATTCCACCGAATCCGAAGTCTACATCGGCAGTGGAGAGACACAATTTCTTACACAAATCCTCAGTGATGTAGCTTGTGTGGAACGCGCAATCAAGGACTGCTCGACAAGCATGTGGACGTCCAAACTTGTCAAAGACGTTGATGGTAGCGGTCAGGAGTAGAACGTTGGTGTCCATGAAATCGGTTGCTCGACAGAGCGGTGCAATCAATGTTTGCGACATCGAAGACGAACCATAGATATTGGTTGTGGCCGCTGTACTGTTGCCTGTCGTTGAAGCGGCAGTCGATTGCTTCGTGCAGACTAGTGTGGTGTGGAAGATTACATTTCCGACAATTGCCGGACTGGCAAGTTTCACCGGAATGTTGCTTCAGGCAGTTCTCACAGAGGTTCTGCCTACACAGCAAAAAAATAATTTTGATATCACATCAAAGTGGATGCACTACAATCATGTCGAAAATTTCATGTAATTTTTATGACCACATAAATAAACAAATGCAGTAAAAGCAGCGTAATGCCAGTTCATGCATTGTATTAATGATAATTTTGTCCTTTTTAGCAAGTAATATTACACCATATTTTCGACATGATTGTAGTGCATCCACTTTGACGTGATATCAAAATTATTTTTTTGCTGTGTACGGATAAAATGGAGTCGTTCATTGGAGCTGACATGAAGAAACTTACCACACTGGTACAGTTGGCGCGGTGATTTTGCACAAAAAACGCACATTAGTGGAGGAGAAAGGTGCCCGGTGGTGACGAGAGCTGTTGGTCCCCTGGTAGAATGGTTGCTTGGAAAAGGCGTGATGAACATCGGTTTCTTCTGACGAATCGGCTGAACAGATTTCAGTGCGCAGCTTTGGGCATCGATAAACTTCAGGAACCTCCCCAAGGTAACTTGTTCGTCTTTGAGCTCCGACCTTTTTTGAAACCACAACTGCTTACTTTCAGGATCCAGTTTTTCGGCTAGAATGTACAGCAACCATATATCCCTTCCTTCCTGATTCATGGCCTCCAGTGCTCGAATAACTTCATCGGAAACATCATGTAGGGAGCGCAAACCGGCAACTGTGCAGCGATTTCGAGCGGCTTGTTGTACCTAGCGGGAGCATAGTTGGCGTCTTCGATACGAAGGTGCGATATCAGAGCGGCGGCGGCTTCTTCGACAAGGTTGGTCTTGAGGAAGTAGAGCTTCTGACTATCCTGTAGAGCCACGTTCTTGTGTACCGCACTGCCGAACAGGTCAAAAAAAGAAGGCCATTCGAGGATGTTGCCTCCAAATGTAGGCAGATTCATCCGAGGGAGCTTGACATCGGTGTGTGGAGAAGCATTTTGAGCAACAACCGTTGAACTGCTGCTTGAGTTGGACGCTATCTTGTGATGCTGCCTCATTGCGGGTCGAAGAAAAATCGAACTTTTTTCGGAGCTTCAACAGGGTACGCGAAATTACACTCGAATTCGGCCTGATGTTTCAGGATTTCATCCATCTCGTCATCCTTGCAACTATCCACCATTCGATTGTGAACCGATTTTTTTTTTCTTTATTATAGAGATTTTTAGCCATAGGCTAGTTCATCTCTTGCTTGTGAACCGAGAGATAAGCCACCCAAATTTCTAGAATGTTATCCAGCTCGGTTTCGATGTCAACGTCATCGATATCATTCCTCTTCTGAAGCTTCTGGATATTTTCCGATGCTCGGTATAAACGTGCTTCGAGCGATCTCCTCTCTTTTGTCCATGGTGGGTAAACTAGACGATGATAAACTTCAGTATCACCCACTTTCACCGGGAATGTTCTTTTCAGAGGTGATATTCCAACCTCACTCTGCTGTTCACTTTCGCGAATCACGGAACAGCGACAAAATGTGGATAAACTCACCTTTTTGATTACCTACGGCCCAATCCGGTTCGAGGGACCAATTTATGGAATGGGCAGAGCCCGAAAAAATACGGAAAACTCGGGAAAATCACGGTCGGAAGAACGAGTAAAAAAACGCGTCCGAATTACTTCACCGATTATTCAATTGATTTTTATTCTTCCAATTCAATACATTTGAAGTTGGTTGTAGGAAAGAGAATACAGTATATGTAAAGAAAAGAGACAAACTTATCGATCAATAACCGCTACAGAGGATGCTGCAGGGGACAACTGTTCACATCTTAGTTGGAAGGGGAACGTCCAGAGATTTCGCTTGAACAATTATCAAAGGTGCCAGGTGTCCATCTTCAAAGAGATCCATAAAATATATTAAAATTTCTTCACCGTTAGTTTCGTATTTGTTGAAGAACTTTCTTAACCAGGTTGCCTACTACCTGGAAAACAGGAAATCCATAGACGCATTTATCTAAACATCAAACAAATTTTTAGGCATTTCTTAAAAATGTACAAACCGGATTTTTCATCCGCATCAAAATTAATTTTCTAAATCCTGAGGCTGAATTGTTTGTTTTTTTTCTGTTTCTGGAACATAGAATTATGGAGTTAAAATTAATCATCCTTCTAGGAATTTTCAATTCAGTAATGACCGGATTTTATCAGCCCCCTTTTTAGAAAATCTTTTTTTTTTTAATGTTCTTCGAAAACCATGCGTTTTTCAATGGTCTTATTGCACCAATGTATATCTTAAACATCAATCTTGAAGATGAACGAGAAAGATTTGGAAGTACGGTTATGTGAAATTATTGCAAGATAAAAACCTGATGCGAAGAGAGGCTGACAAAATCGTGTCATTACTGTAATATGATGGAACGGATGGAAATATTCAAGATGGCAAACATTTTTTAAGATCCCAGATTTGATAGAAAAAAAAAAAAAAGTAAGAGATTGTATCCAAGACACGACCGTAGCTTTGAATTAGGATTACGTACTCGGTATCAATATTTGGCGACTGTGTTGGGGAAACCACCTTTCCCATCATGGAAACGCTTCGTTTACTGATGACAAAATTACGCATTTATGATCACAAAACGCACGCAATTTTTGGTTTATTCAATAGATAACAAAAAAGCGAAAATTGATATGGCGAGCTGTATGTTGTTTGGAACGAGGGTGACGCGCTTGGCAAAGATGATCCACAGCGAATGAAGAGTGCGGCATACCGGACTTCGGATATAATAAGTGTTACTTGAACGGTGTCAGTCTTCAATCTGATTTGTATTTCAACGATTTGGGTTTGGGTGAACTTGTTGTTTACATGATCAAAGCTTCCTACTTGAACTTATTATTAAAACATCTGGTATGCACATGCGCTGACAAAGTGCGCATGTTACAAACGCAACGGAGTTTACAAAATAAGGTTGAGTGAAAAGATTGCTGGGTGACTGGGTGACTTGCTAGTAGGTCAGGGTAGTAGGTCTGCTTTTGGTTTATTGTTTAAAATGGTTATGGAATGAGGAAGTGGTTGATGGAAATTTATTAGGTTCAAGAAATGGATGGGACAGCTTTGGATAACTTGAGCTAAAGCGTAATGCTACAAGAGCTACTGAATCCGATCAGTAGCGGTGCGGCTTCTTCCTGCTTCTTAGGTGAATGGACTCATATGGGCTGCAGCTCGCTGCTTGCGGGCAGCCTCTCCGTGTGTACTGGAGAACAATGTTCAACGCCTGCAGATGACGACCGACGGGACACCACCACACATGGCGATAGAATAAGCACCGTTCGGCGAGACCGGATGGAATTCGATTTTGAAATCTATGTTAGCGAAACTGCTTTTTGCAGGCAATCGGTGATAATTTTGATCACCATTGCAACAGTTGAACATTTGTGTGATTTTCAATAGTGATCTATTGAAAATTGATAAAGTATTCATTTGTGCAGTGCAGAAAAAATTCCAATCGATTGGCTTGTTTAGAATTAAAATCCATCCGCTATTGCCAAAGTTATAAGCGGTCAAAACCTGACCACTTTTCGTAACGCGGTCGATTTTTTTTTTATTTCAAATTGCACCCTCAATATGTTGCTAAAAGACGTAATCTTACGTCAAAAAACATGCAACGGCTCATGGATCGTGATTTCCGGTGGTCTGTTCACTAGGTGCCCTGACGAACATGAGATTGCTTGGAGTGCACTGTGGTCCAGGAAGCAAAATTAGGTGGAATAAAATAATAACTCGAAAAATATTAAAGGTAGCGTACTGATGCCTTCTAAACATTTTCTTGTGAGCTCTATTCACGTTGGTTGCAAAAGTGTCCTAAACGCCAAATTCTACCAGTAACGTAATTTGGTATCTAACTATTTTTATTTCAATAGATAGAGAAACTTTATGTTTTACAAAGTTTTTTTTTTTTTCCTTTGGTTTGTTTTTTCCGTCGATCTTGTTTTCCGTGCTGAGCACCAATGCTACCGACGTGCCAGGAAGGCAGCTCCTACACCTGGACCCTACCTATCGACCCATCAACTCATGAACCGGGGACCAACGGCTTTACTTCCCATCCGAAGGAAGGCGTGATCAGAGATGTTATGCCTCAGAACATCCCGGCGGCGCCAACTGGGATTGAACCCAGGCCTGCTGGGGTGAGAGGTAATCACGCTTACCACTACACCACCGGCGCCGTTGTTCTACAAAGTTGTGAACTATAAAAAACTAGAAAACTTTTTAGAACATTGTTTACGTTTATCTCTTCTACCGTATGCGTGATAATGTTTGCACCATTGAGCAATGTCAAAATTAAAAAATTCTAAAAATTTCGTTTCCGAGTTTTTTTTTTATTTTTTCAAAGGGGGGATGTTTCTCAGAGTCTTAAACTATGTTAATCATCGATCAAGTTTCCACTTGCTGCAATTACGGCCTCCACACGCTTCCGGAATGCACGGCAGGTTCTAATAATGTAGTCTGGATCCATTTCCCTCCAGGTACGGGTCAATGTTTGTCTGAGGCTTGCTGTACTCGGGTGGCGTTTAGAACAGACTTTGGCCTTCATGGCGCGCCATATTGAGTAATCCAGCGGATTAAGATCGGGGCTGGATGACGGCCACATATCCTTCGCCCAGAACGGAAGATGTTCCTGCAACCACTTCTGAGTGCGGTTCATGGTGTGTCACGGAGCCCCATCTTGTTGAAATACAACATTTGGCTTCGGACCATACTGTTCTTTGATCCACGGAAGAACATACTAACTTAAAATCCCGATGTAGACCTCCGTGTTGACCTTGTCGCCTTCTGGAATGAACACCGGGTCCATTTTTTGCCATCGGAAGCCACCAATCCAAACACCATAACGCTAGCAAGATGCTTGGTCTGGTCAGATACACGTTCTTGTGCTCGTCGGCCACGTCTTACTAATATACCGGTCAGTTCTGGAATTTGATACGGGATCGACGGTAAGCATGCTCTCGTCGGTAAACAGGATTACCGGATTTTTTCGCTTAAGGAAGTTCAAGATTTTCTTGCATCGTTCGACTCGTAGCTCCCGGATGCGGTTGGTAATCATGTGAGTTTTTTTTTTTTCATGCCCTCGACTTCGCCCCGCAATCTTCCTTTACGATCTTCCGTGCTGTAAAGTCAGTGATCCCGTGTTCCTTTGCCATTTTCCTTATTGAACGCACTGGATTCACCCGAATCTTCCTTTTGATAGCAGCGATAACCCTCGGAACCCGAGCTGACCTCGGACGACCTGTGGCCACCTTCGCGGATAGTTGTCCTTTCTTTTCTCGGTCTAAAACCCTTTTGACGGTCCACCGGGACACTCCCTCGGCGATTGAAATGTCTTTTTGCAATATTTGCGCGTGGGACTAATCACGAATACGCTGCCACTTCGTCATGGTGCAACTGTCAAACTGAGTAAATTATGTTTCAGTCCGCATCGTGCTCTCTTGCCGTGCGGATCTATTTGCTTTTTGCTTAAGGAAGTGTTACTACTACCTAAAGCTACAACAAATTTAAACAGCACTTTTCAGTGCTCAACCTGTACAAAATTTTCTACCTTGTTCAACTCTTATTCCTCTTCGATCCTTGTTTGGACCCTACCCGAGGTAATCCTTCTTGGATATCGATTTGGAAAATTCCTCTTCGATCCTTCAGATTCTTATAGTAATCTGCTTGGAAGTCGATTTGGATAAAAAATTACTGCCGCCATGGCGCCTAAACGCAAAAGAAAGGGGCAAACTCTTGACCCCCCTTCTGATGAAATTAATTTGAGTAATCAATTTGATTTGCTCACGGATGATGAGAATGATCCATCATCCAAGAAAAATTCTAGTAAACTTTCCCGGCTTAATGCCAAGAAGGAAAAGATTCCCCCTATTGTGATAACCACTACCGATTTCCATGCTCTTCGCATGGAACTTTTGAATTTCGTGAAAGTTAAGTTTTCACTACAAATTGGACGTCGGGGTGAATGCCGTGTATTGGCTGAAACCTTGGACGGATTTAAATGTCTTCTCAAGTATCTTACTGAGAAGAAGCACAGATTTTTTACTTACGACACCAAAACTGAACGTGTGTTCAAGGTTGTCATGAAAGGACTGCCCAGTGGTGAATCCCTGGATCAGATCAAAGATGAACTGGCAAAATTACTTGGAGTTGTGCCACTCCAAGTAATCAAAATGAAAATGAAATCCCGTCCTGGCGATTCGCGCAACGGGATTTCTAATGATTTTTATTTAGTTCACTTCAAGTCTAGTGAACTAAACAACCTTAAGGCCTTAGAAAAAGCTAGCCTTATGCTCCATGTCCGAGTGAAGTGGGAACACTTCAGGAAGACTGGAGGAAATTTCCAAAACCTCACCCAGTGCCGTAAGTGCCAGGGATGGGGTCACGGAACTAAAAATTGCTACATGCCAGCTAAATGCATGAATTGTGGTGATTCCTCTCACGCAAAGGACGACTGTCCTGTGAAGGAAGATCCTAAGAAATTTAAATGTTCAAATTGTGGTGAAAACCACAAATCCAATTTTTGGGAATGTAAGACTCGCAAAGCGATCCTACAATCTCGTTCTAACCGTCAGGTAGGAAACGCTCCACGTTTCCGACCAGGTACAAATTCCTCTGCTGTTAACAACGGTCAGCGAGGAACAAATTCTACATTCGTACCCGTAGGTACAAATATCTCCCCTGCTTCAAATGTTTCATCTGTACCTACTCCCCTCGCTGCTAACAATGTTCAGCGAGTTAATGGAGCTACCTATGCTGCTATTGCAGCGGGTAGAAATCAAAATACTAACCAACGTTCTAACGGAAATTTTGACAATTTTGACTTAGGAAGCATTACTGCCCCCAAAATGGAATTTTTACAGAATTCATTAATTGACATGATTTCTGATATGCTTAAATCTAACTCCATGTTTGATGCTATTCAAACTGGAGTAAAATTTGCAAATAATATTGGCATGACTTTAAAATTCAGTAATGGATTTTAAAGCATTAAATATTGTAAATTGGAATGCTCGATCTCTTAAAGATAATGAAGACGAGCTATTTAACTTTTTGAGAGTTCATAACGTGCATATTGCCGTTATAACTGAAACGTTCCTTAAACCTGACCATAAGGTTAAGAAGGACGCAAATTACTTGATTTATAGAAATGATCGTCTTGATGGACCCTGTGGTGGCGTTGCCATCATTATTCATAGACGAATCAAACATAAAATTCTTTCTTCATTTGAAACCAAAGTTTTTGAAACTTTGGGAGTTTCTGTTGAAACAAAATTTGGACAACTTACGTTTATAGCTGCCTATTTGCCATTCCAATGCGTAGGCCAGCAAAAGAATTTTCTCAAGGGTGACCTCCAGAAACTTACCCGTCATAGGTCTAAATTCTTCATTATTGGTGATTTTAATGCAAAACACCGCTCATGGAATAATGCTCAAAGCAATTCCAATGGTAATATTCTGTTTGATGATTGTTCTGCAGGTTATTACACTATTCAATATCCAAACAGCCCAACATGCTTTTCTTCTGCAAGAAATCCCTCAACTATTGATTTGGTCTTAACTGATTCATGTCAACTTTGTAGCCAATTGGTTACCCATGCTGACTTCGGTTCTGATCACCTTCCAGTAACTTTTGAAATATCCCAAGAAATAATTTGTAATCCCAACAGCTCTACTTTCAATTACCATAGAGCTGATTGGGAGCAGTATCGAACATTTATGGAATATAACTTCGATCCAAACATTCCTTTGCAAACCAAAGATGAAATTAATTATGCTCTTGAATCTCTGACTACTTCTATAGTTGAAGCAAGAGCTGCCTCAGTACCAAAATGCGAGGTTAAATTCGATTCAATTATAATAGACGATGATCTTCAGCTCTTGATCCGTCTTAAAAATGTCCGTAGGAGACAATATCAAAGAACACGCGATCCTGCCATGAAAGTTATCTGGCGGGATTTGCAAAAACAAATTAAAAAGCGATTCTCTGCCCTGAGGAACAAAACTTTTGAAAATAATATTTCTAAATTAGACCCGAGTTCCAAACCCTTTTGGAAACTCACAAAAATTTTGAAAAAACCTCAAAAGCCTATTCCAGCGCTTAAAGAAGGTGGTAAAATTTTGATCACAAATTTGGAAAAAGCTCAGAAACTTGCTAAGCAATTCGAGAGTTCCCATAATTTCAGTTTGGGTCTTACTAGTCCTATTGAGAATCAGGTTGCTCGGGATTTTCTGAATATTTTCTCTCGGGAAAATATTTTTGATGATTCCTGGGGGACTGATTTGGGCGAAGTAAGGTCTATAACTAAAAATTTTCAAAATATGAAAGCTCCAGGTGATGATGGAATTTTCTATATCCTCATAAAAAAACTCCCAGAGAGTACCTTGTCTTTCTTGGTAAAATTATTTAACAGATGTTTCCATTTGGCATACTTTCCTGATAAATGGAAAAATGCAAAAGTTGTTCCAATTTTGAAGCCGGATAAAAATCCAGCTGAAGCTTCTAGCTACCGTCCAATAAGTTTGCTTTCTTCAATAAGTAAACTTTTTGAAAAAATAATTTTGAATAGAATGATGCTTCACATCAATACGAACTCAATTTTTGCAGATGAGCAGTTTGGATTTCGCCATGGGCATTCAACTACTCATCAACTCTTGAGAGTTACCAATTTAATTCGTTCAAACAAATCTGAAGGCCACTCAACTGGAGTTGCTCTTCTAGACATAGAAAAAGCATTTGACAGTGTTTGGCATGAAGGATTGATTGCTAAATTGAAAAAGTTTAATTTTCCACTTTACATTATGAAATTAGTTCAAAATTATTTAACTGACAGAACTCTGCAGGTAAATTATCAAAATTCCAAATCTAATCGACTACCTGTTAGGGCAGGAGTTCCTCAGGGTAGCATTCTTGGGCCTATATTGTATAACATTTTCACTTCGGACCTCCCTGATTTGCCTCAGGGTTGCCACAAATCTTTGTTCGCTGATGACACAGGCATTTCCGCTAAAGGAAGAAGTCTTCGTGTTATTTGCAGCAGACTGCAGAAAAGTTTAGATATTTTCTCTTCTTATTTACAAAACTGGAAGATTTCTCCCAACGCTTCCAAAACTCAACTTATAATATTTCCACATAAGCCTAGAGCTTTATCTTTGAAACCTAATAGTAGTCACATAGTCTTTATGAACGGAGTTCCAATTTCTTGGTCGAACCACGTGAAATATATTGGATTAATACTTGACCAAAAATTAACTTTTAAAGAACACATTGAGGGTATTCAAGCCAAATGTAACAAATATATAAAATGTTTGTATCCTCTTATAAACAGGAAATCCAAACTTTGCCTGACGAATAAACTTCTAATATTTAGACAAGTTTTTAGACCGGCCATGCTTTACGCTGTGCCAATATGGTCTTGTTGTTGCACTACCAGGAAAAAAGCACTTCAAAGGATTCAGAACAAAATTCTGAAGATGATTTTGAAGTTGCTTCCCTGGTACAGTACTACCGAGGTACATAGAATATCAAATGTTGAGACTTTAGAACAAATGTCCAACAAAATAATTAATAATTTCAGGCAAAAATCGTTGCAACGATTAATTCCCTTTATACTTAGATAAGATTATCTTTTAGTTTTTAGTTTTAAGATTTCAATTGTTATACTGACATGCAGGTTAAAAAACCTGTTTAAAATACTGAATTGCCAAGACATGAACAATGTAAAAACACTTAGATATATAACATAACAATTAAGGCTGGTACGTTACTGCAGTAACTGGAGCACCTAGGTTAAAATGAAATGTAATTTATTTTGAATTTGGAACAAATAAAGAGTTAAAAAAAAAAAAAGTAAATTATGTTTTTTATACACTGCCTACTACGGTACGGTAGGTTACGTGCATGCAAATAAAACCAATGCATTGTATGCACAGGTGAAACGGGAACCTTATTTGTACGATTTGGTATGTAAGCCATCTAGGAAAAAAATGGCCAAAAATCAGTTTTTATGTCATTATTTTTAATCACCACTTTCTCGGCCTACTATGTTCAGAGCGATTGTAGTTAATATTAAAATACACATTTTTTCCGCACACACTATACCAGTACAAGTCTTCTGTCAAAAAGTATTGTCAGTTTTGTAGTCTTTAAGCTCAAACTTTCAACCGTAACATTTTAAAATGGCGCAAGTACAACCGATAGTGTTTCATTTCACTTTAAAAATCAAATCATGAAGTACATTTTAGCACTTTTTGGTCCAGGTATTTTGTTTTGTTTTTATTAAATAAATCTACTTTGAAAATAGGGGTTTTTAAACCATAAATCAAAACCATTTCGTTTTTCTCTGTTCCATATGCTAGATGACGTTTGAACAATTTAAATAAATAATGCTTTGATTGTTGAGACGCTGAATCGTTCATTTAAAAACCGTCGCAAAATGAGAAAAGGTAATATTTTTTCAAGTGCTTTCATTATATTAACTCAGATTTTATTTTATCAGTGATTCGTTTGGCCGATCTTACCTTTCTTCTCATGAACGGAGATAAGGTAACAAATTTATTGGAATTTGCTACGAAAAAGTTTTCTGGAGCAGAGCTGGACATAAGTTTGGTGCTAAGGAAGCTTACCCTGGTGATGCTGAAGTTTCAGAAGTTGGAAGGAAACCTGAACAATTTTTGAAGATCAACGACGCTTGGCTTCGATGAGAATTTATTGCCAATGTCCTTTCGCCCTCAAAATTATCCGTTGGCCATCCTTCTAAGCCGTTCAAAGATGCACACAGGAAATCAAAGAGAAACATAGTCCAATCTATTCTCAATCAATTGTCAGCATACGAAATCTCGTTTACTGCAGCAACATCTGAATTGAAATCCTCCAGGATACAAGCTTCATCGTCTATAACAACGCATGAAAACTTCGTCAAATATTCGCAACGTCGAACCCGTGAATTTGCTGTCGAATTCTGTTTCTCGTTGCGATTTGGAACTGTTTTTACTTTATACTGCTTCAGCCCCAAACGCTGTTTTGATTTTGAACAAACCCAGGTGATATTCCTATTTTACGAGTCACCGTTCGACTGGAGTGATTCGGGGTATCCTTCAATATCCTCTTCACCTTTCGGTCCATGACAGGATCAGCACGTCCAATGGTTTAATCACTTCTCGGTTTCCTCTCGTCGAACGTCAAACGTTCCGAAAATGATTGAGCACACCGTGAACAGTGGATTTAAGTAAATCAATTTTTCTGCAAGTTCCCGTATTGACAAGTCTCACAGACAAACAGACATAACACTCATAATCACATTCTTCGCAAATAAGGAGTTAGTTGGGAATGTACGCGCATTTGTCATGGTGGCACCACTGAAGCGTTAAACAAGCCATCACATTTCTAACTTATCAGTGATGTCAGTTCTTTTTCAGGAATATTTAGTAGTCAGCTTTTGAAAAGACATTTCACTGAAGACACGTACCATATACTAATCTTAAGAATACAGAAAAAAAAAGTTGCTGAATATAAGATCCAAACATCAGCATATCGGTCAATTAATCACTTCATTCGAGCAGTTGAATTGCCGTTTACTACCACTCGAACTTTGAATAAAACATTATTTTGAGATTTCTTCTTCTTGAACCACAAGAAAAGTTGCCAACGTTTGTGCGTTTCATGAAAAAATAGAAATTAGTTGGTCCAGTTTTCTGTAATCGCTGGTAGAAAGTCACGCCAAAAGTGCTTGACAAAGTGGTCAATTCGATTATTGTGAAACATTGTGCTGTACGATGCACTCAAAATTTGAGAACAAATAATTTTAATAAGTGTAATATTGTATCCACTTTTACCAGTACATCATCATGAATAACATTGATTGATACATATTTTATTTGTTTACAGTGTACACATTAAAGTGATTAGCACTCATTAGTGATGCAATTAGTGATTTCCAGAATGAGAAAATCACACTATGCAAAGAAAACAAATCCCTAAAAAATTACTGAGATTATGTGAATATCTGTTACGGATCCGTATTTCTTCAACATTCAATCAATCATATACATACATACATTTATTTGTACATCATCACATTTAATATAAGACATAATCAACAATAGTACGCCACAATACTCGGTTTGCGGCTGCCGCTCTCCATCCTCGGTCATGCCCAATGCTCGCCAGATCACGCTCTACCTGGTCCGCCCATCGTGCTCTCTGCGCTCCACGCCTTCTTGTGCCAACCGGATCAGTAGCGACCACCAACTTTGCAGGGTTGTTATCCGGCATTCTAGCAACATGCCCTGCCCACCGCATCCTTCCGGCTTTGGCCACCTTCTGGATGCTGGGTTCGCCGTAGAGTGCTGCGAGCTCGTGGTTCATTCTTCACCGCCACTCACCGTTCTCATGTACACCGCCGAAGATCGTCCTTAGCACACGTCACTCGAAAACTCCGAGTGCTTGCAGGTCCTCCTCGAGCATAGCCCATGTCTCGTGTCCATAGAGGATCACCGGTCTTATTAGCGTTCTGTACATGGTACATTTGGTGCAGGGGTGAATCTTTTTTGACCGTAGTTTCTTCTGGAGCCCGTAGTAGGCACGACTCCCACTGATGATGCGCCTTCGTATTTCACGACTCACATTGTTGTTAGCCGTCAGTAAGGATCGAAGGTAAACGAATTCCTCCACTACCTCGAAAGTATCCCGGTCTATCGTGACATTACTTCCAAGATGAATCCTGTCATGTTCGGTTCCGCCTACTAGCATGTACTTTGTTTTTGACGCACTCACCACCAGTCCGACCTTTGCTGCTTCGTGTTTCAGGCGGGTGTATAGTTCTGCCACCGTTCCAAATGTTCTTGTGATAATGTTCATGTCGTCCGCTAAGCACACACATTGACCGGATTTCGTGAAAATCGTACCCCGGCTGTTGATCCCGGCTCGTCGCATTAGAGCGATGTTGAAGAGTAGGCATGAGAGTCCGTCTCCTTGCCGCAGTCCCCGGCGAGATTCGAATGAACTGGATAGTTCACCCGAAACCCTTACGCAGTTTTGCACACCGTCCATCGTTGCACTATGGGCAAAAATGGGTCCAAAATTACCCAAAATTCAATATCTCAACAGCACGCTGAATTCCGGCCATGAAAAACAATTTTCCCGAAGGGAAATCGTCCGGGGAATCGATTGCACGTAGTCTCATAGACCAGAGAGCCTTGCAGGTATGTGTTTTGGACCATTTTACCCCATTTTCCCCTACTTTTTGGAGGAAATGTTTTTTCACAGCTCTATTTTTTGTAAAACATAAGCATTTTATGCATGGTTTGAGAATACTATGTCAATAAACAACAGTTTATGAGATATTAGGGGAATACGGAGTACACTGTATAGGGGAGTAAGGGGTCAATGTGAAAATACAATCAATGTGTTTTAATACAAAATCAATTCTTTTAAAGATCATAATATTTTTTTCTGAAAAAAATTTTTAATTTACTTTCCTTTGGTATTTTGAGTTCCGTCATCGGCCAAACAGTTCAAAAGTTATAAATTTTTGAAAAACAATCGAAAATTTTTTTTTTTTCACCGCCCTAATATTAAATAGTCACCCTAATGACAAAATAAAAAATACAGGTCGAATATATTGCGCTAAAGAAAAAATCTACCAATTTTTACAAAATTCTGAGAACCACTAAATCGTTTTGCTGTATACAGACAAATAAAGTGAAAACTCTTTTAAACCAGATAGCAGTAAATTAAAACTTCAATTAACCTTAAAGTTTCGAAAAAAAAAATCTTATTATTGCATGCAAACTTTGGGGTCATTCAAACAATCGCATCGTTCCACATCTTTATGAATTAAAATAAATTTAGCGAGGGTTCACTTTTACCCCTTACTCCCCTATAAAGTGTACCCCGTATTCTCCTAATATCTCATGACCTGTTGTTTAATGACATAGTATTCTAAAACCATGCATAAAGTGCTTATGTTTTACGAAAAATAGAGCTGTGAAAATGGGGTAAAATGGTCCAAAACACATACAATCAAGGCTCTTCGGTCTATGGGACCACGTGCAATCGATTCCCCGGACGATTTCCCTTCGGAAAAGTCGTTTTTCAAGGCCGGAATTCAGCGTGCTTTTGAGATATTGAATTTTGGGTAAATTTGGACTAATTTTTGCCCATAGTGCACCGTTTGAAAGTTGGCGTTGCACCTTCTGGCCACATCTCTATTTAATTTGACGTTTGGCTGTTAAACGATCGGGCAAAGTTGTGGCTAAGAAAATTTCCCATTAGTATAGCTATAAAATTTTTCAACAGTGCAGTATGGAAAAAGGCTAGAAGACAATGAACAAAAATGTTGCTTTTCCATAGTAATGTCCATATAAACTTCAAATGATTTGTACCAAGTCAGTTTCATACTAAATGAGTTTCAATTCCCGACCCGATTTAAAACCGTTTGTGTATTATTTATAATTTTGCATCAGTCTAGCAGGCATATTATGTACAGCTCTATGGTCTTCATCAAAGTTGCTCGGTTTAAAAATCACTTAATTCTTACGGTTTCTGTTTAGTTCTTGTCCCCACCTAGAATGCACTCGATTTTATCAATTAAACAGAGCGAGGAGGGGTTTCTTGGGTAAAGTTTTGCCCAAGACATCAATTACAAATTATATAAACTATAGTTCCTGGGAAATTTGAGAGCTTTAGGGAAGAGCGTTGAACATATTTCCAAAAATCTATTCAAATTTTCATTTTTCATTGTATATACCATAAAATATTTAACAATTAATTACTTAATATAGCACGATGTACAATAATTAACAAGAATACCAGTAAGAAAAGAAAGCGTTAAGCGAAGTTAAAGAAGCTACAAAGAATGTTCATATAACTGTAGGATAAATTTTAACTCTTCAGAAAATCTTATCAAAATCCACCGAATTTCAAAGCAGATCTGAAAACAATAGAATTTCAATTACAAAAATTCAAATTATCCCAGCTTAAGCTTCCCACCACAACAATACACATCGTCAGCAGCGAAACGCATTAATCGATTCCCCATCAAAACAGTGACCTTAACCGGTGTCAATCCGACCCGCGTCGTCCATCTCTCTCCCACTGCAACAAACTACGCTAATTCACAAAAACAACAACCGGCCGCCGATTTCGGGCTCGCTTTCACTCTGTCAATCTGCCCTCCAATCATCTGATTGTAATTTCCGATAGAGGCCCCTATTCTTTCTTTATCTCTGCATCCCACACCGGTCGGTTGGTCGGTCGGTTGGTCCTCCGGTGTCATCCTATAATTACTGTGTTCTTTCAATCCTCGTCCTTCTCGCTTGCCACCCCCACACTACCACTGCTGCGACGGAGCAAAGTGAAAATCGTTCCCCTGCCATTGTTGGACATCCCCCCGGAGGGACCAATCCTTGTCAATTTCCCAGCCCCGAAGCAGATACACAATGATGACGGCGACGATCCGTGCCAAAGCGAGACAAAACCATGCCCTCCCGCCGCCGATTGGTGGTGTTGGTGTCGGGCCAAACATATGACGAAGTCATACTGCAAAAAACGCATGCTGTATGTCGCATTGCGCAATGACGTCACCGGTTTTGTGTCGGAGTTGAACGCGCGGCCAAGCGAACAAGGTGAGATGACACCGACCAAGTATAACAATGGCACGGGAAGCAGCGCCAGCAGCTTTCTAGAGGCCAAACGGAACTTCCAAAGAGCACAAAGAAGAAACAGACAATTTTCCATTCTTCCGACTTGGCCCCGAAGGCGCAGAATGCCGTGCAGTGGAGGGAAAAGAAAACGCAATCTTGAAGCTTCCGCTCCGCTCCGACGGTGGTGCTTCTGCCGTAGTAGGCGCAGGAATTCACATTCTCTTCCCAACTTGGCTTGGAATGTTGGAGCTTTTTCGACTTGAGAACAATTTCGATAGTTTTGTTTGCTTTTCTCGAGTAGAGAGAGAGAATGAGAGAGGGTGGGAGGAAAATTGAGCATAGGGTGGGGAGGGGGGACTACGAAAATCGAAAGCGTCCCGATCGACGAACATCGCAAGTGGTTCGGACGGACACCTAGTGGACAATAGCTGAAACTGCGAGAGGATTTTTGCTTGGTTCGGTTGAATTCGGGTGGAACAGCACTATGGTAGAGCGAGCGTGTTGGGGATGATTATTTATATCGAAAGAAAGAAAATTTGCGGAAAGGTGGTGAAGGCGTTGTGGGGAGCGAATATACGCGCGACAAGAAAAAGTTATTATTCTTTTGTTCAGCGGCTTTGATGTTTATTTGAGGTGATGTCAAAATAATGCAAGTTTGAATTAATGCTCTGATGAATGGCGGAAGAGTATCGTTTGGCTGAGAGAAGAAAGAATGGTAGCGTTGTTGTTTTGAATTTGGGGAGGCGTTAAGTAGATTATTTTGATTCTTTTCTGGTAATCAATTAAAGATGAAATGTGACATCAATAATGATTGCCATGCGTCTTCATCAAGCTGGGATACTTTTTGTTTAAATGCGAAGGCGCGTATGAGTGTCTACTATAGTCACTTTATGTATAGGCTGGCGGAAATAATTTCGATCTATTAAAAAGCGGAACCAATTCAATAAATTGGAGACCAACTATTGAATAGGAACGTATCAAATTTCATAAACAAAACAGTTCTTTCCTCGCCAACAGAACGCAAATAAGCAACGTCATATGATAGGGCAAGCTTTACTCAACCCGATGATGGTTTTGGTTTGCGTCACGAAAAAGCGTTTCCGAAGTTTGATATGCTCGATTGGTTCCGCGTTTTTGACAGCTCAATTAGTTCCCAATATTCTATCCGCCAGACTATAAATATAGCGGCTATACAGCTTTCCACGCTAGTTAATGGCTGCTAGTGGGGACTTAAATTTTTACACTAACTGGATGTTAATGTCAAGTGTTAAAGTGACGTACAAATCAAAACATTATAAACAAGAGAGATCCTTTTCATTTCATCAATTTCCTAGTCAGAAAACCAGTTTCAAAGCAACTCGAAGATATTTGTGGATTGAAGCTGTTGAACGTGCAAATATAAATTACGAATACGCTCAGATTTGCAGCCGTCACTTTACAGAAGGTGAGTGTACAAGCACCAAAATTTATATTCGTTTATTTACTAAATACAACTGCTTTCGTTTATAAGATTCCAACAATTTTCCTGAATTCTCCAAATCAGTGCCAACATTTCAAAGGGGCGTAATTGCATTTGTAAACAATGACTTTCGTCGTCGATTTCTCGCAAATGAAAGCTCACTCATGGAAATTAATGACACCAGCAGGTAGAGGACCTTCCTTAGCTCAGTCGGTAAAGGCACATCTACAAAGCAAGACCATGCTGGAGGTGGCTGGGTTCGATTCCCGGTTCGGTCTAGGCATTTTTCGGGTTGGAAAATTTCTCGACTTCCCTGGGTATAGAGTATGATTGTACTTGCCCCCATTTCACAGTTACCGACGCATTACCGTAATAGCATCTTACACGGGTAAAAAAGACCCATTTTGAAGAAAATTCACTCATTGATGAGTAAAAAAATTACCGATTGATGAGTAACTGTTACTCATTAATGGGGTGTTAAATTGTCTTAGTCGTCATTAAGTGCGGACGCGTTTTCAATTCGCTCGTAGCCACGTGCGTTCTCGTGGCACATTGTTTTTTTTTGCGTGCTTCGCTTTTATTCTTGTGTGTTATTTTTGTTAAAATGAGCTACGAAATTCGTTCACCACCGACGAGACGGAATTGTGGAGTGTGCTCGTCACGTTGGAATTTGATCTTAGATTGCTAATTGAGCTGCATAAGGCCCTTGAAAAACAACTGGATACCAATCAGCAAGTTTTGCATCGACTTGCAAGCCAGAACGAAGAAATCCAATTCAATTCTCGAAGTGATCGCAGTCCTGGAAAGTTCACTGTCCGCCTTAATAGAATTGATTGATCAATCTATTGAATTGGTCGATGATCCTGACGAAATAAAACAGCCAGTTAATAGTAGTTGTAGATTTGAAGGTTTTCACCAGATGAACTTAGAGTTAGTTGTTTTTCATAAGTCTCGTTAATTCACTCGTCACCAGAGATACCCTGCATCCAAAAATTCCAGTATTTGTGCTTGGCCTTGTGAGGTGACGCTTTGAAGTTGATTGAGTCCTTAACAATTACGGCGAACAATTATGCGGTTGCTTGGGAAGCCTTTCTAAACCGCTATTCTAACACAAGCATCTTCAGTCATTGATAGTCCACACGAAGGTGTCGGAAAAGTCTGCTACAGGTCTTCGGGTTGTTGTAGAAGATTTCCAGCGCCATGTAAAAATATTGAATCAGCTGGGAGAACCTACAGCACATTGGGGTAGTCTTCTTGTCCAACTGTTGTGTTCCCGAGTCGACGATCACACGCTGAAGGAATGGGAAGAATTTGTCTCTGCGAATGAGGAACCAACGTACAACAATCTAATTGAATTTCTAACTCGAAAGATTAGGACTCTGGAGTCGTTGCATATCTCGGCTGAGCAGTCTAATTCATCTCCTCAAGGAAAACACTATCCCCCTGTCAGGCAACCAAAACAGCAAACCTCAACATCTCCTAAGATCAACTCCTATTCAGCAGTAGAAGATTACCAACTTGGGTGTCTAGCTTGCAGTGATCATCATCCGTTGGTTAAATGTCCAGTGTTCGAGAAGATGCAGCTGAAAGGAGCAACCACTTCGCAAGAAATTGTGCCTCCAATTTTTCCTGCAGACACAAAAGGCATCACTCGCTGTTACATCCTGGTTTCGATGCATCAGGAACAACTAGCAGCAATCTCAACTCCAGTGGTCAACCTGTTGGAACAATTTCCAATCCTCCAAAGTCCAGGGAACCATCTTCTGGTTATTCGAACACACTTTCTTCCAATTCGGTGATAGAACCCCATGGCGTGAACGTTTTCCTATCGACCGTCGTCGTCAAGGTACTGGATGGTTATGGAAACGAACATTTTGCCCGGGCTCTTTTAGACAGTGGATCACAAAGCAGTTTAATGAGCGACCAGCTTTGTGAAAAGCTTCGATTGTTTCGGCATCGTATTGATCAGCCCATTCTCGGCATTAGCGAATCTCCAATTCGAGCAGTTTCTTCGGTTACTACCAAAGTTAGATCAAGAGTCGGCGATTTCTCCATTCCTCTCAATTGCTTGGTGCTTAGAAAGTTAACTGCCGACCTCCCGGCTGTGACCATCCCTACAGAAAACTGTAATATACCTAGCGACATCACTCTTGCTGACCCTGAGTTCAATGTTGCACGGAAGGTGGACCTGGTCATTGGTGCGGAACATTTTTACGCAATTCTACAAGGTGGCCGGCTACAAATTAACCCACAAGGACCAACCTTTGTTGAGAGTAGGCTTGGATGGTTTGTTTCAGGAAAGTCTTCCTACCACCCAATGCCCCAAGCTCTGGTATGTTGTGCATCTACTCTAGAAAGCCTTAACCAGAACATCGAGAAGTTTTGGAAATTAGAAGGATTGGACAATGTCACGCTTTCACCCAGCGATCACTTCTATGAGAAGTTCTACAAGGAGACGGTCACAAGAGATTCCACTGGGCACTACACGGCGAAATATCCCAAGAAAGAAGGTTTCTAAGCACTGATAGGTGAGTCTTTTACCAACTCAAAATCACGGCTAGAAAGTTTAGAGTGGAAACTGGACAAAACCCCATTGTGAAGGAAAGGTACCATGCATGTATGGCAGAATTTATCGAATTGGGACATATGCGAGAGGTACCTGCGGATCAACCCGATCCTGTTACCTTTTGTTATCTTCCCCACCATGTGGTGCTGAAAGAATCAAGCACAACGCTTCTGCCAAAACAAGCACTGGATTTTCCCTCAACGATTCTTTGCTAATCGGACCTGTCATCCAAGATCCGCTTCCACAAAAATTTGACTGTCCTGTTAGCAGACATAGAAAAAATGTATCGGCAAGTTGGAATCCATCCCGACGATCGTCCTCTCCTGCGTGTGTTGTGGCGATTCAACCAGAATGACTCTATCACTAAATATGAGATGACCACAGTGACTTATGGATTGGGTCTTGGCGACACGAACACTACATCAGCTTGCCGAAGATGAAGGTGCGTCGTTTCCTCTCGCCGCAGCCACCGTGAAGCGAGATTTCTATATGGATGATTTTGTTAGGAGCGAAGAGAGTATCACAACAGCGATCCAGTTGCGTAAAGAGATGGATGAGTTGCTGAGCCGTGGAGGATTTTCCCTGAAGAAGTGGTGCTCAAATTTTCCCGAGGTCTTGGAAGGAGTTTCGCTCGAAAATGTAGCCCATCAACCAAACCAAATACGCGGTCCTGGAGAAGTTGTAAAAGCCTTAGGAATTTCTTGGGAGCCTGTAACCGATCTATTCTGCTTCAATTTTGGCCCATTCTATACGGACGGCCGAATCACCAAAAATCGAATTTTGTCGGTAATTGCCCAATTATTTGACCCCTTGGGATTAATCGCACCTATCGTCGTAAGCGCTAAGATATTCATTCAGCAACTTTGGATGATGTCAATTGATTGGAATGAGGAAGTACCTGGAGAGATCCGGATTATGTGGGAACGTTTTGTGGAGGACCTATCATCGCTAGCCAATTTTTGGATTCCACGGCTTGCTTTACGACGACCATTCATGTGGATTTTGGTCATCGCTGATGTCAAATCACCTATCATCGGCGCTGATTTCCTCAAGCATTACGATCTACTAGTGGATCTCCGGAGAAACAAGTTGATTGATAACACCACCCAGCTGAAAATCGAGAATATCCAGGCCGTATCGGAGCCGGCTATTACTACGTTCGACGTAAATTCACCCTTGGCCGAAATCCTCATCGAGTACCAGGGCATCACTGTCCTGGATATGAAGCATAAGCCCACCAAGGCAAGTACCGTGCACCAGATCATCACTACTGGCCAGCCCGTGTTCTGCCGCCCTCGCCGTCTTCCCGTAGACAAGCTGAAAGAAGCGAAGGCTGAGTTCCAGTTTCTCATGGAACAAGGCATTTGTCAACCGTCGAAAAGCTTCCAAGCAAATTCCGGTGGCTACAGAAGATGTCCCAAAGACGGCAATAACAACCCCTTTCTCTTCGAGTTCAAATATATGACCTTCGGTTTGCGTAACGCAGGTCAAACACTACAAAGGCACCTACATGCTATACTAGGTGACCTTGATTTCGTCTACCCGTATATCGACAACCTGTGCATAGCCTCAGACGACATCGATCAGCATAAACAGCATCTCCGCGCAGTGTTTGAACGGTTGAGACAAAACGGTCTCGTTATCAACGCTGCCAAATGCCAGATTGGGCAATCCACCGTTGATTTCCTTGGTCACCAGATCACACCTAAGGGAATTAAACCGAAGCCCAGCAAAGTCCAAGCTATCCTCGGAGTCCCAAAACCAACAAATGCCAAGGAACTGAAAAGGTTTCTCGGTACTATAAATTTCTACCGGCGCTTTATCCCACGGGCAGCAGACAACCAACGAATTCTCCAGGTGATGATCGTTGGAAATACTCGTAACGACACCACTATTCTCGAGTGGACTGACGCTTCAAACGCAGCGTTCGAGCTTTGCAAGCAGGATTTAGCAAATGCCAGCCTTCTTGCGCACCCTTCCCCCGAGGCAAACCTTGCTCTGGATGTTGATGCCCCGAACACAGCTATCGGAGCTGTCCTTCACCAGATCATAAACAATGGTCCGCAATCACTTGCATTCTTTTCTCGCAAGCTGAGTGAGAGTCAACAAAAGGCTAGCACGTACGATAGAGAGTTAATCGCTATGTACGAAGCTATCAAATACTTCCGAGACATACTACAGGCTCGAAATTTTTGCGTCTATACAGATCACAAGCCCGTCGTCACCGCCTTCCACCAGCGACCGAAGAAGGCAAGCCCAACACAGCAGCGCCAACTCAGCTTTATAAGTGAGTACACTACAGACATCCGACATGTACTTATCAGGAGAAGAGAATAAAGTCGCCGATATGTTAAGTCGGATCCACACCATCACCACTTCCGAAGCGATCGACTACGATCTAGGCGAGTAAGAGAGGTGCCACAGTCGGAAGAAGTGTTAGTTTGTTTACTTAAATGAACCATGTCCATTTTGTTATGGCATGTTTGCTATAAGAAATGCGCCTCGTGTTTATTAGCGAATTTCACATCAAAGATTGATTAATTGAGTAGGAAATCAGTTTGGCACGGCATTTGTGACCAGCATACACCTTCCGGTAGTATGAAACATGTCAAAAACTGTTCAAATCCGCAGATAAAAATTTTTGTTTTGAATTTCTGTATAGCAAAATAGTGAACTTTTCGTGAACATTAACGGCAAAGAACTCACCAACACTGGGAGACTGTGAGTTCCTGCCCACCTGTCATTTCCCATCTCGGATCTGACCGTTGGCTTGGGGCAAGATGTTTTTAAGACAGGTGGGCAGGAACTCACGGTCTCCCAGTGTTGGTGAGTTCTTTGCCGTTAATGTTCACGAAAGTTCACTATTTTGCCATGCAGAAATTCAATTCAGCAAACATGCCATAACAAAATGGGCATGGTTCATTTAAGTAAACAAACTAACACTTCTTCCGACTGTGGCACCTCTCTTACTCGCCTAGGGTCAGATCAAGCAAACACATCGCTAGCTCAAAACAGCGATCATGTGCCATCAAAACTCTCGTTGGACCGAAGTTCTTCCCATCGTGCTCCTCGGAATACGCTCGTCATTGAAAGAGGATCTACAAGCAACCGCAGCTGAGCTTACCTACGGTACATCGCTTCGGTTGCCCGGCTAATTTTTCATCTCGGGTGATAGTAACAAGCCGACACCCGAATTCGTAACTGATTTGAAAGCCATCATGTCAAACTTGCGACCAACACCAACCAGCAATCACTCTACAAGGAAAACTACCTTCGTGCAGAAAGACTTGTCCACATGCAGCCATGTCTTTGTGAAGGTAGGAGCAATCAAACCGCCTCTTTCGCAGCCGTACGATGGACCATATCCAGTGATCCGTCGGAAGAAAAAGGTTTTCGTTGTGGATATAAAGGGTAAACCCACGGCGATTTCAATCGATCGTCTGAAGGCTGCTTTCATGCAGGCAGATCAACCGACCACCGATACCGACGCAACACAGCAAACAGTTACTACGACGGAGCCAACTACCTACCGAACACGTTCTGGACGCCGCGTGAAGATCCCTCGCTGCTATTGGTAAATCTATGAGGGGAGTAGTGTGGCGTATCCGACACAGACAATCAAATCAGTTATGTAACTTGTAAATTTCCACAAACACTACATCATACCCTATCCATTCGTCTCACGACACCCGATCTTTGTAAATATAATTTTAGTATGGTATAGACAACCAAACGCGATAATTTACTATCTGTCCGAAAGAACCCCACTAAAACCGTCGGCCTACGTTTCTACATGACTAATACAATATCCACAAGATTCAAATCACAAAGAGTAAATTTTTAAATGTAACGTTTTGAAAAAAAAATGTTTTAGACCCCATTTCGAGGTTAGTCTCATTTGAAAGGGAAGTGCTGAGTGTTTTAGCGATACTGATTTTTATATTAATATTTTCTACCAGAGACATCATGCCTCAACATTGACGCTAGACGCCTTACAATGGTTGTCGGTGAAGCAAAGAATTGTATATTTGACAATGGCGTTCATTTTTTAAGAACTTAACGGTTTGCTGCCTCGATATTTGTGTTATCGAATTGAGAGAGGAAGTGACATTTATAGTGACTTGTGCTTCACAAAATTCATTATATATTAAAGGAATGTTTTCAATTCGATGCCTAGACATATCAAACGTTCAGCAACATTTACAGAATTTAAAAGACACTGCATTTCACACGTTAAATCTGTCGTTTGAACAGTTATCCAGTTTTTTTTTTTATGAATTGATAAATTATGTATCCTGACGAAGTTATCTGTAACGGATTATTTTATATGGATAGCTGCCATAAAGACTTTTTTAATTTTAAATATTTGATTTAATAGTAGTATATTAAAAAAAAAAAAGTAGAAAATTGAACATCCATTCGGTTGCATTTTAACGTTTTTAGTTTGTCCTTAAAAGCCTGAACGAATCTTTCCGCTAGTCCATTTGTGGCCGGGTAATATGGTGCACCCATTTTGGGAGTAACACCGTTTTTGTTTAGAAAGGATTGGAATTGGTCTGGATCGAAGTGTGCTCTGCTTCTGTACGGACGCGAAAAATTTCCGAGTGTCAAATTTACGGTTTTATTTTTTCTTGGAGTTTTCTAATTTTAGTGCAAGAAAGTGAAAGTGATCGGTTGGAAATGCATTCGAAAGTGTTTTCGTTTATCATAATCCTTTTCATCAGAACTTTTATTAGGCGATTGGCAATCTGGCCCGATGATTCTGATTGGAGGCAGGTGCAAGAGCTTCTTTGAAGATCCGACGGAATGTTGTGAAATGTTTAGCTAGAATTAGGAGATGCAACAGTCTTTCAAGTATTGGCTTCACGTGCAAACCATCGTTCATTTGGTGAGTTCGTTCCTGTTTATTTGTTCACTTGTTTCGATACCATCTATCAGTTTTCTACAATTTTGTCTTGGACATCTTTTCGAAGAGCCACGTTAATGCTGTAATTTGTCGAGCGCACAATTTTCACATGTTGAGATCGAGTGGGAACGTCAAGATAGTCATCCAAGTGCTTTTGTTTCTGGTTTTAGACGTTTGATGTCTTCAGTGATGTTTTTGTACTTTAAAGTTCCCTTTATCTGTGATCATGGTGGGTCTGAAGAGTTTTAGTTGAGCACGCTGAGGCTGAAATTGCATACCCCCTCCCCATGGACATGGAGGTTGACGGTATGGAAGCAAAGGGTTATGTTTAATTTCTTTATATTTGCAACGATGATGATTTCCTATAGTGACACATATCACCTTCTTAATGCTTCAGTATGCCTCAAACGATTAATGCTTGGTTGTTAATAGAACTTCCTTGATGAAATCGGCTGCTTCATGCAGACTGAGCAATTTTGATTATAGTATCAGATTTGTTCTGTATACAGAGGATTTGGGAGGGCTTATTAGAAACATCTCACCAACAAAGTAATGATCTTCTAGTAAATTTTGCATATAATTTTATTAATATTTTATTTTATTGATGCATATTATTTTTGTTACGATCAATTAGCATTAGCATACGATACAAGAGATTTAATATTACTTGCTCGTTTTTGCGTTAAATAATCAATATTTATTTTACTTGTAATTACCTTTGAAAGTTTTTTTTTTTCAAGTTTCTTTTTTTGTGATCTGAAAATTTTCCCAGTTTGGTTAGAAGTTTCGAAGCTAACGCATGTCCACAGGCCCATTAGAAAGATAGGCAGAAAAAGTGTATCATGAAGAATGACTGCATACAGGGTTGCTTCCACTCACTTGCTATAGATGAGTGATTTTCGGAGTTTTGAATTCGTTAGATGTTGCAATGGAGATTTGTGTTGTTGGATGTGGGAGGAGATTGGAGGGCAGGTGTTTGACGCATAGAGCCTGTCAATTTCGATTTCAGAGTGCCGCAGTCGCCGGTTTTATGATTCGTGAGCGCTCGCGATTCGTAGAATCGTTGATTGTGACTGCAAGTGGATTTGGCGGGATTTGTGTGTCCGACGCTTGCTTTTTGGCCTCTTCTTGTGTCTAACATGTGCAGAGTATCATTATAGCGTCTAATGGTTTTAAAATTTCTGGTTACGTGAAATATATTTGTGAGAATATCTTTTTGAGATTTTAGTAGTCACGTTTTGTTGGTAGTTTATATTTTATTTCTTTCATGTAATTATCGTAAATAATAGTTATTCAATAATAGATAGTTCATCCATATATTCGTACTTTGACGCGAAGCGCTGTGGATTATGAGATGCTCGATGACCCTGGAGGGATCGATTTTGCTTACTGAGCAGAAAATCATGGATTTAACCCCAAGCTCTTCCACAGCACAATAAATCGCCACCATCATTTGTATAATTGATATTGAATATTAACCTCGGAAACTATTTGCATATCAAGCGAAAACGTAGTCCTGTATTGTCGCGAAGCGTTATGGTTCTGAGGTGCTCGATGACCCTAGAGGGATCGTTTTTGCTTACTAAGCAGAAAATCATGGGTTTAATGCCAAGCTCCGCCATGACTCTTAAAATTCATTATCACTAAACAAAATGAATATGTTCTTTCGATAGCCGGCTATCGAGAGATTAAATAAACAACAAATAAACAATACATACTTTTGGTTGCATCGCCAACTTGAGGTGAATCCTAACCGAATACCCTACCCAACCCTCCAACTCCGTAGCACTTATAAGGGTGTCGCTAAGTCGGTGGCCTCTCGTTAAGTAAGTACTACATCAACATTTCCTTCCCTATCCCTAGTTATGGCAAAGATGGGCGTGGCCGGGAATAGCGACAGTCATGCTTCTGTTACTCTTGTTTAGATTGGAACCAATGTTTACTCCCAAGCATTATTCCTGAAAGTAGTCTAACTGAGAATGTCAGAAGAGCCGTGAGTGTCGCTAGTATCCAATCTACGAAGTATATCATAACAACGCTAACGCTAACGCGCTAACGCTAACGCGCTAACGCTAATAGTAGTATATTAAAAAAAAAGTATTCTACAAAGGTTTGAGCCTCGCGCGCGTATAACGGATATAGAGGACTGAACATTTGATAAAAAAAAATCAATTTTGAAGCATATTCGGAAGATACCTTGAGTTGATAGTAAGTTTTCAAGAAAATGTTGGGGGTTCGTGAGCATTCCTGACAGCATCAGATTGCGGGGCTGCTAGTGTAATAGGATGCTTTGTTGATTGTTCATAAACTCTTGATTGCTTGTAATACTTATGAATATTTTAGGTGGACTAAAAAGCGAACTAAGAGGTGGATGCCTGAGCTTTTCCACATTTATATCGCTGTGAAGCAACTGTAAACTCTAGAGAGAATTTATATCTGTAGCTGTAACCATTTCGATTTTGTTTGTTAACCTGGTTAAAATGTCATATTTAATTATCTTAAAAATAAATCGTCCAGCTCAAATCTTTGTAGGGGTAAGAGGTGGGACCATAATCATCATGCATCATTGCCTCAGGAAATGCCGATGGCAACGACTGGGATTGAACCCAGGTCTTTTGGAGTGAGATGCAGTCACGCTTACCCCAGCACCACTGGTGCCGCTAAAATGAATTAATTGAAAGCAGGATTAGTTTTCCATTTGATTCAAAAGTGCAACATTAGGCTCTCTGTTTTGATGTGTTGGCCGTTAATCCATACTAAATTATGTCAACTGGAGCATCCACAAAAAGTTTTTTTATAACCGTGAATTTCATTTTTTAATTTCATCTCCAGCTTTACTCCGGTAAGTCATCATCAATTCAGTTCTAATGATATCACCATCATTTATATTCCACCTGTGTAATTTGTGAATCTTAGTCAAGAGGCAAAAGCATCGAACAACAATTACTACAAATTGATTTCCGTAACAAAACAACAACATATATAGTACAATCACATCCACGGTCCATAAAATACCCAAAGCCATGCAAAAAAAAAACAATCCGTGCCACCTGACCTATAAGGTAACTTTCCCAGCTTTCCCAGCAATCCAGTCTTTCTTGCCAAGCGGCTGCAATCCCCGCAGAACCTGCCCTCGCTAATGGCACCTCATAACTGCACTTATCACCATAACACAAAATTACATTCCAAATTATAATCTTATAAATAACGTCGCCCAGCATCCGCACTCCAGCGTCCACTGCACCGGGGGGTGTGCTTCTCACTTTTGCCTGCACCATCCAGCCAGCAGGGTTCTGCGGAGTGATAAAATCTCATTCACCGCAGCCTGCGCCGGCCGTGTGCTTCCCCCATAGGCTGAATAATACAGAAGTATGCCGGCGAAAAAACAGTGGGTGGAGGGAGAGAAAAAAAAACTGCACACCGCAGCGCATCGTAGCAGGCTGAGCTTCTTTATAATAACCACCGCCAAGCCAAGCAAGCGTTCAAAGCGCTCGCTTCTTGGAGCAACGGGAGTGGTGAAAATAGTTGTGCAAATAGCTATCGGGGGCTTTCTCCTCCTGTCATCGCACGGGGCTTCCCTGCCCTGGCCAACAGCAGCAGTCGAGAACAGGTAGAAGGGCTAATTTAATGTACTTTCCTTTTTACTCCCCTTGCGTCTTTCTTTTATGATAAATAGTGAAAACGGTTCAAAGGAATAAGTGAGAGGAAGACTTACATGTTCAGCGCCCGGTCGTTGGAACCGCTCTGGCTCTGGGTGTTGTCATGGCGCCGCTCCTTGGCCACGATGCCCATCAGCTTCATCCACGGGTTGTTCTGGGTCCCGTGACCCATCCCACCGCTTTGCCACATCGTCATCTTGGCTGTTTGTGGTGTTCTTCGTCGCTTTCTTCGAACTCACTGAATAGATGATTTATTATTTTTCTTCTTCGGGTTATTCGATTTAACAAAAAAAAAAAACTATATCGCGGTTTTCTTATTTAAAACTACTTGGTGTGAGATATTATTATTTCACTTTATCTGGGTCTCCTTCGTTGAACGGAGCTGACCGATTGGGACATTTGTAATAATCACTATCTAGAATTTGATTTCGGTTAACTACTTTCTACTGAAGCTTGGCTAGACGGAGTTGTGACAGCAGGTGGAGGTAAAGCGATAGCGGTAGTAGAACAAGAAGTAGTAGAACGAGAAATGTTCCAACTCGGGTCGTCCGGACATGCTTTGAAGGATTTTCGCACTCGGCTTGTACTTGTTGTAGATAATTTCCCAAATTGGATTTCAACTATCACCATTTTCTTCACCCACGCTCCACAGCTGGGTACTGAAACGATTCATCGGGGGATGATTCGCGCCGTTGTTTGTGTCAAAAACAGCCCCGCAAACTGCTGATTTTTTTTTTTTGTTATGTTGCGCTTGCCATGCAGTAGTCGTTTGCGCTCGCTGCAATTTTGTTTCACTTCCGGACCGTCGTCATAGTCCCGCACCGGCAACGCCAGCTGTGATTCGCGGCGGGAATGACGGTTGTTACACTTTGTTGTTGGATCCTTTCCGACTCAACTTCACACACAAAACACACCTACACTACGGTCTTGCTCTTCTCTTGGAGTAACTGCTGTTCGTTCCTTCCTCGAGGTTCTGCATTCGTTACTATTCAATCAATCAAATCAGACTTTATGATTGGTTTTGAGCTTTTTTTTTCTTCGCCGTCCGTTCGGTCGTTTCGAGTTAGACGCTTCTGCAACCTTCCAAATACGTGCATTCGACGAAAGGTTTAGGTGAGGAAGGAAGCTTCCAACAAGCTGTTTACTGCCTAGATCTTTTCTTTATGTTAGCGATATCTATCTGTTGGCGTTAGCACTCCTCTACTTCAATATCGGTAAATCGGAAATTCTAAATATACGTAGCGAAATATCAAATGTAATAGAAAAAAAATCACTCTTCAACGGCGCGCGTATTTCATTCTCTTGGCGTTTGGTTGCTTGTGCATATATGAATATGTTTCCTTTCCTTTCTTCTCGCTTTTATGATATGCTATTTACGTGTATTGTTGTGTGAAGGATTTCTCACGAATAGCAGACTTAACCTCTAGCGCTTATTCCTATGCGAATAAGTATTTCGAAAAAGCTCACGATTATTATTGAAAACTGGACCCGCCTTCCGTCTCCGAGTCCAGTTCCTAATTCACCGAAATTACTCCCACGAACTGTTCTCACTCCGTCGACGCATATCGACGCAGCATTTGTATTGAATGTGTACGTTCACTTCGCTTTCTCGAGTGTTTATTTTTGTTTTGGCTACTGGGATACGCTGTTTTCACTTGCCACTTTCTCAAACGGCCACTCACCGCCGGTAATGTAATAATATCCAGTTCAATTCACACCGACCGACGGGCCGATCGACCTACACGCACGTTTTCTTCCCCCGCACGTCTACTCACGCGACGAGATGCTCTCAACTGGCAAAGTAGGCGCTCGAAATGTATGTTTTGATTTTTCCCTCCTCGCACCGATCGCAGTAGTTCAGATCCAGGTCCAAGTCACCGCTGCCGTCGTTTTCGACGTCGTCGTCGTCGTCGTTTTCGTCGTCTTCGTCGTCATGTAATCCGGGCAGCAACGCTTCTCTCAGCTGGTGGAAAAATCTGTAACGTGTCGAAGAGGAAAAAAAATGCCGACATTCAGAAAGAGAATAAAAACCTTAGAAGAGCTCCCAACATATGTGTGTAACGATTGGCGTCATTTCCCCATCCCCCGCTTCCCCCATCTAGCGACACGAAAAATTGTACGCGCCGGTGTGTAGGTGTATTGTGCGAAACAACGAAATCGATAAAACGAGAGTTTAAAAGCGCTAATTAATGAAGCGCTATATATTTCACTGCCACCCCTTTTCCCTTGCCCCACAGAGTCTCAATGCCGTTCAGCCGATTGAAGCAGCCAATTTATAGGTAGGTAGGTAGGTATGTAGCCACAGGCAAGCAGCAAACCTCTTGGAAACGGATTTCCTGCTTCCACCGCTGTTGGCAACCGAGCGAATCCACCCCTTTCGACTGCGACTTCAACTCCGATCCAAGCAACCGAGCCGTGTGTTGTTTTAAACTTTCCCAACTACTTCAGTCAGTCTACACCTACCTCCCTACTAGATCTATATGATAGCAGGCGGAGGAAAATTGCGGTCGTAATACTGGTCGGTCGCTTATCATCGTTCGTCGTTGGCTGAAATTCAAAGATTTTTATCGACTGCGGGAAGGGGGCGATAAGGAGCTGGCGAGGAAGGAGGGGGCGGTTAGGACCGGAGGATTAATGGATTGCTAAAATTTGCAACGCGGTAAAGTGATGAAAGCAAAATGGCCAGCAAAGTTTGCGTGTTTCAAGAAGCGAACCGAGGGGAAATGGTGTCATTTTGCGATCGCCAGCGCCGTCCCCGTTGCTACCAACTGCAGCCAGAGGAAAGAACTTTTCCGAAGATTTTCTTTGGAATTTGTTGGATGAATTTTGGTGGCTAAAACATGTTTGAGAAAACGGAACAGCAGGTTCTACGAAAAGACAAGCACAAGTTTAACCGCTTCAAAGTTCCTGTACAGAAGAAGATGCTAGCTTTCCGTAGGAAAACTGATAAAAAGCAGACATTGATTAAAATTTTGCAAATTTTCGTTTTCAGTGCGCTGAGTTTAGTAAATTATCTCCAGGACGTGGTGTCGCTTAAGCAAACACGAATTATTTTCGACTACGTAACTACACACCTAGAAAAAATCATGTAAATTTAGGTGCTTTGAAACTGACATATACGAGCTTCAAATTTGACATAAAATTGAGCTATAAAAGTCGTGAAATTCAGCTCATGCACTCAGCTCGGAGCACATGACAAGTTTGTTTGAATCTCATTTCATGTCAAAGATGGATTCCGTCATATGTGGAAGGTTGTTGACCTTCTCCGTTTTACATGAAACTTTGTCTAATTGTTTGTTATGGGCACATTTTTCCGGAATTTTTTTTTTCAAAATGGCGTATTTGATTTTTTTCAAAAAAAAATGCAAATTTAAGCAAGCATTAAAAAATAATAATTTTAATCCTAAATATCGCAAAATGTCCTTGTCCAATTTTTGATTTTTTATGATAAGCTCGAGATAAATGCAAACTTCTGGATTGTAAAAACTATGGACACTTAAAAATTGACAAAAATTGTAGAACAAGACCTTTTGGTGAAAAATTAAAACTGTTCGTTAAAAGTTTAAGATTAAAAAAAATATTTTGTGAGTAGAAATTTGGACATTTTGAGATCTTTGGGATTTAAATATATCTTTGGATGTTTTAACTAAAAATATGTTCTGTTTATTTTTCCCTGAAAGAAATTTTTCTCTACAACTTTTACTCACGCAGATCTCACTGCGTCCTAGCAAGAAGTACGGTCGACTTGTTTCGCGCTCCGTTGTTTTGGAAGTTTTCTTGGTATTCGTTTGATATAAATTATCAGTTTTTTCTCACTAAGTGACTCCTGGCATAGTTCCCGGTAAATTGATCGAAAAGTGAGTTTTTTTTAGTAGAAAGTGCCATTTTCGGAACGATTAATCCGTGCTAATGGTATTTCGCAAACCAATTTGGGCATCATCGTTGCGTGGTCACGCATACGCGCTCACGTATCATCATCATTGAGTGTGAGCACCCGTTTCTACATCTACATCGTTCATCAATCATCGTGCGCCTGTGTGCGCTGAGTACCGAGCCTCGATCAAGTGCACCACAACGAAGGTCATCCACGCAGCTCGTCTCTTCCAGCCATCTGTGTAAACGCCTACACATATAACGCTCGGTGGTAGAAGTATAGAATTATCAGATAAGTTTTTGTTTTTTTTGTTTCTTTTCCTCCTCCATTAGTTAAATTTTCATTTTGTATTTCTGTGTTTGTAGTGTTTTCTGTGTATTGTGTCTGTGCGTTCAGTGGGAGAGCGTTTTGCGCTCCCACTAGTTGAACAAAATGGATGTTTTGTCAGAAGACGACATGGATGACCATTCATCTCAGAAAAATGATGATGTCATCCATGGTTCGTCGTCTCAGTCTGACAATGGGCAGGCTGAGAAAAGCTCCAGATTGCGGGCCTACCCGAATGACTCGACTGGCCCATGGGTTGTCTATTTTCAGCCCAAAAACAAACCCTTGAATGTTGTTCAGATATCTGATGATCTGACAAAGCGATTCTCTGCCGTGACCGAAATAACGAAGGTTAGGCACAACAAACTTCGTGTGACCGTCGCTAACCTGAAACAGGCCAATGAAATTGCTGTTTCCCAGTTTTTCACACTGGAATATAGGGTGTACATTCCAGCTTCTGATGTGGAGATCGAAGGCGTGGTCACTGAGGCGAGCCTGAACCCCGAGATACTGGAGAAGCAAGCGGTTGGCCGATTCAAGAACCCCTTGCTTCCTCCGGTAAAGATACTGGCCGTTCATAGAATGAAGTCAGTATCGCTCAGCGAGGGTAAAAAGAGTTTTACCCCCACAGACTCGTTTCGGGTGACCTTTTCTGGATCTGCCCTTCCTCAATACATCGAGCTGGGAAAACTTCGTCTTCCTGTGCGGTTGTTTGTACCTCGGGTCATGAACTGCCAGAATTGTAAGCGGTTGGGACATACGGCCTCCCACTGCGGCAACAAGGCACGCTGCTCCACATGCGGGGAGAAGCATGAAGATGGCGCCTGCGCAGCTACTGCACCAAAATGCGTGTACTGCAACGGAACTCCTCCTCATGCTCTCTCGTCGTGACCGGCGTACAAACAGCTCGGGGACAAAATGAAACGCTCCCTTAAGGAACGTTCCAGGCGATCTTTTGCAGAAATGCTTAAGACAGCCACGCCATCGACCAATGACAAAAAACCCTTTTCTCTTTTGTCAGATGACGAGACTGACTCTGAATTGGCTGAGGAGGGAACTTCTTTCAGTTTTCCGGAAGGTTCTGCACGGAAACGAAAGCGCATCCGTTCGCGGATTGTTGCAAATAAAGAACCCCAAATCAGCTTGCCCAAATCAAGGAGTGGTGGAAAAAAGGAGACTTCTACTCCTCCTGGATTCCGCAGAACTGACTATACCCAGGATTTTCCACCTCTTCCGGGGACATCCAAAACCCCTGATGCCCCAATTTTAAGAACAGAAACCCCTTCTTCATCTGGGTTCTCATTTGATGACATTGTGGACGGTATTCTCAAATACCTCAACATTTCTGATCCTCTGAAAAGCATTGTCCTCACATTGCTTCCCACTGTGAAATCCTTCTTGAAGCAATTGACTTCAAAATGGCCCCTTCTTGCAGCTAACATCTCCTTCGATGGATAATTTTCCAAACGAGGTCGGGGATTTGATCACTGTTCTACAGTGGAATTGTCGAAGCCTTATTCCGAAATTAGATTCGTTCAAGTATTTAGTCCATAACAATAATTGCGATGCATTTGCCCTCTGTGATCAGAAATTGATCTCCCTTTTTATGTTATAAATGATCAAAGATTATTCGATTGGATCGTGAGGATTCACGTGGAGGAGGGGTACTTTTGGGGATCAAAAAGTGCCATTCCTTCTATAGAGTGAATCTTCCCGAATTTCCCGGTATTGAAGTTGTCGCATGTCAGGCTACCATTAAAGGTAAGAGCCTTTGTATTGCTTCTGTATATATTGCTCCTAGAGTATCTGTTAATCGCAAACAACTTTTCGACATATGTGCGGTACTTCCCGCTCCATGGTTGATCATGGGAGATTTTAACTCCCACGGTACAGGCTGGGGGGAACTGTACGATGACAACCGTTCTACTTTGATTTATGATCTCTGCGACAACTTCAACATGACAATACTTAACAATGGAGAAGTAACACGTTTGGCTGGTCCATCCTCTAATGGTAGCAGATTAGACCTCACCTTTTGCTCCAATTCACTATCGTTGGATTGCACTTGGCATGTAATCCAGGATCCGCACGGTAGTGATCATTTGCCGATCAAAATTTCGATTGCCAGTGGGTTCAACTCGTCAGAATCCGTTAACGTCGCGTATGATCTAACCCGTAACATCGATTGGACTAAGTTCCAATCCGCGATAGACGATACAGTATCGTCAGTGGAAGAGCTTCCGCCGTTGGAGGAATATAATTTCCTCTCTAATCTCATCGTCGACAGCGCACTTCAAGCTCAAACACGACCGGTGCCGCGATCGTCAATCCGTAAGAAAACACCATCGCTCTGGTGGGATCAACAATGCACGGAGGTTTACCGTAAAAAGTCCGACGCGTTTAAACTTTTTCGGAAACGCGGAATACGCGAGCATTTCGACGCATACACATCTCTTGAACGCGAACTCAAGAGCCTCATCAAGGCCAAAAAACGGGGTTACTGGCGGCAGTTTGTAGACGGATTGTCGCGCGAAACGTCTATGAATACGCTTTGGAGTACGGCGCGAAGAATGCGTAACCGGTCTACTAACAACGAAAGCGAGGAATGCTCGGATCAATGAATTCTTGAATTCGCGCGAAAAGTGTGTCCAGATTCCGTGCCGTCGCAGTTGATTCCTCACGAAACCGCGAATTCGGTAGACGAAATCAGTCAGCCTTTTTCAATGGTCGAACTTTCACTCGCTCTCCTTTCGTGTGGCAATTCTGCCCCGGGATCTGATAGAATCAAGTTCAACTTGCTGAAAAACCTCCCAGACGTCGCTAAGAGGCGCATGTTGAACTTGTACAATCAGTTCTTGGAGCTCAATATTGTTCCCGACGATTGGAGACGAGTAAGGGTGATAGCCATTAAAAAGCCTGATAAACCCGCGTCGGATCACAATTCGTATCGGCCCATCGTGATGCTGTCGTGTATTCGGAAATTGATGGAGAAAATGATCCTTTTTCGCCTCGACAAATGGGTTGAGACGAACCACCTTCTTTCAGATACTCAATTTGGTTTCCGTAGGGGTAAGGGAACGAACGACTGTCTCGCGTTGCTTTCCTCGGAAATTCAGTTAGCTTTTGCTAAGAAAGAGCAAATGGCTTCTGTGTTCTTGGATATCAAGGGGGCTTTTGATTCAGTATCCGTTGAAGTTCTTTCAGAGAAACTCCACGTTTGTGGATTGTCTCCATTAATTAATATTTTTTTGTACAATTTGCTGTCAGAAAAACATATGAGCTTTTCTCATGGAAACTCTACAGCTTTTCGATTTAGCTACATGGGTCTCCCCCAAGGCTCATGTTTAAGCCCCCTTTTGTACAATTTCTACGTTAGAGAAATTGATGTCTGTCTTAGTGACAATTGCACGTTGAGACAACTTGCAGATGACGGCGTAGTGTCTATCACAGGGCCAAAAGAGGTTGACCTGCAAGGACCCTTACAGGATACCTTGGACCATTTGTCTACTTGGGCTATTCAGCTAGGTATCGAATTCTCCACGGAGAAAACTGAGTTGGTCGTTTTTTCTAGGAAGCATAGCCCAGCACAACCGAAGCTTCAACTTTTGGGTAAACCGATCACTCATTCCATGTCTTTTAAATATCTCGGGGTCTGGTTCGATTCCAAATGCACCTGGAGATCCCACATTGAGTATTTGAGACGAAAATGCCAACTAAGGATCAATTTCCTTCGATCAATTACCGGAACGTGGTGGGGAGCCCATCCACAAGATCTTCTGACGTTGTACCGGACAACGATTTTATCGGTTCTAGAATATGGTAGTTTTTGTTTCCAGTCGGCAGCTAAAACGCACATCATCAAGCTGGAACGGATCCAGTATCGTTGTCTTCGTATCGCGTTAGGATGCATGCACTCGACTCATACTATGAGTCTCGAAGTGCTGGCGGGCATGTTGCCATTATCCGTCCGTTTTTTCAGAGTTATCTCTGAGGCTCCTCACCCGTTGTGAAGTAATGAACCCACTGGTGATCGAAAACTTTGAAAAGCTTCTGGAGCTAAATCCTCAAACATGTTTTATGACATTGTACTACCTATATTTAACACAGGATGTCAGCCCTTTAAGAAATATTCCCAATCGTGTAGTCTTCTCCGATTTCGGCAATTCAGTGAATTTTGATTTATCTATGACGCAGGAAATCCGCGGAATTCCAGAGCATCATCGTCCTATGATTGCTCCGTCATTATACGCTGCAAAGTTTGGCCATGTTGATTCTGCAAGAACGTTTTTCACAGATGGATCTCTAATAGAGAAGTCCGCTGGTTTTGGTGTATTTAATGAATTTCATAGCGCCTCTCGAAAACTTGAAGCTCCTTGTTCTGTGTATGTGGCTGAACTGGCAGCAATTCACTACACTTTGGAAACTATTGCTTCACTTCTTCCAGCCCACTACTTTATTTTTACGGATAGTCTCAGTTCTGTCGAGGCTATCCGTTCCATTAGGCCGGTAAAGCACTTCTCGTATTTTCTCTTGAAAATACGAGAACTGCTTAGTGCTTTATCCGTGCGCTCTTTCATCATCACCTTCGCGTGGGTCCCTTCGCATTGCTCAATTTTGGGCAATGAGAAGGCGGATTCACTTGCGAGGGTGGGCGCTATGGAAGGCGACATTTATGATCGACAGATCGCCTATAGTGAATTTTTCTCTATTTATCGTCAGCAGTCGCTCGTTAGCTGGCAACATCAATGGAGTGAAGGGAGCTTGGGACGATGGCTACATTCAATTATCCCTAAGGTGTCGAAGTTTGCATGGTTCAAAGGGTTGGACTTGAGTCGAGACTTCATACGCGTGATGTCTCGTCTCATGTCCAATCACTATTGTCTAAACGCTCACTTGTTCCGTGTGGGATTGGGAGACAGCAATCTCTGTGAATGTGGACAAGGTTACCAGGACGCTGATCACATCCTTTGGTCTTGTGCGGAGTATCGTGGAGTCAGATCACATTTTTATGATTCCCTACGGGCTCGAGGTAGACAACCTAATGTTCCAGTTCGGGATATTTTGGCTAGACGCGATCTGGAGTTTATGAAACTCGTATATGTTTACTTTAAGGATATTAACCTTAGATTGTAAGTTTGATTAACCTTGTGTTTAGTTTGTATTTTGTACGTGTGGGTTTTTTTTTCAATGTTTGTTTTCAAGATGAATAGAAATAATTTCATGCTTTAGGATTAATTAAATAGTTGTATCGTAGATCACATTTCAAACCTCCTTCTTCCCTTTTCCCATCAAAAAAATGTAAATCTCCACTAACCTCGAGACAACCGCGAGTACTCGGTCCAGTTCCTTTAACTTTAAATTTAAGACAGTAATAATGTATAAAGGGTGATACGGTCAAAATTTGGTCAAGGGAAAACGCGTGTAAATCGGTGAAATCGTTTATTTAAAAAATCAAATTAAATTTCTTTTTCAAGTTCAATTAGTATAAAATTCAGGAAAAATATTCAGTTAGGCTTCCGCTTTTCCAAATCCGAATTGCCGGGCCTTACGCTTGACCCCTGCCATCAGATTTTGTACAGCCACCTTGTCCACCTTCTTCGCCGCAGAAAGCCAGTTTGCCTTGAACTGCTGCTCGCCCTTAGCAGTTTTTTTGGTCTTCTTTAGGTTCCGCTTGACAATAGCCCAGTATTTCTCAATTGGGCGGAGCTCTGGCGTGTTGGGAGGGTTCTTGTCCTTGGGAACCACCTGCACGTTGTTGGCGGCGTACCACTCCATGGCCTTTTTACCGTAATGGCAAGATGCCAAATCCGGCCAAAACAGTACGGAACAACCGTGTTTCTTCAGGAAAGGCAGCAGACGTTTATTCAAACACTCTTTCACGTAAATTTCTTGGTTGACAGTCCCGGAAGCTATGAAAATGCTGCTTTTCAAGCCACAGGTACAGATGGCTTGCCAAACCAGATATTTCTTTGCGAACTTTGACAGTTTCATGTGCTTGAAAACATCTGCTACCTTTCCCCTTCCTTTTGCCGTATAAAACTCCTGTCCCGGAAGCTGCTTGTAGTCGGCTTTGACGTAGGTTTCGTCGTCCATTACCACGCAGTCAAACTTCGTCAGCATCGTCGTGTACAGCCTCCGGGATCGCGCTTTGGCCGTCGTATTTTGTTTATCATCGCGATTTGGAGTCACTACCTTCTTGTAAGTCGATAGTCCGGCTCGTTTTTTGGCTCGATGCACGGTTGTAGACGATACACCCAGCTTATTTGCGGCATCTCGGAGAGAGAGGTTAGGGTTTCCCTTGAAACTACCGGCAACTCTCTTTGTCGTCTCAGCGGCTTCCGGTTTTCAATTTCCCCCCGATCCAGACTTCCTGGCTGTCGACAAACGTTCCCCAAACACTTTAATTACATTTGTAACGGTTGATTTGGCAACTTTTAGCGATTTTGCCAACTTTGCGTGCGAGTAGCTCGGATTTTCGCGATGCGCGAGCAAAATTTTGATACGCTGCTCTTCTTGCTTGGACGGCATTTTGACAACTGAAGAGTGAATTCCAAAATCAAAATAGGAGCAACATTCTACACACACACACCTTCAAAATGAGGGGTGTTCAGGTTTTTTAAATGCAAAATTGAAAGAAATACGTCAAGTTGATATTGACCAAATTTTGACCGTATCACCCTTTATGTCAAATGTTAGTGACTACAAGCGTCAAGATCGCTGGTACTATCTGGTCTCGGTGAATAATAGTTTAATTCGGGTGTAATTAACGCTAATTACTAGTTACAAGTAGTGAACAGTGTAGTTCATAGTGATTTCCACGGAAATACACTGGAATTTTGAACGAATGAATTAAGTATCCACCGAAATAACTAGTTGAAAAATGGGAATCCTCATGGCAGTGCATTCCTTTGTGCGATATAAAGCTCGAAATGGCAAGATAGTATGCAGCCGCATCCATTATGGAAGTGTGATTACTCATTATTATCATTGACGATACAATCAGTCCTCACATCCACTACCGTGCGCTTTGGAAAGCAATATTTGGTTTATTAGGGTAGGAAAAGAAAACTGTGTGGTGAATAAAAATGTGTTCATCGGAGGGAGAGAAAATCGAATCAAGTGCACGCAATTGAAACTTGAGAGAAGGGAAACTCTATTTTAATATTATTAACTAGCTATTAAAGAATATTAATAGAAAGGTGGGGCAAAAGTTCGTTTTGTAGTTTTTTCAACACAGCCTACCGTGAAATTGGCAACACTGGCATGGATTAGTAAGTGTTTTGACAGCTTCCCTTCAGATGTAAACATTGCTTGTTTAGATTGCGTGTGGTCGGAATAATGAGGTAACATTGTTTTTTCTCAAGCAAAATGTAATATTTTTGTTTATGGCAAACGTGTTTTAGTAAACAAAACTGCAGATTTTGTAAAAGTGTACCTGTGCCTTGTTTAAGCAGTACCAATAACTTAAAGATGTGATACAATTTACAAAATATTTTCATAACTCTGCACGATTTGGTGTAAACTTCAAGAATGCGTAGTCGGGCAAAAGTTCGAATCACTAGTGGGGCAAAAGTTCGAGTCAGAACAATTATGCATTTGTATTCTAAAGGACTTACAAACGAAAATCGGAGCAGAAGGTGTGCTTTTCCGATATGCTGGAAATCGCCCAGCAAAGGCTTGCTAATGGCGAATCCAAATGCGCTATTGCCAAAAATTTCGGAATTACGGAAGCTGCATTGCGCCAAAGACTGAAGAAGGTAAATTTATGTAAGTTGTTAACGGCAAATCGTAGTTTAATTTGTTGTGTTTCCTTTTTAGGGCTACGGTGCGCAAAAACTAGGTCGGTTTAGATCAATCTTTACCGAAGAGCAAGAAAAAGAACTAGCGGGACATTGCAAGCCTCTCGATGACTCCTTCTACGGATTATCGCTGATGGATCTCCGAAGAGCAGTTTTTCAGTACGCCGAGGCAAACAAGGTCGCACATGGATTTCATCCGAAATCCAAGATAGCTGGTAAAGAATGGACGCTTTCTTTCATGCGTAGACACAGCTTGTCGCTGCGAACTCCCCAACAAACCAGTCTTGCTACTGTGTTACCTGACTTATAACGAATATACGTTGTATACGAGTACCCCGAATACAACGTATAGTTCGTCTAATTTTACATTGCAAATGCTATGCAAAATTAGACGAGTCATACGTTGTATTCGGGGTACTCGTATACAACGTATATTCGTTATAAGTCAGGTAACACAGTAGGATGATGGGTTTCAACAATATGGATGAAACAGGAATGTCCAAAGTGCCCAACAATGTCCCGAAAGTCGTATCTACATCCGGAAAGAAAGCGGTTGGGAAAATAAGCTCGGCTGAGAGAGGACAGCTGATCACAGCGGCATGCGCGATAAGTGCTGTTGGGAACTACTTGCCACCGGTCCTGATCTTCAAGAAAAAGCGCCAAAAGCCGGAGCTACTCAACGGGGCACCTCCAGGAACGGAAATGTTCGTCTCTGATACAGGATGCATAAACTCGGATGTTGGGGCCTCCCTTAGCTCAGTCGGCAAAGGCGCAGCTACAAAGCAAGACCATGCTGGAGGTGGCTGGGTTCGATTCCCGGTCCGGTCTAGCAATTTTTCGGGTTGGAAAATTTCTCGACTTCCCTGGGCATAGAAGTATGATTGGACTTGCCACACAATTATACCAATGCAAAAATGGTGCAGACATCGAAAGCTCTCAATTAATAACTGTGGAAGTGCATCTAGAACACTAAGTTGAGAGCACGCTATAAGTTAATATGCGATATGCAATAAAAAGTTGCTTGAAATGCGAAGAAGAAGAATAATAAGAAGAAGAAGAAACTCTGGTCTTTTCTTCCAAAGGACACAGCATTTTCAGAAACACACCAACGCAACGAAGGAGAACCCGGTCTTGCTCATTTCGGACAATCACAGCACGCATCAATCGTTGGAAACAGTTTTCTACTGTCGAGAAAATGGGATTATGCTGCTGTCTATCCCACCACACAGTAGCCACAAAGTCCAACCGTTGGATCGTTGTTTCTTTCAGGCCTTCAAGACCAAATATGCTGAAGCTTGTAATCATTGGCTTGTGTCTCACCCTGGAAGGGTCATTACCCAATATCAAGTGGCTGAACTGTTTGGGATGGCTAACTGCAGATGTGCAGCAATTGAAAAAGCCGTCAACGCTTTCAGGATGTTCGGTATTGTACCTATCAACCCTGGAGTGTTTACAGACCAAGATTTTGCCCCAAGTGAAGTGACAAATATTGAGCAATCGAAAGAAAACGTTGAGCCGGAAGCCACAACCTCTGTCTGTACAGATGCAACGGAGCTTCCCTCACCGATGGCAGCAGTCGTGGAAGAATTCGATAACATTATCTCAAATTATGAGAAGACATCTGTAAAACGAAATACCGCTTCGAAAATCGATAATGAGCCATTTAGCATTAAATCGAATGTGACACTTCAGCAGATATCTGTTCCATCTACAATGCCCAATACAAAATCCACCAAGATCGATTTGACACCTTCCTGCGCTTCCAACCAACATGCTGAGTGCAGTGATAGATTGAAGCCACTCCTGGTTTCCCTTCGAAACGTCCTGGAATCTCTAGAGACAGTGTGCTCAGAGAATTGCTCAACGTCGATCAGGGACAAGTGGGTCCAATTTTGAAGTAGTTTCGGACAAAGCCACTAAGAAGTTTAGTTCCGAAAAAGTTATTGGTATCGTCGGGGGCAGTGATTTAGACATTCAAAGGCAATCCTATGCCCATTGTGTTAGAAAACCACTATTGAATACTTCTAGCGAAAACAACAAAAAATCTACGGTTCAAGGCCGTCTGCAGCAGAGGTTATAAAATGCCCCTGGTAAAATTAAAATAATGATAATAAATCAAATATTAATAAATATTATTCAACACAAATGAGTCTAATAAAATTTATTCAAGTGAATCTTCATCATGCGAAGGGTGCATCAGCAGTACTCAGCAGAAGATTTACCAAAGAAAAATTGGACGTGGGTTTGATCCAGGAGCCCTGGGTGAATAATTATTGGGTACTTGGTGGCTCTTCACATCATTGCAGATTATTGTACGACGAGAGTCAGTCCAAACCAAGGACAGCAATTTAAGTAAATAGGAGACTGAAATTTGTCCCAATTACTGAATTTATTGGTAGAGATATTTGGTCGTTGCGATCAAGATGGAGGTATGGAGGTATGCATTACTTCAGCTTATTTTCCAGGAGACGTTTATGAAGTCCCTCCTTCTTCGGTTGTGCAGTTTGTCAACTACTGTAAAAAATAAACACCCAATTTATAATTGGGTGTGATGCAAATTCCCATCACACAATATGGGGTAGTACTGATATTAACAAAAGAGGTGAGGATCTCCTGAATTACATATCGTCTAACGATATTGACATATGTAATAGAAGAAATTCTCCAACATTTATCAATGTTATTCGACAAGAGGTTCTCGATCTCACGATCTGCAGTAACCTTTTAACAGAAAAGATTGTGGACTGGCATGTTTCTGATGAAGAATCGTTGTCAGACCACAAACATATCAAGTTTGATTATAAAGCTGGAAAACTATAGAATCCAAGAAAAACTAACTGGAACCTCTATCGTTTCCGATTAATGGCGAACAGATTAGGACGCGCATGCAACTAGAAAGTGCGTCTAATGCGGTCATCAATAAAATGTTCACATCATATCATGCTAACTGCCCTATCCAACATAGATCATCCAGTAGGGATGTTCCTTGGTGGAACGATAAGCTGGCAAAATTGAGGAAAATATACAGACGGCTGTTCAATAGAGTAAAGGCTACTTCAGATTGGGACCAATACAAAAAGGCTCTAACTGAATACAACAGAGAATTGAGGCGAGCCAAACGGGAGGACTGGAGACGGATATGTGAAGACATCAATAGCGCTCCAACAGCTGCGAGGATGCATAAAGTTCTTTCAAAAGACCATTCAAATATTCCCAGCATTACTTTAACAGGGAAAAGAAGTACTCATTCCCCTCTTAACTGAACTATTTAAGGCCAGTCTTGCTTTGAGCCATATACCAAAAACATGGAGAAAGGTTCGAGTTGTCTTCATTCCAAAAGCTGGAAAAAGGGATAAAACGACTCCGAAAGCCTTCAGACCCATAAGCTTTCCTCTGTTCTGTTGAAGTCAATGGAAAAAAAAATGGGGATGATTTCATTAAATCAACAAGTTTAGGAAGGTTACCGCTTAGCAAATTTCAATCCGTTATCTACGATAACGGCATTACAGTCGCTGGTTAATAAAATCGAGAAATCGCTTGAAGTCAAGGAAATAGCCGTGGTTGCTTTTCTTGATACTGAAGGAGCATTCGATAATGCATCCTACAGCTCAATACGTTCAGCTATGGAAGCAAGGGGCTTGGATAACTGCATTATCGAATGGAAAATGGCGATGCTCACAGATCGAGAAATTTCTGCTGATCTTGGAGGTGCGCAACTAACTATAAGATCAATGAAGGGTTGTCCTCAAGGAGGGGTACTATCACCCTTATTGTGGTCTTTAGTAGTGAACGAACTCCTTAAAAGTTTAGTGGAGCAGGGTTCCGAGGTTTTTGGTTACGCAGACGATGTGGCCATTATAGTGCGGGGAAAGTTTGAGAACACCATTTCAAACCGGTTACAAACTGCCCTAGACATGACATTCAGTTCGCGGATGAAGATAAATACCTAGGTGTTACTTTGGATAGGAAACTGAACTGGAACTCTCATCTTGACAAGGTTATCACTAAGGCTACAAATGCGCTATGGGTCTGTAGTAAAGCTGTGGGGAAAACGTGGGGACTACGACCAAATATGGGTACGCTGGATATATTCGGCCATATTTTGACCAAAAATTACTTAGGCTTCACTGATATGGTGGCCCAAAACAAATGAAATAAGCGCTCAAAAGAAGTTAAGGAAAATACAAAAACTTGCTTGTATATCAATGATAGGAGCAATGAGAAGCACATCATCAGATGCTTTGGGTGCCATTTTCAATATTTTGCCCTTACACCAATTTGTTAAACTACAGGAAAAAGTGCTTTACAGTTTAACCATCAAAATAAACTTTTAGATGGTGACTTGGTAGGACATGTTAAACCAAGCCGCTATAGATTGGAGTCTGGTGGGCCAAACATACGTCCAGGATCTATTTTAATTTCCACCGACGGCTCGAAGGTCAAGATACTAGAACTTTGGCCCTGGAGTCAGTAAAATTATGCCAATGGGACATAGTCCCACAGTATTTCAAGCAGAAATTCAAGCAAACATAGAATGTGCAAACATCTGTCTAACAAGAAAATACAGGTTTGCCAAGATCTGTATATTCTCGGATAGCCAAGCTGCTCCTAATGCGCATAAGGCGTTCACATGACGATCGAAGCTATTGTGGGAATGTATTCTTTCCTTAAAACAATTGGCCGAAAGGAACGAAGTCATATTATACTGGGTGCCCGGCTATTGTGGCATTGAAGGAACTGAGAATGCCGACAGTCTAGCAAACAAGCTTCTGCAGCGAACTTCATCGATCCAGAACCATTTTTTGGAGTCCCTGAGTGTACTATAAGGATGGAACTAAAAAGTTGGGAAACGTCCATAGTAGAATCCAACTGGAATGCCACAGATGTATCCAGATAGGTGAAAAGATTTATAAGACCAATGCAGCAAAAGCCCTGATTTTGCTTAATCTTAGTAAAAGATTAAGTTTTACTAAGATTCAAGATAAGTTGCCAGAGATGAACCAGCCGATGTCACTTTAATAAAGAAAGATAAAGATAAAAGATAAAGATAGTACCTACCCTCTTCTAAGACCATTCTCTAGCTAGTAAATTATCACACTAAAGCTTCATGTTAGATTGCATTTCCAACAAACTCTGAGAATCGCAAACTTCGCGTATGAAGTAACATAAAAACACTTTGAATGGGTTATTTAATAGTTTACTGAGAATTGTGAAAAACGTGATGAAGTAAGAACTTTTTTTTTTCGAATCAGCTTGGTATTTAAACTCTTGTTGAATGCGGAATTTTTTTTGCTTTGGATTCAGCCTCATGCCTCGTTTTGTACCATTTCATGAAGTCGAACCTATATGCATTCAAATGTTCGAATTCAGTAATGAAGCGAACTTATGCCATACTGGCGCCATTCTACTTGAATTTTTCTGGCCTTCATGTTATGAATGCCATTAAATGCCACCGAGGTGCAGATGATGTGTTTGTAATTGCGTTCACCACCCTCCCGTCTACCATAGTCACCGAAAGATTATACTTCATTTTCAGTTCAATCCCATCCAGTAAATATGTGAATTCCGATAAGTTATTAATCTTGGTTGTCATTCTTTCATGTTCCTCTCGAGTCGTATTTGCAGTTTCCCTTTTGAACTGGAGATAAAACTGGCCTACAGTAGCGGATTGATGACGGTCTCGGGTTGTCCCATATTATAACATCCCCTGAAGCAAATCTTAGAGGTACAATGGTTGTTAATAATGCATGAATATCGATTGAATCTGAATTAGAGAATTTTTGTTTATATTATGGAATTCCGGATGTTCCATCGCAACCCCACTTGAGAATCAAAAGAAGCTCTCCATGCCCGTTTACTACCAACGCGCTCACATTTTCCTCAAAACGGTTTAAAAACCTTGAAGATGCTTTGTCCAGGAGAGCTTGAAGCTGAACTGGGCAACACACTTCGGAAGATACAACTGAAGAGATTGGTGGATAACATTTAGCTTTTTCTGCTTGTATACGTTTATACGACGGATAGACAGACCGGTTCTCTGACCAAATTATAGCTTCGTTTAGTCATCCTTGGGTCCATAAAAATAGCCAGTGCTTGCTCGCTAGAAATAGCCAGAACACAGTCCTGACAGGATGTCAAACTGGTGTTTCCCTTGGCACTTAAACTCATTTTTGGAGCAAAAAGTAGCTCACCTGAACTATTACTCCTGCGCAGAAGTTCAGTCTTACGGCGTTTGCTGCGATCACAACTTTCGTCGAACTCTTTTGCTGGTCGTCCTCGCTTGTTGGTGATACCGGATGAAGAAGAGTGTCCGTGGAAAACTACAACATCTTCGAGCCAGTCACACTATTGACTAGCAATTTGCGTTGACGTTTCTGCCAGCGCCGCAGATCGCAATTCACCCGATCACGAATGATCTTCTCGATCGACTTCCGTTTTTCTGCAGTATCTAATATTTCGTACGTAGACTCCACGATATATTTTCTTTTTAAGGAAATTTCAAAATGTTGGAAAATACAAATGGTAAACAAAACATAACTTCATTGCATAAAATAACTCACCAGAGTATTTGGAACCCATTTCAGCTAGATGAAACTTGAACATTGAATTAAGCAACTGGACAACATTTAAGTTCCGAGCAACACTACTGAATGACTTCGTTGTCAAACAATAAATCAGGGGAAACATGTCAGAAGGGTATAACTCGAAACGTAAACAATGACTTTGAACACCGATTTCTCTTGAATGACCACACATCCACGGAATCTGACTACACCAGCTCATAGAACAAACATTTCTCTGTCAGATGATTTAGTTAGTTTGAGTGGGAATGTTGTCATTCGTAAGAAACCGACGATCCAAGTCATTGTTTACGTTTTGAGTTAGACCCTTCTGACATGTTTCCCCTGAAATGAACGTCAGTCAACTGTTATGTTCACTCTGAATACAATAGTTTACCCACTCTATCGATGCTTAGCTGGGGAACGACAACATAAATTCTTTTGATTTACGGAAGTCAACACAACGGCAGAGCGCAATGTGGTTACAAATAAAGATGATAAGCACCTTTAAATCAGTGTTTAACATGGACGTAGCCAAGGGGGGCAAGGGCAGGGAGCAACGATGAGGTAGCAACGATAAGTAAATTTGGCGCTTCATCCAAAGAAAAGAAACAATATAGTTTGTTTTTAAATTTAAGTTCCTTCTATCTTACTTTACATAAACAACATGCGATACATTGATTGTTCAGTGTAAGTGTCACCCCTGTAAAAAAAAAATCTCAGATGTATTACAAATATATTTGACAAAATGACTTATGTATCATAAAAAAATATAAAAAATCATCAAATTTGATACCTTGAAGCAAATCGGCGCGAAACGACGAAAGTAAATGAATTTCTGTATCAAATAGGATAAGTGTGGTTCATTTCTTCCCGTTTAGCGATATGTAAATGACGCTGTGAATGTTTAGAAGGCATATAGAAAAAAATCATATCCTTATATTTCTGACGGTAACTTTTAATACATTAAATTTACAAAAAATCTAAGTGCTCCGATGGATTTCTGAGAAAATTTTCTATTAAAAACCATCTTTAGGTATACAGATGATTAATATTTAAAATCACCAAATACGTGACAAACCTCAACGACAAAACTGGTGATCCCAAACTAGGCAATACCAGCGCCGGTCGCGCCCAAAGACAGGTCGAGAAAGGAATGGGTAGGCATGTGTTAACGTGACACTCACTTAACTGGAAGCCGATAACACCTCTGCACTTCCACGAGTAATCACTGGGATGTTGGTTTTGTAGCAGAGTTCGATTTGGTAAACGATAAGCTGAACTGATGTCCTAACGATCATATAACGCAAAGGAGCTTGGGATTGAACCCACAATCTTCTGCTCAGTAAGCAAAAACGTTTGCCACTAGGCAAACGAGCTCCGTTTTAAGCATCGAGTTGCTGTTATTACTATGTAGTCATATTAACAAATAAAACGATTGACAGATCTTGAATGTGGATGGGTTTGACATTAGACTCACGATGTTCTGCTCAGTAAGCAAAAACGGTCGCTCTAAGGCCACCGAACCCTTTATATCACATCATACCGCTATTCGAGTTGTTGTAACCATTCAAACCCGACACCTCCGACGACGACCAGTTTCGCAAAATCGTTCAGTATCGGTTACAAGAAGATATTAAAGTTAAATGACATCCCCGAAAGCAGTTAACAATGCCTTCCGAACCGGATCAAGCGTTCATCACATGTGTCTAAACATATTTTTTTACTTTTCCGAACCGTTTCGCTGAGTTCTATTATAAACAATCTACGACCGACTTAACGAAAAGCTATTCAAATGAAGTGACGTCCTCGAAAGCGGTTAACAATGTTTTTCAAACTGGACACGCGTACACCCTTTCCGTAATTCCAAACTCAACATACGCATTTGATCGCAACAACACTTAAACACTATCGATCAGATACAAAACACTCCTATTATATCCCCCTGAAACACGAATGAAGAATCTGTAATGACTACCTGAGTCCCGTAAAAAACGTAAATATCCCCGCAGTGTGCAACTAAGAATACTCCATTGGCCCTTCACTACCTTCCACTTCATTCACTAGAAAGCTTTTAGGCTACCATGTCTCACCACTACAACTACAACACTGTGGAGTGTCGACGTTTTGCCAATCGTTGCTAAGGTTTACAACTCGGGTACCTACCGGTTTTGAGGTTCGTTCGAAAAATTCTGTAAGTATTCTCTGAATCGTGAATCTCTTCAAACCTAGCAAAACTCTTTCATGAATCATAGCAAAAATCTCAGTGGCTCATGTTTTCATCCAGAAGAATAAGGTGAACCAGTAGGTGCGGCGTCGCACGAGGGGCGTTCGCAACAGTCTCCTCCAGTGGTTGGACCCTGGTCCGACCCACTTCCATTTGCACCTACGTCCAATACAGCTAACAGCAGTCTGGACAACCGCCGATCGAACTTGTCCATCACTTGGCCTTGCTGGGTAGAGCCAGTTTGTGTGGCGCGTAATTGTTGGCAGGTATTCGGTCACCCAAAGTTTCCAAAACTGGTTCGCCAATGCCTGTAACATCAACAGGCATTCGTCATACGGCACCAGTGGCTTCGATCCGTCCGATGAACCCAGGAGGAAGTGGTTGGGGGTAAGCGCTGGCGATGAATAATCATCCAACACCGCTACCGCCTCGCTTATGATTTCCACAGGAGTTTCTCGTCGAGCAAAGCAGTTCCGCAGAGCTAGGATGCATGAGCTGGTGTTTAACGAGGCAGCCAATTCGAGGTGTATCGCTCGAACCGTAAGACATGTTACGATGACACCCCAGTGCTTCTCGTGATGACGCCCTACAACGATGAAGAACGGTCCGAAAAAGTCCACACCGACGTACGAGAACGGGCGAACGAAGGCTGCCATCTTTGTCTTCGGTAGCGGGGCCATCATCGGTGGCGCTGGCGCAGCGCGTTGTACCTTGCATAGCTGACATTCTCGGACGCACTCGATCGTAGACCCTGCGAACTCGTGGGATGTGAAATCCTTTGCGCACTTCGTTCACGCAGGTCTCGTGACATTGATGATGATACCTTAGGTGAACGTCGCGTATAACAAGCGTCGTGACTGGATGTTCTCGTGGGAGTACGATGGGGTACCTGCTGCTATCGTCTACGAAGTCGCATTCGCCCAACCGACTGTGGATGCGCATCACGCCCTGCTTGTCAACGAACGGACTGACCTTGAACCGGCTGTTCTTCTTCTGAAGTCAGTGGTTGCCTGCTGCTAGTACCACTAGTTCGTCTTCATAGACCTCCTCCTGCGCTCGTTTGATTTGAAACACCTCCGTCTTGAGAAGCTCCGGCTGCGTAAGCGGCCCGACATTCCGTTGTAGGATGTTGTTTACGAACCGATGGACGAAAGCCGTTGCACGCCGTAAGTGGTACCACGATGAGAATTTCTCTGGCAACAAAACGGTACGAACTCTCTCCACTGAATGGTGCATCACGCTTGAACGGATTTCTTCGGCTGTTACGTGACGACTCCGGCCATTCTAATTTGGGTATCCACAGGAACGATGGCCCATTGAACCAACGACTTGCTGGCATGAGATCCGGTTTGTACTTCCACTTTGTTCCGTCGTCAGCCACGTTCTCCTTTGTACCTATCCACCTCCATTCCGTAACTTCCGTCTCTTCCAATATTTCACCCACGCGGAAAGCCACGAACTGGGAGTACCGGCGATGGTTCGATTGTAGCCAGCACATGACGTCCCGAGCATCAGTCCAGAAATAACGACGGTCGACCTTGACAGAGTGGCCTGCCTCGTTACTCTTGGCCAAGCGTGAACCGATGACTGCTGCTTGCAGCTCCAGGCGGGGTTTGGAGACGAACTTGAGGGGCGCTACTCGAGTCTTGCTGCCGATGAGCGCACAATGAACGTGTCCATTCCTTTCAAAGCGAAAATAGGAAACGGCTGCGTACCCAAGTTCACTAGCATCTACGAACGTGTGAAGCTCGATCCTGGCTTCGTTGATGCTGGAATCAGCCTGGTAGTAGCAACGTGGAATTTCTACCGACTCAAGCTCCGGCAAGATACGCTGCCATGTATGCCACTTCTCCAACTCATATTCCCGATTACTTCATCCCATCCGGTTTTCGCTCTCCAGACCTCCTGCAGCAGTATCTTCAGGAACATTAAGTAGAGACCTAACGGGTCGTAGATGGCCATCAGCGTCCGTAGCATGACCCGCTTGGTTGAGTGCTTGATTCTGGTAAGAAGGTCCCTGTTGCGTTCCGTGCAGAGCTTGTAGCTAAAGACGTCTTTTGTTGTGCTCCACCGCATCCCAAGGACCTTTTCCATGACAAGGTCAGCGCTCATCTCCATTGACTTTTCCGGCTGAGAGTTTTCTCCGAGGGCTTTCAGCACTTTGGTTGAGTTCGACACCCAGTTTCTCATGAAGAATCCGCCTTGTTGGTGAATGTAGCGTATATCATTGGCCAGCTTGATGGCTTCCTCCTCCGTGTGTACGCTCGTGAGCATGTCGTCCACGTAGTGCCTCCGGCAGATAGCGTCGACAGCAACAGGGTATTCGCTTTCGAAACGGGCAGCGTTTTCGTTCAGGATATAGTACTGGTAGTAGAGCGTTCAGTTGATCCGGACCCTTTATCACGGCATTCAAAGATACTCCCCCAAACGACGCGGCTACATCGAGCACGAATCGGACCTTGCCTGGTTAATTAGGGTTGAAGACCGGAAAGATGGGCAAGTACCAGGTCCGATCTCCCGTCCTCTGACTTTCCTCCGGGGTTAGCTTGCGGACGTAGCCCTTGCTGACGTAGTCTGCCATCTTCGCTCTCAACGTCTTGGCCAGTTGGGGTTCGCGTTCCATCCTCTTAACCAGACAGTAATGACGTCTCAAAGTCATCGACCTGTTGTTGGGTAGGCGTACATCATCGTATTTCCACAAAAGACCCACGGGCGCTAACAGTTCTGGAACGTTGTACCGTCGTGCAGTTTTACTAGCGCTCGTTCGTCCTCCTTGGAAAAAAGTTGATTCTGAGGAGCTCTGATACCCAAACTGTCGAGCGCGAAGTAGCTTTTCACGGTTTCGTGTAGAAAATCGTCCGATTCATGAGAGTGGAAGCTGTACAGGGCGGTGTTTGACGACGGTCCATTCTCCGATGAGCAAGTTCCGTAGATCCAAGGCGTGTCTTGACAGCAACTGGTTCATTTGTCTTCCCTTCACGGCTGTCCAGAGCGTGGACCACTCGTACGTTATTCATCCCGATTAATATCTTGGGTTGAACGTTGTTGTACGATTCTATTGGCAACCCTTCGAGATAATGGTACTCCTCCGAAAGCTTGCGAACGAAGAGAGATTGCGACGAGAGTTTCAACTCTTTAACCGTGTAGACATCTGTCAGGTTGTTTTGAAGACATCCGTTGTACGTGCCGGAAATGTTGAGAGAGACTCGCATGGCATCGTCTTCGTAACGGCAGGTATCGGCTGTCCAGCGGAGGCAGAGTGGATGCCTTTCACCGCGCAAATTCAACTCCTTCGCCAAACTTTCCTCCATCAGTGTCAAGGAAGATCCGCTGTCCAGGAACGCATAGGTTTGTACCTTGGTCCCATCATTGTACAGCGTAACTGGAACGTACTGGGATAGTACAGCTCTGTTTTCTCCTCGGTGCGTGTTGCATGATCTGGTTTCTCGGGAACTACTCGCACTGACCTGCTGTGAAGTAGAAGTAGTCGGTGTCGAACTCGACGGAGACGACGCTATAGATTTATCTTTCGCATCGTTGTGCATCATCCGATGGTGTTTGTATTGGCAGCCGTTTTTACCACACGACTTCCCGGACTTACAGGGACCTCGATGACTCTCCAGGCAGCAACGGCATAATTTGTGTTCCCGAAGTGCAGCCCACCGAGCGGAAAGATCCATTGCAACGAATAGTTTGCACTTCGAAACTGCTGCGCAGTTGCCATTACAGATGACACATCCGCTATCAACGTCGCTTTGATTGACTTTGGGAACCGTCTCGGTATGTGCGTTCAGAAATCCATCGTTCTTCCGTTCCCAGCGTGTCTTGTTGTCGAAGGAACTCGAGAACTGAGGCATCGTCACCGTGCTCGCTGCTTCTGCAAATTTGTACAGCCACTCGCTGAACTCCAACAAAGTTATTCTATTCCCCACGAGAGCCAACTTTGGTCTGCCAATAAAATAATGAAAACCAGACATCGATTAACTTGGTCACATTCCATTGCTTCCATTGCTGTCAGGTCAGTAAATACTCTTTAAAGCGTGATTAAAACAGGAATATTTACAACGTTTACGAATTTATCATGTGTAAGTGATAAATTTCATTAAAAAAAACACAACCAACAATACCAACAAACTTTAATCAACGTGCTCCTGTTCCCTCATCCCCGCCAAACCCAGCAGAAATCAACAAACCATTTCAATAAATCATTTCCCCGCAACGGACCAACAATGTTCAAATCTCCCCGGACTTAAGCCACAGCATGTATGTAAGGGCTTCTGGGGTAAGATGAATCCCCGGGGCAACATTTCGTTGTTTACGTTTTTTTCGAGGACCTGTGAATCAGCATTGCTAGTTCAATGTTTCATTTAAAACTGGCAAAAAGTAATTTCGCCTCGGGGCTACATTACGCCCCATGACCCCCTACATATATACCATTTCATTTGCCGCAAGAACGAAGAGCAAAAATGCTTGCTACGATTGAATAAACAATAATCCATTCTGATGAAGGTGGTAGGCAGAGGAAGAGAGAAAAAAAAACCGCCAAGCTCAGCATCAGAGCCAGGCAAAGGGCGAACAAAATCCGCACCAAGCGTCTCCATTGCATCTAAGCAAGCCGGGTGTAGTTTGCTGTTCCCCCGTTCATTCGCGGCGCGCCCACCATGCAGCTATCCATTTGTGTTGATTTAGCCAATTTGCCAAAGCCGGAAAAACTTTTGTCTCGATTCCGCCGCACTGAACTGATACAATAATGCGTTGTTTTATTTATCCGTATAATACTTCCTGAATCCTTCGGTTGCTTCCTATTTCGCAACAAAAACATTGGATTCGGTTTGACCGGGCTTGCGTTTGGGCAATTGCCAAACGATAATACTAACGATAAAAGGAACTTGTGAAGGGACGAGTAGGTGAAACATATGTTTACAAACCGGATTTGGATCTAGTTCAAGGATGATTGTTGTCGGTCGGCAGGTTATTGTGGCGCAATACTAATCGGACGCTTGTTCCATGTTCCGTTTTTTTGAATGGGGACCAATTGAGTTAAGCCCCGGCGGTCTTAGAGGGCTTTCGACTGGACGCACACCCAAGAGGGTGAATGAAAAGAAAGTGATTTTTTTTTTATCATGTTGAAAAGTAAGCCCTGCCTGGGATCCTTCCTCGAAAAGCACAAGGAAGGGTGACGACGCCCCTAAAAACCACAGGTGGATCGGGTGGTTTCCGTTTGTCTCTCGTTTTTCACCAGTTTAAACGAGTGGTTTCCGGCCGTTTGTTTGGTTGGTTGGGTATTACGATGGCATCCTTGCGAGACAAGAACAAATGACAATAAATTCTTTTTGGCGGGGGTCGTCCCTTCGTTCAACCCCCTTTCGTGGACCTATACTGTCAGTTCGAAGCGAAAAGAAAACAAACGAAGCAGGCGAGCGCGCGTTGTCTTTGTTTTCTCACACCCCATTTTGCTTCTTTTTTTTTTGCTTTGCACAGTGGGATGTCACGTCCGTTGCTTTCCGTTTGTGTTAATTGAAAATTCCTGCAATTTTGTTACTTTTTTAACGAGGCAAACCGGTAGGGAACAAGACATCTGTTCGTTGGATTGCTCAAATAAAATTAAAAAAAGGACCGGCGACTGTTCAAGGAAGTGTAAGTAATCACTAGCTTATCAGTTCCGGACGCTTGTAAACTTCCGATTACTTCGCACTTGAACAGTTTTCTTTCTGGTATAATTTTTGGCCGAATGAAATCTTATAAATTCAGAATAAATTGACAACAAGGGGCGGGACAATTTGGCTGAAGATATATAAATATTTTTTGATAATTTAATTAAAAAAAAAAAAAAAAAAAAAAGTGAGGTTGTGTGCAAGACATGGTTGACGTAGACTACATTAAGCTGTTTAGAAAACTTCTCGTGCATTGTTCTTGATATTGATTTACGTTTACAGTTTACGTAACCTATACTGCCCCGTAATTTGGGTAGATCACCTTTTCATGGTACGTACGGGATGTAAGATCTACCACCGATTCCTAGTCTTGACTACTTCAAACTAGGGGAACAGGATTTTTCAGGAACACATCTTAGTCCTTATTACTTTTTATGCCTTGTTGATAGTGACAAGACTCGGCTTTGTCCACCGAGGATGATCTTGAAACAAGGAAAAAATTTGTAAGTTAGTCTTCATCTTTGTGATTCCTGATCTTCTATTCGTTGTTCCCTAGTTTCAAGTGGTTAAGACTAGGGTTCTGATGCATGGTCATTATCGGTGTCATTCCTTAATTTTGTTGCTAAGGAATCCAATTTTGACTGACAAAGGGGCGCGGAGGGTGTTTCAACACTCCGAAGGGTATAAATAGCGGGATCTTTCAATTAGAGTCGGATCCATGCGATAAATGCAAGAATGACAACTGTAAAAAAATCGAATACTTCATCATTTCTCAATAGTGATGGAGTAATACGATATGCACTAAACTAAGGACACGGGATATACTACAATAGACAAACTACTGGTCGCAGTGGTGTTAGATCCCGAACAGAGGAAAAACAAAATGTCACAATCAGCGTTGCAAGGTCATTTTCTGAAAATTCTGGAAAATTTCAGAAAATTCTCTTAGAAATTCGTTTTGTGCTTCCATTGGAATTCCGTTAAAATTATTTCTAGAATTCATTTGGAATTATAACCTCAAACTTCGATCCGTTTGGGTTTTTTTACGAACCCTGATATCTTCTTCACGATATACTTGTAATTTTCCACAGAGCTACATGGAAATCTCTGAATCCAAACTCACACAAGTGAATTGACGTGAAAGTTTAAAATCCCTAAGAGTTCTTTCTAAAACTCCGTTTAATTTTCTCTGAAATTCATTGGTATTACAGATTAAGTAATTTTTCCCGATTTATTATTGAAACTCACGTTGACTTCGAATTCTCGGCTTTTTCCTGATTCACTGGTCTCCTTGCTCATCTCACACCTGCCCGATATCATACGATTGACTCTTCAGTTATGGAAAATCGCCGGATCGCATGATATCGAGTAGATGTTAATTGAGCTTAAAACAAAAACAACTCGTTGCAGATGTGAGTTTCCTACCACCCCACCGCAGGTTGTCAAGGTGATATAACTCATCACACCCCGTCCGCTGCGAGGAAGTTTTCCTGTAAGCCGGCAGAGTGAGAGAGAGGGAAAAATTATATACCTAGTTGTTGCGACAGGAATGAAAGGCAACGCACTGATTTTCGCAGCTAATATTGACGTATGCTTCAAAACTGTAACAATTGTTTTAATTTAGTGAATGGTTAATTTTAGTAATTCAATGCAAACTTACATTTTAAGATTTCACTAAGCGTTCTTACCTTCACTAGTTTTAAGTATGTAAAGGAATGTAAATTTAGGCACTAAGGCAAATAATTCATTTGCAGAACAACTGATTTTTAGTAGACTATTGAAATAAACTCCACCTTGTCTATCTGTATTGTTTATCTGTTTACTATTCTACATTTGTTTACTCTTTCTCATCGTTGCCATCTGCCGGTGGAACCGGTTGAGGGTAGGGTGACCAACTCGACGGTACTGGTGTTCACATTCTCCCCCCGGTGCTTCCCACCGTCTGCTGAGACAGCACCACGATCATCTACGTCGAGCACAACAAGTCTCGATGTCGGTCGCCTGAAGGTTCCCTGTCGTGTCTGCACAGCTGCTTGGCGAACTCTGCCATCGGCTCCTTGGAAGATATGGATCACCTTGCCTCGAACCCACTCATTACGCTTACCGTCGTCCACGACCAGTACAAGGTCTCCGATCTGCAAGGGTTTGGTTTCGCTGAACCACTTCGGTTATCTTCTGATGACTAGTAGATACTCCACCAGAAACCGTTGTCAGAATTTGTCCAGCTGTCGTTGAATTCCTCCCCAGGTTTCCCGCAGGTTCTTCTGGGATTCTCTAACGTCGACACCACCCTGCTTTGCTCCGCTCGAGTTTCCCAGAAGGAAGTGATTTGGCGTCAAAGCTTCAGACTCCTCTGAGTCCAAGGGTAAATATGTCAGAGGCCTTGAGTTAACAATGCTCTCTGCTTCTACAACCAGCGTTAACAACTCCTCATCGTGCAACTTTCCCTATGTGTATGCATCCTTCATAGCCCCTTTGACAGACTGTACCAACCTTTCCCAAGCACCCCCCATATGCGGTGCTCCAGGAGGAATGAAACTCCACTTCGTACATGTGTTGGTGAACGTCACCGACAGCTCCTTGCATATCTGTTCTCGAAGAATGCGTTCCGCTCATTGAAAGTTCGTTCCATTGTCGCTGAAGATTTCGATCGGCGATCCTCGGCGCCCGATGAATCGTCGTACACAGGATATGCAGGAAGCCGTTGACAAACTGTACGCTACCTCGAGGTGTACGGCTCGTACAGTGAGACCCGTAAAGAGAGCGATCCATCTCTTCACGTTTGATCTTCCCACTTTTGTTAGAAGAGGACCAAAATAATCCAGACCCACGTAGCTAAACGGACGAACATGCATCGCAAGACGAGCTGGAGGAAGTGCAGCCATCGGTGGATTTCTAGGAATAGCCTTGCGGATCTTGCACAGCTGGCAGGTATACGCGACCTTCTTCACAAGCTGACGTAAGTTGGGGATGTTGTAGCGCTGACGAAGTTCGTTAACGACGGTTTCGCTATTCGCATGCCGGTAACGGCGATGATAATCTTCTATTAGAAGGTTCACCGCCCGGTGCTTTGAGGGCAAAATAATCGGAAGCCGGGCATCGTAGGTCACATCCGTCGCGGCTACTATACAGCTCCGTTGTCGCATCAAACCGACGTCGTCTACTTCAGGCATCAACTTAAACAGCTTGCTTTTCCGTTCAAGGGGCACCTGGTTGTCGTTCGGCTCGCATTTATTCCGTTCGAGGGTGGCCGTTTCATCGGGATAACTCTCCCGCTGTATGCGTTTCAAAATCGTGTGCTCAGCGCCGAGTAGCTCAGCTTGTGTAAGCGGTCCAAGCAACTTCTGCTCCGGTTTGGAGGTGTTATAGAGGAAACGTAAGACGTATGCTGTGGTGCGTAGCATTCTCTTCCACGACGAAAATCGTTCGAAGTCCAGTACTGGTTCAACTACGATATGGAACAACACGGACGGTCTGACATCTTCGGAAGTAGATTCAGTTGACTCGGCCGCCTTTGGCCAGGCTTCTTGTGGAAGTCGCAAGAATTCTGGCCCGTCAAACCATTGGCTATTGTGATCGAAGTAAGGTCCTCGGCCCCAGTTGGTTGCCTCATCTGCTGGGTTAAGCTTGGATGGAACCCATCTCCACTCGCTTACATCTGTACTCTCCAGTATCTCTCCTACTCGATGAGCTACGAAGGGCTTGTAGCGCCGTGGGTCCGACCGGATCCATGATCGCGCTGTCGTAGAGTTCGTCCAGAGGAACCTTTTAGAGAAAGTGATTGGATGATTGTCTTCTACGAATTTTAGTAGACGTGTACCGAGAACGCATCCTTGCAGCTCCAACCTTGGAATGGACATCGGTTTGTGCGGTGCTCCACAAGCAGGTGCTCCATCTCCTACGGTCGTTCGAATGTAAGCTGCACACGAGTAAGCAATCTCACTGGCGTCGACGAATACGTGAAGTTGAGCATCCTTGTACGTTTCTGTGGTGGCTCTGGGAAAATAACACCTCGGTATCTTCACGGTTGAAATGAACTCGATCATCCTTGTCCAGCGATTCCAGTGCTCAAACACTTCATCGCCTACCGCTTCATCCCAGTCTGTTCCAGCCCGCCACAAATCCTGGATTAACACCTTCCCGTGAATTATGAACGGTGCGAATAATCCCAACGGGTCAAACAGTGACATTACGCATCGTAATACTTGACGTTTGGTCGGCCGAGCGCCGCTGTCCAGGAGGTTCCTAACTTCATCACTCATACGGGTGGAGAAACTCAATTCGTCCGATCTTGATGACCACAGCATGCCGAGTACTCGATCCACTTGTTCACCGCAATCAACATACAGGTTCTTGCTGTCTACTACCGCTGATTCCCCAAGTTCCGCCAAGACTTTTCCGCTGTTCGATCTCCAATTTCGTAGATGGAATCCTCCGTTGTGATGAACCAGTCGCACCTCTGCTGAAACCTTCTCCGCTTCACTTTCACTGCCAAAGCTGTCGAGGTAATCGTCGACGTAGTGACTCTTCAATATCCCTTCGACGGCCCTTGGGTACTGCTGGATGTGTTCCTTGGCATTCAAATTTTTCACATACTGTGTTGACGCAGGCGAGCAAGTGGCACCGAACGTCGCAACGTCCATCAGGTAAATCTCTACCGGTCCATCGGGTGTTTCACTCCACAGGAAAAGCAGCGAGTTCCTATCGGATAATCGAATGCCTAACTGACGGAACATTTGCTCTATGTATGCACCCACAGCTACGTAGTACAGACGAAAACGGAAGAGTACGGCAGGCAAGAGCGTTAGTTGGTCCGGCCCTTTCAGTAACACATTATTCAGCGATACACCAGAAACTTTGGCCGCCGCGTCCCATACAAGGCGCACCTTTCCAGGTTTGTTTGGATTCGTAACTGCTCCCAATGGTAAGAACCAAACTTTCCTGGGATCCGCATTGTTCAAATCAGCAGGAGTTGCTTTATGTGCGAATCCTTTTTCCACGTACTCTCGGATTTGACGGCTGATGTTTTCTCTCAGAGCTGGTTTGCGTTCCATCCTCCGTTGGAGACACTGATGTCTTCGCAATGCCATACCGTTCCACAGTAGGCCCGTCTCGAAGTGTCTACCAACACGCTTCGTTGTTTTTCCCAATAATTCTTGAGCACGCTTTTCCTCCGCAGTGAGAGTGGTCCCGAGTTGCTGTACCCCATTCTCTTCCACAGCGAAAAACTGTTTAACACTCTCGTGCAACGCTTCGTTACTCGTACATTCGCAAAAATGGAAGCTGTAGTCCTCGCTGCTCGTTGAATCTTGCCGCCCGTAGACGCACCATCCTAGTCGTGTTTTGACGGCAATGGGTCCTGATCCATCTCCTTCTCTTGTCTTCAATGGTACAGCAAGCTTTAAGTTGTCTAGCCCGATTAGAATCTCCGGTCTGGCGTAGTTGTAGCTTTGAATTGGCAACTTTTTCAAGTGAGCAAACTTCTTAGCTGCCTCTTCTAGTTCGAAGGATTGCGTCGGTAGGTTCAAATTCTGTACCGTGCGAGCATTTATAAGTTTGTAATATCGCTTCTGATTCGGTCCCGAAACTGTAATTGTCACGGTCTGTGACTCCTTCTCTACCCGCGACGTATCCCCGGTCCATCTCAGACAGAGTGGACGTGGTTCTCCTGCCAACCCAAGCTGCGCTACCAGATCACCTTCGACTAGCGTCAATGACGAGCCTTCGTCCAGAAAAGCGAAGGTATCAACTTTCCCTGACTTTCCGTGCAACGTCACGGGTATAATCCGGAACAAGACACCCGAATCCAGAAGCCGATGAGTGTGACTGTTACCAACTTGAGTTGCAGGTGCTGTCGACTTCCCATGCAATAGAGGATGATGCTTGAACTGACATCCGCTAACGTTGCATCGGTTGTTACTGCGGCAAGCTCTTCTTTCATGTCCGAATAGACAGATTTGACACACGCTTAGTGCCCGAATCCGTCGCCAACGATCGTCGATGGAGAGCGCTCTAAACGTTTGACACTCCCGAAGCTCATGACCTTCTTTTTCGCAATGTAGACATGCACCCGACTTGAATTGCGTCGCTTTCGGAGTGGACACCTCGTCGACCTTGGTCCCGTGTGAGCTTACGAATGCCTTCGTTTTCTCTCTTCCTTTGTTTTTCCGTGAATCCGACTCGTACAGTACCACGCTTGAAGCATCCTGTATCAGTCCAGTCATGTATTCGCTGAAGGTTTTCAGGTCCACAACTGCACGTCCTCTTTTATAACCTGCCCACATCAGCTTCTGATCAGCGGGCAGTTTTCCAACAAGCTCTTGCAGAAGAGTAGGGTTTGACAAATAAGCTCGTTCATTCACCGCTTCAATGTGGTCACACAATTCTTGAACGGCCATCCCATACTCAATAAGCGCTTCCAACAAGGCGTTGATTAGCAACTCCGGACGCCCATATCTCATACGTAGAGTTTCTATTACTTGTGGAACTGCTGCCGGAAACACTAGACGACTTCGAACATTCTCCAATGCACGTCCTCGCAAGCATCTTTGGAGCCGAACCATGTTCTCTCCATCACTGTAGCCGCATGTTCTCGTTGTGTACTCGAAATTGGAAATAAATATCGGCCATTCAGCGGGATCCCCAGAGAACGCCGGGAGATCACGAGCCAATGATTGACGCGAGGTGAGTTGTTGTTGTGTGGGCACCAACTCCATACCACGGAGAATATCGGCAGGTCATTAGCCGAAGACTGTTGTCCTGAACGTTGCTGCACCGGGGGCTGATGCATCGGAAGCTGCTGTACTGGATACTGCTGAACCGAAGGCGGCTGCAGTGGATACTGATGCACCGAAGGCTGCTGCAATGGTGGCTGCTGCACTGGAGGCTGCTGCACTGGATACTGTTGCACCGAAGGCGGATGCAATACAGACTGACGCACTAAAGGCTGCTGCAATACAGGCTGACGCGCAAAGGGCTGCATCAAAGGCTGATGCACTGGATGCTGCTGCACCGGATGCTGCTGCACTGGATGCTGCTGCACTGGATGTGGCTGCACAGGATGCTGCTGCACTGGATGCTGCTGCACTGGATTCTGCTGTTCAGGGTACTGCTGCACAGGATGCTGCCGCACTGGAAGCGACTGCAATGGATATTGTTGCACCAAAGGCTGCTGCAATACAGGCTGATGCACTAGAGGCTGCTGCACTGGATGCTGCTGCACTGGAGGCTGCTGCACAGGAGGCTGCTTCACAGGAGGCTGCTCCACTGGAGGCTGCTGCAATACAGGCTGACGCACTAAAGGCTGCCCGGGGGGTTGCTGTGTGGGTGTAAGTTGGGGGAAAGGCGTACATTGGCTAGTCTGTGTCTGTAACATGGGGTTGTTATTTATCATATTAGAGCGCGCGGGAGGAAAACGCTGCTGCTCATGTGGGGGAAATTGCATGGTTGGAAATGATTTCGGTTGAGAGACATTGTTTTCGTTTGCATGATCGGTTTGGTTCTCAGAGGCATGACACTTACCTGGAGGGAATACACTTGGGTACTGCTTGGCGATGGCACCTACCTCCGCTGCGTCTGGCTGCGCAAGTATTTCATCTCGGTTCCCACCTGCCTCTTCCGTATTCAGTGCCCCTACTTGTGCGTCGGATGAAGATACCATCGCTAAACGATGGACGGTCGAATGTATCCCTTGGATCTCATTCTTGCAGATTTCCAACTGTTGTTGTAACTCAGCAAACTGAGGGTAAGTCGGTTCCGATTGCTCTAGACAACGCTCGCAAATCACGAATTAAGTCCATCGCCTAGCGCTGATCCACATAATCGTGAAGAGCATTTGGTCCCATCGAATTATCGATCTCTTCCAATACGGAAACAGTTGGATCACGAAGAGGAGAACTGTGTTGTTGGATGTCAAAATCTGACGGCAACCCCGAGGGCAATTCATCGTTGTTGCCTCCTACCGCTCCAGCATCTGGATCCATCTGACTTAGATCAGAAATATGCTGCTGAATCGCTGAAGCCGCTCGCACTTGAATCTCCTGCCACGCTAGTTTGCTGATCCGCGCTGTTCCCGATCCAGTCCTGAACTCTTCTCAGGATATCACCACGACTCACCCGGCTCCTTTTCTCCTCCTCGGCGGCAATCGTAGCTTCCAAGAGCTGTCGTTGCTCCTGCAGAAACTTCTTTTCAAGTTCAACATCCGCGCGCTGTTTCTCCAACTCTTGACGTTCTCGCAGATGTGCCATACTGTCCGCAAAACGCGACGAAGATCGACTCGTGGCGCTGACTCTCGACGAAGCACGAGAGGCTCGTTTGCACCGGGTACACACCCACGAACGATCGGTAATCGAACTTGAAACGCCCGTACAACTTAAGTGCCACCATGCATCGCATGCATCGCATTGGACCATATTGTCCGCTTCATCTGGCCCGTTGCATCCAGCGCATCCATTAGTAGCGGAATGATGACTCATCACAAAGATGAAACTTTTGAAGACTGTTGCGACAGGAATGAAAGGCAACGCACTGATTTTCGCAGCAATATTGACGTATGCTTCAAAACTGTAACAATTGCTTTGAAGCATACGTCAATATAGCTGCGAAAATCAGTGCGTTGCCTGTCATTCCTCTCGCAACACTAGTAGAATTATTTCCTATCGGTTGGTATATTTGGATTTTATTTTCATCTATCAATGACACAGTTATAAGCGTTCAAACTCTAACATCTTATCGTGACGGTCACAATTTTAGATTTTCGATTTGCTCCCTGTACCTTTCCGTAAGACGTAGAATTTAAAATTACTTGATAAACCATAATCTATCCATTTTCAAACAATTTGAGCTTGTGAGCACGATAGTTTCATTAACATCAGCCAAATTCAGGAGCCTTCAAAACGTTCTGAGAATTTAATTGAAATTTAAAAAATGCCAATGTGATCCGATACCTTAAGAAAAGTTCCAGAGATTTCAGAAAAAATGATCTTGAGTGCAGATCCTTTAAATTCAGGAAGACAGCAAGATTTGATTAGTGATCTTCATGGCAGTTCTGAAAACTTCTGAGCAGTTACATGATTTCAGGAAAATAGCAGGAACCTTCAAGAAGTACGGATTTCCGAATAAACTGACGTGATTGGTCAAGGCGACGATGGATCGAGTGATGTGCGTTGTTCGAGTATCGGGGCACTCTCGAATCCCTTTGAATCTCGAAGGGAGCTACGGCAAAGTGATGGACTTTCGTGTCTGCTATTCAACATCGCGTTAGAAGGTGTGATCAGATGAGCAGGGATAGACACGAGTGGCACGATCTTCAGGAAGTCCATCCAGCTTCTTTACTTTACAGATTACATCGACATCATGGCACGGAACTTTGAAACGATGGCGGAAACGTACATCAGACTGAAGGATGAAGCTAGGCGGATTGGACTTGCCATCATCGCATCAAAGACAAAATACATGCAAGGAAAAGGTTCTAGGGAAGACAATGTTAGCCTCCCACCCCGAGTTCAGATTCACGGTGACGAAATCGAGGTGGTCGATGAGTTCGTGTAATTGGGCTCACTGGTGACCGCCGAAAATGATACCAGCAGAGAAATTCAAATACGCATTATGGCAGGGAATCGTGCCTTCTTTGGACTCCGAAGGACGCTCCAGTCGAATAAAATTTGCAGCCGCACGAAGTTGACTATCTTCAAGACACTGATTAGACCGGTGGTCCTCTACGGCCACGAGACCTGAACTATGCTCGTGAAGGACCAATGCGCCCTTGGTGTTGCACCAGCTGCTGGAAGAACCATCCATCGTCCACATTGCAAAAAATGGGCGACTACGGTGGGTTGGGCACGTCGTAAGAATACCGCACGACGACCCAGAGAAAATGGTTCTAGAAAGCGATTCAACAGGAACAAGAAAAAGAGGCACGCAGCGGGCAAGGTGGATCGACCAAGTAGAAGGCGACCTGCGGACCCTTCGCAGACTACGAAGCTGGCGAAGTGTGGCCATGGATCGAGTAGAGTGCAGAGGACAACAAGACCTTAGCCTGATTGGTAAGGTAAGTTCAAGAAGTTCCGATAGTTTATGAATAGTTCAATGAACTTGAAGGAAATTTAGTGAACTTAAGAAATATTTTGAGAATTTCAGAGAAGTTTCATAAACAAACCGTGGGAAAATAAGGGAATTTCCAAAAAGATTTTGAAAATTTTGGGAAGGCTTAGTAATTCTAAAGGGGGATCCATTAGCTTCAGAAAAACTTCAGGATCTTTTAAGAAAATCTGAAAACTTCAAGGCAATTAAGAGAACTTCAGAGAAGAGAAAACTTTAGGACGTTTTTCGAAACATTAGGGAAGTCAAAGAAGCTAGGTCTTAAGATCTTTAGGATCTTCAGGATGGGTCCAATAATTTTAGGGATGTTCCAAGAACATCAGGAAACTCCAGAAGATTTTAGTTCCATATACTTCTGCAAAATTTCAAAAGAAGATTCGGAAATTTCAGGAAAGTCCAGAAAACTCCAGAGAGCTGAAGAAAATATCAGAAATATTACGGAGAGAACTTCAGGGACGCATCGAAGGTTTTCGAGATAGTTCCATTAATTTCAGAACAGTACCAAGTACTTCAGGGGCCTCAGATAGCCTAGTCAGTAAAGGCAAGGTACAGTAATCACCCAATTTTGTCAGCACCCTTTTTGAAAATATTTTCTAATGTTCTACGAAAACCATACGCTTTTTTTAGTGGTAAAAGCTCGATGCGCTGACAAAATTGGGTCATTACTATATTACTAAGCCGGAGGCAGCGGTTTCGATTCCTGGTCAATTAATTCAGCATTCCATTAATAACTGTGGAAGTGCATCTAGAACACGCTCGCTACAGGAGCTTTTCAAAGTTGGCTTTGTCTTTGTCGTTTTTATCTCAAACCAACAGCTTCACCGACGGAATGTTCTCCTTATCGGCCTTCTCGATCTGCTTCCAGAAGTCGATCTTCTTGCTGGTCAGGAAAAAGATGGACTTTTCGCACAGAACAGTAATCGTCAGAAATACCGGGTTGCCATATATACCATAGTATTCGTATTTTGCAAAAAATCAAAGCTTGCTCTATGACCGGCACAATCACCACACCTGCGGCACACTTGAGGCACACTGAGAAAATTTTTAACCCAAGATTGGTGTGCGGAGTGACCTACCCCTTGAGGTAAATACATATTCGTTATCTGCATTAAAATGGAACTGAAATCCAAAATTTCCAATCCGATTTTTTTACACTGGAACTATTTTAAATAACTACGATTACATTACCAAAAATCACCATCTTAGCACCCCTTGGTGGGACTTTGTATAGAAGCGAGCTGTCAACGAATAGATTTAGTGTCAACGATCAAAAATTTTAATCTTGATTCAAAAATCGAGATGAATGTTTACGGGATTGATCAAAACATCGTTGTACTCAGAAAATGAAGTTCTATCAGACAATGTATAAAAATCGGTATATTTTTCGAAGTTAAACAACCCAATTACTTCTAGATGACCACCGAAAGATCTGGAACATCTGTAAAATGTAACACCGTGCACTACTCGATTGTGCTAAACACCTGTGCAGTCCAACTACTCTCTTCTAGGTATGAAATCTATATCCTCCTTTATCTCTTTCTCCTTCCAAATATTAGAGACGCACTCTCCTATTTGTGAGCAGCACCACTTTGAGTTGTTTGCCGATCCCCGCCTATATTACAATTATGGGCGATTTTAAAAGGGACGCACTGATTTGAGGTTGGAAGGGCACGCACATATAAAATCACAGAGTAACCTGGTCCTACTGACAGCACTGATTGGCATTCTGCGTTTGATTATTGGAACAACTGTAGCTTAAATAGCATGCTGAGGTCGACAGTTGAATTGCTTAATGTGGTTCCTTATCTTTGAAAAATATATCGGCTATACATCATTAGAAAGAGCTTCATTTTGGGAGCTCAGCGATAGTCTTTTCGGTCGCTTAGGCTTTCATCTCGGTTTCAAAATAAAAAATGAAAGCAAGATAATAAATTCACTGTATTGACACAAATCTAAACAATTGCCAATACGCTCCCATACAAAGCACTGTCGAGGGACGCTACGATGGTGATTTTTTGCTAACGTAATTGCACTTTTTAAAAATAGTACCGAAGACCAACATTTCATCAATTTTCGTGCACTAGAACTATTTTAAATAAGCGCAATTTTTTTTTTTAATTTTACTTTTGACACCAAATTTTTTAGTTAACGCCACACTCCCATACAAATGTCCATCGACCATCGAGATGATGGTCGATGGACATTTGTATGTGAGTGTGCCGTCAACAAATAGATTTAGTGTCAAAAATCTAAACTTTTAATATTGATTTAAAAATCGAGATGAATGTTAGTGGGATCTATAAAAATATCGTTGCTCTTTCGCAGGCTCTTTCAGATGATGTATAAAAACCGGCATGATTTTCAAATTAAAACAACCCAATTATTGAAGCTGCATTCTCGCATCCTTCAGATCAAATATAATGATTCCTTATAAAGTTGATAAAGTCACAATCATAGGAAATCATATCCCATGTAATCAATCCATGGTAGAAAACTATCTTTGAAATACGAAAAAAAACCTAGGTGAAGCACATCCCGACCCAACCCATGAACCAACATCTCACGTTTCGCATTTCACCAAATTCCATTCGAAACATTTTCCTTTTATCTTCCCATTTAAATAGTTTGCTTTCTCTCCGAACCTAGCGGCATCGACCAACCGGAATAGTTCTCTTCGTTCTGCCTCCATAAACAGCCATCGAAAAAGCGCTGAAGAGCTGCTTGTTTTGCCGGGCTTGGTTAGTTGGTTCTTGGGTTCTGCAAAGCCCGAGTCCCATTCCGATAGTGCACGCCAAAGTGTTGTTTTATTTTTCGTTCGTTAATCTTTCCCTTTCTCTATTTTTTCTGCTTCGCTGCATACCGCCATCCTGTTGGAATGTTGATTTCTTTTTTTTTTTTTGGTTTTCAATTCAAGGACTTCCATTTTTTGACAGTTCCGCTAAGTGGGAGTGAGTTCCGAACGGCAAATTGATTTACATTTGCATAAATATTCATTTTCGTCATCCCCCTCCGTGTCCCCCTTGACGAAGGTATCTCTTTGGAAAACACACGTAGGTACATTTTTATTTCATTTCATTCGAACCTTTGAAAGTGGAGCGCTTCGGTGCACCAGCCTCGCAATGCCTATTCATACAAGTACCAGCTCTTTACGATAGCTATGGTAGCTTGACAGAAATTTGAATGTTTAAAAAAAAGTGCGGTGGAGGATTCCGTGCAACTGGGCAATAACGATGAATTATGGTCGTGATCACTTTATTTGGGTTTTTTGTTCGACTGCTTCTGAAGTGGGCAGATATCCATCGGGGAAAAGAAAGTCCTCGAATGGTTGTAGCTTTTTTCCTAACTAGTGCTGCTGGCGGTGCATAGATATGCACGAGCGAAAAAGTGGAACGAGAGCTTTAAATGAAACTGACAACCAAATTATGGACTCCCAAAGAGATACATATAGACGTAACCTCAATAGCTTCTGAGGCAGTTTGAGACTGGGATTTGACCCCGTGACCCTCGGTGGAAGTAATTTAAATCTTGAAATGTGGCAATTGAACTGATGCTTTAATAAAGGAAGCATCTTGATTTGAATGCTCATGTGGGCCATTCCATCTTGAATGGGTACGTCACCAGTGCTGAGCCTCCCATCTTGGCCAACAACTCTGGATTTTTTGGACGAATTTTACAACTCAAATGTTCAATCTCAGCAACCATTTGACAATTTTAGCAGTACATGGCTGATATATGACTAATATAAAGTAATAAATTCTCAAAATCAATTGAACATTTTTGATGAAAATGAGAAAAGTATTTTTTTTTTTTTTTCCTTGATTTGTTTTCCGTCGATCTTGTTTTCCGTGCTGTGCACCAATGCTACCGACGCCAGGGAGGCAGCTCCCACACCTGGACCCTACCTATCGACCCATCAAACTCATGAACCGGGGACCAACGGCTTTACTTCCCTTCCGAAGGAAGGCGTGATCAGAGATGTTATGCCTCAGAACATCCCGACGGCGCCGACTGGGATTGAACCCAGGCCTGCTGGGGTGAGAGGCAATCACGCTTACCACTACACCACCGGCGCCGCTAATGAGAAAAGTAGCCATCCGCTAACTAAGGGGACCTTCTTCGAATAGGTGATATCAGTTGCTTAGTAATTTGACGAAGGCATGGATCATTCTCGTTTGAGAAACGCTTGATATCATTCAATTGAGTGTAACCTACACATAAACGGAGCTCTGGTCGACATTCCGGGGAAAAAGCTAAGCCAACCCGACACCAACCTGACTTCTATCAAACCCCAACCCGATTTTGACCCGACATTGACCCGACAAAAACCCAAAATTGACCCGACATTAACACGACATTGGGTCGACATCGACCTTAAATTAGCCTTACATTGATCCGACATCGGGTCGACTTGTCTGTTCGGGACCATTTTCCTGGATTTCTTCCATACTCCACTGTCGTATATCAAATTATAGTGACAGTGACGATTAGCTTCGAATAAGAAAAGGGCTCTTCAAAATATGGTCATGTGTGAATTCGTTTTCACAGAATTGATTGAATGGTTGTATTGGTTCATCTTCAGTCGATTGATATGGCGCTGGCTATGAGCAGTTACACGTTATTTGACAAATCGGACAAAAAACTCGACCTTCTCCGGTTTTCATGAAACTTTGCATAAATGTTTATTATGGGCAATGATTCACATTTTGGCTAAAATTTGACCATTTGGAAGCTTGTAAAATATGCAAAATGGCGTTCGAAGTTTTTCAGAAAAAAAATATACCAAAAACTAGTTTTACTTATTTAAGGCATAAAATTAAAACCTAAATATTACAAAATCTACTTGACAGATTTTTTATTGTTTTTAATAAGCTCATTAAAACTGAAATCTTTTGCAATTTGTAAAATTATGGATACTTAAAAATTAAAAAAAGGTGGAAGGGTTGTATACTAGATACGACCGCAGAGTTGGCGTTGGATAACGTCTGTTATGTGTTGTACTTAATTGTGTACATTATATTTTAGGAATATTCCTTGTTTTTCGTGCTGAGCACTAATGCTACCCACACCCATGCGTGGCATACACAGTTTTGTCACGAACTGCTCATTTGCTAATAACTTTGCACACAGTTGACGGAACATAGTTATTTTCGAAGCAGTAGATAGAATAGAGTGTAAGCTTGTTATAGATATGTAAAATAAAGTAGATTTTAATGCTAGTAGTAAACTGTATTTGTTTTTGTGTTGTAAAAATGAGGTGAGAAATGCTTACTATACATCTCGAAATTTAAATGTTAAATTGATTAGTGTTGATTCAAATGTTAAGCTTTACCTAATCTTCGCATATTTATAGTAAACTATGAGCCTAATTTATCAATTACTTTAAAGAAAAATAAATTTCAACATCTGAGTGAAAAGTTATTACCAAATGAGCAGTTGGTGTGTACAACTGTGCATGCCCACACCTGGACCCTACCTATCGACCCATCAACTCATGAACCGGGAACCCCGAAGGAAGGCGTGATCAGAGATTTTTTTTTTTTTTTTCTTTATTAACGAGACTTTCAGCCTTAGGCTGGTTCATCTCTAGCGTGATCAGAGATGTTATGCCTCAGAACTTCCCGGCAGCGTTGACTGGGATTGAACCCAGACCTGCTGGGACGCTTACCACACACCACGGGCGCCGCTGCTCTCTAGAGTTATAATCTTGTAACCAAACTTGGAATCAGGGGATACTCTACATAAATTCTATTCTAACTCTTTTCTGAAATGAAAACGTTTTGTTACATTGGTGATAAGTTTACCTCCGAAACCGTACAGAATGCGTCCTGTCGCTTCAGAGCGTAGATGACATCCATGGCCGTGACGGTTTTGCGCTTGGCGTGTTCAGTGTAGGTGACGGCATCACGAATATTTTCTAGGAACACCTTCAGCACACCTCGGGTTTCCTCGAAGATCAGACCGGAGGCGCTTGACATAACCACGTCGAGCCATACGCCGAAAAGTTATTCCTATTTCCAATTAAACACATATAATCTCATAGTGATAGCAATGTTTAACATATTTAGCAGGGTTTTAATCATAAAAATGCAAATCGCTAGCTTTCATGCTAAAAAATACTGGTGTTTGAGTCAACAGTTATTATACGTCGTTCGATGGCCCCTATTGTTACTTAAGTCAAAGTGTATTTACCAGGATATTCGGGAGAATTATCAATTACGTCTTCTTACGTGCAGCCCTCATCATTTAAGGACCACCGAAATCATCTTAGCATTAAACAGTTCGATTTATTCACTTTAATAATGAGAAAGCGAAACGACGAACGAACACTTTTCACGGGTTTCTCAGCGCTGTTACTTAAGGCAAACGGCATCTCCATAGAAATCGGGTGACTTAAGTAACATCGAAAACTTTTTTGATCGGAAGGTGATTACGTCAAAAAGGGAGTCTGAACCGTAAAAAATTTCGTAGTCCTACACCACCCTCCAACTACAAGGGACAGCCCTATGAGGTTGTACGCAATGGTGACGTAGGACTACGTGGTCTTATATAATAAATGGTAATGTGTATCTTTATGTAGCCAGGTATTAATCTGAACCATATTTTAATTATTTCCCTTACCTCATTTTTATATTTTCATTTTCTGTTCTAATTACTATCGAACAGATTTGTCTGGAATCTGATGAAATATTGCTTGGAGCCAATGCCCATGATTGTGCTGGGTACTCCCTTGTACTCCCTTGTACACCACCCTAGAAAATTAATCGTTAAACTCTTTCTTGATAATGTTGTGGCCATTTTTCCAACGCGCTCGGCGTAGTTACCCCCGTAGTTGCTCCAGACGGTGAATACGACCGACTGAGAACTGCAGCAGCTGGGCATTCCATGACGACGGCCCAGTATACAGGAGCACTGGCACCAACGTACTCGGCTTAGTTGCCCTTTCGCCCCCAGGCTCTGCTGCCGCTGCTCTGCTGCAGTTGCTCTGCTTCCGCTGCTTTGGTACTGCTGCTCTGCTGCTGGGTCGACGATCTGATAGACAATGATGGAACGGGCGACCTTGTTGGACGCTTATATAGTAGAACAGAAAATATCAGAGGTGTCAGATACTCGCATCTGATGTCTCGGTTGGAGAAAGTATAAGTATAAGAATGGTTTACTTTTAACCATTTTTCAATAGTTTACAGAATGAAATCAATAGTTTTGAAACATTCAGAAAATTGCTAGAAATATTTCCAATCGATTGATGCCATTATCTCGTAGATCTATCGAGAGACGGTTGAGTTATTATCGTTCAAAATCTTTTAATTTTTAGTAACGCATCCAAAATGACTGTTTTCAATTTTGTACCCCCGTATGTTGCCGAAAGACGTTATCCAACGTCAAAACTACAAGGGACAGCCCTATGGGGTTGTGCGCAATGGTGACGTAGAACTACGTGGTCTTATATAATAAATTTTATTCGTTAACTGCAGCAGGAGCTTGTGTTTTGTGTAGGAATAGGAATTTGAGCGGGGTTTTCTCTGTTTATACTCTTTAGTCTTTAGTCTTTAGTCATGTGGGCAGCAGCTTGCTGCTTGCGGGGAGCCTTTCGTTGTGTACTGGAGAACACCACCACTCATCACGCGGTGATTGAATAAACTCCGTTTGGTGAGACCGGATGGAATTCAACTTTGACATCTGTGTTAGGGAAATCACTGTTTGCAGGCAATCGGTGATTATTTTAATTATCATAGCAACAGTTGCACATTCGCGCAATTTTCAATAGTGACATTTAGATAAATTATAAAGTCTTAATTTTAACAGTTTCCTTATTGGCGAATTAAGAATTAAAATCCATCATCACTGGATCAAAATCAGACCAATAGAACGGATAGAGGAAGTCTTACCCTACCTGATGGTGCTGTTGATTTGCGTGGGCGAGCCTTGACTTTCAAGACATCACCGAAAGAAGTCATTGTTTACAAAAGCTGTTACGCCCTAATTCCAGCTCTATCTTGATATGGGAACTGACATCCGATTGATGACATTGACAAATGTCAAAAAAATACTCTTCTACAAATTTATGGATGAAATTAAATGGACTGTTTTGTCGTGATGATTGAGTAGTGCTGAGCTATTAGGATGTCAAACACAAATGAGGCTGGTGAGCTGTATGTTGTTTGGAATGAGGGTAACGCGCTTGGCATAGATGGCCCACAGCGACTGACGATCAATAGCGGTGCGGCTTCTTTCTCCTTCTATGGATGCTCATGGTGGCTACAGCTCGCTGCTTACAGGTAGCCTTTCGTTGTGTACTGAAGAACAATGCTGCTGCTGCTGGTGGTGCCGACGATCGTACACCACCAAACACGGTGATTGGAACTGAAACCGATCAACGGTTGAGGCCAGCCTTGATAGCTAGCTACTTACGGGGAGCCTTTTGTTGTACACTGGAGAACACCACCACTCACCACACGGTGATTGAATAAACACGGTTTGGTGAAACCGGATGATATTCAACTTTGAAATCTGTGTTAGGGAATTCGCTTTTCGCAGACAATCGGTGATTATTTTAATTATCATAGCAACAGTTGATGAATTCTTATATTTAACAGATGCGTAAAAATATATCTGATCGATTGGTGATAAAATTATAGAAATTGGTCCAGGGACAGCTGAGTTATAAACGTTCAAAATCTTTCATAATTTTGTTACATGTTGGATTTTCAGTTTTCACAAAATGTATCCCCATATAAAGATCGCAGACGTAGTCCTGCGTCAAAATTTGTAGAACAAGAACTTTTGGTAAAATATCTGGACTTTTTGTTAAAACGTTTTTTCAAGTAATTTACACTCAAAAAAATGTTTGAGGCATGTGAATAAATATTAAAAACAATCAAAAATTTGACAAATAGTTCTTGTTTTACGATTTTTGTCAATATTCAAGTGTCCGTGGTTTTGAACATTCTTTTTTATATTTTACCTACCCACTTGCAAATAGTAGATGTCGCCACACGACGTAAGCAAAGGGATTGTTCTTCATCGCCGCAACGTTATTTCTCTATGGAAAATCAACTTTTTGTTTCACCATGTGTGGATGATAAACAACAGACAAGAATTTCATATGAAAAGTGTAACCGTTTAGTTACAATGTCCTAGGTTTTAATTTGTGCATGTTGTTTTAGGAAACTGTAGTGTTTGTTTAGTGTCAGTGTTGGGTTAGTAGGATTAGTAGGATTGTAGGTAAAATTGCTGTTATTGAAAAATGTATAAATTTATCTTAGTAGGTAGTTTAAAAATGATATTTGTTTATAAGCTTAATTGGATGTGACAGGATCGAAAGGGTGTTATAATCAACTGTGGTAGAAAAACTCAGTAGGCGAAGGAGATGATATGGATGGGTGGTGATAAGCTACAAGGAAGGAAAATGGAGGAAATGATAAGGAACGAATTGAAAACTGGATGGGAAAAGGAGGGCTTTTGATAGCTGGGATGGTCAACCATTGCCCAGAAGTAAACCGGCGTTTGTGCCTAGAAGACGTGAGTGGAGTGCAAAAGTGAACCAAAGTGCAGAGAACTACCTTTTTATGTTCCTGGTGTTCATTCAGGACCTTTTGTTTGGTATTCCACGGAGATCCTCACGATCGGCACTTTTCGACCAAGTCAGTCTCGACTGTCTTGGTCTAAATGTCAAGGACCTTCAACTCTCCGGCTTAATAATTGCCACAAAGGAGAGCATCCTCGGACTCGGTAGTCCTAATTGTTAAGGGGGAAGACCCTTCTCGGCTCGACCAATGTGGCCTTGTCACGGTCAGCTGATGTTCGCCAACGAAGGGAGACGCCGTTGACACCGAAAATGCTACTTCAGTAGCTGCACAGGGATTGCTATATTCCCTGGTTGCGAACCGCCATCGCAACGCGCAAACCCAAGCCTCAAACCCGCCATTGTAGTGACCACAGCTCCAGTCACCAGGCGCCATCTTCCAGACCAGTTTAAGACACCGATCCGCCATTGTCGACGGAGTGATTAAGCCACGGATCGCCATCGCGGTCAAACAACAGCTGCCCAACATAATCACCGCCATCGTCCAGCAAACACCACCGATACGTACCAAGGAAGCAGAAACCCACAGAACACACCCCATAATAGCCCAATAAAACCATCCGCACCATAGTTCAATTTTAATAAACTTTTAGACTTTTTCCACCCACACTTTAGCTTCCAATTAATCTCACAATCACGTAAGAAATCCCACAGTTTCTGCACAGTTTGTTCCGCGTACTCCTCCAAATTACCAAGTGGCAATGCCGGCCCTGTGACACAGTTCAGGGGTCTCATGCTACTGAGCTAGATATCCGGGAGTCTTGGTTGAGCCACATAGGGTGAGTCTCATCTAGTCTCAAAAGAGCTAATTTATGATTTTCGTGGTGAAGTGAAATAAATCCATTTTTTTCTCCTCTGTTCGGGACATAAAACTACTGCGAGTTTATCCCGTGTCCTTAGTTTAGTGCATGTCGTATTACTTCATCACTATTGAGAAATGATGAAGTATTCGGTTTTGATACAGTCCTTCATCGCAAGGAATCGATTCTAATTGAAAGGTTCCGCTATTTATACCCTTCGGAGTGTTGGAACACCCTCCAAAGGCGCGCCCCTTTGTCAGTCAAAATTCGATTCCTTAGCAACAAAATTAAGAATGACACCGATAGTGACCATGCATCAGAACCCTAGTCTTAACCACTTCAAACTAGAGAACAACGAATAGAAGATTAGGAATCACATAGATGAAGACCAACTAACTCATTTTTTCCTTGTTTCAAGATCATCCTCGGTCAAGGCAACCCGAGGACTTATCACTATCAACAAGGCATAAAAAGTGACAAGGACTAAGATGTGTTCCTTTGATTACTGAAAAATCCTGTTCCCCTAGTTTGAAGCTGGGTTTGAAGTAGTTAAGACTAGAAATCGGTGGTAGATCTTACATCCCGTAACGTACCACGAAAGGGTGATCTACCCACGTTACGGGGCCAAATAAATCCATACAAATTGAACCGAGTTTCATCTTCTTATATCATCGAATGGCAATAATAATACTAATAATTCTTTGCATTTGAGTTTGATTATCCTTCAGATTATTGCTTTGAGCATAGTTGTGCAATGAAAGCTTGTCCTGGAACCCGTAAAATAAAAAAAATGTTTACTTTCCCGTGTTTCTCTTACGGGGTAAGTAAAGTAAACTGCTGAAATTGAACATAAGTCAAATTGCATGACATATTACATATTTAGCTTTAATGCTTTAAGGCCTTCGAAAGACGTCCAAAGTTCTTCACTGTATCATAGAGGTAACTCTAAGACCAGAAGGTCCCGAAATAACGTGCTCAACTTTTTGGCTCAGCTCTGGTACTATCTTCGGTCCCAAGCTAGTCGAATCACCCCTCGAAACATAGGAAAAACCAATAACCCTTCATTTTATCTGTCAAACTTTCATAGCGAATCAAAACAAACATTGCATAGTACTAGAATTTCGACTAGAATAGGGTACGTTAATCGTTTGCTTGAGACCAATAGGCTACTAAAGTGGTGAGCCAATTTAAAATCGTTAGTTTCGTATTGATTGTTGACTGTACTCTTTTAAGCTAGTACCTCAAATTGTACATTTTGCAGTACTAGTACTATATCCCTATACCAGCTCTCCATAATTCGACATCACGGTCTCTTATGGAGCTTTTTTTACATTGGTAACATTTATTTGTATGGACTTGACAGTCGGATTATTAAATTTGTCGAATTAGCGCGGGGATACTGTAATAAGTACGCTCTTACTCGCTGCAAAATCATTCTTTTTTTGTTCATCATCAACGATAATAGCATTCTCGCTCAATTCTTATTTGTTTCGATGAATTCGATGACAATCACATATTTTCGTTACACACATCATGTGTTTAAATTTTTGGTTCTGTTCTGCTCAAAGACACAGGAGACTACAAAAAAAAAACAAGCATAAAAAAATTGATTATAAATTGTGCATACTACTGCAAATCAAAACGACACTTCTCGCTGGCATCACTGGACTTTCTATGTCACTAATGTTAATTTTGACGTCGGACGCGCGTTCTGGTTTGGTGGGCGCGCGACAATTAGATGAATTTTAAATTTGGATTTTATATATTGTACATGATTTCCGCATTCGCCCTATTCAGATAAACCTTCTGAAACTTGTGAGTTTGACAGAACCACCAGCGTCAAATTGTCGGGGTACACTAGCAATATACTGGAGTTGTCAAGTTGCCCCCGGGTTGGTTGCATAGCAACCTAGACTAGATATTAACTGGGACGGGACTTGACAATCGGGTAGCGATTTGGAGCCAATTTGCTGCCAAATCCGAGCCAGTTTCCGATTTGACAGTAGCAATCGTGGAATAAAAGGGACAGAGGGATCGCATCAATCTGGCTGGCAGTGATGCCGGAATCAATGTTGACGTCAATGGAGATGTTAATTGTTATATTTGCGAAAGGAAAGTTGAAAAATTGAGTGCACTGCGTGTTTGAAGCGATTGTGTTGAGCAAAAATGATGTACAAGCTACTAAACTGCCGTAGAAACTCCGAATAAAATCCAAATTAAAATTGAAAAAAAGATTTTCCATACCTGGCATAGTTGGTCAACTCCGTCAAACCCCACACATAACTTTCCGAAGGGCCTTCTTAAAAAACAAAGGGACAATCAACTCTGCGCATTGTGCCGAAACATATTGTGGCAGACTGATCGGCGGGTCATGGCACACGATGACAAGTACGACACAAAATATAACATAAAATGGAATCACTGTTTTGTGTTGACATTTTGCCAATCGTTGCTAAGGTTCCGGGACGGGACTTGACAATCCAGCTTCTCACTCTTCTTAATGTTTTTGCGTTGTGCGTGGTGTTTGACGGAGTCCACCAATGATGCCATGAATGTTAAATATTTTTTCCTATTTTAATTTGGATTTTATTCGGAGTTTCTACCGCAGTTTAGTAGCTTTTACATCAGTTTTTCTCATTACAATATAAACAACCATAAACAAACAACAATATCCATCGCCTAAAACACGCAGTGCACTCAATTTTTCAACTTTCCTTTCGCAAAAATAAACAATTAACAACGCCATTGACGTCAACATTGATTCCGGCACCACTGCCAGCCAGATTGATGCGATCCCTCTGTCCTTTTTATTCCACGATTGCTACTGTCAAATCGACCAATCAGAAACTGGCTCGGATTTGGCAGCAAATTGGCTCGAAATCACCACCCGATTGTCAAGTCCCGTCCCAGCTAAGGTTTACTGAAGAGATGAACCAGCCTCTGGTTGAAATTCTCGCTAATAAAGATAACCTAACCTAACCTAAGGTTTACTTCTTCGTTTACTTCAAAGTAAGGGAGAAAGGGCGAAATTGGCCGCAATCATAATAAGAGATTGTATAATTGACGAGACGCTCTTTGTCCTTATGCCTTCTGGGGGATGAACCTCTACAGAAAGTCCACACCGGTTTTGAGAGATGTCCATAGTTTCAGGGAAGTTCAAACGAACTAGTCAGAGTCACCACGCCCCACAGAATAGGCCAGAATCAACAAGAATCAAGTATTAACTAGATGGCCATAGGATAGGGACCGAGAGTCAATTGTATAGGTAAGGAGCATTGCAACGATAATGTACGGTGTCAACAACACCCCGGTGCCGAACGATCCTAGCATTCTTCAGATGTATCTGCAATCGCAGCTGTTTCTCCCGGTACCACAGGTACCGGTGTGGTTACTTTCACAATTATGTTTGCAGCATCTGTCTTAATGTTGCTGTTGCCGTCGGTGACCTAGAGAGACCTCCACAGTCAATCGAATCCATCAGTCCATAGAATGAGCTGTACGGCTGACTGATTGGTGAACCATCAATCGTACCGGGGTGTTCTGCGGGAGAAACAGCGCCAATCTGTATCCCGGTCTTAATGAACGGAATCGGAACCGGCAGCAGTTTCAGGGAGAATTATATGCGATTCTGGCATGACCAAGGATACAAAATATAAAGGAACAACAGGCAGATACAAGGAGGAGGTAGTCATCAAACGAATGCAACCAGTACCGAGATTCTGGACCGATATTTGGATAAACCATGGACGAAGCAGTTTGGGGGAAGGGGGCAGTCAGACGAATTTAGTACCTAACCATGACTGCTGACACTGGGAAGCTACTGCAGGTCTATTGCTGCTACTACTACCGCCGGTGGGCATTTCAGGTCGAGTCCTTCCTATTTTTCAGATTGTAGCATTGCCTGAGTAGCATGATGACATTGCAGACAAGATTCATCTTCCACTTGCCGGTTGGGTACTTGGTTTCGGTAAACGTCTGCCAGAATGACGCACGGTAGAGAACTGTCTTATCCTGTGTGGACAGCTTCTGCCATCACTCATTCTTCTCCCTCTCGCGGGGGGGCTAATCTTCGAGTGCCACTTTCTTGAATCGTTGAATATTATATTGGTATTGGACTTGAAAATGTAAACAGACAATCTCAAAAGTCATAAGTGCAGGGTTACCAAACTCATGGGCTTCTGAGACTGATAGCTTGATTGCCACACTTCGGCACGTTCGGCACAACACTTGACCTAGCTTTCGGCACAGATAGGCATGTGCAGAGTTGAACATCCCTTGTCAAAAACATCAAGAAGAGTGAAAAGCTCGATTATCAAGTCTCGTCCCGGGATATTAAGATCGTGGTAGGCCTAGCCTTTTTGAATTTTCATTATTCTCTTTCAAGGTTGCTGATCCTCACAGCGACGCACAATTCGTTACATATTCCTTCTCACTGTCGCTGAAGCAGTGCTGTAGGAGAGCGACTCTCTTCTCATGTACGAGAATATATTCTAGATAGAGGTGGAATTAGGGCGTAACAGCCTTCGTAAACAATGACTTGTATCGATGATTTCTATGAACTCAAGGCATGCCCACACAAACCATCATAACCGTCGGGTAGAGGAAGTCGTCCCCTACCCGATGGTGTTGTTGATTTGCGTTGGTAAGTCTTAACTTTCTAGAAATCATCGGAAGAAGTCATTGTTTACCAAAGCTGTTACGCCCTAATTCCAGCTCTAACTAGAACATATCCTACGAATGATGTTAAATATTTTGGTTTTGCGCTCCTTCTACATTCTCTCGTCGTTCGCTAAGTTACGGCTTAAGCACAGGAGTGGAACTTCGAATCAGAAAGTGGCTCCACTTGTCATTTGCGAACACTAGCGCACCTAGCGGTAGAAGGCATCTTCTGCCTTCAGTTATGATAGGCAGCATGCTATGATAGTGTGAGTGCACATAGAAAGCCCGTGTGGAACGCTACCACAACACATCGCTTGTTGAGCAGAAAAACGAAAAACTTTTTGATTCACCGATTTGTTTGCACTTCTCCTTCTGTTCTGTGGCTTAAGGCAAACCAACAATCGTCACTCATCCACTTGTTTAATGGGTTCCATTCAATTCGATTGCTATTCGTTTCTGGTTAATCTTCACAAATAATGCTGTAGTATATAGCTAGTATTGAGTATTCTACATTTGCAGTGTGCTGTCAGTCACTCACAGACACACTATCATAACATATTGTACACTCCTGGTGAGAACCGATCGAAAACATAAATACGAAATACTGAGAGGCGATTGGTTCAGTTTTGAGTTCAGACTTCACAAGTGGTGTTTTACGTTCACTCCCTTACATCGGACATTTCGGTTTGGCGACGAACAAAACTAAAAAGTGGTTGAAATAGTTTTCGTGCGTGCAAAGTCCCGTACGGGGTGCGCAGTAAACGGTCCGTGTCACTGCAGGAGGCATCATACCAGCAAGTAGTGAGAAGAAGGAAACGGGTATTCCACGCCACGAAGCAGACACCATCGTTCCGGCTGCTGGTCTTTTGTTGGAGATTTGCTGGTGATTTGGTGTTACATTCCTGGTGGCAGTAGGCCTTTACCCCAACGCACTAGTGACGGTTTTTCTAGTGGCGATTTGGTGTATTTGCGTTGCAGTTCAGCAGTTAGAGGAGATTCAGTTCGGTGCCGTGAGGTGAGGGGTTCACTGACCTCGCAGGTGGCACACACACATTCCAGGCCACGATTGTCGGGTTGACAAAGGTCAAATACCGCGGCGATAAGTTGGTTTTTGATATACCTTGAGCATAAAACATGAGCTCTTCCAGCATGGCTTGTGCTATGGATGTTTTAATGACTGGTACACGCGGTTGAAGAACTTCTTCAAGGTAAATAAGATAAATGATGAGGACAAAATGGCATACTTCGTCACAATCAGCGGTCCAGTAATGTTTGAGGAGATCAAACTGCTGTACCCGGCCGGAAATTTTGAGGAAGCAGCCTTTGATGATCTGATATCTAAATTGAAGAACCATTTGGACAAAACAAACCCGGACTTAGTTCAGAGATATAAATTTAGCACGGGTTGCAGAACCCGGATGAGACAACGGAAGACTTCATTTTATCACTAAAATTGCAAGCGGAATTCTGCAACTTGGCCAATTTAAAGAGGTAGCCATTCTTGACCGCATGATTGCGGGCATTAAGGACAAACATTTGAGGCAGCGGCTCCTAGGAAAGGAGAAGCTGACTTTGGCTAACGCCGAAAAAATTATAGCAACTTGGGAAATCGCAAGAGCCAATGCGGGTACAGCGGAAAACAATCAAAATGGAGGTCAGGGTACTGTAGTGGCAATAGGAAATAATTCAAGGAGGCAATATGGATCGGCTTTGGGGAAATTGGGGATGAGCTTGATAGGGGAGCTGAAAGCAATCGAGGACCGGTCAAGAATAGGTTGGAAGCTCGACCTTACAATAGGATGCAATATGACAACAGAGTAGGACAAAGGAACTTCGGTCCGAGGACTGGTGGCTTCCGGCAAAGAGAAGGATATTATGAGCGACTGTGGAGTTAAAGGCCACATCAAAAAGAAATGCTTCAAGCTTAAAAATTTACATCGAGATGCAGTGAACTTAGTAGATTCTTACAGGCCAGGCCCTTCAGCGGACAGACACATCAGCGAGCTATTGGAGGATGAAGACAAACGAATAGGATGGAGATGAAAGGGATTCAGGTACAAATTGGAAACGTTAGCCTACTGGCCCACCGGTCACAAATAAGGAGGGTCGTCGAATGGCGATACCCCAACATCATAATCACCTTACGTAAACCCGAAGACGAAGCGCAAGAACCTGATAGTACCGTTATAGATCAGCCAAATGGTGATACAGAGGACGAAGCGTCGTACGAAGCCACAGGAAGAGCCTACGAAGGTAGACAAGAAAATCCAAATCGATCTTCAGAAGTAAGGGTAAGACAGATGCGGAAGAGAAAACACGAAGGAAATAAGCAGGATCCGTTGAAGAGGCTGCGTAGATCAAAACGCATGCGAAAAGAAAATAAGATCGAAGATTATATTTATGATTAAACAGGTTAATTCGGTGCTGTCGAGTTAGTTGCATTGTTCCATTTTGAAGTATTTTTTCCGGATAAATTATGAATTGTTCTAAATTACTTGAATTACTACTGTCGGTTAAAACCGAATCGAAAACTTAAAGGGATGAGGAATTGTAGTAAATACCTAGTATTGAGTATTGTACATTTCAAGAACAACATGTGAAAAGGGCATACAAGCTTAAGTAAGTAAGTAAGAGGTTGTATCCAAGATACGACCGTAGATTTGACATAGGATTACGAAAGGTAGTATGTCACAGCAAAAGTACAGTAAATATTAAATTGATTTCTTAACTCATTATCAGCGAAAAAGTTCGATGGGTTGTAATTCGGAAGCAATTTGAGAGTTCTGTTTGAGGTGCTCTGTCGATGACCATTTAATACAAGCCAATCCTGGACGGTATGTCTTGGATACAAGCTCTTACTTGAAGTCTTTAGTTAATTCTTTTATGAGTCATTGTGGTCCTGAAAAGGGCCGATTGGTTGGAAGCTTGAAAGCCAGTTTAAAACAATGCTGTGGAATTTTTTCCTTGATGTTCTTGGAGCTGATAGCAGTACTCATGCGTAGCACCTGGATTTATCGGTGAACAGTTTGGTAAAGGGCGATGGCATAGTAGTCCTCAATTGATGTTCTTGGTGAAGGTGGAAGCAGTGTTTATCCGTTGCATACAGATGATTGAGATTCTGTCAAATTAAAAAAAAGCATCGGTATCGATGTGTTCAATACGCATGAGGCTGGCGAACTGTATGTTGTTTGGAACGAGGGTGACACGCTTGGCATAGATGAACCTCAGCGACTCACGAAAAGCTACTGATTGCGGTGCGGCTCCTTCCTCCTTCTTCAGTTAATGGACGGTCATGTGGGCTGCAGCTCACTGCTTGCGGGCAGCGTTTCGTTGTGTACTGGAGAACAATGGACAACGGCACGTGCCAAAAGCACTGCTGCTCATCTGTTCCCACTTATTTGGCTGCCAAATTTTATTTCCGCTTGAAATCCTTCAGGTCAATTACAGTTCCACCCTTTTTTCAGTATGTGCTTCACAATTAAACAGTGTGCCTAAATTGGCCTTAGTTCCGGAATATTGGTCCAATTCATCTCCTTGGAAATCACTGTGACGCCATTTTTGCTGTACCACTGTTTGGTGGAATTTCAATAGTGGCAGCTTGCCAAGTCCGGCCAGAACAGGCAATCAACCTCATGCTGCTCCAAAAAAGGCAGAAGTCTTTTCCGTAGGCACTCTTCGTGGTAAATTTGCTGTCCCATAAGTAACGAGAGCTTCGCTTTTCAGCCCACAACTGCAGATTGCTTGCCAGACAAGGAACTTTTTGGGAAATTTCGACTTCGTTTTGATTTTAAGTTCTTCCGCAGCACTCTTCCGGTAAACCTAGGTATAAAATTCCTGTCCAGGAATTTGATCGAAAACTGCCAGGACACACGGTGATTGAATAAACACCATTCGGTGAGACCGAATGGGATTCGATTTTGAAATCTGTGTTAGGGAAAGCGCTTTTTGCAGGTAATCGGTGATAGTTTTGATCACCATTGCAACAGTTAGACATTTGTGTAATTTTCAATAGTGACCTATTGAAAATTGATATAGTATTCATTTTAGCATATTTTTAGAAAAGTTTCCCATCGATTGGCTTGTTTAGAATTAAAATCCATCCGCTATTGACAGAGTTATATGTGGTCAAAGCCTGACCACTTTTCGTAATGCGGTTGATTTTGTTTTTTTTTTTTTTTAATTGCATCCCCAATATGTTGCCAAAAGACGTAATCCTACGTCCAAAAGATATTCCAATGAACTCACTATGGCAATTTCTGCCAAGCTGTGGGTATCGGATAAGAGTCATGATCTGAGAATTCACTTATACAGGAATGACCAGATCGGTCAATCATTTTAATTTTAGCCGTAATTCCATTCGTCCTGTGCAATAAGACCACTGAAAAAGAGTATGGGTTTCATAGTGTATTCGAAAAGCTGCCAAAACCAGGTTCATTACTGTATTACTAATCCAGGAAAGGATTAGCAGTGCATTTGAAATGCTAATTTTTCTCTGGATTAGCAATGTTGTACATGAAGAGTAAATTTAAAAAAATGTCGTAAGAAACAAGCTTAAACAATAAGGAATTGAGGGGGGATCCCGGCATAGAGAAATCCACAGCTCTTGAACTAAAGTCACAAATTCAAATCTCGCAAATTACGAATGATTCAAGAATGTTAAAGTGACTATAATGAAATCAAAAATAGGTTTCTTTTCACAGTTTCTACGTCCATATGTCGATCAAAAAAATCGATTAGCTTAATTCGATTTCTACCGCAACCTGAGCGATGGATGTAAAATACAGTAACCAATCGTTTTTGGTAACACATGGTTTTCGTCTTTTTTTAACTTTTTATAAAATCTATCCTATGCTGAATTCCTATTCTGATTTCACTAGACCATTTGTTGAGGATTCTTTCTACTTGGTATTTAATGATAAACTACCAGCACACATTTTACTCAACATTTTTGTCTCTGATGTCATGCTGATCTGAAGTGCTGTTTCCATGCCATAGTTTTTTTTTTAATGACAAAAATGCCATTTTGAAACGAAATAAGATGAGTACCTACCTCGTTTCATCGACCGATTAGCTTCAATCTAAATGAAACTATCCGTTTGTAAGCATTTTGGCAGAATAAGAAATACATGAAGATATAATTTATTTCTTGATTCTCTTTAAAATAAAATACTAACGCCAAAACAAAGTCCCTTAGAATCCTCGAAGTTATTGTGCTAAGGATCAACCAATCTGTTAAATAATACCCTTGTTCTTGATGCTACCGACTACACATAAACAATGCATTGAAATCTGCCTAGCTTGTTTTGGGTGTAGACGTAAATTAAACTATGCATAAGTAACAGCTTGCGCACTATGCTGCACTATGCCATCAGTGGAGTCTTCTCTACACTCCACAAATTTATGCCTTTGAAAGTTCCTATTAACATTGTGCGCAGAAGTTGAATCTTAGCCAAATCGCATAACTTCATAATCCATACCAGCACAGCAGCTGTTGGCAAGTGGCATTCTTCTACAAGGCGCAAACTTTCCCACAATGCCATCGATTCCTGACCTGACGATAGCAATCGCTTTCGAAACTTTGCAAAGCCTTTCCGGAAAAATGTCAACTTTGCTCTCATATACTCCCCTCTTCTGCAAGCATCCTCAAAGCTCCACTTATCGTTCTCCCTCACCCTCACATCCATCACACTTTCATATTTTGAATTTTTGCATAGCCCCCTTCGATGGCAATAACATCATCATCATCGCCAACATCAGACGCACACTCCACTGTGTGCCGGAGATCGTTTCCTGATGTGTTCAATCTATCACCCCTTCATCGCACTTGCCCCGTAGAGAGAGAGAGAGCACGAAAGGAAGACTTCAAACTAATCTGGTGCCTTTAATCTCGCACATTGACACATAAAAGGCCGAAAGAGAAGCCCCTTCACCTTTGTGACCCCAAACCAATAATCGACACAGCCCTTCCGATGACGATGACGACGATGATGCTAGGTAGACAGGCATCAGGTTCAAGCTCATAGGAAGAAACTTGAATGAAGATCCAATTTCTCTGATATTTCCACAGTTGGTTGATTTTCCTCGTCGGCATCGTTCGTCTCGTTGCCCTATTTCTACGTCGCTTGATCCACTTGTAAACCGGGCTGCTTGCCTGTCATTAAGAAGCCAATAAAATCGTTGTTCCAACATAGCTTTCACTCTCCGGATCGTTCAGTTGCACTCACCTCAGCTGCTGTGATGCACCGCAATCCACCACTCACTTTTAGGAGGTAAGATAAATGGTCGATTGATGATGACGTTTAATAAATCACAACAGACACCCAGTATATGTACTATGAAAACAAATTAATCATGGCTTCCTGTGATGTCCAAATGCATTACATTTTCTACGGGAAATGCACTTTTCCAATACGGGTCCTTCCCGGGCGCATGTACACGGACAGAAATGAGTCTAGTTTGGAACAACCAAAAATGCTCTTGGTAATGATTAAAAGTTTAGCTGTATTCAACCCATAAAATCATACTGCTTCAAAATGAATTTAAGTTGATAAAATGTAACATTTAAATAGTTTCAAACTTGACACACATTTGTGGCCGTTAGAGACGGCTCATGCTAAATAAATTCAAACCGTAGGTTAAATCAACAGACCTTTCAGAAGTTTTCGATGCATCTCTGAAGTTATTGGTACTGCCATAAAGATCTCTAAACTGCAACAAATTCCTCAAGACTTCCCTGAATTTCTAAGAATATTTTGAAAGTTCCCGCAATCAAGTGGCGCCGGTGGTGTAGTGGTAAGCGTGATTACCTCTCACCCCAGCAGGCCTGGGTTCAATCCCAGTCGGCGTCGCCGGGATGTTCTGAGGCATAACATCTCTGATCACGCCTTCTTTCGGATGGGAAGTAAAGCCGTTGGTCCCCGGTTCATGAGTTGATGGGTCGATAGGTAGGGTCCAGGTGTGGGAGCTGCCTTCCTGGCGTCGGTAGCATTGGTGCTCAGCACGGAAAACAAGATCGACGGAAAACAAACCATAGAAAAAAAAAAGTTCCCGCAATTTTCCTGAGGTTCTTTGATCCATCCCGAAGTTCTTAATTTTTTCCGAAACTTATGGTCATTGAACATTCCTTAAACCCCAAGTTAAAATCTCCAAATTTCCATTTAGCTTGAAAATCCAATTGTTATCATCGTCAAATTAGCATATACATATTTTGCATGCTACGACACTGATTTCGTAGATGAAGATCCGGGATGTAATGTTGTTGAATGATGGACGTAGCTTTTCCTCGGCAAACGTCTAGGCAATCATGGAATGCACACAAAACAAACAGGTTACTTTGATACCGTGCAAGGGGTGAGACAGATTTACTCTGAGTTGCTTTTTTGCAGCGAGTAGCTCGCGATTAACTCAATGTAGCTCAATATTTTCTCTGTCTGCTCCGTTTACTCTTTTTAAGCATATACGAATCATATTAGATGTCAGTTTTGTTTGTAAATAAAATAATCCCAAGTGTATTCTGGGCCTTTCGTATAACTAGAATATTATGCAAGAACCTGTGCCGGTGCCTGCTTACTACCAATAACAACTTACACTTCCAACGAGCTTCAAGGGTTGTTCTTCCTCCTCAGCAACCAGTCCCAGTCGTCAGTCCAAAAGGGTCATTTCTGATCAAAAAAGCTCTCCAATATTCTTCTAAAGATCTGGAATTCCACCTATAATGCAGCGATCCCATCCTCTTCGATTTCCCCAGTCTTCCCATTGGAAAAGGCATCACCAGTCAATGTAGCAATAACTAACTCCGATCCTCTTTCGACTAACATTCCCGTTGGCATCATGGCGAGCAATATTTCAACCATGACCCCTCCAAGGCAACCCGTCGCCACAATTTCTGGTATAGAAAACTGATGGGACAACAACCGATTAACACCCAATTCCAGCTCCAATGACAACGCTACATACCATTACCCCGTGGAATGTTCAGGCAGAGCTTCAGTGCAGCCGCTGCCACTGCCGAAGCCGAAGAGGAGGATGACGATGAAGTAGATACTGTATCCGATGAGTGCGATCTTCGTTTAAACTTCAAACCCATTAACGATCCACCGGACGAAACCGAAGTGAAAACCCGTCAGCACAAATCAAGCTGACAGATTTTCTTCGTCGACTTTATCTTTAAATCCTGAAGACTTCGGTCGACTTCGGACTTCGGCAAAATCTCGATGGTGTATAGCAAAAACGGGACCGTATCACGACCATCCAGAAGGCCCAGCAAATGCACCAAAAGAAGGTCCCCCGTCAACAGAACGACGCCGTGGTAATTCATAGCTCGGTTCGCAGTTCCATCCAACGGCAGTTTGTCAAGCGATGGGACGGGATTACTTCGACGAGTATCAATTTTGAGTATTTGGTCAGCCAAATCGGGTTTTTCTACCACATCAACCAGATAAGCATTCGACCGTCGTAAGTGTAAGGTTGCAACAGGTTCCTTTCGCGTTCACGGTTGGTAAAGGTCGAACGAAGGTTTTTAAACTGAGATGATTTAAGTGTTTCCGAGTTCCGTTTATATTGTTGTTTTGTTTGACAGCAGCTTTTCGGCTTCGCATGAAGGTGCACATTCAAATGTTGCTGTGATGCGAAAAGTGAGAAAGCAAATTACAGCGATCTTACTCACTGAGCAATGTGAGTTACTCGAGGTGCCTCAAAAGCAACTATGAAATTGCTCATGATTAGGAGCTGTCTTGCCCCTTGATACCGTGCACAGAATATAAAGCAACTCGAGTTACTCAGAGTTACTTAAAATTTACTCCAATATTACTCAATATCAAAAGCTGTCTTACCCGATTCGCGCCTTCCTCAAAATTTGCCTTTGCTCGCTTTCTACTCTCTAAAAACAATTTTCACGCTGCCGTACTCTAACGAAACTATCAACACTTTACTTTCAGTCCGCATCGTGCTCTCTTGCCGTGCGGATCTATTCGCTTTTTGTTGAAGGAAGTGTTACTACTACCTAAAGCTCAACCTGAAAAATTTCTACCTTGTTCAACTCTTATTCCTCTTCGATCCTTGTTTGGACCCTACCCGAGGTAATCCTTCTTGGATATCGATTTGGAAAATTCCTCTTCGATCCTTCAGATTCTTATAGTAATCTGCTTGGAAGTCGATTTGGATAAAAATTTACTGCCACCATGGCGCCTAAACGCAAAAGAAAGGGGTAAACTCGTGATCCCCCTTCTGATGAAATTAATTTGAGTAATCAATTTGATTTGCTCACGGATGATGGGGATGATCCATCATCCAAGAAAAATTCAAGTAAACTTTCCCTGGTTAATGCCAAGAAGGAAAAGATTCCCCCTATTGTGATAACCACTTCCGATTTCCATGCTTCGCATGGAACTTTTGAATTTCGTGAAAGTTAAGTTTTCACTTCAAATTGGACGTCGGGGTGAATGCCGTGTATTGGCTGAAACCTTAGACGGATTTAAATGTCTTCTCAAGTATCTTACTGAGAAGAAGCACAATTTTTTTACTTACGACACCAAAACTGAACGTGTGTTCAAGGTTGTCATGAAAGGACTGCCCAGTGGTGAATCCCTGGATCAAAGATGAACTGACAAAATTACTTGGAGTTGTGCCACTCCAAGTAATCAAAATGAAATCCCGTCCTGGCGATTCGCGCAACGGGATTTCTAATGATTTTTATTTAGTTCACTTCAAGTCTAGTGGGGCAAGGGAACGAACGACTGTCTCGCGTTGCTTTCCACAGAAATTCAGTTGGCTTTTGCTAAAAAAAGAGCAAATGGCTTCTGTGTTCTTGGATATCAAGGGGGCTTTTGATTCAGTATCGATTGAAGTCCTTTCAGACAAACTCCACGCTTGTGGCCTTTCTCCATTAATTAATAACATTTTGTACAATTTGCTGTCAGAGAAACATATGAGCTTTTCTCATGGAAACTCTACAGCTTCTCGATTTAGTTACATGGGTCTCCCCCAGGGCTCATGTTTAAGCCCTCTTTTGTATAATTTCTACGTCAGAGAAATTGACAATTGTCTAAGTGACAACTGCACGTTGAGACAACTTGCAGATGACGGAGTAGTGTCAATGACAGGGCCCAAAGAGGTCGACCTGCAAGGACCCTTACAGGATACCTTAGACAATTTGTCTACTTGGGCTATCGAGCTAGGTATCGAATTCTCCTCGGAGAAAACTGAGTTGGTCGTTTTTTCTAGGAAGCATAGCCCAGCACAACCGAAGCTTCAACTTTTGGGTAAGCCGATCACTCATTCCTTGTCTTTCAAATATCTCGGGGTCTGGTTCGATTCCAAATGCACCTGGAGATCCCACATTGAGTATCTGAGACGAAAATGCCAACAAAGGATCAATTTTCTTCGTACAATTACTGGAACGTGGTGGGGAGCCCATCCACAAGATCTTCTGACGTTGTACCGGACAACGATTTTATCGGTTTTAGAGTACGGTAGTTTTTGCTTCCAGTCGGCAGCTAAAACGCACATCATCAAGCTGGAACGGATCCAGTATCGTTGTCTTCGTATCGCGTTAGGATGCATGCACTCGACTCATACGATGAGTCTCGAAGTGTTGGCGGGCATGTTGCCACTCTCTGATCGGTTTTCGGAATTATCCCTCAGGCTCCTCACCCGTTGTGAAGTTATGAACCCACTGGTAATCGAAAACTTTGAGAAGCTTCTTGAGCTCAACACAGCAAAAAAATAATTTTGATATCACGTCAAAGTGGATGCACTACAATCATGTCGAAAATATGGCGTAATATTACTTGCTAAAAAGGACAAATTTATCATTAATACAATGCATGAACTGACATTACGCTGCTTTTACTGCATTTGTTTATTTATGTGGTCATAAAAATTACATGAAATTTTCGACATGATTGTAGTGCATCCACTTTGATGTGATATCAAAATTATTTTTTTGCTGTGAACCCTCAAACTCGTTTTATGACATTGTACTACGTGTACATAACACAGGATGTCAGTCCTCCACAGCATAATCCTCATCGTGTATGCTTCTCCGACTTCGGCAATTCAGTCAGTTTTGATTAATCTATGACGCAAGAGATTCGCGGAATCCCAGAACATCATCGTTCCATGATTGTTCCGTCATTATACACTGCAAAGTTTGGCCAAGTTGATTCCGCAAGATCGTTCTTCACAGATGGATCACTAATAGAGGCGTCCGCTGGATTTGGTATTTTTAACGAATTTCATAGCGCCTCTCGAATGCTTCAAGCTCCTTGTTCCGTATATGTTGCTAAGCTGGCGGCAATATACTATACGCTAGAAACGATCGCCTCACTTCCACCAGATCACTATTTTATTTTTACGGATAGTCTCAGTTCTGTCGAGGCTATTCGCTCCATGAGGCCGGTAAAGCACTCCTCGTACTTTCTCATGAAAATACGAGAGCTTTTAAGTGCTTTATCTTTAAGATCTTTTGTCATCACCTTTGTATGGGTCCCATCTCATTGCTCGATTCCGGGCAATGAGAGAGCGGACTCACTTGCTAAGGTGGGCGCTATAGAAGGCGATATTTACGATCGACAAATCGCCTACGATGAATTTTTCTTCATTTACCGTCAACAGTCCCCAAGCCACACGGCTTGTCATAAAGAAGTTGAAAATACTTTGTAATGACTAACGCAAAGAATCACTAATACTTTAATATACATCATTTAATACATTTATACAACTTAAAAAGCGCAAGACACGGAGCTTATACCACTAAATACTGGTCTTATAACATGTTTTGGAAACATCATAAAAACCAGCGACAAAAAAAAAACAATAAAAAATCTTGAGCATGGGATTCGATCACTGGTCCTTGGCGTGGTAGACTTGTTTCTACCTAACTATACCAACACCGCTGGGTGAAAGGTTTGTTATAAGTATCTATCATGTTCTTGCCAATGGCATGAACATTATTTTCTCGTTCAACACGCCTTCGATCCGTCATGAAGACGTTTTGTTAGTAGCAAAGCGTACATCTAATTGCCAGAATGTTATTTAAACGTATTTTCAACTCCTTATAAGACAACCTGCACATTTTCAGTTGTATTAATTTATGAGATGTCATAACAAAGTATTTTCAACTTTCTTTATAACAAACCTCCGAATACCTCATAAGAAACTGTCAATCACTGCATGAAGAGACAGTCCAGCTCAATGGCACCGTCAATGTTTACGTCAATCTGGATTGATTTTGTATACGACAAGTTTTATAGGGGTATTAAAACAGTAAGATGCACGTTCAAATAACATTTAAAGATAAAAGCAGAAGAAAACTATTTTGGAAAATGTTGAATCGAAGAAGTATGAAGAAAACATCTTTAAACCTCATATATAACGTAGGATGTTTTCTGCATCTCTTATAATACATTTATACAACAATCCGTTCTAATTCTTTTTCAAAAGATGTTTTATGTGTTACTTGGGTCACTCGTCAGCTGGCAGAATAAGTGGAGTGAAGGGAGTTTGGGACGATGGCTATATTCGATCATCCCTAAGGTGTCAAAGAGTCCTTGGTTCAAGGGGTTGGATGTGGGTCGAGACTTCATCCGTATGATGTCTCGCCTCATGTCCAATCACTATTCGTTAAACGCTCACTTGTTCCGTGTTGGGCTGGAGGACAGCAATCTCTGTGAATGTGGACAAGGTTACCAGGACGCCGATCATATTATTTGGTCATGTGCTGAGCATCGTAGAGTCAGATCTGAGCTGTACGATTCTCTTCGGGCTCGAGGTAGACAACCTAATGTTCCAGTTCGGGATATTTTGGCTAGACGTGATCTGGAGTTTATGAAACTCATATATGTTTACTTTAAGAATATTAACCTTAGATTGTAAGTTTGATTAACCTTGTGTTTAGTTTGTATCGTAAACCACACTTCAAACCTCCTTCTCCCTTTTCCCATCCAAAAAAAATGTAAATCTCCACTAACCTCGAGACAACCGCGAGTATCCGGTTCAGCTCCTTTAACTTTAAATATAAGACATCAATAATGAATAACGAAAATAATAACTCGGCTCTGTAAAGTTTATTCGATTGAGCCTGTACAAATAAAGTAATTTAATAAAAAAAAAAACTTCAAGTCTAGTGAACTGAACAACCTTAAGGCCTTAGAAAAAGCTAGCCTTATGCTCCATATCCGAATGAAGTGGGAACACTTCAGGAAGACTGGAGGAAATTTCCAAAACCTCACCCAGTGCCGTAAGTGCCAGCTAAATGGATGAATTGTGGTGATTCCTCTCACGCAAAGGACGACTGTCCTGTGAAGGAAGATCCTAAGAATTTTTTTCTTCTTTCCTTTATTAAACGTTGGTCTCTGTTCCGCAATCTAGTGCCAATCACCGACGGACATCGATTGCCATCCATTGACGACAACCGAATGTGCAAGAAGGCAGCTTCCACACCTGCGTAGGATATCGCACCCATTCACAAACACACATGGGCCGGGACCAACGGCTTTACTTTCCTTCCGAAGGAAGACGTGACCAGAGATTTTTATGCCTCAGAAAAATCCCACCGACCTCGGCTGGGATTGAACCCAGACCCATTGGGGTGTTAGAAAGCAGTCACGCTTACCACTACACCACCGGCGCCGGCTCATCCTAAGAAATTTAAATGTTCAAATTGTGGTGAAAATCACAAATCCAATTTTTGGGAATGTAAGACTCGCAAAGCGATCCTTCAATCTCGTTCTAAGCGACAGGTAGGAAACGCTCCACGTTCCCGTCCAGGTACAAATTACTCTGCTGTTAACAACGGTCAGTGAGGAACAAATTCTACATTCGTACCCGTAGGTACAAATATCACCCCTGCATCAAATTTTTCATCTGTACCTACTCCCCTCGCTGCTAACAATGTTCAGCGAGTTAATGGAGCTACCTATGCTGCTATTGCAGCGGGTAGAAATCAAAATACTAACCACCGTTCTAACGGAAATTTTGACAATTTTGACTTAGGAAGCATTACTGCCCCCAAAATGGAATTTTTACAGAATTCATTAATTGACATGATTTCTGATATGCTTAAATCTAACTCCATGTTTGATGCTATTCAAACTGGAGTAAAATTTGCAAATAATATTGTCATGACTTTAAAATTCAGTAATGGATTTTAAAGCATTAAATATTGTTAATTGGAATGCTCGATCTCTTAAAGATAATGAAGACGAGCTATTGAACTTTTTGAGAGTTCATAACGTGCATGTTGCCGTTATAACTGAAACGTTCCTTAAACCTGCCCATAAGGTTAAGAAGGACGCAAATTACTTGATTTATAGAAATGATCGTCTTGATGGACCCTGTGGTGGCGTTGCCATCATTATTCATAGACGAATCAAACATAAAATTCTTTCTTCATTTGAAACCAAAGTTTTTGAAACTTTGGGAGTTTCTGTTGAAACAAAATTTGGACAACTTACGTTTATAGCTGCCTATTTGCCATTCCAATGCGTAGGCCAGCAAAAGAATTTTCTCAAGGGTGACCTCCAGAAACTTACCCGTCATAGGTCTAAATTCTTCATTATTGGTGATTTTAATGCAAAACACCGCTCATGGAATAATGCTCAAAGCAATTCCAATGGTAATATTCTGTTTGATGATTGTTCTGCAGGTTATTACACTATTCAATATCCAAACAGCCCAACATGCTTTTCTTCTGCAAGAAATCCCTCAACTATTGATTTGGTCTTAACTGATTCATGTCGACTTTGTAGCCAATTGGTTACTCATGCTGACTTCGGTTCTGATCACCTTCCAGTAACTTTTGAAATATCCCAAGAAATAATTTGTAATCCCAACAGCTCTACTTTCAATTACCATAGAGCTGAATGGGAGCAATATCGAACATTTATGGAATATAACTTTGATCCAAACATTCCTTTGCAAACCAAAGATGAAATTAAATATGCTCTTGAATCTCTGACTTCTTCTATAGTTGTAGCAAGAGCTGCCTCAGTACCAAAATGCGAGGTTAAATTCGCTTCAATTATAATAGACGACGATCTTCAGCTCTTGATCCGTCTTAAAAATGTCCGTAGGAGACAATTTCAAAGAACACGCGATCCTGCCATGAAAGTTATCTGGCGGGATTTGCAAAAACAAATTAAAAAGCGATTCTCTGCCCTGAGGAACAAAACTTTTGAAAATAATGTTTCTAAATTAGACCCGAGTTCCAAACCCTTTTGGAAACTCACAAAAATTTTGAAAAAACCTCAAAAGCCAATTCCAGCGCTTAAGAGGGTAGTAAAATTTTGATCACAAATTTGGAAAAAGCTCAGAAACTTGCTAAGCAATTTGAGAGTTCCCATAATTTCAGTTTGGGTCTTACTAGTCCTATTGAGAATCAGGTTGCTCGGGATTATCTGAATATTTTCTCTCGGGAAAATATTTTTGATGATTCCTGGGGGACTGATTTGGACGAAGTAAGGTCTATAACTAAAAAGTTTCAAAATATGAAAGCTCCAGGTGATGATGGAATTTTCTATATCCTCATCAAAAAACTCCCAGAGAGTACCTTGTCTTTCTTGGTAAAATTATTTAACAGATGTTTCCATTTGGCATACTTTCCTGATAAATGGAAAAATGCAAAAGTTGTTCCAATTTTGAAGCCGGATAAAAATCCAGCTGAAGCTTCTAGCTACCGCCCAATAAGTTTGCTTTCTTCAATAAGTAAACTTTTTGAAAAGATAATTTTGAATAGAATGATGCTTCACATCAATACGAACTCAATTTTTGCAGATGAGCAGTTTGGATTTCGCCATGGGCATTCAACTACTCATCAACTCTTAAGAGTTACCAATTTAATTCGTTCAAACAAATCTGAAGGCCACTCAACTGGAGTTGCTCTTCTAGACATAGAAAAAAAAATATTCGACAGTGTTTGGCATGATAGCTAAATTGAAAATGTTTAATTTTCCACTTTACATTATGAAATTAGTTCAAAAATATTTAACTGACAGAACACTGCAGGTAAATTATCAAAATTCCAAATCTAATCGACTACCTGTTAGAGCAGGAGTTCCTCAGGGTAGCATTCTTGGGCCTATATTGTATAACATTTTCACTTCGGACCTCCCTGATTTGCCTCAGGGTTGCCACAAATCTTTGTTCGCTGATGACACAGGCATTTCCGCTAAAGGAAGAAGTCTTCGTGTTATTTGCAGCAGACTGCAGAAAAGTTTAGATATTTTCTCTTCTTATTTACAAAAATGGAAGATTTCTCCCAACGCTTCCAAAACTTAACTTATAATATTTCCACATAAGCCTAGAGCTTTCTCTTTGAAACCTAGTAGTAGTCACATAGTCACTATGAATGGAGTACCAATTTCCTGGTCAAACCAAGTGAAATATCTTGGATTAGTACTTGACCAAAAATTAACTTTTAAAGAACACATTGAGGGTATTCAAGCCAAATGTAACATATATATAAAATGTTTGTATCCTCTTATAAACAGGAAATCCAAACTTTGCCTGACGAATAAACTTCTAATATTTAAACAAGTTTTTAGACCGGCCATGCTTTACGCTATGCCAATATGGTCTAGTTGTTGAAAAAAGCACAAAGTTCTGAAAATGATTTCGAAGTTGCCTCCCTGGTACAGTACTACCGAAGTACCTAGAATTTTGAATTTTGAGACTTTAGAACAAATGTCCAACAATATAATTAATAATGTCAGTCAAAAATCGTTGCAATCCCCAATTGCAACGATTAATTCCTTTTATACTTCAAGATCATAGGTATAAAAATGAAACTACAATGTGTTGAATCGGTTGTAGTTTCATTTTTATACCTATGATCTTGACTTTTTACCTAGGGGATGAGTACTTAAGGGGGTTAGATTTTGATAAGTTCTTTAGTGGGAATGACACTGATGAAGACTGCACATTGTAGTCGAAATACGTATCTGTCATGGATACCAAAATTAATTAAATGGAATTAAGTGGAAGATAACCTTTTTTGCTGTTTTATTTAGCATTCCGCTAACAACCCAATTTCATTACTTCATTCGATATGTCAATTGCCAAAATTTCTTGAACTCAATCAAAATAATTTGTTGTTTTTACTGGTCGGCACGTTAGGGCACACGATGACAAGTATGACACAGCATCACTGCTTTGTGTTGACATTTTGTCAAGCGTTGCTAAGGTTTACTACTTTGTTTACTTCAAAGTATGGGGAAAGTTGTTAGTCAAGTTGTTGAATGGCAATCAGAAAATTGGAGTTTCGTCAGTTTATAGAAAAATAAAACAGATGAAGAAATGGTATCAGCAAAAGTGCAAAGTTAAAATTATACATTGACGTTCTGATGAGCTTTTTACCCGGAGGTTGGCGTGGTTTCTGAAAAAGAAAAGGAGAGTGTTAATAAACATAGAGTGACTCTTTTTTTTCATCTCTCAGTGCCATACCCCAATCGCTGGAATCGGATTCTTCCTGATTGTAGATTTCAAGTAACTTTTTGTGAAATGCCTCCTTGTTCATCGATTTGTTGTTCGTATCCCCGTATCGATTTTCGACTGTATTTCGTTAGTACGGCAACCTGTGTGCCGTACAGCATAACAGGTGCTATAACAGTTTCATAGATGATTCGCCCAATTCTCCAGTCTGGTTGATACTTTTTAAGAAATTGCATAACGGCTTTTGAGATACGAACTGCATTTCGGCATCTCGTGCGCGTAGTCATTGGTCTTTCTAATCTGGAGGTTAAGTATACCCCCAAGTATCGCAGAGGTTCTGTCGTCTTGTACGTTGCCCCGTTGATGACGATTTCCGAAAAAGCCTCGCCATTTGGCTCTCGTATAAGTGCCTTACACTTTTTCTCATTCAGGTTGAGTCCGACGTAGGATAGGTATTCTTGCAGCTTCGAATAAATTTTCTCAACATCCTCCTTCGATTCCGCAATGATTATTAGATCGTCCGCAAACGCTAAAATCATGGGAAGCGTAAAACACTCCGACTGATTCAGTTTCAGATTCTCTATTTCATCCTCAACTGACTCGAGCACAGATTCCACCAGCAAGTTAAAGATGAATGGTGATAAGGGACAAACTTGCTTGATGCCCCTTCTGCGGTGGAAAGGTCGCGACAGCTGCCCTCCCTACAACACATGCTGCTGTTCATCTCTAAGACATTCCATAATCCGATTTATGAAGAGGTCCGAAACACCCTTGCCTTGAAAGGGAGAAGAAAGGGAGAGGAAACCAGAGGTTAAATCAGATTTAGCATACGTCATTCACATCAATAAAACATACCTCTTAAAATGGCAGGTAGTGCATCAAGAGACACTTGATCGAACGCCTTTTCAATGTCAAGGGACATCAATAGAAGAGGTCTCCCACCATTCCATCGTTCCTGCAGAATCCTCTGCAACACATGTAAGTGATCAGTTGTTGACCGTTCCGGAAGAAATGCAGCTTGGTGAAGTCCTATTGACTCAATTGATCCTTGAAGTTTCTGTAGAATCCGCATACACCTTATATGCTGTGCAGCTCAGGCTAATACATACGCCTATACTCATCCACCGATTTAGCGTTCCTAACCTTTGGTATTGGAACTACCAGAGCTCTCTTCCACTCCTCGGGCAACTTGTTTTCGATCCAAACTCTCACTAGAAGGCTGTGGAGCTCTTGAATCGTTCGCTCATCGCAGTATTTGAAAAATTCGGAATAGAGACCATCTATTTCAGGAGACTTCCCGTTCTTCATACTGTTGATGATCTGCTGCACCTCACTCAAGGTAGGAGGGTTAGGAACGACACTTGTAGAATCTTCAGGCAGATTTCCAGGAATCATTGAGGGACCAGAGCTATTAGGTATCCACTCATCCAAACGAATTTGAACCCTATTCGACCGACGTTTGTTCTTCTTATTGAACCTCTTAAGATACTTGAAAGTGCGATTGATCCTTTCTCCGGCTGGGTACTGGTTAAGGTCTCGAAAGAACTTCTCGATCTCTTTCTCTTCGAAGTTTCTCAAAGCTTTTCTATACTCTTAATTTGCCTCAGCGAGCTTATAAGTCCATTTTGGATTAAAAGATCGATTTGCCCAGAACAAAAGTTTCTTAACCTTGGCGAAAGCCAATTGGCAGACTCTATCCGGTGGAATAGGTGACGTTTTTGCCAATACAGCAGATGCTGATCCTTGTATCTTCTCCTTTAAGAAATTACAATATATAAACGAAGTTAATAATAACTTATGGTATATTATTCTATATCATACCTTGTAAGAAACCTCTAAACACTGTAGGGATGGTCCAGCATCATCGTATTTTATAATCTCCATATCAACACCGTGTCGTATGAGAATGGCTAAGCCACGCTTCCTGCTGGATGCAGGATGCCCCAGGATCCATCGATAATTCGCAGTACTCATCATTTGGCAATCCAAGTTAACCTCCTGTAGAGCTGCAACAACGACTCTCTGAACCAGCAATGCAGCGTCAATAGTTTCACGCTTACTCACTTTTCGACAACCGTTAACGTTCCATGATGCGAAGCGGATACCATGCTTTGCGTCAATCAGGACTGGAAGATGTTGAGTCAGCTGTGAATCGGAAATCTCTTTACGCGCTAGCTTTTGTGCCACTATCAGTGGATCAGGAAGACGCCGACAGCGTGAACCAGAGGCTTCAGAGTATCGATGTAAGACCAAGATGCTGCCATAAGCACCAGTAATACTGTCCAAATCTTCAAGTACATGTATAGTGAGAACAGGGTCACGGGCTGCTGGATCGTAACGGAAAGTATTCCGTGAAGGACTATGGTCCAAACAGCGCAGAAAGCACAACAAGCGTGGCCATGCCTCCGTCCTGGCATCCTATACGTAGTAGGAATACAAAATGGGATACCTCCTCCTGTGATTCATAGGGTAACCCACACGATTGAACTATAGAGTCGGGGTGTCTCCAATTTCTTCGGCTATCAAATATCTAACGATAGTTAGAGTCTCCTCAGATGGCAAACTACCACACAACTGATGCATTACAGAACAAACGGAAGAGTTTGGACCGTTAAACCGAACTAACAAAGCATCAGACTCCAGGGTGCGAATTCTTTCGGATTGATAGCCAGTTGGAGGAACTAAATCTAGCGCATGAGGCCTGAAGCACACCACGCTGTCATAGTGGGTTCTTGAATTCAAGACGCCACGATAGAATAAATGGTACCATGGAGCAGCAGTAGTATCGTAATTTGTGGGAACGAATTCGACCTCACCGTCACTCTGATGAATAACAATAATTGCCTTGAAGTGATTAGAAAGGGCTGAAATTGATTCTGCTCCTCCCCAAAATCCTGGTCTTTGTAAATTTTCCATGTAGATATGCACCTTTTCCTTGATGGTAATACCAGGCTTTATGATTTCCATAGCGAATTCAGAAAGTGTTACGAAGTAGTATTCCATATTTCTGCGAATTTCTTCGACGGCTGCTTGTCTCATTTGTAGACAGTACAAAGCATAGAGTTTGTGACTCGGGTGTATCCCGAAAATTTGATGAACAATCGACCCAAAAAGGCAATTTCCATCTCCTGGGATTTTTAATAACCAAAAACGTGTTCCGTTATTATCTCTCTCAAAATCCATTCCTGTTCGTAAAAGCAATAAGGGATCTAAAACCAAAATGAACTGACTGCGTGGCTTAACAAGTGTTAACTGAGAAAAGCACCGAGTATATTGAAATCAGATTGGTAGTAATTTTGGCGCAAATTGAGCTGTCAAGAGTTTGAAAGTATTTGTGATGATGATGGGTCTTTAGGGTCGGCTCAGGCATTGCAGCACATCCCTGATTCCGGGTAGACAAGGTTGCCAAATAATGTATATATGTTGGGTATGTATATGTATATGTATGTGTGTATGTCTATGTGCATTTATAAGTATGTGTATGTATGTATGAATGTATTAATTTATTTATTGATTTATTTATTTATTTATGACTATATATACATGTATGTATATGTATGTATGTATAGTAAGATTTAGGAAAGCTTCAAGAAGCCTTGGACACCTTGACCGTAATCTTCTGGGACCACTTATCGTATTACTTCGGAGGTTGCAAGACACAGCGCGTCTCACTTTGCCTCAGCTAACTGGCGCTTATGGTTCGCTGATTGTCTCTCCATTTTGTAAGCCATTTGTTTATATATGTTTTTTTTTGTCGGTCGTATTAGTTTTATGTGATAAAAGTGGGCTCGGTGGCCTAATGTTAGCCGTTTTTGCTTACTGGGCAGAAAATCATGGGTTTAATCCCAAGCCCCTTACACAATTGAGCTCGTAGGATTGCATAATTTCATTGTCAGGCTTTAAAAGATCGCGTCACTGTTGTCGGTCGTATTAGTCTTATGTGATAAAAGTGGGCCCGGTGGCCTAATGGTACCCGTTTTTGCTTACGGGGCAGAAAATCATGGGTTTAATCCCAAGCCCCTTACACAATTGTGCTCGTAGGATTGCATAATTTTATTGTCAGGCTTTAAAAGATCGCGTCACTTTCCAAAGTGATTCCAGATCTCATTTATCCTCCCTACTAACAAAACGTCTCTCCTGTGACAACCGTGGAGATGCAGAGGTGTATTCGGTCTCTAGTAACAACGGTTGTCGAACTAACAATCCTTCCCTTCGCCCGATGACCGTAAGGACGTGGCCGGCGCCGTTATTGACCATATAAAGTATTGAACCTTCGAAACGTGTACATAGAGAATGGATAGCTCATCCCAGGCCCCATTCGTTTGGATCTATGTGCAATTTCGCTGGTTCTTGACAATCACGGAGCAGCAACTACTGAAATGTACGGTCATCCAAGCTCAAGCTCAAGCTCAAGCTCAAAGTATGGGGAAAGTTTTCTTTTTTGTCGATTTTCCATCGAGGTTGTCCCATATCATAATAAAAGTCTTCAGGGTATTTGACGGATGTCCATAGTTTCGAAAGTATCTATGTTTTGGGGGAAAACCAAACAAATTAGTCAGAGCCCCATGTCGCATAGAAAAGGCCTGCTTACTCCAGATGGCCATAAGATCCGGACGGAATGCAAATTGTAAAGGTAAAGATAATTCCAGAACCCGGTGTGAAACGGTCATGCCATTCTGTAGATGCATCTGCAAGCACAGCAGTTTCTCCCGAAGAACCGCTCGGTACAATTGATGGTCTACCAATCAGCTAATTCTCGGAGTTTCAATTGACTGTAAAGGCTGGTGGAGTTAGTTGATGGATCCCGTATTAGCAACATTAGAAGAGCAAGACTATTAAATTTTAAATTCGTTAGGAACAATTTCAGTGGTTTAGGCTTCCTTTTTATTTATTAGGATGTTCAAAAGTTCAAAGTCATGGAAAATCGCAGTGGTTTTACTATCTCACTAAAAATTGTATAGCTCAGTTAGGCGAAATCAGTACCCAACAGCGACTGTTGACATTAGGAAGCTACTCAAGGTCTGTTGCTCCTTTTACTATTGCCAGTGGAAATTTTAGATCGAATCCTTCCTTCCTGATTGCCCTAGTAGCATGATGAACGTCTCCAGAATGACACCCGGTACAACCATCAGTCACCATTATCCTTCTCGTGGGGGGCAGAACTTCGAAGTTGGCAACGGTGAGCTTATACAGGCTAACAGTTTCAGCAGTGGCCGACGACCCAATGCTTGTCAATCTTCTCATTCGTTTGGCATAGTTGAAAGAATATTCTACAAAAAAAAGACTCACATGCGTGTTATTTGATGCTTGTTTTACTAATAAACAGGACAGCCACAGTGATTACCCTCGTATATACCATGCAATAAATATGCACCCAAATAGCTCGTTCAATCATCCGTGAGAACTTGACAAGGTATTCAAATAATCTCAAAAGTCATAACTGCAGGGTTGCCAAACTTATAGGATACTGAGACAGACAGCTTGATTGCTACACTTCGGCACATTCGGCACAACGTTGGACACAGCTTTCAGCACAGATAAAATTCTCAGCACAGATTGAGATGTGCAGAGTTCAGTACCCCTTGGGACGTAATATAGTTCATTCATGGTGTACCATGTGGCTAGTAACTAGCTACTAGTAAAGTGTTTACTTATTATTACCACGTATTATTTTTTCGCTGCTTTAAAAAAATTGACAGCTGGATAAAGGTTAGTTATTAGGGATTTTTTTCTTTACCCTAACAGTGTTTGCTAAGATCGTGCCACAAGGTTATTATAGCACCATAAGCGCCTAATGTCAAATCGGGGTGATTAAGAATTGATCATTTTAGATGGTCAAGTTTTGAACCCACCACAGCATGCTTTTGGCACTACTGTTTATGGACGATCAAATGAAAAATACTGTGGTAGCCACAGCATAGTTCTGTCAAAACCTCAGCATTTTCATTGCTCCATTTATAGTGGGCTAGCGTAAAACTGGTGTTTATTACTCGTAATATTTTCCCATACATACCCATCTAAAAAAATTAACGAAAACGGAACGTTACGCATAATAAATAAATCGAAAGAACAGGCGACACTCTGTCGGTGAAAGGAATTGAATACCAAATGGAGGCTTCGTTTCAACTCGAAACTCGACGTTACTTCCACTGGCAAAGCAAGACGAGTAAATCCGCAACTTGCCTTTCGTTCTTAGTGTGCTTCTTTTTCATTTCCGTTTGGCTTTGCTAGGCTGCTCCGCTAGCCAGTCGTTATGGAAATGATGCGTAAAACGCGTTGCCTGAGAGAATAAAGAACTCGAGCTCATATCGGAGCAACGAAAATGTAGACGAAAAAATCACTGATTTCTACAGTTTCTTACGTCTTTAAGCTATAGCCATTCAGAAGCCGCGAACAGTATTATCTCCTTCAAAAGCAATGCAATTTTTCAACTTTCATTCACCTCCTCATCACTTAATCATCGTACTTTTTCACGCCACTGTGATCCCATGATATTAGTGAGCTTACCCAAGGTATTTAAATATATCATCATAATCCCTTGGAAAGTGCTCCACCGAAGCCAAACGCAAAGACCCGCAAATCCATGAGCGTTTGTTTTAAATTAACCAATTTGTTTGATGGCCAGCAAAAAAGCAACGCTAAAACAAACATGGCAAGATACAAGCGATTACACCCCCCATTTACCACGGTAATTATTATCTGATGGTCCCGAGAAAATCACGGCGGAAGAAAATAAAAACTGGCCAAGAAATGTTCTGCTCGACCGTTTGAACGAACAAAGCAACCTCGGTGTGTCTCTGCAGTGAGCAATCAATTTTCGTCGGTCGAAAATGTCACATTTCTTCCTACTGTCTATTTGTTTATTTTTTTGTTCGGCATGTGCGCGGGGACGAGGAAGAATCGCTTTCGCCGTTGACAACCGCAATTAAATATCACACCGTTTGAGGCCGGCGCGTAGCCTACTAACTGCTGTCGCTGTGGGCTCAAATATCGACGACGGTTGCGGTAGGAAAGATATCTACATAACTGAACGGACGACAGAATAAATCAAAACAAACAAATGGGACGGATTAATTAAAAGCGAACCAAACCTTTAAGAGCTTAATTATGGAAGCCAACGTGAGCTGTACCGCGATACGAAAAAAAAAAAATGTCCACAATGGCCCGAAAAGGACGCTGCTTCTTTGTGATGTATGCTTTGGCTACTCTATGATGTGGCGACGCGAGGCATGAGGTGTTTTCGGAGTATGCCCCACCATCGGCGTCGGGAAAGGGCACCAGCCTCCTGAGAGCAGCTGTTTGTTTGCTTTGCTTTAGTCCTCCTGGCTCTTACGATTGCTATAGCTAGGCTGCCTCTGGACATGGAGCCATGATGGAGGGTGGAAGGAAAAAGGGAATTGCCATAATCGCAATGAGCTATATTTACATAAACATATATGTAGGAAAGGATGTAGTATTTTGAGCAATGAAAAATAAGAGAGCTCGTGGTCCGACGGTTATTAATAGGCAGACTGCGGGCGATCACAGGCCACTGCCTGTAGGCGAGCCGCGCAATGGGTTGCTCTATTGTTCCTTTGTTATAGGTACACGGAGAGAGAAGCATGGTAAAAACAATCATATTTTCGTTTGCTACAACCAATTTTGTGTATAGAAAACTGAACAAGCCTAATATTATTTAAAGTTAATGAACAAATTGCGATGTTTGAAATTAACTAAAATGGTAGGTTGTTCTTGATTTACTTTTCTAATCTAATCTAGTCTAGTCTAATACAAACGCAGCCAGTACGAGAAGCATCCCGAAAAATGATTAGATTAGATAAAGCCTTCACATTTTTCTTGTCAACGTTGAGGTTTGTAGCCAGTTTCAGGGAAATCTGGTTCAGTCGAAATATTTTGCTTCTTTTTCTTCGCATTTCAATCTTATTGCTTATCGCATATTAGGTTATAGCGTGCTCTCAATTTAGTGTTCTAGATGCACTTCAACAATTAATAATTGTTGGATATTTGATATTTGATATTTGTACCTACGGGTACGAATGTAGAATTTTTTCCTAGCTGACTGTTGTTAACAGCAGAGTAATTTGTACCTGGTCGGAAACGTGGAGCGTTTCCTACCTGTCGCTTAGAACGAGATTGTACGATCGCTTTGCGAGTCTTACATTCCCAAAAATTGGATTTATGGTTTTCACCACAATTTGAACATTTAAATTTCTTAGGATCTTCTTTCACAGGACAGTCGTCCTCTGCGTGAGAGGAATCACCACAATTCATGAATTTAGCTGGCAGGTAGCAATTTTTAGTTCCGTGACTCCATGATTTTTAGTTCCGTGTATATTTAAATAGTAACTGTTTGTTGATACCGGAACAATCGGGATACCGGGAAGGTCATTCTTGTGAAACCGCGTTAAACTTAGTGTTAGCTAAATGGAAAGAAAATTTGGAGCATAAAGATACGATTGTTGCTGTGTTTTTGGATCTAAAACGCGCTTTTGAGACAATTTATAGGCCCTTATTGTTGAGAACAAACAAGAGCTTGGGAATTTCGGGTTCTGCATACAAATGGTTTGAAAGCTATTTATCTGACCGAACACAAAGGACTGTTTTTAATGATTTTGTATCTTGTCCCGTTGACAATGACCTTGGAGTGCCTCAGGGAAGTGTATTAGGGCCCCTTTTATTTATTATGTATATTAATGGTATGCGACGAGTTTTACGGTTTTGTGATATTAATCTTTTTGCTGACGATACTGTGTTATTCATTGCAGCTAAAGATTTAGAAGAAGCCGTTTCAAGCTTGAATGAAGATTTGCGTTCTCTAAGTAGGTGGTTGAAGTATAAACAATTGAAATTGAATATAAGTAAAACTAAATTCATGTCTCTGTTGTTATTGATGATGAGACAATTGATCGCGTTCAGGAAATTAAATATCTTGGCGTGATTATTGATGACAAACTCAAGTTCAATTCTCATATTGACAATGTCATCAAGAAAATTGCCAAGAAGTATGGAATTCCATGTCGCTTGAAAAACGATTTAACTATTGGTAGTAAAATACAGATATACAAATCAATCATCTCCCCTCATCTAGAATTTTGCCCTTCCGTTTTATTTTTGGCCAATGAAACACAAATATCGAGATTACAGCGTTTGCAGAATAAAGTAATGCGTTTGATTTTAAGATGTAATATATTCACTTCCTCAACTTTTATGCTGGACGCTTTACAATGGCTGTCAGTGAAGCAAAGAATTGTGTTTTTGACTATGGTGTTCATTTTTAAAGTAGTTAACGGTTTGCTGCCTCGATATTTGTGTGATCGGATTGAAAGAGGAAGTGATTTTCATAGATATAACACTAGAAACGCGGATGAAGTAAGAACACCACATCTTTTGAATAATGCTTCACAAAATTCATTATTTTTCACAGGTATAAATGTTTTCAATTCGATGCCTAGATACATCAAGCGTGCAACTACACTTACAGAATTTAAGAGACGCTGCATTTCACATGTAAAAGCTGTTTATTGAGCAGTTAAATTTTTATGAATGGATAAATGATGTATCTTGACAAAGTTATCTCTGACGGAATATTTTGTATGGAGACTGTCATAAAGACATTTTAGTAATTTGTGTTTGCCTCGATGGTGATAATGGATTTTTAGTTTTTTGATTTTGTAGTAGTAATAGTAAAAATAGCTTTGAGTAGTCTACAATGGTTTGAGCACGAACACGCAGTTTGGCAATGTACGGATAATGACGCCGCCAGAGAGCGACTTTTGAATACCCTCGAGGCCCAAGGAAGACAACCCTATGTTCCTATCAGAGACGTGTTGGCAACCCGTGATCTCTGCTATATGCAGTCCGTTTATGTTTTTCTTCAAATGTCTAGTATAAGAATTTAATTCCTTTTGTCTTTTGTCTCTCTTTATTAGTTTTTGTTTGTCTTGTCCCCCCGTCTCGATGAGTCTCATCGTCGCCCACTGGTCACCCACCATAGCCGGTCGAACTCCGGACGAAGCTAGAACAGCACTACCGTTCATACTGGCGACAACGCTCTGATGAGACAACGAAACCCTACCCCAAGCTCCTCCCCTGATCCTATCCTTCGAAAATGTACCTTTCTAACCTCGAGTAAGCCGCGAGTAATCGGCCCATCTCCTACTAGACATAGAATTAAGTGAATTTTGTTACACACAGTGAACAATGAATTATCGGCTCCGTAAAGCTAACGCGATTGAGCCTTCCAAATAAACGAACTAGATAAAAAATAAAAAAAATGGTTTGAGCCACGCGCGCGGAATGCAGGTATGAATGACTAATACGTGGAAATTGTAGCAACAGCCTTGAATTAGTAAAGGGTTGGCTGGAAGTCGTTTCCTTGGATATAGTCCTGGCACTGGAAGTATTGTCGAGGACTATACTTGGACTTTTGATAACTAGTTACACCTTTGAATGTTTTTGGTTGATGCCTATAGCACATATTTAACAGGACATTTATACCTGTAATTGTAACCAGCTCGATTTTGTTTGCAAACCTGGTTAAAATGTTTATATTTAATTATCTTAAAGATAACTCGTTCAGCTCAAACCTTTGTAGGGGTAAGAGGTGGGACCATCATCATCACCATCCCTGGCACTTACGGCACTGGGTGAGGTTTTGGAAATTTCCCCAGTCTTCCTGAAGTGTTCCAACTTCACTCGGACATGGAGCATAAGACTAGCTTTTTCTAAGGCCTTTAAGGTTGTTTAGTTCACTAGGCTTGAAGTGAACTAAATAAAAATTATTAGAAATCCCGTTCCGCGAATCGTCAGGACGGGATTTCATTTTCATTTTGATTACTTGGAGTGGCACAACTCCAAGTAATTTTGTCAGTTCATCTTTGATCTGATCCAGGGATTCACCACTGGGCAGTCCTTACATGACAACCTTGAACACACGTTCAGTTTTGGTGTCGTAAGTAAAAAATGTGTGATGCTTCTCAGTAAGATACTTGAGAAGACATTTAAATCCGTCCAAGGTTTCAGCCAATACACGGCATTCACCCCGACGTCCAATTTGAAGTGAAAACTTAACTTTCACGAAGTTCAAAAGTTCCATGCGAAGAGCATGGAAACCGGAAGTGGCTATCACAATCGGAGAATCTTTTCCTTCTTGGCATTGTATACGTCAATTTGTCAAATTAGTTTTGCTAGGTTTGAAGAGATTCACGATTCAGTCAATACTAACATAATTCTTCAAAAGATTCTCAACACCGGTGGGTACACGTTTATTAATTTAAAATTCTTTATTGAATCCTTGTGTCACCCGTCTTATGTGTGACACTCTCTCACTATCTTCATTTGTGAGTAAACAAAGTATTGAACCGAGTAGTAAACGTAACATTGAAAGCTGTTTGAGCCACCCTGAAAACTGTCAAATGATGAACATAATAAACAAAAATAAACCTTCCGTGCACCTTCCTGGCAGTGATGCTCATTTCGACCTGCATTAATTAACGTTTTTAGTGGTGTAAAAGTGATTCTTCAGACGAAACCGCGTGAAAGTATAACAAAAGACGAGTGCACAGTTAGATTTGAGCTCACTTACTTAAGAAAAAGTGGCACAAGCTGCGGGAAATTTTTACGAATCATGAACACTAATAGTGGTAAGGTTCACCTCAGATTAACTTTTAATTCCGACTATTTGCTTAGAGTCGTGTTGATTAACTATGATGTCGACATCAAAGCAGCTGGAAATTTATGATCGGGATGTTATCCGATAATAATACCGGTTGGAGCTTACCACCATGAATGTTCATTATTCAGCTCCAAGCGGTAATATCAACAATCAATACGAAATTAACGATTTTTAATTGGCTCACCACTTTAGTAGCCTATTGGTCCCAAGCAAACGATTAACGTACCCTATACTAGTCAAAATTCTAGTACTACGCAATGTTTGTTTTGATTCGCTATGAAAGTTTGACAGATAAAATGAGGGGTTATTGGTTTTTCCTATGTTTCGAGGGGTGAATCGATTAGCTTGGGACCGAAGAGAGTACCAGAGCTGAGCCAAAAAGTTGAGCACGTTATTTCGGGACCTTCTAGTCTTAGAGTTACCTCTATGGTATTATCCTCGGATATACTCACGATCACGAATGACAAGCTGTTTTGTTGTCGACGTCGATGTTAGTTAATACCAACCGGTGGAAACTAACGATTTTAAATTGGCTCACTGCTTGACTAGCCTATTGGTCCCAAGCAAATCTATTAACGTACCCTCTAGTCAAAATTCTAGTCAAATTTCCTGATTTGAGGGTCTGCCAAATGGTTGTTAATGATAGTATTAACATAGAGGTAACTCTAAGACAAGAAGGTCCCGAAGAAACGTGCTCAACTTTTTGGCTCAGCACTGGTACTATCTTCGGTCCCAAGCTAATCGATGCACCCATCAAACATAGGAAAATCTACGAACCCCTCATTTTATCTGTCAAACTTTCATAGCGAATCAAAACAAACATAGTGTAGCACTAGAATTTTGACTAGAATGGGGTACGCTTATAAATGTACTTGGGATCAATTAGCTAGTCAAGTAGTGAGTCAATTTCAAATCGTTAGTTTCCACCGGTTGGTATAACCATGAAAGACGTCCAAAAATTTGCTTATGAGATGGCGGAGAAGAACGGATTGGAGCACGGCTGTAACCGCCAACTAAAAATGGCTGGAAGATACTGCGTCCCAAGTAACAATTATGGTTTTATGAGGGATCTGTCGACCATGATGTAAACTTGTTGAATGCTTTCAAACCACGATAAAATCAGAAATTTTCCAAACCCCATCGAATTACCCCTTGTTTAGTTTTGACGCATGAAGCGTTCTCAAACAGTTCACTCACCGAAATGTTCATTAGATGATAAATGAGTTCTCTGTACCATTTCAGGCGCCAAAACGTAATTCGATAGCCATACGAAAACTCTAAGCAAATCACGCGTAAACGCAAAGACATTGACCTGCACAATTCTGCTTTCAGGATTTGTTGACCCGTCCCATCCTTTCATGCACTTCGGGTGGGAAGCGAATTGGCATGTGCGTTAACTTGATAGAAGGAGAATGCTTTCCTTCGTATTTCTGTTAAAACTAGTATGCGTGAAAGCGATTTTTAGAACTTCGTGAAAATCAACTTCACCGATTTAACGTAATTTCCGACGACGAAGATTGCAACTCTTGCGCCTAATCTGAGGATCTTCAGACTTGACTCTTTCACTTCGTTTTGGTCTGTGGTTAGAGCGGTCCAAGTTTAGTTGTCACGCCGTGGTGTGAAATCAAAGGTGATAAAAGTAAAGGTGAAAATTTCTTTAACATTGCTCATTTATATTTTCATTATAAATTCCCTCGCTTAGTTCGATAGTTTTCGAAATTAAATCAGAAAGTGCTTAGTGCGTTAATTTGGCGGTTAGAAGTGTGCGAAGGTGTTTTGAAATCGAGGTAATTTCTTGTGCATAAGTGTGTTCAGTGTGGAGATGTTGAAAGCCACGCGACGGCATTTCTCTTTGGCAGATTTGTGGCACGTTGCGAAGCTCGTCACGCCACCCACGTCAGTGAAAGTTTTCGACCCTATTTTCCAGCTTCGAAGGGCACCCGGTGGTACTCGGGGCCGGCCCTAGGCACAGCGAGCAGCAACCCACTGGTTTCGAACCGGTGACCTTCATCTTCAGTGGCAACCACTTTCCGCAGTTTCCCGTCGACGGTGACGACCATCGATGCGACGGCCGTATTCCGTCTAGGTAGAAGACCACAACTCAGCGTGTGAGGCGTCGTTGGAAACGACATCGGCTATGTGCAGTCCGCAGTAGCATCGTTTCGGAGTCCGTAGGAGTAACCGCGTATGGTACACGTGGGACCAACCGCCATCATCGAACAACCGCCAATTCCTCCACGCAAGTAGCGAGTCAAAATGTGAGTAATATGCATGTTCACTAAACTCCCATGCACATGGTGAGTTTAAAGCCCCTAGCATAGCATAACCGCTAGCGTTGCCGCTGTTCGTTCAGCCGCTACCTTTTTCAATCCACGCAAGCGACGGTAACGCCAAACAGCTTTTCGTAGCACACACACAAAATGAACACCATTCGTCGCACAGCACACTAAATGAATAGACGAGTGCACGGATGGATTTGAGTTCACTCGCTCGACAAAAAGTGACACAACAGCGAGGCCCTGTTTACTAAAAATGAACACATGAATAATACTCGCATAACATTTGAAACGGGCCTATCAACTTTTGTACACAAAACTTGTTAAGCCCTTTTCGCGCGAGCCGAATACGCCCACGCAAATTAACAACACCGTAGGGTAAGAGAAAGTCTCCCCTTCCCGATAGTGCTCTTGGTTTAGGTAAGCATACTTCGGTTCTCGTGACAAGGACCTTGCAAGTTGTTTAGAAAAATTTATAATCCATTTTCAAATGTTATGTGAGCATTATTCATGTGTTCATTTTTAGTAAACAAGGCCCCGCTGTTGCGTCACTTTTTGTCGAGTGAGTGAACTCAAATCCATCCGTGCACTCGTCTATACCGCCAGAAGAAGAGAAAAGAAAAAGGTAGCTAGCTAAAGGGCGATCACGAAATTATTGCGACACCGAAAATGTCATGCCAATTTTCTTATAATGTTTAGAATCAAACCAAAATTTTAGGGTATATATTTACTTCAAAAATCAAAAGAAAAGTTAATCGATGGAGTCTTGAGTGTAAAATTGAACGCATTTTCGCTTGATGCCCTCCATCAAAGTCTTTACAGTGCCATCCGGTACCAGTTTCTCAGTTTTTTTTTTCCATTTTCTTAACATGTCCTTCTCGTCTTTGACTGTCTTCTTGCTCTTCCGAAGTTCCCGCTTCATTATTGCCCAGTACTGCTCCACCGGGCGCAGCTCCGGACAGTTTGGCGGATTCATGTCCTTTGGAACAAAATGGACAGAATTGGCCTTATACCACTCCAGGACTTTTTTAGAATAGTGGCATGATGACAAATCTGGCCAAAATAGCGGAGCTTCGTCATGCTGCTGCAAGAACGGCAAAAGTCGCTTCTCAAGGCACTCAGATTTGTAGATCTCGCCATTTACTGTGCCCTTTGTCACGAAAGGCTCACTCCTCAGTCCGCAGTCCGTTTGCTTTAATCATCCGCTTCACCTTTCCCTCCGTCTTTTTGTTCTCCGGTCCCGGTTTTCTTCCAGCTCCTTTGCCGTGGTCCAACGTCAACCGCTCCTGGAACCGCTTCAACACTCTGGAGACGGTTGAATGGTGAATGTTCAACATTTTTCCCAACTGCCGGTGCGACAGGTCAGGAAATTCCAGGTGTTTGGAAAGAATTTGTTCTCTCAACTCGCGTTGGTTCACCTCCATTTTCGTTGAATCGAAAAACACGACTTCGAGTTTGACAGCATGTACACAATACACATCAATGAGAAAGTGTGCAAAATTTGGTTGATTTTTACCCAATGGTAAAAAAGTTATGCCCTGTTGAATGTGTCGCAATAATTTCGTGTTCGCCCTTTAGAGGGAATGAATTCTGAGATATGCCTAGAATAATAAATTGTCGATAAAGTAGGAGGACGGAAATAAATTATAATGAACATGTATGTAGTCGAATCTGAATAGGATGCATTTTCAATAAACCAAAACACTACATATAAAAAGTTTTTGTACATTCTTTTCCGAAGGGATCGAGAAAGGCGCATATAAGGCTTTTTCGCGTTTCCGGTCGTTTTCTTTTGAAGTTTTTGCAGAGTTTTACTGGAGAAGTTGGCGCCGAAACCAACCAGGATATCTCTCTATTTGAACGGGATCTGTTCGAAGTATTGTGTCAAGTCTGCCCGTGATGATAAAACCCGCGAGAGCAACTGATCGTTGGCAGAAATCGTTTTCGTGAATGCTTCATTCGTTTTATTGATTTTCACGACAATAGGCCGTGGGCATTCCCTGAAAGGTCTCATGCGGTCGGGCAACCCTAGTCTCGGTAGATGGTCTCCCTCGAGAGTGGCGCTCAAGCCATTTTTACTAAAAAAAAAAACGGGAGACTCGTAAGGCTGTCGGGTTACAACTGGCTGGATGGTTTTCTCAGGGGGAATCCGAACGTCTCATTTCGGAAACCGGAGGCAACCGCTGTAGCTCCCGAGCTAGAGGTTTTAACAAACCATCTGTGAATGCCTTTTATGACATTCTTCAGGATATTTTGGAGACCATATAATGTGCATGTCGAAAACTGGGCAACATGTTCCACCTTACGTGATATTTTCTCGAGTACGCATGAACGATTCGTTGACGAAAGGAGCACCCAAATGAACCAAGTTCAACTGTAATCCATCCAATCCAACAGCGAAATTTTCCTTGACTGGTTCGACCACTTTGTTGCACATGTCAACTCCACGGCAAATAATCCTGCCCTGCTGATAACCCAAGTAACAATACAAGCTGAACATTAAGAACAGAAGCTGATTATTGGTTGATTTAAGGTGTAAAAAGCTGATTAACATCAGGCTGAATATCTAGTTGATTAGAAGTGCATGAAGCGAATTGTATCCCCATAATCCATCCCCAAAAGGTTAGCTGATCCTAAGATTGAACAAGCCTTATTTAAGCTTAACACAACTCCACAAATCAGTAATGCGTTACACATATTTTGATAGCTTGATTTGTTAAATGTCGTCAGTGTCTGTGTCACTCGTTGAATGTCCGGCATTTTAGTTTTACTAAATTCACTGCCTACCTTTCTAATTACAGGCTGTGGCAGCAGTAGATTCAAGGAAAAGGAGATTTTTAGGAAGGAAGAAGTGGTCTGGTAGGACGTCGGAAGTATTAACATTTGTACTTCTGTGTTTTGACAGTTCACCACTTTATATTGTACTGAATTTTCAGACCACATTCCAAAAATATTACTCAATTATGGCACTAAAATAGCATCCAAATGACCATCAAAATAAATCGCGTGCTTGTGTCCACATTGTGTAAGGTGCACTTGAAAATGAGTGGAATGTTTAACTGTCACCAGTTGTTGCTTACAATTCTGCATTGCTGTATAATACTCTCCGGGTGCTGTTATTCAACTTAAATTTGACGTGCTTCAAGTTAATGATCATACCTTTTACCACACATATGCCTAAATGGTCCAGTAGGTATGGTTGACGCCTATGAATCAGCGACTGCCAGTTCGAATCCCGAAATGCAAAGGTAATTTTTAGACTTATATTAACAATATAAGTATACACATCCAATTAGTCAGCAACAAGTTGAAGCAGTTCCATATAAATGCATGAGATATTAGGCGGTCTTCCAATATAATTTTTGAAATAAAACTAGAAGGCTGTTATTTAATGCCTTAAAAAACGTATAATGTATAATACTGTTAAGCTTTTAGCTGATTAAAATCACCAGATTAAGATGTTTAAAAGCTGGACAAAGGTTAACGTGATCTATGTACAGCAATTATTCAATCTAAGGCTAAATTGAAATCGATTAATCAACACTTGTTAAGCATCAATTTGTTACCTGGGAATCGACGGTCACAGCTCTCACACTAAGAATCTGGAATTTGCTGAGAAGACTCGTGCAAATTTTGTTACTGTTATAGTGTAACAAAATGCAGCCCTTGGACGTGGCCTTTATGGGGCCATTTAAAAGCTACTGTACAAGTGCTTCAGAAGATTTTATGCGTGAATTTGCTGGATATGTTATTGGATTGAACGGTGTCGCGGAGATGTTGGGTATGTCTTTTCTGAACGGCTTTCGTAAAACTGGTATTTGGCATTTCAACAGAGATATCTTCAGTGATGAATACTTTACTCCTTCTGTACTACAAGATCAGTCACATAGCACTGCCGTTACATTAATCACGGTTACAAACTCGATGGTGATTGATGCTTATTTACCAAAATGGAAGATTTCTCCCAACGCTTCCAAAACTCAGCTTATAATATTTCCACATAAGCCTAGAGCTTTCTTTTTGAAACCTAGTAGTAGTCACATAGTCACTATGAACGGAGTTCAACTTTCCTGGTCAAACCAAGTGAACTATCTTGGATTAGTACTTGACCAAAAATTAACTTTTAAAGATCACATTGAGGGCATTCAAGCCAAATTTAACAAATATATAAAATGTTTGTATCCTCTTATAAACATGAAATCCAAACTTTGCCTGACGAATAAACTTCTAATATTTAAACAAGTTTTTAGACCGGCCATGCTTTACGATGTGCCAATATGGTCTAGTTGTTGCACGAAGTGCTTTTTCAAAGGTTTCAGAACAAAGTTCCACCTGGGGATTAAAAAAATGCTTCAAATTGATCGAAGCAAACAATTTGTTTGAATCAATAATTTCCGATCTTCAATTCAAAAATTACTCTTTTAATTTTATGGATCCATATTCTATTCAAAATTTTGTTTAAAATGACACGAACTTTAATTAATTCAACTATGTTTTTTTTCTGCGTGCCCAAGCAAATTTCGATATGTTACCTCAATAACTCAATATACTCCTGATAGTGATAGGATACTTAAATCTCCAAAAGTTGAAAAAAATCCTAATCAATAGTTGATATCCCAATTTTCAATGATATTTTCCCCAAAATCAAATGAAATAATTCAATCAAGGTTAAACCATCTTTATCTCACAGAGCAATCGGACAAAAGGCACGTGTCAACGAACGAAAAAATGTCACCCTGCGCCAAGAAAACCAGCAGTCATCCCAAAAATGTTAATTATCGTCCAAACAAAAGACATCCACCCAAGAATGCCAAAATATTTGCACCTTGTTCGGATCGAAAGCTTTTGTCTGTCCTCAAGCATCAACAAAAAAACAGAAGCAAACCCTAGGAAAAGATCCTCTGATTCTGACTCGCAACACGAAACGAATCAATTTTGTTACCTCTCCTTTCTTTCCCCCCACTCACCCGTTCACCCACCCGCTCACCTGCTGCTTTCACCCTACAGCTGATTATAATTAGAATCGCTTTCGTAATATCGCAGGAATAAATTAATATATTTATAATAACATTGACTCGACACACAGAAATGGAGAGCGAGCGAGCGAGAGAGGGAGATCCCCGTTTCATATGCATCTTGGCTAAGCTAAAAGAAACGCACCTGCACAAGTTCATTTCCTCATTTCCAGCAGAATCCACTTGATTTCACTCCTCTGATGATGACGTCGGTAGGAAGCGCAAATGATGAATGTTGAAGAAGAACAGGAAGACTCAGCACAGTCACAGCACTTGTCGTTTTACAATGTAGGAAAATGGTTTCGTTGTTCGGTGATGTCCGGTTTGAGTCAGTTTTTCCACTTGTCTTTTTTCTATTATTTCGGAACCACTTTTTGCTTCCGAAACTGGTAGGTTTTTCCGTTCAAATGGTGACGACAAGAGCGAAGAAATCCCAAGTCCGGATCGTGTTCGTTTTTATGCTTCATTTAGCCGACCGTCATCACGACCACTATCCCCATCACCACCATCATAGTAGGCAGCCACCGGGAAGACATGGAAACCCCAACAAGAGCCACCGCCTGCTACACGGTCGTCTGTCGGTTCCGGTGAATTCTACGACAATCACCATCGTCACCGTCGACAGCCTCAGCAGCAGCAGCAGCAGCAGCCGCAGCATCCCAGCAATAGCCACTGCCTTCTCCGCATCCTCTGTTCATCGCTCGCTTGCTTGCGGCTTCTGTAGCATAAATTTTCTATCCACAGAATTTACTCCGATGCGCTCTCTTTCTTCGTCACGTACGAATTGCACTCACAAGATCCAGCAATAGGGAAGCACTCAGAAGACATTCATAATAAATCAAAACTTTAATACTATTATTATTTATTTTTCATTACTTCCACCAACCGAAACGACGTAGAGACGGCGGACAACGACGCACGAATGGAGAGCCGCTGCTGCTCACACTTAGATTCAGCTCTCCAGCATCTTCACCGAACACACACCGCATCTTCTTATCCGAACTTCGTATCCGTCTGTCGGGGTGGACAATAAGATGAGTTCTTCAAGATTAACTATACATTGGAAGATTTACGAGGAAAAAATACGACGAAAATCACTGAGCCACAGCAAATCACGGAAGCAGGAAGTTTTCTTTTTGAATTTTTTCGCTTGGTTACCCTTTTTTTAAATTTTCTCACTATGCTACTCGTAGGATCAATGGAAACAGTCGTAGTAGGCTAACAGAGTGGTAGCCAGCAACATTTCGCGGAACGCCATTGACGATGCAAAGTGTGTAGATCTCTTCTTCATTGCGGGAAATCGGTTGACTCTCTCTTCACTCGTTTTCTCCCGCTCGCCTGTAGCCGCGGTTTCCCGCATACTCGTACGCACTCATTTTCCTCGGAGCGGTACGCACCATTCGATTACACTTTTCCCACGACAGACTCCAACGCACAGATGCTGCTCCCGAGTCGTCCGTCACCATCACCGGAGCCAACAGTCAACCTGCTACTTTTCACAGCTCTCCCACTCACTGGATCCGATCACTTTCACTTTTATCCTTCAAATTCTCTTTCACACTCGCTTCGCGGTTTACTCGAGCAGCCTCTTGTCCCAGGAAATTCAACAGTTTTTATTTTCTTCTTCCTGTCTCCCTATCCTGCCTGATACTCCTCCTCTCCCGGTAGGCACTAATCAAATTTTCGAACTCACACTCACGCTCGGATTTTTTCACTGTTTTGATACAAATTCCCGGACCGATCCCACAGGTGCTTGTGGAATGTCGTCATTTTTAAATGGTTCCAAAAATGTCCGATAATTGTAAACTCCTCCCAGCGTATGCGAAGCAGCGGATCGCATACAAAATTCATGTACTCCACTCCTCCACTCAGTTGGAGTCAAGAGTTTTGACCAGTCAGTGTGGTGTGAGATTTGTCCTGTCCCACCGAAGACGAGCGAACAATCACCCAACAGAACGCTCTCTAGCGAGGAGACACCGACACCAGCGGAACGCGGATGACCGTCGATCTGAACATCACGACGAATGAGCTGCAACTGATTAGTGGACTGCTTGGATCTGTTGTTAGAGCACCACCACCAACCTGCCGGGATCCCAAATAGTACAACAGCATACTATGCTGCTAGGCGATGGGGCAGTGCAAATCCGGGCTCTCTTTCTCTTTCGGGTCTCTTCTTGCCACCACACAGTGGCGGTTCTCGCGGTGTTCCAAGCTGGGATTGGAGTGGAACTGCTGCTGTGGCGGTTTCAACGTACGTTACAACGTTGCTGGCGGCTCCCATGAGACACTCCGCGAGTTACTCGTCGTCGTTTTGGGTGATTGGAAGAGCTGTTGTGCGCGGGTGAAGGTGAGGGTCAAAATGTTGGCATCGGTTCTTTTTCAAAGCGGACGGCGGGTGAATTGGGAGGTTTTCAGCAGTTACATTTGACGACCACGTTACAATATCTGTACTGTTGATGTTCTTTTTTGTTCTTAATATTCCGGAGTTAGAAAATTATTATATTAGAAACATTACTACCAATTGAACTTCTATTCATAGCTGCTTGGTTAAAACATATGTTTGAGTAAATTCTCCTTATTTCAAAGTAACTTTTCCTAAAAAGAAATATTCATAAATTAACCCTTACTTTTGAGTGATTTTCTAGTTTTTTTTTTCAAAAGTTTACCACAGGAAGATGAGGAAGTGAGAAATGAATGAGCGAAATGTAAGATGTGGAGAATGAGGTTCAAACTAGATGATAGAGATGAGATGAGATAAGCGAGGATGAGCAAAGTTCATATTCAATTCAACCAGCAAATTCCCGTTGCGTGTTTGTGAGAAATTATTCATCAGTTAGAAGTGAATGAGAATATGTGTGTCCTACGTACTGCCACAGAATTCCTTTTTTCGATGCCATATAGGATCGCTTGATGGTCGCTATGGGTATATCCTTCGCACACTCTCCAATCCATGTTTGCCACCAACGACGGACTGCAGAAAGTAACGTCGATAATGGATTCCCGGCCATATCTGCAAAAAGTGCTGCTGGTGCCTTCGTTGGCCAGCATAACTTCCAGTTTTGCCAGAGCTTCCAGCAGGCTGTGCCCTCTTGCATTGGAACACTCAAGCATTGAAGTCTCCTCCGATAACTACCGGTCGTCGTCCGATCAGCTCTTCGGTAAGTCCATCCAGCATCTCATGAAACCTCTCTATCGTCCATCTGGGAGGTGCGTAACAATAACATATGAAGATTCCGTTGATTTTGGCGATCACAAAACCTTCGTAGGAGCTCGCAACCACTTCTTGAATAGGGTATCTTGTAGCTTGTATAGCCGCCATCCCAGCTCTATCCGCCACCCAGTTACCGTTATCGGGAGGGACTCGATACGGTTCCGCAATAACTGCCACGTCGCACTTTGTTTCTGTTGTCAACTGCCACAACAGTTGCTGTGCAGTGTCGCAATGATTGAGGTTTATTTGGGATACCTCCATTACTGTTGGCCTGCCATCGCCTTTTTGTATGCTAGGCATTTGAAGCCTCCCATCGTATGATCGTTACCGTCCTCTTTTTTTGCAGAACACACACCTCGGTTGCTTCGTGCAGTCTCTTGCAATATGGCCTTTCTCTCCGCAGATCTGTCAGGGCCATTGCAGTTCCTCGCCTGGTGACCGAATCCCATGCACTTGAAGTATCGCTCCAGTTGCTTGGTAACCCGAGGAGCGAGCAACAGTCGAAAGCCGTATTACTGCCGTTTGCATGCCACTGTACGCCTTTCTCATCCGAATTGACATCGGGACATCTCCCAGATCGTAGTGCACTCTCAACGCACTTCTAAGCTCCTCTTCTGTAGTGATCTCGTCCAGATCCCTGCACTCGACCACTGTCTCCTGAGATAGAGCTCTTACGCTCACCCCTTTGCCAAGAGACTTTTCGACGAGCTCCTTGAAGGCTGAGCTCTTGATCGCAGGATCCTTCTACAGCTCAAAGAGCATCTCGCCTTTCTGGGTGCGCCTGGTTTTCACAACGTTCTCTCCTAGTTGCTTCAACTCCGGAGGAGTGCTGCATACGACGTTTTGTCTTTTGCTTCGACGATCAGAGCATCGCGCTTACTTCGCTCCCGACGAGTTCTTTTTCCTACCGTTTTTTCCACTTCTCCTTCGGCTGCTCGACGGTACGCCAGCCTTCCTCCTTGTTGTCTTCCTTGTCGTTCTTCACTTTTTTCAACTCCTCTTCCTCTCCTGGCGTTTCCCTTTTCCTCTTCTCCGAGCGTGGATTTCGAGGTCACTTCGGCCTCGATCAGCGCCTTTTTAGCAGTCACGGATCTCGTCCTCAGCGCATCCTGTTCACGTTCGGCAGCAATCATGGTGGATTTGATGCCCGTCACTATTTCCTTTACTGCCTTGTGGACGTTGCTCTTATTATTGCCCAGATCATCTTCCGTCGTCTATCACCTAAAATGACTGAGTTCGTGGGAAGTTATCAAGCCGGCTTCATTGACGGCCGATCGACAACGGACCAGATCTTCACCGTACGGCAAATTCTCCAGAAATGCCGTGAATACCAGGTCCCAACGCATCATTTGTTCATCGACTTTAAGGCGGCATACGACAGTATCGACCGCACAGAGCTATGGAAAATCATGGACGAGAACGGCTTTTCTGGGAAGCTGATCAGACTGATCAAAGCAACGATGGACGGTGTGCAAAACTGCGTAAGGGTTTCGGGTGAACTATCCAGTTGATTCGAATCTCGCCGAGGACTGCGACAAGGTGACGGACTCTCATACCTACTCTTCAACATCGCTCTAGAAGGTGTAATGCAACGAGCCGGGCTTAACAGACACGGGCACGAAATCCAGTCAATTTGTGTGCTTTGCGGACGACATGGACATTATCGCAAGAACATTTGGAACGGTGGCAGAACTATACACCCGCCTGAAACACGAAGCAGCAAAGGTCGGACTGGTGGTGAGTGCGTCAAAAACAAAGTACATGCTAGTAGGCGGAACCGAACATGACAGGATTTGTCTAGGAAGTAATGTCACGATAGACGGGGATACTTTCGAGGTAGTGGAGGAATTCGTTTACCTTGGATCCTTAATGACGGCTGACAACAATGTGAGTCGTGAAATACGAAGGCGCATCATCAGTGGAAGTCGTGCCTACTACGGACTCCAGAAGAAACTACGGTCAAAAAACATTCACCCCCGCACCAAATGTATCATGTACAGAACGCTAATAAGACCGGTGGTCCTCTATGGACACGAGACATGGACTATGCTCGAGGAGGACCTGCAAGCACTCGGAGTTTTCGAGCGACGTGTTCTAAGGACGATCTTCGGCGGTGTACATGAGAACGGTGAGTGGCGGCGAAGAATGAACCACGAGCTCGCTGCACTCTACGGCGAACCCAGCATCCAGAAGATGGCCAAAGCCGGAAGGATGCGGTGGGCAGGGCATGTTGCAAGAATGCCGGACAACAACCCTGCAAAGTTGGTGTTCGCTACTGATCCGGTTGGCACAAGAAGGCGTGCAGCGCAGAGAGCACGATGGGCGGACAAGGTAGAGCGTGATCTAGCGAGCATTGGGCATGACCGAGGATGGAGAGCGGCAGCCGCAAACCGAGTATTGTGGCGTACTATTGTTGATTATGTCTTATCTTAAATGTGATGTTGTGCAAATACATGTATGTACGTTGGTCTTATCCTTGACAAAGTCATGGAGTTTATTGATCCTCCTCCTGACCTCCATCAATTTGGTCTTCCCAAGCTTCAATCCTTCTTGGGGTGTGATACTACTAGATTTCGGAGTGAACATCTGGCTTAGCACAAGACCCAGCTCTCTTTGGTGCCCTTGCTGCTCACCTTGGGGCTTACTGCTGCTGCTGGAACTCGCTGTGGCCTCCAGGTTCAACACTGGTGATCTCTGCAATATCCCGTTCCTTGCGAACACGTTCGCTCCTCCGTTTTCACTGTCTGGCGTCTTGCCGTCGTCCTTCATATTTTTTGGGTTTTCTCATTTTCTTCTTTTTTGTCTTTTTCTCCAATTTTCTCCATTCTGATGGGTCGCCCCTCCGGGCCGCTATCTCCACTTGTTGTATGTAGTCTCCTATCGTGATCCCATAGTTATCTGTGCAAGCAGGGAGGCCATGCTAGGGTTGACACGGTCATTCAAGGGGGCCGTGTTCAGAGCCAAATCGGCGTAAGTCAGTAATGTTACATCTGAGCCTACTACTTGTAATGACCTTAAAACAGAACTAATAAAATAGGATGACTTCTTAAGATCGGGTAGTAATAAAAATAGGTGTTGTTCGGTTGCTTGTCGAAACACTTCTGACTACGATTTATTTCGCCTGTTCGTTACATGCTGAACTTCTCCTAAATTCCCTTTCCTCTCTTAAGTTCTCTCAGAGCGAGTTCTCAATAACTGACTACTACAACTCCTCCATCCATTAGTTAAAGAATAGTTCAAACAATTCAATATTCGATCATGCTCATAAACAAATCCAATAATTTCAACTTTTTTGAATGCACATTTGAATGTACAGAAAATATTTTAATCATATCAAAACAATTTTAAACTTATAATATTTTAAAAATTTCGATTTTTTAATATAAATCATCCTTTCTACGTTTCTAAGGTTTTCTTTTCGAACGTCTAACTGCAGTAAACGAAAGTGAATGTGGATTTGCTAATTTGGAAATATCCATTTGACCTTCATTCGAAAAAATAAAAGAATCGGCCGGAAAGCCATAACAATCAGGATCGGAATCTGAAACTTCATCAGGGTTTGGCTCAACATTCTCACTTCTTCGTTTTCTTGTAGAACTAAAATTATTACTACTTATCGGGATCGGTGACAAAACTTGTTCTGATTCTCGTGTTGATGCAGATGACAAAAGTGATGCTGGTGTAAAAATTCGTGCTGATTCTTGATCTGATGATAAAATGGGTGCCCTTTCTAGTGTTTGGGTACCTGTACCTTCTGGGAAAAGCAGAGTTCCTCTGCTACGAGTGTTAGGCGAGAATTTAAGTTGACGTCTATGGGCCAACACTATTCTTCCCCCAAAATAAATCTGGAAAGTAGCATCAGAAACTTGTCTTAAAAAAGTGGCTGGTAACCATCTTCTGATATCTGTAGAGTTAATATTTTTGATTTGGTTGTTCGACTGGTTGTATGGAGGTTTCGATTTTATGGCTTTCTCAGTCTAGGGTAATTCAAACAGTTAGTTGTACATTGCCCGACGTTTCGGCCGTTTATTGCGGCCTTTTTCAAGGGTAAAACAGTCTACCGTTTGTCGTCAAATTTATTTGTCTGTTGCCACGATAAGCGTGTTTAGCTTGGAGGAGCTTCCTGTATGGTGCATTGAGTTCAATATTAATTAACATAGGACACTATATAGCACTACACTATACAACGGTTGTTTTGAAGAAGATGGTGGGATAAAGCATGAATATTTTTCTAATAAATCAGGTCACCGTTTTTTACATTAGTAAATGTATCTGGCTTGTGATCGACACGAGTATCGACGTCATCATTTTCATGCAAGTTAGTCATTGTTTTAAAATTATTTTTTGGATTAATTAGGTCCAAAATAGTTTAAGGTTTATAAGAGAGCAATCTTTCTGAAGGGAATTGGTCTTTGTTGTCTAAACAAATATTGCGATAATTGGCAAGAAAATAAGCAATTTACTCATCAATATCCATTATTTTGATCCCTGGATCAAGTATAAATTTCTTGAAAACGTCCTTGGCTAATCGTACAATTCTTTCCACTTGACCGTTGCTCTCCGGATGGTATGGTGGACCTTTCATAGCTACAATCCCTTGGTTCTTCAAAAATGTAACAAAATAGTTAGAATTGAATGGAGGTCCCCCATCGGTCACTACAACGTCCGGCAAACCGTATCTCGCAAGCATTCCTAACAGAATTTTCATAACTTTAATGTAGTCTGTTCCATAGCGCATGTACTCCAGTTCAATCCACGTTAAAAAGCTGTCCACGACAATGAGGAAAACCTTACGATCGAAATAGAAAAAGTAGGCATGGATTCTGCTGAAGGGTTTGGTTGTAGGAATCCACTTTGAGTAAGGTGCTTTTCTGTTAACGGCTGTCATCTGATGGCAGATTCCACAGGATTTTACATAATCCTCCACGTCCTTGTTGAGCCCGAACCAATAAACCGTTCTTCCAGCTAGTTGCTTTATCTTGGTAACCCCCGAATGGTTCATATGAAGCATTTTAAGTATTTTATTTTTCAAACTCTCAGGAATTACGACACGGTCCTGGAACAAAATACATCCGTCGACCTCCTCCAGCTCCTGATAATGGGAGTATATATAAACATAACGTCTTTCTAATCGGTCAGGCCCACCTTTCCTCAAATATCCTTGAATTGCTTGCAAAAATTCATCATTTAACGTCTCGTTAGCTACTTCCTTGTAATCAATGAGAAATTCATCCGTAAAATTTAAATTCTTTACAAACTCTCGACCCAACTCTCCAGGAACTTCATCACTGAGAGGAAGACGGGAGCAAAAATCAGCGTTTCCTATTCTTGAGGAAGGCCGGTAAACTATATCGTAGTCGTATATAGAAAGTTCCATAACGTACCGCTGTAAACGAGTAACTGAAATCGGGTGTTTACCTTCCTTGCCAAAAATACCTATTAAAGGCTTGTGATCGGTGTATATCGTAAAATGCATTCCATAAAGAAACTTGTGAAATTTTTTTTACAGTGACCACTGACCACTGCCAACGCTTCTAAGTGCAGGATAGGGTAGTTTTTCTGGGCATTATTCAACGAAAACGATGCGAAACTTATTGGTTTCTCTCCATCTCCTATCAAATGAGCTATCACACCTCCCAAACCATAGCTGCAGGCATCTGTTACCACCAAAATTGGTTTAAATGGATCAAAATATTCCAGAAGGTTTGACTTCAAAAGAAATCTTTTACAGTCATCAAAAACCTTCTCACAATCTTTAGACCAAAAATATGTCACGTTTTTCTTTAAAAGACCGTAAAGGCAACTAATACGAGTGGACAAATTGGATATAAATTTGGAATAGTATGTTACTAGACCCAAAAATGCCTTCAGTTCAGAAACGTTTCGTAGAGATTTCGCTTCACGAATGGTTTTTACTTTATCAGGACAGGGAAGCAATCCCTTGTCTGTTAAGACATGTCCTAAATAAGGCAATTGCTTTACAAAAAATTTGCATTTCTTCAAATTTACTTTTATGTTGGCTTTGGCTAGCCTGTCCAAAACCAAAAAAAAGTTACCTTTCGCAATCTTTTAAATCCTTTCCCGCAATTCGTACATCATCTAAATAGCATGAAATATTTTTCAAACCATGAAGCACTTGATCCATAACCTTCTGAAATATGGCTGCACTTGATGATGCCCCCTGGGGTAGCCTATTGTATGTATAAAGACCCTTTATGGTGTTTATTACCATAAACTTCATTGAACGTTCCGTTAAAAGTAGTTGGGTATAAGCTACTTCAAGGTCCAACGCGCAAAAAACTATAGATCCAGAAAGTGTGGCAAACAGATCCTGCGCCAAAGGCAAAGGATACGTATTTGGAATCAATACTTTATTAATGGAGTCTTTACAATCTATCACCAGGCGAATACTAAAGTCCTTAATAACCACAGCTATAACCGGTGAAACCCATTCACTAGCTTCGATCGGCGTGATGACTCCCTCTTTCTCAAGCCTATCTAAATAATTAATCACCTGTTGACGCAAACGCAATGGAACTTCATATGCCTTTTTTAAAAATAGGTGTATCTTCCTTCAAGATTAAATCTCCCTTATAACCTACTATTGGACTAGAAAAATCTTTGGTAAAAATTGTCGGAAACTTACTCTTTACTTCATCAACAATTTTGTCTTCTGCAGCCAGATCAATGTTCCCAACAGTCAATGGCGGACTGGCAAAAGTGTTTCTCCAGCCGGAATAAAATACGTCCAACCAAGAGCGGCCCATGAGCGGGGTGAAATCATTCTCACAGCGTAAAACAACCATACTGAGTTGTATCTTATCCTCAGCAAACTGCACCTCTATGGTGAACTTACCAAGAACCGTTAGTTTATTTCCATCTATTACAACCAGCTTTTTATTGCAATGTTGCAATTCACAATTCACAAAGTTTCTAATAAATAGCTCTTCATAAATAACGCTCTCAGATGATCCGCAGTCAATCTCCATGGTTAAACGTCTTTTGTTTATCAAAACCTCAACATAACAGGGCTCATCAATCTTGTTAACAGAGCTAATCATAAGGCAAGGCATATCGTCGCCTTCAGAATCGGAATTAATATCCTTTTTCAATCTTTTGAAAAGTCCTGAACCTTTGGAAGACAACGAAGATGGTTTTGCAGAATCTCCTCCCTTAGCTCAGTCGGTAAAGGCGCAGCTACAAAGCAAGACCATGCTGGAGGTGGTTGGGTTCGATTCCCGATCCGGTCTAGGAATTTTTCGGGTTGGAAAATGTCTCGACTTCCCTGGGCATAGAAGTTATGATTGGACTTGCCACACAATTATACCAATGCAAAAATGGTAAAGGCATCGAAAGCTCTCAATTAATAACTGTGGAAGTGCATCTAGAACTCTAAGTTGCGAGCACGCAATAAGCTAATATGCTATATGGAATACCCAGTGGTGGATTCAACCTACTCTGACGGAAAGTTCTCTCGGCTTCGGCTTTCACTTCGCACTTGTGTGAGCACATTACTACTTTCTAGCTGGTCCTCTCGCCATTTTCGCTGCAGCGCTGATATGATCTGCGTTACTGCTCTGCGGACGGCGTTAAAGGTGCCCTCCTCTCGACACATTTCTTCGACGACATTCTTCGTGCTAAGGGCGAGCATCAAATCTAGGACATTCAAAGACCACGTGCTCTGGTGATTCTGACGTTGTGTGTCCAAACCGAAGCAGGTACTTCCTGCGGCAGCCATGACAAGAATTGCGTCAAGTGGAAGTTGTCTTCTCCATGCTTCCTGTTCACCCAGGTCGAAATAATCGGTATTAGCCTGTGTGTCCATCTACCGTTCTCTGCTGCATCCCACTCCAGCGGCCACTTAGCCATCGACACCGTTCTCACAATTTTTCGTACTCCTCTGGTTTCTCTCGTCATATAGCACTCGTAGTCCTCCACCAAGGTGATGCCGATTGGGATCATACCGGCGATAACGCATACTGCCTCCATCGAAATGATTATGTACGCACTCACGACTCGCATGGCCATGAGCCGGAACGTAGTGCTCAATTTCCTTTGGTTCTGCTTCGTTTTCAGTGCTTCAATCCAGGCTGGACCTCCGTACCTTAGTATCGATGAGGACACACTAGCCAGAAGACGCCCCTTGCTGCTGCTTGGACCAGAATTGTTCGGCATGATTCTGGCTATTGCGTTGATGACCTTCGCCGCCTTCTCGCAAGCATATTCGATGTGGCTGTTAAAGCTTAGCCGGTCGTCGATCATCACTCCCAAATACTTAAGCACGCGCTTCGAAACAATGGTGTGCTCTCCAACGGTGATTTCTGCCCACTGCACTGCTTTGCAGTTACTGACCAACATCACTTCAGTTTTGTGGTGGGCTATCTGATGCTTCGCTCCTTGCATACAGTTACCAATCGTATCTATCGCCTCGGTCGCCAGCAGTTCCACTTCCGGTTACCGTCAAGACGACATCTTCCGCAAAGCCAACGATCTCAACTCCTTCGGACAGCTTGAGCGTCAGCACGTCATTGTACATTCCGTTCCACAGCGTGGGACCTAGAATAGAGCCTTGTGGAACTCCCGCCGTGATTCTAAGCGATTTCTGCCCCGTGTCTGTCGCGTAGACCAGGACCCGGTTCTGGAAGTAACTAGTTTGAATCCTGCACAGGTAGTCTGGAACCCTCATTCTATGGAGCGCCTTGGCGATGGCCTCCCAGCTGGTGCTATTGAATGCATTCTTCACATCAATCGTAATCACGGCGCTGTTTCGATTTCCTCTCCGCTTCTGTTTGGAAGCTTTCTCGGCTCTGTCAATCACTGTCCGAATTGCATCCACCGTCGATCTCCCTTTCCGGAATCCAAACTGCCTCTCCGACAATCCGTGTTCACTCTCCGTGCATTTCGTCAGCCTGTTCAGGATGATCCTCTCCATGAGCTTTCCGACAGTATCCAGCAAGCATATTGGCCTATACGATGCAGGATCCCCCGGCGGTTTTCCCGGCTTTGGCAACATCACAAGCTTTTGTATCTTCCACCAATCAGGGAACTGACCCTCGTCCAGAAATTTCTGCAGCACTATCCTGAACATGTCCGGCAACGTCTGGATCGCCGCCTTCAACGCCACATTGGGAATTCCATCCGGGCCGGGAGCTTTCTTCCACCTTCAACCGCTGCTAGGAGTTCCTCGTTCAACGTTGTCTTCATCTACCTCGCCATATTGTGTAGGTGGCCAGGTCGTTGGGTCATGCTGTGGGGAAAGTCCCTCCACGATGACTTTCAGCTTGTTGGGACACATTTCAACCGGCATCGTTGGACCTCTGATCTTCGTCATCGCGACTCGGTATGCGTTGCCCCAGGGGTTGGCATCGGCATCGTGGCACAGCTCCTGAAAACTGTTTGACTTGCTCAGTTTTATCTTTCGTTTTAGTGCAGCCCTGGCCTCTCGGAACACCACCCTGCGCTCCTCTCTGTCTCTGCTTCCATTCTTACTCTCTGAACGCGCCTTCTGGCTAGAAGACAACTAGCATAGAGGGTGCTAATTTCCTCGTTCCACCAGTAAGCTGGACGCCGCCTATTCGTTGGCTCCAGTTTTCTCGGCATAGTTGTGTCACATGCCCTTGCTAATGATTCGGTCAACTCGTTCGCGCTTAGACCCGGGACGCTGCTGTCTACCCTTAGAGCTTCGATGAAGAGATCCTTATTGAATGCCTTCGTCTTCCACTTCCGCTCGCTTACTTTCGTCCTCCGTATTTCCACCGGTGTCCGTTCGCCGATACTGTATGGGATCGCCTGATGGTCACAATGGGTGTACTATTTGCACACTCTCCAGTTCATATTTGCCATTAGCGACGTACTGCAGAAAGTGACGTCGATAATGGACTCCCTACCATCTTTGCGGAAGGTGCTGATGGTTCCTAAGTTAGCCAGACTGACGTTCAACTTTGCCAGAGCTTCCAGCAGGCTATACCCTCTTGCGTTGGTACACCTGCTCCCCCAATCCACTGCCCAAGCATTGAAATCTCCTGCGATGATGACTGGTATCCGTCCAATGAGCTCTTCGGTGAGCCCATCTAGCATCTGGTGGAACTGCTCAATTGTCCATCGCGGGGGTGCGTAGCAACTACATACATAGATTCCATTGATTTTGGCGATCACGAAACCTTCGTATGAGCTTGCCACCACTTGTTGAATTGGATACCTGCCCATGACTTGTATGGCCGCCATTCCTGCTCTATCCGCAACCCAGTTACCATTATCAAGAGGGACTCGATATGGCTCTGCAATGATTGCAACGTTTTTGCACTTTGTTTCCGCTGTTGACTGCCACAACAGTTGCTGGGCTGTGTTGCAATGATTGAGATTTATTTGGGTTACCTTCATTATTGCTGGCCCACCATCGCCTTCTTGAACTCTGGACACCTAAAACTTCCCGTCACATGCACCTCGGTTGATTTGTACAGTCTTTTGCAACGTGCCCCTTCTCTCCGCATTTCCTGCACAGATCAGATCTGTCTGGGCCTTTGCAGTTTTTCGCCTGGTGACCGAACGGGCACACTGACCACCCAACCTTGATTCGACCTGTCTCCAGCAGCTCGTTAGCTGCGTCCGAAGGAAGTCGTATCGACGCCGTCTGCGTGCCACAATACGCCTTCCTCAACCGAATTGCCATCGGTACGTCTCCCAGGTTGCATTGCACCTTCAGCGCACTCTTCAACTCGTCTTCTGTTGTGATCTCGTCCAGATCCCTGCACTCGACCACTGACTCCTGGAATAAGGCTCTTACGTTCGCCGTCTCGCCTAGAGATTTTTCGACGAGCTCCTTAAAAGCTGCGCTCTTAGCCGTATTGAAAGCTGTTGTCGAGGCAGTGGTTTATTGGCAAAAGAGAAAGAGTATAATCTCACAGGAACTTATATAGCTAATTGATTAATCACAAAGCCTACTACTTTTAATTTCAGCTTCATGTTTCGGTTTGCTTCACATCACCCCCTCTCCAACCAAGCGTGTTACGATGTTTCTTGAAGCTCTCCGTTGGAAGGCCCTTGGTGAAGATATCAGCAACTTGGTCCTGAGTCGGTACATATTTCACCTCGATCTCTCGTTGCTCGATTCGCTCTCGAACAAAGTTGTACCGAATGTCAAGATGTTTGAGCCATTTTTGGTCCCTTCACTCCTTCGCAATTTGGATGCAGGACTGGTTGTCCTCGAAGATGACAAGAGGTGCATCCAGCACAAAACCAAACTTCGTAACGAGATTTCGTAGCCAAATTGCCTCACATGCAGCCTGGCTCAGAGAAACGTATTCCGCCTCGGTTGAGGACAACGAAATGGTTGCTTGCTTGCGTGTAATCCATGTCACCGTGTTGCCGAAAACTTTGAAGCAGAATCCTGACGTGGATCTTCTATCGTTCACATCGCCGCCTCAATCTGCGTCCGCAAACCCGAGCAGTGGAACGTACTCCTCGTCACGATGATAGACAAGGGAATACTCCTTCGTCCCTTGAAGGTAGCGTAGGACTCTTTTGAGAGCCTTCCAATGTTCCTCTGATGGCGCACTCTGGAACCGACTGAGGACGTTAACAGCGGCACAAATATCCGGACGGGAAGACAGCATGAGGTATGTCAGACATCCCGTCAGCTCTCGATAGGGACACTTGAATCGTTCCCGGTCATCGTGTAGCTTTTCCAACTTGGTGTTTGGTTCCAATGGTGTGGAAACCGGTTTACACGTTTCCATGCCGAATCGCTTCAAAAGATCAAGCAAATATTTAGTTTGATTGATAGACAACGTACCTTGCTTCATGTCGTATTCGATTCGCAATCCCAACACATTCTTCAACTCGTGAAGATCGATCATGTCGAACTCTGCAGACAGCAGCTTCTTGGTCGATTCCAACTTCTTCAACGAATTGCACGCCAGAATGATGTCGTCCACATACAGGACAACGTAGATCTGAACTTTTCCTTCCGTTCTTGTGTAGAGACAGCTGTCATACTGCGATTGTTGAAAACCCAGCTTCACCATAAAGTTGTGGAACCGCTCGTTCCAGCTTCTAGGAGCCTGCTTCAAACCATATAGGGATTTTTTTAGCTTGCACACCTTCTTCCCTTTCTCAAATCCTGGTGGTTGCCGCATGTAGACCGTCTCTGACAATGTTCCGTTCAGAAAGGCAGTCCGAACGTCCATTTGATGCAGGTGCAATTTCTGCTGTACGGCCACTGACAGTAACGTGCGTACGGTACTCATTCGAACCACTGGAGCATACGTTTCTTGGTAGTCCAGTCCGAACCGTTGAGAGCAGCCTTTCGCTACTAGTCACGCCTTATACCTGCTTACCGAATTGTCATTGTTGTATTTGATCTTGAAGACCCACTTACAGGGCACCGCCCGGCAGCCATCAGGAAGGTCAACCAGGTTCCAAGTGTTATTCTTCTGCAACGACTTGATTTCATCGTCGATCGCCAGCTTCCACTCCTCCCAGTCATCCCGCTACTTCAGTTCGCCTATGGTTTCCGGTAGATTTTGTGTGTAGCTTTCAGCATTCAGCGCAAACGCTCCGTACAGCTGATAATCGGAGAACTTGCTTGGTTTCTTCCTGTTCCGCCCACTTCGCCTTGCTGGTTCTGTTTCTTCATCCGGTTCCGATTCGGTTTCTCCGCTCGTTTCTTCCTCGGATGCAGCTTCCTGGTCATTGATTTCTTGATCCTCTTCTTCCTCGGCGACTTGAGTGCTTGATTCTTCCCTATCGGACACAAGATGGTCCGACGTGTAAGCTGGTGACATTTTGTGCTGGATCTCTTCAACTACTACATCCCGCGAAATGAAAACCTTCCGCTTTTCCGAGTCCCACAGTCTGTACCCGTTTACAGCGTATCCGACGAAATTGCACAACTTACTCTTATCGTCCAGCTTGCTTCTCTTCTCCTTTGGGATGTGGACAAACGCCTTGCTTCCGAATACTCGCATTTTCGAAACATTGGGCTTACTTCCGTTCCATTTTTCAAAGGGGGTCACCGGCTCCTGCAACGCTGATGTTGGGCTTCTGTTGATCGTGTAGACTGCTGCTTGCACCGCTTCGTTCCACATATGCCGCTTGAATCCAGAGTCGTCCAGCATCGCTCGAGATCGTTCCATGATGGTCCGATTCATGCGCTCCGCAACGCCGTTTTGCTGTGGCGTATAGGGCGCTGTAGTCTCCATCACTATTCCTTTGGCTTCACAAAAACTGATGAATTCTTCGTTGACGTTCTCGCCACCGTTGTCGCACCGGATGCGCGCCACCCTGCGCTCGAAGTGTGCCTCCGCCATCGCCGAATATTTCCTGAACATTGCCAGAACGTCACTTTTCGCCTTTACGATGTACACCGCCGTGAAGTGCGTGAAATCGTCGATGAAGGTCACGAACATTTTGCCTCCACCCCAAGCTTCCGGCTTGAATGGTCCACACACATCCGTGTGTATCAATTCCAACGGACGACTCGATCTTGCTTGCGGTGTGTCCGCAAATGGTAGCCGCATTTGCTTCCCTTTCATGCATGATTCACAAATTTTCTCGTCTTCTTCCAGGTTACTTCCAATTTCCAGGCCGTCCACCATGTTGTCTCGAACAAGCTTCCTCAGACCAGAACTTCCGATGTGGCCGAATCGTCGATGCCACAGAACCATTCGATTTTTGGTATCTGCAGCGAGAGCCGACTCAGTTGGTGGATGGATCAGTTCGACATCCAGCTCGAACAATTTCGTCTTTCGTGTGGCCGTACAAACCTGCGAATCATCCGCCTTCGTGATGTACGCATCATCCCGTGTGAACGTGGTGCGCATTCCTCGTTCCCCAATTTTCTTGACGGAAAACAAGTTGATGGTCAAATTAGGAACTAAAAGGACCTCGTATACAACGCACCGCAGCTTTTTCTTGCCTACTTTCGCAAGCATTTTCACTTCACCGGCAAATTCACTCACCAGTTGCTGTCCAGACTTCGCTACTGTGATGACGACCGGTTGGTCGAGACGATACACGTTGTGCAGAAACTTCTTATCCTTGACCATGTGCTCGGAGGCTCCGCTATCAAGCACCCAACGAAATTCTTCGCCATCGGTGTTACTTCTGTCGTCCGTGCCCACGAACGCAACATCGTATTGTGTATCCGCAGCATTAGCCTTCTCCTTGGATTTTTTTTTTCTGCTTCCCCGACGTATTTCCCGCACCGTGCTCCTGCTTCCGGCTGTTACTTGGACAATCTGCTCGCTTATGTCCACATGCGTGGCACATGAAAACGAACTTCCCACCTTTTCCAGCAAACACCGTGCCAGATTCAGATTGCACTTCGCCAAGCTGTCGTTTCACACCTTCGCTCAGCAACCTCGTCTTGACGAATTCCAACGAGCATTGTTCCACTGGCAAAGTCTCCAGCACCGTAATCAACTGCCCGTAGGATTTCGGCATTGACTGAAGCAAGTTGAAAACGGTCACCTTTTCGTCGAAGTTCACTCCAGCAGATTCCAAATCTCGAACATTCTTCTCGAAGGCAACAATGTGTTCCTCCAACGGGCGATTTTCGTCGTATCGCATCGCTGACATTTGCTTGAGCAGGTAGAATATGCCAGCGACGCCTTTCTTCTCGAACAGCCGTTCCAGCGTGGACCAAATTTCCTTCGGAGTGGTTTTTCCTTTTATGAAGTCAAGGTGCGAATCCGCGATCTTGTGGATCAATATGGACTTGCACTTCGCGTCCTGCTGCTTTCGCCGTTTCCACGATTGGTGTTTCTGCGCCTTCACTTCGGCGGTGTCCACCGCCGCATCGACGAACAAATCTTCTTCTTGCAAGCTCTTCCGGATGCAGTGCTCCAACCCCAATTCTTCCAGGTACGCTTCCATCCTGTAGCTCCAATTTCAGAAGTTCGTTCCGTCGAACAGGTACACCCGTTGCGTTCTTTCTTCGTCCATTCCGCTTCCAGTCGTCCGAACCGTAAAACCGTAACCGACACTTTTACTTCGATCGATCGACCCGAAATTTCACTTTGCTCGTGAAATTTTTTTTTTCTTGCGTTCCGTACTACGCCAAACAAACCACGTTGCTATGGTAACCGCGCGCCTGGGCCCATAACCTATTGAAAGGTGTTGTCGAGGCAGTGGTTTATTGGCAAAAGAGAAAGAGTATTTTTTTTTTAACAGTTAAATGATCTTTATTTCTTGTGTTTGTGTGGTTTACATGTATGAATTTTTCAAGTGACACAGATGCGTCTTTTCAACTTTAGTACAGTGAGATTTTAATTATTATTTACAGTTTCTAGTCCTATCAGGCCTATTTTAAAGTATGACCACCTTGGTGGGATTGGTTTGATTTGAATTGTAAAAATGAGACTACTTATAACTACTATTTACAACTACAACTAACCTACAAGTACTATATACACCTAACCTACTATATACAAATTGCTTATCAAAGCATGTTATGATAAATTACATTTTTGTGCAAATTTAGTCTTAATTTCGTTAATTTTGGAATCTATTTTGGCAATGCCTGCCTCTTCATGTAAATTTGTTATTCTAGTGTCGAAAGGACGATCAAGAACCATCCTCAGCACTCTATTCTGAGCGACCTGAATTTTGTTCCTGTGAGTCTGTGCACATGATTCCCACACCGGAGCTGCGTAGAGGATCGCAGGTGCTATGATTTGTTTGTAGACAGCCAGTTTGTTCACCTTTGAGAGGCGGGATCTGCGGCAAATCAGCGGATACAGACACCTAACCAAGGTAGAACACTTGACTACAGTTTTCTCTATATGCGAACGGAAGAGGAGCTTTTCATCGATCAACATCCCGAGATAGGTTACTTCGGCGGACCACTCAACCCTTGTGCCATCCATGATTACAGTACAAGATGGAGCCGGTTTCAGTTTGGGCGATTGCCGATGTAGGAACATGATCGCTTGTGTTTTGGAGGGATTGATTTTGATTTTCCACGTGGTGGCATAATCAGCAAAGGCGTTAAGGCATCGTTGAAGTTTGTTCGTTATTTCGCGAGGCATCCTTCCTTTGACGGCTATTGCGGTATCATCTGCGAACAGGAAGAACACGCAACCGTCTCCAAGGGGAGGAATGTCGGAAGTATAAATGCTGTAAAGCAAGGGGCCCAGCAGACTGCCTTGCGGCACTCCTGCTGGGATGGAAAACGTGTCGGAAAGACAACCATTCAACGATACCTTAAACGACCTTTGCTGAAGGTAGTTACGGGTGATTTTAACCAGATGTAATGGGAAGTTGAAGTTACAAAGCTTGTACACAAGTCCGTCATGCCAAACATTGTCAAACGCCTTTTCAACGTCTAACAAGGCCATGGCTGTGGACTTGGATACAGCTTTGTTACTTCGGATGTTATTCATCACCCGTACTAGCTGGTGATTGGTAGAGTGCCCCTTTCTGAATCCAAACTCAGTGCTGAAAGGAGGCTGATTGGTCTGTAGCTTGAAGGCAATGTTGGATCCTTACCGGGTTTGCGGATTGGTATGATTTTTGCTACTTTCCAGATACTTGGAAAGTAGTGCAGTTCCAAACATCTGTTGAAGATAGCGGTTAGAAGAGACTGCACTTTCATGCTGAGTCTCTTCAAGATCAAGTTGAATATACCGTCATACCCGGGAGCCTTCATGTTCTTGGTGCATTTCAGCGCTGAGCAAATTTGTTGTACTGTAATCATATCCGCCGGAGGCACGACACAAGGGGAGGCATCTAGGTTTTGAACGCATTGCGCAACCTGATCTTCGAGCGGACTTTGGATATTCGAGCCAAGCAAATGCGATGAAGCGACATGCTCACCGATCGCATTTGCTTTCTCCTGTGGGGTGATTAAAAGCCGATCGTCATCATTTTCGACTCTGAGAGGTGGAATGGGTTTGGGATGAGTTTTCAGGACCTTGGCTACCTTCCAGAATGGTCTGGAGCGGTCATCCAGATTCTGGACAACACGCCCGAAACTTTCATTTCGGAGTGAGTCCATTCTGGAAGCAATCTGTCTGTTCAGATCAGCCATTTCACGTTTTTTGCCCAGATCTCCAGTCCTCTGAAACTGGCGTCTACGAACATTTCTCAGGCGAATCAAAAGTTGGGTGTGGGAATCAATGGCAATAAACTTACCCCTCACAGGAACTCGTCGGACGCACGCCTCGTCAGCCACGGTTATGGCTTGGTGGAGTCCCTCCAACGCTCGGTCGATGTCCTCCACGGTGTCAAGCGGCGGGTTGTCGATGATGTACCTGTCTACCACGCGTCCAAACTGGGCCCAGTTAACGCGATGGTAGTCCTTGCGCAGGCTTGAAGCAGGAGCCACGTTGCAGCCCAGTTCAGCCACCACCGGTTGGTGGTCGGAGCTGAGTTCGTTCAAGGCTACCGGCTTGGACAAGCCGATATTTGTCAGGAACAGGTCTAGCGTCGATGGGTTGCCCGCCGGTGAGATGAATGTTGGTTCATCCGAAAACCAAACGGAATACAGCCCATGCTGTGAGTGGTCGAACAGGAGACGACCGTTCTGGTTCTGCTGGTAGTTCCGCCAGGCCTCATGGCGAGCATTCAGATCTCCTCCAACTACGAAGCGGGAACCGGTACGGGTGATGGTGGACAGGTCCTTCTTGAATTTAGCCGCTAGTCCACTGCTGGCGGCACACTGTCGAGGGCAGTAGACGGCGATGAACTGGACGTATCCAGTCGACGACTCCACCTCCACACCAAGGGCCTCGATGATAGAGGTGCGGATATGGGACAGAGTTTGGTATTTTATTCCTTTCTTGACGACGACCGCAACACCACCCCCCCTGGAGCTGGTGCGATCAAGCCGGATAGTGTTGTGGTCAGGCAACCAGAAGCTGTCGCCGGACTTTAGATGGGTCTCGGTTAGAAGGCCCACGTCGATGCTGTGCTTGCGGAGGAAGTCGGCAAGCTCAATCTTTTTTGCTCTTACAGAGCAAGCATTCCAGGTGACGATAGTTAGCGGTTTAGACGCCATACTGGATGATGAACTTACCGAGCACTTGGATCTGTTCGGGCTTATTGCGGCACTTACGAAGAGCACCGGACATGTTGACGAAAATTTCCATCAGTTCATCCGCTGAGAACAGATCGGGGTTGTTGTTTTGCGCTGTTGGTTGTCTCCAGAATCCAGGGGGGGATGGAGAGCTTTGACCAGCAGAATCACCGGAAGCTTCTTGAGGGGGGGCGGGTTGCACCCGCGAATTCGCTTGCCTTTGCTGGGGAGCACGAAGAGGCGGAAAATCCTCCGTCCTGAATGATGGGGTTTTGTCCTTCTTTCGTCCTGGTTGATTGTTGCTTGACGCCAGCTTTCGGATGCGTTTGAAGTCCTCGCGTTTGGAGCACTGTCTATCAGAGCCTTGATGTGCACCACCACAGTTAGCGCATTTTATCGCCACGGCTCCATCCGCAGGGCAGTTGGAAGTGGCGTGTTCTTGAGCGCAGTTGCTGCAGCGTGGCTTGATGTTGCAGTTGCGGGTACCGTGTCCAAAATTGAGGCACCTCTGACACTGCGTTACGTCACGATGACCGCCACGGTATGGCTCCCACCGTACGATGATGGAGTAGATCGATCGGATGGCTTGTAGCGCATTGAGCGTCACCGTCCCTTTCTGGAAGTGCACCAGGAAAAGACAATCCGGGTACGTCTTCACGTTTTCATCTCTCCTTGTCATTCGGAAGACAGCGATTGGGGCTAGCTTGTACCGGTTGATTTCGGCTTCGACCATCTTGGGGTCGAAGTTTGGTAGACCCCTGATGACTACCTTGAAGAGCTTTTCACCGGGGATGTCGTGCGTGAAGAATTCCGCCTTGGTATCCTTGAGATATTTCACGGCCACTTCGTACTCCGCTTTGGTTCGGAGCATCACCTTGGTGCCGATCCTGCCGAGCTTAAACTCAGCTGCAACGCCCAGCGATGAAAGATCGCCAATCAGCGTGTTGAGTGGGACTTGCTTCACCACCAGTGGAGGAAGCTTCATTTTTGCTGCACTCGGGCTGGCAGCAGTTTCGTTGTCGACGGCGTCGCCGAAATCACCAATGACGCTGACGTTCGTCGCGGTGGCATCGTCCCGTCCACTCGCACCATCGGACTGGCCTTGATTTTTCTTCCTCTTCTTAGACCGCTTCACCGTGGCTGAGGTGGGATTCCCTACATCGGTGGGAAGAGTAGCGTACCTATTCGAAATAGGTACACTCAAGCTACCCTCACCGCTGTTCTTCTTCTCCGTTTTCTCTCGGAGCCTGCTCCGGGAGCGCTGTCTTCCCATCACACGAAGCGACTGACACTACTGACGACGCGATTAAACTGCGAATGTTTGGAATAAACTAGAAACTTTAGAACATCTCGACAGAGCGAGCAAAGACCGAACTGTACTGCTTGACGTTCAAGCAGCTAATGATGAGAGAAAGAGTATAATCTCACAGGAACTTATATAGCTAATTGATTAATCACAAAGCCTACTACTTTTAATTTCAGCTTCATGTATCGGTTTGCTTCACATCAAGCCGTAGGATCCCTTTTCAGCTCAGATAGCATCTCGCCTTTCTGGGTTCGCCTGGTTTTCACCACGTTCTCGCCTAGTTGTTTCAACTCCGGATCCTCTCTCACTTTTCGGAGGAGTGCTGCGTAGGACGTTTTGTCCTTCGCCTCAACAACCAGATCGTCACCCTTGCTTCTCTCCCTATGAGGCCTAGACTTCTCCTTATTCTTCGTGTCTTCCTTCTTCCTCGCTTCCTCTTCCTTCTTCCTCACTTCATCATCCTTCTGTTTTTTCTTCCTCTCCTTCTGGTTCTCGACTTTACGCCACCCACCATTTTCTCCCATCTCCTTGATGCCTTCTTCGTCCTTGCGTTTTTTGGGCTCCTCCTCATCTCCTGGCGTATCCCTATCTCTCTTTTCAGGACGTGGATTTTTACGAACACATAGAGATCATCGATCTTCCTCCTGACCTCCGTCATTTTGGTTCTCCCAAGCTGCAATTCTTGCTCTTTGCCACTGCTGGATTTCGGTGTGAATATTTGGCATGGCACCGCACCTTGCTGCTCTCCTTGGGATCCATGCTGCTACTACTGGAACTAGCTGTGATCACCTGGTTCGACGCTGGTGATCTCTGCAACTTTCCGCTTCTTCGCTCCTCCGTTTTCCAATTTTTTTTTGTTGTTTTTTTTTCATTTTCGTCTTTTTTTTTTTTTCTCCGATTTTCTCCATTTTGATGTGCATCTCTCCCTATCTCGATGGTCCCTTCATTATCGAGAAGTGTAAATTCTTGGAATTTACATTAAATTCTCAGAACTAATTGAAGGTTCCTGCAATGTTTCTGATAGTGCTTTCCTGAAATTCTCGGAACTTAAATAAATATCCCGCAATTTTTCTGCACTTCCAACTTCATTGAACTTTTTTACAGAACATATGTAACGTTCTTACATTTGGTAAGAAATTAATCGAACGGCCCTGAAATTCTCAAAATTTCCCACAATTTTTGGATCATCATGGAACTGCTCTTAAATTCTCAGAACTTTCATGAATCTCTCTGGTCTCTTCGAGATTTGTGCTCTTCAAGATTTTAAACTTATCAGAAGTTGTCTTGAAGTTCTTGTAAATGGAACTGTAAATGAAGTTCACGAAATTTTCTTGAAGTTTATGGAACTGCCCCGACGTTCTCACCACTTTCCCTTTAAGAGCAATGAACTTTCCTAAATTTCTCTGAATATGTTGGATATCCTCTTTGTACATTTTTCTGTGACATTTTTTACGATTTTTCTGTCCCCAGTCAGTCATTTTTCGAAGCTGGTTACTCATGGAGCAACCATGACAGACCTAGTTCCAATTAGTTTTGATTCGGAAAAAATGTGTCCAACCGTATGATTTCTTCAAAAACATCCCACCTCTTCCCCAACGTGCGATATTGATATTCCAAATAGGATACCCAACATCCGATTGACGAGACAAGCAACATGTGCGTGGATAGGTTCGTCGGTCGCTTCACCTTTTCTGATTGAAGAATCCTCTCCCAATCTAATTTTCCATTCTCTGTGCCACTCCGTTTCACGCTCACCCCATCGCCAAACCGGGCACTCTTGCTCCCATCTGGGGATCTGGAGCCACCACTCAAGACTCACGGTTACACAAATGGCCCAGCAGCAGCCAGCCGGAGGGGTACTCAATACTAAATCTACTACACTCCACTCCACCGTTCACCCCTCTCTTGCCATGCCGTGGGGGGCAAAAATCGCAGCACGCTCAACAACTGCAGAACGCGAGAGAACGCAATCGGTCGCCATGGTAACGCGCAAAGACCTGGACTCTCAGAATAACAGAGGACACTCATTTCAACCACCCCACCACCACCCACTACTAGAGGTGGAAGTTGTTGCATTTTCCCTGTATCTGCCCTTACCTCCTATCACGGCAAATTGGACTAATTAATGGCAACAAGTTGGCACCTTCTGCACCCCGACTTCCGAGGTCGCTCGCCCTTTCTGCCATATGGAAGTTTTCCAATCCACGTCAATCGCTATAATGGTTTTTCAATTGCAAACCGCGAGCTGCATTCAGCCCGGGTTGAGTTTTGCAGCTTTTTTGGACAGCAAATTGAAACTCTGTTGCTTTTTCCGGACAGCCCGTACCTCTCGCTCAGGGCGCACTCGTCACCTTCTCAAGTTTGCACTCACTCGTCCGCCGCTACCATCCAAGTAGGTAGGTATGTTGGCAGGTAGGCAGAAGAAGGAAATTTGTTTTGTGTCTCTTTAAATGGGTTTTACTATGCAGGGTAAAGTGGTCTTTATTGGCCACTAGCGCATTGATTGACTTTAACAAAAAATCAATCCACCGCAAGACATCTGCTACAACTTATCTGCATCGTACCACATTGGTCAAATACTGTTTAAAACATGGAGAAAATGCATATTAATGTAAAGCACGGCTGCCAAATGAGGCATTTTGCCTGTTTTTGTATCAAATTAAATCCACGATTATTGTTGTGAACTCTTATGATAAATGTCTTTTTATTCTAGACAGTCCATGATAGGATGTCAACAATTCATAAAATTTTAATATTAACATCAATTTGAGACGCAGATTTTCGTTGTTAAAACAAAATAATTTATTTATTTTACGTATCAGTCACACTAAGTAAATGATGAACTTATACCTTATCGAAAAAAACATTGCTGAAACAATAATTAAAAGGTCATGAATACACCGTAACTGTCTAAAACAGATAATAAGGGGTCCATAATAGGCCAATTTGCCCTAGCTATTACTGTTGTTGTTGTTGTCGTGGTATCGGAATTGTTTTGCAGCAACTTCGATGAACTCTCACCGATAAAGGGCGCCCGCTTCCACCCTACAGGTTCTCTTTAGGATTTTCCGCGAATCAGAACGAGTGCGATGGCAGTGAAGAATTACTCACAGGAAGGTTGATTCTATGCTCTACCGAGAATTATAATCATGTTGTTACCTCTGGTGGTATAAAATTCAAGGAACAAATTATCGAAAATTATCCCCATCTTTATTCGTTGGCTTATAGGGCTAACGAGTGACTGCGGTTATTCAAATTTTAAAACTCGCGAAAGAATTCAAAGTGAAGTTTTTTTTTATATTTTTCAACAAATCATATCTCATAAATGCCGATCCCAATCGAAATGACGTCTATGAAGTTATTGGAAATAGTTATTCCTTTTCAGGAAAAAAATTCACGGTTATTTTTTAATAATTTAAAAGAAGCGTTAAAAATTAAAATGAAAAAAATTAATCTACTCTAATTATTATTTTTCATTAAAAAGTTTTTGAAAAATAATATATTTGTGAAATTTTCAAATAGACACAGAAAAATCTATCATCGGAATAAAAATATTTCAGTTAAATTTAAACGAAAACTCAGCTTGTTCTGTCCACAAAAATAAACTAGGTTGATTTCAACCGTATTTTATGTAAGACTACGCCTGTGATTTCTATATGGGGGTACACTTTGTGACAACCGAAAATGGAACATGTAACGAAATTATGAAAGATTTGGAACGCATATTTCTCCAAAGCATTAATGTGAAATATGTTATGCAATATGCCATTCGACGGGGGCTTTAATCAGCAATTTAGTGGTATATAGTACAAATAATGAAAATAGTTAAACAGCTAAGGAATTTAACTAAAATTTTTAGCATTAAGTTTTCCCATACATTTGCTTAGACCACAACGTGTTTTCCCTAACAGAGCCATACGCATTTCCATTTGTATCGTTCAACACGCAGCAACTCACCATAGTGCGGGCTGGAGGAAAGGCTCCCCGCAAGCAGCTTACTACCAAAGCTGCTTGCAAGAGCGCTCCAGCCAGAGAAATAGTGAATAAGCAACACCGCCACTGTTCGGGTACAGTTGTTCAGCGTCATCATCATTTCGAAGAACATCAAACTCGCTCATCATATCCGTGGAGAAAGCGCCTACAGATCTCAGAGTTTCTCAATCACCTGGTACCGTGCACCTAAGAAGAAAATGAATCTCTGTGTAATCCAGTGAGTCATCCCAAAAGGCCTGCAGCTCGTTTCTCGTATTATCCGACTTGCACACTTAAGGCATGTATAGAGAACGAAGCGTAGCAAAAATCTCATAAAAAATGTCACTTCGCTTCGAACTGTAAATCCAATTGGGTGTATTCACGCATGCGCTGCTCGTAAAAAGAACCGCAGCTAAGCGACAAGTTAATGTTTAGAGAAAGAGAAAATCTGTCAGATTTTCACTATACTGGAGGTGTAAACTGATCGATTTCGTTTCAAGTGAACTGCAAAAAGAGGGAATTGGAAAATGTTTCACAACCTTTTTTTCCGCAACCATTTTCGCCAGCGAAATTTCATGATTTTTCACTTGCATCAAATTTCGCTTCGCTTCGATCTGTATACTAAGCTTTTAATGTTAATAAACCGAACGGCCATTGTCAAGGTCATAAACATATTTTTGACGAAGGACTACGTCTGTGATTTCTATAGGGGGGTACACTTTGTGGAAACCGAAAATGGAACATATAACGAAATTATGGAAGATTTTGAACGTTAATAACTCAGTTGCCCCTGGACCAATTTCAAAAAATGTATCACCATCGATCAGAAATATGTCTACGCATCTGTTAAAATTAAGATTCTATCATTTTTCAAAATGTCATTATTGAAAAATTCACGAATGTGCAACTGTTGCTATGATAATTAAAATTTTCCACGATTGCCTGCGAAAAGCGATTTCCCTAACACAGATTTCAAGGTTGAATTCCATCCGATCTCACCGGTGAGTAGTGGTGATCTCCAGTACACAACGAAAGGCTCCCCGCAATCAGGCAGCTATCAAGGCTGCCCTCAACCGCTGCTCAGATTCAGTTCCAATCACCGTGTGTGGTGGTGTCTGGTCGTCGGCATCAGCAGCAGCTGCAGCTGTGCTTTCGGCGCGTGGTGTTGAACATTGTTCTCCAGTACGCCCACATGAGCATGCATAGAAGGATGAAGAAGCCTCACCGCTTTTGATCGGAATCAGTAGCTCTTCGTGAGTCGCTGTGGGCCATCTATGCCAAGCGCGTCATACTAAAGAGTAAAAACAGAGAGAACCCGAAAAAAATTCCTATTTCTACACAAAACACAAGCTCCTGATGTAGTTAACAAATAACATTTATTATATAAGACCTACGACACCACTGCGTACAACCCCATAGGGATGTCCCTTGTAGTTTTTGACGTAGGATTACGTCTGTGCTTTCTGTATGGGGGAACACTTTGTGAAACCGAAAATGCAACATGTAACGAAATTATGAAAGATTTTGAACGTTAATAACTCAGCTGTCCTTGGACCAATTTCAATAATTTTATCACCAATCGATCAGAAATATTTCTACGCATCGATATCATTACGATTGTTGATTTTCAACAAGAAACTATTGAAAAAGTGGTAGATGTCAAGCATTGTCGAAAAGCGTCGAAATAACTAACAAATCCACTAATAACGTACATGCATATGCTGCTTCCCGAACACTGCCATCCAAGATTTGTTAGTAGATGAAACAAGTTGAATTGGCATTCGCCTCCGATCTTCCGGCGTGTGCGAATAGGGAGGGTGCAATTTCGTAACATTTTGCACACTTATCGCCATATTCAGAACCACATGCCCCCAATGACCACACAAAATGCTCTCCAGAGTTGTAATCTTGTAACCAAACTTGGAAGCAGGGGTGCAATCGATCTTGATCGATTCTCTTTATCAACTTTCTGCTTCGATAATAACTCGACGGCAAACACATTCATTGATACGTTTTTTGTTCTGGAAGATAGAAGAGCATAGCAAAAATAGTGCGAAATAGATTAGTGAAGCCATGGTCATCAAAAGAGAAAATCGGTGAAGAGAATTGACTTTCACCCCTCTGCTTCAGTCCTCGTCATAGCAATGAAAATTAGCATTGCATCGCTTTTGGTTCTTGGGTTACACTTGCTGGTTGCAATTCTGCTGTTCAACATTTTCGAAGGACCACCAAAAATCGTGAAATTACACTATTTTCTAGTGATGCTTAAAAGTCCTACTCTACTCTACTCTACTCTACTCTACTCTACTCTACTCTACTCTACTCTACTCTACTCTACTCTACTCTACTCTACTCTACTCTACTCTACTCTACTCTACTCTACTCTACTCTACTCTACTCTACTCTACTCTACTCTACTCTACTCTACTCTACTCTACTCTACTCTACTCTACTCTACTCTACTCTACTCTACTCTACTCTACTCTACTCTACTCTACTCTACTCTACTCTACTCTACTCTACTCTACTCTACTCTACTCTACTCTACTCTACTCTACTCTACTCTACTCTACTCTACTCTACTCTACTCTACTCTACTCTACTCTACTCTACTCTACTCTACTCTACTCTACTCTACTCTACTCTACTCTACTCTACTCTACTCTACTCTACTCTACTCTACTCTACTCTACTCTACTCTACTCTACTCTACTCTACTCTACTCTACTCTACTCTACTCTACTCTACTCTACTCTACTCTACTCTACTCTACTCTACTCTACTCTACTCTACTCTACTCTACTCTACTCTACTCTACTCTACTCTACTCTACTCTACTCTACTCTACTCTACTCTACTCTACTCTACTCTACTCTACTCTACTCTACTCTACTCTACTCTACTCTACTCTACTCTACTCTACTCTACTCTACTCTACTCTACTCTACTCTACTCTACTCTACTCTACTCTACTCTACTCTACTCTACTCTACTCTACTCTACTCTACTCTACTCTACTCTACTCTACTCTACTCTACTCTACTCTACTCTACTCTACTCTACTCTACTCTACTCTACTCTACTCTACTCTACTCTACTCTACTCTACTCTACTCTACTCTACTCTACTCTACTCTACTCTACTCTACTCTACTCTACTCTACTCTACTCTACTCTACTCTACTCTACTCTACTCTACTCTACTCTACTCTACTCTACTCTACTCTACTCTACTCTACTCTACTCTACTCTACTCTACTCTACTCTACTCTACTCTACTCTACTCTACTCTACTCTACTCTACTCTACTCTACTCTACTCTACTCTACTCTACTCTACTCTACTCTACTCTACTCTACTCTACTCTACTCTACTCTACTCTACTCTACTCTACTCTACTCTACTCTACTCTACTCTACTCTACTCTACTCTACTCTACTCTACTCTACTCTACTCTACTCTACTCTACTCTACTCTACTCTACTCTACTCTACTCTACTCTACTCTACTCTACTCTACTCTACTCTACTCTACTCTACTCTACTCTACTCTACTCTACTCTACTCTACTCTACTCTACTCTACTCTACTCTACTCTACTCTACTCTACTCTACTCTACTCTACTCTACTCTACTCTACTCTACTCTACTCTACTCTACTCTACTCTACTCTACTCTACTCTACTCTACTCTACTCTACTCTACTCTACTCTACTCTACTCTACTCTACTCTACTCTACTCTACTCTACTCTACTCTACTCTACTCTACTCTACTCTACTCTACTCTACTCTACTCTACTCTACTCTACTCTACTCTACTCTACTCTACTCTACTCTACTCTACTCTACTCTACTCTACTCTACTCTACTCTACTCTACTCTACTCTACTCTACTCTACTCTACTCTACTCTACTCTACTCTACTCTACTCTACTCTACTCTACTCTACTCTACTCTACTCTACTCTACGCAAAGGAGAATTTCCTTTCCCGGTTTGACAGAGGGTGGCCTTGCCGTTCGTCAGAAGGAAGTGCTTGTGCCTCGGAACCATCTCCACAAACCGCTATACCAGCCCCGGTAAAACCAACCCGCCATCGCACTACAGCCGACGTTTGGTCATCCTTGCTACATCCGCCATTGTTGGAATTGTACCGGAATTTCACCGAGCGGTGGTACCGCTATCTTGCCGAAAGGATCGGCCTTTAATCGTCCGCCATCGACGGAATCATTCCGGAACAGCAGCGAGCGCGAGCGAACACCACACAATCCACACTATCGTTAATTGACAGTGTTTAAGTTGATCCGCGCTGTGTTTCAGTTCATTTGAAAGTTTGAGTGCCTTTTCGTCCGCGTAGCCCCTCCAGTTTGCCCAGTAGTGCGCCGACTCTGAGACACAGTTCAATGAGTCTCGTGCTGCTGAGTTGTTGTCGGGCAGAATATTAGTTTCACAGTTGACCGATCGGTAGGCCACCCAACGCACCGGGGCCTCTTGCGATGAACAAGTTGAACTAGTGAGGTGACAAAAGTCACTCAATAGTGAGGTGACTCTCCGTGCAGATCAAATGGAGAGTCACCTCACTAGTATGCTAGCCCCCATTAGCCATTAGTTGGAGTTTCGGACGTGACGACTATACACAGGAATTGATCAAGAATCCGTCCAGTTGTTTGTTCCACTCATATTTTATATCTTACATTCTAGTACTTCAGCTACACTTCAAGAGAATGCTTACGCCTAGCTTATCGTACGATTCTCTTTTTCTTTCTACACATGCTCTGTCATACATTCTTACGTGAGCATGACTGACCGTCGTAGCTTACGTTCTTATGACCTAGTTGTGGGCTTCTGGTGTGGTGGAATGAGGAAATAAGTAAGTTTACTGGTAAGCACATTGTGTGCTTGGAAGTAGGTTTTGGAAACGATGACCAAACATTGTTGTTTAAAGTTAAGCAGAAAGGAATGTAGGAAATGGAAGTTTAAAGGTACACCACACTAGTGACAAATAGTCATTTCACACTAGTGACAGGATGTTACACGTTTGGTAGAATAGGTAGGCCTAAATGACAAGCAAGAATATCTGAGCAAAACTCAGGGGAAACGAGAAAAATTCCATACCGGAAGATCCTCGGCAAAGCGATACTAGCGGTGCTGGGTTATGTGCTGAAGTACGTTAGACTGAAGGACTTCAGGCTGACGTACATCAATCAGTCATTCTACACAGCAAACTTGTAAATGTAGCTCGACTCTCTTAGCATATCCTGCCCTATCCTTTGTTCCAAATGTAAATTTGACCATCGCAGGATGCAGGATGTTCTTCCGGGAATTTCCTTTTCCGTTATGGCTTTGTTGATTCAGGAACCTCCACCTGTAAGAAATTCACTGCAACGAAAAGCATTATTTTCAAGGGTTACGAATATATATACAGACACCGGAAGTCGGCTCGAAAACCGTTAAAAACAGACTTCTTCACAAATTCTTCTGAAGCCGGCACAATTTAGTCACCGTTCAGAGGAGTTTTATCACTACAGAGATACGTACTGTGAACGTTCCTAAACGGACGTCCAATGTCTATCGATTTGTTTATGAATTCCATGATCCAAGCTGTTTACACCAAAGGCAACCTCAACGATTTTGCCGATTACATTTCGAGCCCTCGTTGGATGTAATCCGTTACGGTCGTCTTGACTGCCGAATCGACAAGACCCTATCCACCAACTATGGTGTGGAAGAACTTGTAATAGAAGCTATTCTGGACAAAACCACAAGTCACAGGGGTTTTCGCTGCGAATCAAATTAGATGGACTGAGTTTTGTTAGATTGAAAGAATTCATGGTGTAGAGAATACTTACAGATCTTTGAAATGTGTCAGGTAACAATCCTCGAACTTATTGGGTGTTAACTTGAAGTAAACAAAGTATTCATCCTTAGCAACAATTGGAAAAACGTTTTTTTTTTTGCGTTCTACTTGTTAACGTGTGCCCTAACGTCCGAACGGTGTGCCATGCTGTGTTTCGGCACAGTCTACAGAGTTGATTACCCCTTGACTCCTCCGGAAGGTTTGCGAGGATCCTGAATTGAAGGAACTAGGAGAGAACGTGGTGAAAACCAGGCGCACCCAGAAAGGCGAGATGCTCTTTGAGCTGAAGAAGGAGCCTTCGATCAAGAACTCAGCTCTTAGGAGCTTGTCAAAAAATTTCTTGGTGAAGGGGCGAGCGTAAGAGCTCTATCCCAGGAGACAGTGGTCGAGTGCAGGGATCTGGATGACATCACTACAGAAAAGGGAGCTGAGAAGTGCGTTGAGAGTGCACTGCGGTCTGGGAGATGTCCCGATGTCAATCCGGATGAGAAAGGCGTACGGCGGCATGCAAACGGCAGGCATGGTGGAGACGGGCAAAGTCAAGGTTGGGTTGTTAGTGTGCTCGCTTAAAGCCACTCCTCGGGTAGAAAATGGCCCTGAAAGATCTGATTTGTGGGGAAAGGACACATTGCAAGAGGCTGCACGAAGCAACCGAGGTGTATGCTCTGCAAAAAGTAGGACGGAAAGGATCATACGACGAGAGGCTTCAAATAAAGGGCTTGCCGACATATTTTCGTAGCCAGCATAACAACGTGAAAAGACATCAATCTAAGTGTGCCATGAGGACCATTCATGCCTTCCGTGTCATAACATTCCAAGATTGAAATGTTTTGTGAAGTCTTGTAGAAAGCGTTTTCATAGAGCTGCCCCTTCCGGCAGTATATCAAAGCATCGATTACCCAAGGATGCTTCCCAGCGGTTTGATCGTCTCGTAGCGTATAGTTAATGCGGAGAATAGGATCTTCGATGTGAGCTTAACACGGAACGATTTTTTTTTTTTTCAAATCACTTCAGTAGCGAATCGTACTGTTATCAGGGAAGGAAAAAAATGCTGTGCGATGATGCAGTCCCCACAATATTCGAATGTTTGAGTTATGTTGAAAGGTATTCGATTTTCTTCCTATATTAGTACCTTCAGTACCAAATTTACCTCCAGGATGCTTAGTAATTTTCCTATTTAATCACTCCCTTACACCCGGATATGGTTTGTACCACTGGGAAACTAATATTTTAGTGTCAGCGTAGTTCCAAAATCCCTTCGATAGTAAAAAGATTATAAAAGGAAGCTATTTAATATTTTTTATCATTTTTTTATCTAGTTCGTTTATTTGGAAGGCTCGATCAAGTTAGCTTTACGGAGCCAATAATTCATTGATCATTGCTTTTAACAAAAATCACTTATATCTATGTCTAGTAGGAGTTACGCCGAGGTTAGAGGGGTACATTGTTGAAGGATAGGATCAGGAGAAAAGCTAGGGGTAGGGTTTCGTTGCCTTATGAGAGCGTTGTCGTCAGTATGAACGGTAGTGCAGTTCTAGCTTCATCTGGAGCTCGACCGGCTATGGTGACCAGTGGGCGACGATGAGACTCATCGAAACGGTGGGACTAGACAGACAAAAACTAATACAGAGAGACAAAAGACAAAGGAATTAAATTCTTATGCTAGACATTTGCAGAAACACATAAATCGACTGCATATGGCAGATATTGCGAGTTCCCAACACGTCTCTGATAGGAACATAGAGTTGTCTTCCTTGGGCCTCGAGGGTATTAAAAAGTCGCTCTCTGGCGGCGTCATTATCATAACTGCGTGATCGATGTCATCGACAGATGTTGCTTTTTTTTTCTTCATTTATTTAGGAGATTTACCAATAACAAAACATAGTTCCACTGTAGGAGGTCCTTGGGTGCCCGTCCAGTGGGGGGATGTCCGGACGGCCGAAAAAATCGATGGTGCTAAATCATACAGTATAGCTTCGCCGCCTTCAAAAAGTGCAGTACAGCATATTCCGTCGAAGGAATATGGCAGAATTGACAGGTATTCCTGATGGGTCCTCCGCTGAAATCTTGTGAGATTAGGGAGTGTCCTGTCTGGAAAAAATCCTCTGATCTCGCAAGTTTGCAAGGTCCGTTCACTTTCCGATGTCACCTTTAATTTTTCTAATAAACGGAAGTCTGGCACTGGACCATTCCGTTGCTCACGCTGTCCGCACTGTGCAAGTTATCCATCTCTTCACGTCCTGCAACGGTACCTTGTGCGAGTACCGAGGACCCGATGGACCTGACCCGGCTAGGTTGTCCGCCTCTATGTTCCCTGGGATCCCGCAGTGTCCGGGAATCCATGCGTATGTAGTGTTTGGTGGCGCAACCTTCAAGATGCCCTGGATCCAGGGGTGGACCGGGACCTCCGACGAAAGGGCCTGAATAACACTGTGGGAGTCCAACAGGATCAGGATTGGGCGATCCGCAGGAACCGTGACGGCATGAAGAATAGCCGCTGCTTTTGCCGAGAACACCGAACATTGTTTTGGCAGACTTCTACTGGTTGAGGAAATGTCACCAGCGATTCCCATTTCGACTTCAGCTCTAGATCTTGACCCGTCCGTGTAACGATGCATGTAGTTTGGGTACAATCCGGTCAGCTCTGCTACCGATCTTCTAAGCGCTACGGAATTGTCCCTGGCTCTGAACTTCTCCTTTATCCGGCTGTCGATATTTGGTGCGGGAGATTGCCAACTCTTATCTCCGTACCAGTGAATCATGGGCACTGGGGGAACTCTGCGTTGACGATTGTACGGAGCACTCTGTCCACCTCGCTGAGGAGGCAGATTCTGTCGTTTCCGGTATTTGCTGAAAATGCAGCGGCTTTGTTGGCAATGGCTGCGTAGATGCGGTACCGGAAAGGGAGAGTGCCAGCAGGAGACCGGAGATGATGCGCGTGTAGCTATTGTACACCGGAGCGAGTATTTGTATTGCCTTTTCAGTAGCGATGCAGGTCAGTTCCAGTCCATACATCAGCCGGCTGTCTACGATGGCCCGGGCAACACGGAAACGTACTTCTCTGTTGTTGGACCGGTGGGGACGGGAGAATGTGCGGATGAGGTTGACCCTGCTGCGACAGCTGGCCTTGACCCCTTGAATGTGCTGGTCAAAATTCAGCGACCGGTCAATGACAACCCCCAGCAGTTTCACAGTTTTCTTCAATGGGATAGCTTGATTACCGATCTTTATGGGAGGTCCGCCGACCCGATGTCGGTACTGGCAAACGTGGCACCTAGCGCTGTTTCCAGCAGACAGCTGAAAACCTTTCAAAGCGGCCCATCTGGCTACGGTGGAAAGCCCTGCTTGGGCTCTAATCCTCGTTCGTCCCGGAGTTTGACCTGTGGCTACGATTAGCACGTCGTCTGCGTACACGAAAATGTAGATGTTCGCTGATAACCGCTCGAAGACACTGTTCATGGCTACCAGGAACAAAGTGACAGCGATCACAGAACCTTGGGGAATGCCGGTTTCCTCGCAGAAAGTGCGGGATTTTGTATTACCTACCGAGACTCGGAAGGATCTGAGAGTCAGGAAATTTTGGACGAAATGGATGATATGGCCGCTAAGGCCCCAGCTGACGATTTGCTTCAGTACCGCGGGCGTCCATGTACGGTTGAAGGCTTTCGCAATGTTCAGGGAAACCAACTCCGTGTGGAGACCATTATCCTTAGCATCCTTGAGGAGCTCTCGTAATGTCGCAAAATACGTAGATGTACCGTGGCCTTGCCGGAATGCGTGTTGCCGATGGTCTAGAAAGCCGCCTGACTCGAGAAACTGCTTCAGTCGTCGGTTGACCATCCGCTCGAAAACCTTTGCCATGCAGCAGGTGAGTGCAATGTGTCGGAACTTCGCCACATCCCGTGTCGGCTCGTTTGTTTGGGGATGCTCTGGATACGAGTCTGTCTGCCAAAGCTGGTTGAAGAGTTTCCAGTATTTTTACTTTACCCGGGATAGGCAGGTTCTTGAGCAGCGGGTAGCTGATCTCGTCTGGGCCGGCTGATTTCCAGTTGCTTCTACTAAGCGCGAACTCTAGCTCCTGCCAGGTGAAATCGTGGTTAATCCTCAGATTGTTCGTGTCCGTGTAGAAATTCGAAAACTGCTTTCGGACGAAGTCGATGGGTTTGCAAGCCGTTGAAAGGTCGCCTCGTACTAGGAAATTGCAGAGAAGTCAGCGAAATAGTTGCCAAGCTTATCTGCAACGATTCCGGGGTCGGAGACTGCAGCGCCGTCTACCTGTATATGCAGTGTGGCCGTACGGCGCTTGCCACTGAGGGCGTTGATCTTACCCCAGAGTTCCGCCGAAGACTGTGAGGCATTTATGTTTTGGAGGAAGTCCGTCCAACTGGATCGTTTGGCATCTCGGACCAATTTTCGCATTTTCCCTATCCGGATCATCTATGGGAAGCCGTTTGACTCGTCGAAGGGCTTTTCGCCGGGCCTTAACTGCCTTCTTCGTTTCCTCGTTCCACCATCTGAGGGCTTTACGCCCGGGAATGCTGCTGGTTTTCGGGATGGTTTCTGACGCAGCTGCGTTTATTGTTTCAGTGAGACTCTCGATGCTGTCAGGGTTACGTTGTTGAAGGAGCGACTGACAGGTTTCACCGTAACTCTCCCAATCGGCTCCGTCATAGCGCCACCGAGGTCTCCGCGTTTCTGCCGGTATAGCGGCGGCAAAGAGTTGCATCTGAACCGGGTAATGATCGCTACCGTAGAGGTCCGGATTGACGCTCCACTGCATTCTTCCAGCGAGGGAACGACTGACGGCCGTTACATCGATCGCCGTGGTGTGCCGTCCATTGAAAAAGGTCGGTGATCCGTCATTAAGGATGATCATATCCTCTCTTTCGAGCTTGTCTACCAGTGTGGAACCTCTAGAGTCGAACCAGAGATACCCCCAGCTAGAGTGGTGCGCGTTCAAGTCACCCAAATATGTGTTGCTGTCCACGAGGTTTATTGTATGGAGATGCGCATCTAGCGATTAGTGAAGTCACGACTTAAGCCCAAGCCTTTAAACAAATATATCATATTAACAATATGATCCATTCATGCCTTTTTCAAATATTGCAATGGCGAACCACAAAATATTGCTGCACGCACCGTCTAGCGTTGAAAAAAGTCAGCAACAATCATTCAATTACAATCGAGGGGTGCAAATATAGCACTTATTACAAAAGTAAGAGTCACATTATTTTAATTAATTACATTGTGTATATTACCTTAAAATTTGTCTGGCATGTCACTGTTGTCATCAAATAAAATAATATTCTGAAATACATTCATTTGAAATATTAAACAAATTTTCATTTTGTTTACCCTTGGTGACGATAAACAAATACATTGGTAGCCTTTTTGGCCACAGAGGTGCTTTCCTCGCTAAAAATTTGGTACGCCAGCTAAGCGAAAGAGTGGATCATATTGTGAGTATAATTTATTTTTATATCAATTTAATTTAATTTACTTAATGTTCAGTGCCAGTAATATTAGAAATTATACATGTTAGCTTTCATGCAAATCATTCATAACAATTCAGTTTATCCTTCGATCCCGAAAATCAAAGCCCACTGCGACATTTTTTTTTTTTTTTTAAATCGGCTCGATTCAGCATTTTGCCAACATGAGTGTGAAACATGATAAACAGTAGGCCATAAATTACCAAACAATCCCTACCAATATGCACACAAATGCCTCCAATTGCCAATCGTGATGCAAAATGCTTCCACTCTCTTTGGTAATAGAGCATAAAACGGCCCCCATCAATCACGACAGAATAAACTTAAAATCAACTGCACTCAGCACAGTGACAGTGCATCATTGCATCCCGAAAGCAGATGGATCGGTCAACTGACCGGCAGAGACAATATTTATATGCTGGCAGTGCAGCTTCAGATAAAAACCATGTTCAAAAAAAAGCGAGACGATTTCGGATTTATTTTAATTTTCCTCCGATTATTTATTAGAAACCGAGAACGTGCGAGCGCGCGCGCCCGCTCGCTGCATCCAAACAAGCCTGTGATCACCTAGTCGATATAAGCGTGAGAGATAGATAACCATAAAACTGCGGCTGCTCCCCGCAACTATAAATAAAATTCGCCTATTAATAATTTCTTGACTTTTGAACAATTTTCGACTGAAATATCGAATAAGAGCGAAAGAAGAGCAACAGCCGCACTGCTCATCTCTTCAAATCTTTCGAATCATCGTCACCGACGACGTCGGCCGTTGGGAAAATGTGTAATCGTGCTAATAATGCGACGGTGGGGGAAAAAGTGTCTGATTTCACTGACCTCCCCTCCCCTCCCCCCCTTTTATACGATACGGAAAATTATGGCAGCCGCACGATGGTCGTCATCGGTTTGTTCCTAGAGATCCAACTCGAAAACAGTCAAGTGTTTATCCTAATGACCGTTGAGTGATATATTTCATCTTTTTCCTTTCGGAAATTCAACAAGGGAGCGAGCGCTAGTCACCGACTGATGCTCACTTTAATTACACATCCAATGGGAAATGAGGGACGTTAAAAGGGTGGTGGGGTCGAAAACGGGTTTTTCATGGAAGGAAACTGAATCTATCTGCACTACGGAAGAAAATACCTATGGGGGGTTATTTGCCCAACAAAATTGTCGCAAAGTTAAAAGGGTGCGGAAGAAATGTGCCCGTATGCGAAAATGGGGACTTACTAAAGGTTGCTTACGGCAGAAACTGGCCCAAAGTGGCAGCAAATGGCAAAGCACTGTTTTGGGATCGCACTCATGTATTAATAAACAGGCACTTAAAACAATTTTCCATGCTGTTCGTGGGCTGCTGTTGTAGTTGCTTTGATTGTGTTGGAATTTGGTAAAGTCTGTAGGTTAGTAAGCTGCTAATGGAGGTGTCTAGGGGATCAGGCTTCCTCAGGACTGTGTTGGTGTCCCCCACAATTTGGGTTGCTTATGGGTTCTATTTTGTAAATCATAGCTCTCATCTTAAACTGATACAAGTATATACATCTTCTACATATTTTTCGGACCTTGGGCTCGCGGACGTCAGGTTTTGGACTGCGGTAGCTTTTGAAGGCTTCAGCAATTTTTCAGTACTACCAAAAACAAAAGCATGTTAAATTAACATACGGAAAAAAAACTCCCAACTTTCAGCTTTTAGGATTCTAAACTTACAGAATGAAATAAATGTGTTCGAGACTTATACTTCAAAAACTTTCAACATCCTGGTCATCAGAATGTGGATCATAAATTATTTTCTTGAAATATCTCCAGTTCTTAGGGATATGCTTTTAAGTATGATTTTGAAAATTAAAAAAAAAATTAGATCCCGGTTTTTAATTACTTTTTATTTGATCCAAATTCAAAATAAATTACATTTTATTTAAATCTACACACCAAGGGGTTGGTCACTCCGCACAGTGTGCCAACATAAAGATGGGCACACCTGGGCACTTCCATTGGCACCCATGGTTAGAAATGTTCATGATATTTAAAGCAACTGGCAACACTGTACTATATATGCGCCTGCTCTGTGCATGTGTCAATATGTTAAACATTGTTGTTGAGACAATCCCATTTTTAATTTCATAACTTCAACCGTGAATTTCCGGCAAAGTTCTGCCATGGATTCCTCACAGCGCACATATTTTCAAAACATTAGGATGAGTGAGGTCATCAAGGCGATCACCGTTGCTAAGTACAACTGTAATCTGGGGGTCATACTGGAATTCTTCCGGATGGTGCTGGAGTCGCTACCGGAAGACTTCGAGATCGGAGAACCTTGGAAGGCTTTCAGAACAGTTTGATCGAAGTTGGGAAGGGGGTGTCATCGTTCCGGAAGCTGTTTGAAAAGATGACCATGAAGGGACTGCTAATGTTCATAATGCTTATTTGGAATGTGATTAGTGAGTTGGTTAGTGGGGAGAGCGAGACCTTGAAGGAGAGAAGGGAACGTTGAAGACGTTGGTAGATCAATTTGGGGTGGTGAGATTTGTGTCGGAGCTGAAATCACAGCCGAAGGAGTTTAAGTGGAATTGTAAGATGCTGATTGGTCAGTTGTTGGGCTTGAAGGTGAGCTCCTAGAAAGTCGACATCGGTGAGTTGGTTGAAGAAATAAGTTTAGCTCTCAGACACGATCCTGGTAACCATGCACTTGAAATTGAATACTTTTAGGCTTGCGGAGAAGAAGTCCCGGTAGTAGTAGTTTTATCAGTGGTCGTTTACCATGTTTGATTCCGTAGCGCTTCACCACTTCGTTGATCAGCCAACCGACGTTCACTTCCTTGATTCGTTCTTCATCGTAACTGACATTGATGAATTCGCCTTCGATGGTCACTCATACCATGTTCGGAGGTAGAATATTCACCGGTATTTGCTTTTCTACCATCTACATCGCCACAACATTTAAAGGTGTTCTCTGGCTGGCACTGCTTTTTGCCAGAGACATCATACTTCTCTCCATAGGCTCTTTTTATGAACCATCAATGTAGAGTGCGCTAGCCGATTTTGAGAGAAAATGTCATCCAATCCATTTGTTTACATCATGATGACGATTTTAAAAACTCAAGGTAATGTACATTTCATTGCACAACTTGCAAATTTCCATCGAGAGTGGTCTTATTTTTCGATTATCTACAGATCTGAACTGATTTGCAGCTGAAATAAACACAGATTAAAAATCCGGAAGATCATAACCGCTGAAACAATTTTATAAATCTTAATTTTTCTCATCAAAAATATATGGAACTACCAGCCGGATCACTGCAAACCCGATTCAGAAAACAAAATATTCCACGTGGATGATGATTTCAAGCACCTGCGGTGGATAAATTAATCAGGAAAAGTGAAAATATTTCCCTCTTTCTATGCTTCACGGTGAAAATTTCCTCCCTCATCACTCTTTTGAGAGTTACTCTATTCACCGCCAGAAGCTGAAACAATCGCTTAGTTTCTATTGGATTCGCCTATATTAAACCCAAGGGGGGAGGTAGCTGTCAAATACGAACAATCGTCGCCTACCTCGCATAACTGGTTCCAAACGTAAACAAGCCATAAGAAACCTACAGGGTTTGTTTACGTTTGTTTCATACAAGAATGATCAGTAGGCTGATTTGACAGCACGTTCCACCCAGATTAAAGCCCATCTCGACCAGGAAAGTCTGATTCCGGTTGAAACTTGGTGAGATCTAAGCAAGCAGTTGATTTCAACACTGTACATAAGCATAAGGAACTGGTTGCTAAGCTTAAATAAGTAACAAATATATAACAACCAGCAGCTATAAAGCCGGGTAAAGCAGGTGCATAAGAACGCTCGTCAACGGTTGTCGGGCTCTGCCAGACGATCGGCGACTTGCGATATCTGTGCATCTGAACTCCGATTCTTACCTCCACGCGGTGCTCGGTGGGGTTGCTGGCTATGATGCGTTGTAGCCAGAAACGCGAACAAGAACGTCGTGTCTTAGGCCCATCCGATTACCGTGCTCAGCCTTTCTGGCGGCAGTCAGTTGTCTACCGGACTTTAAACAATTGTAGATAGTGGATTTCGTGTGGCTAAAGTTTGTTCAGGATGAATGCATTCTGTAGGTAGAGTGTATGGACCTACTTCTAGCGTCCACGTTTGAAGCAACGGAGCGATTCGAGCTTGTAGATGGAACCTCCCGTCTTAAGTGTTTCCGTTCAGTGTGACAGGGGTGAGGACTGTCCTATTTTTTTTCCCCAAAGGTTTGCATTGGGAACAGACTCCGGCTGCTTCGGCCCGAGAGGGTCTCTCCCGTACGAAATAGTTGATTATGCAAAACACAATCAGCTATTGTGAAGGTCGACGGACCCTGGCGAAAAATAAACGCAGCGGGACGATTGTTCTCCTCATGGAGGCAATCGATGGAGGGAAGAATGTGGCGTGGAACATCTCGATGTGGCTTCAGCGGTTCAGCGTTCTGCTGGGCATACTGTTGAGGCCCATACAGATCGGGGTGGCTCGCGCTACGTTTTAGAGGTCAGTGATCCTGCTGATGCTGAAAAGCTGAAGCAGATCACTGAACTAAGTGGAGGGTTCAAGGTTCGGGTGGGTGCACACCCTACCTTGAACAAAATTCGTTGCGTGATATCAAGTGTGGATATCATCAACGAATCGGAGCAGGTTCTGAAGGAGCATTTTGCTACACAAGGTGTTGGACATCTACTAGAATTTGCAAGGGTAGTGGCGAGGGGAAGGTTAACACCTCATCCGTGGTGTTAACTTTCGAGGGGAACAGCTTTCCGGAAATGGTTAAGTTTGGTCTCCTCAGCATTGCAGTGTTACAACTGCTATGGGTATGAGCATGGTCGCGCGGGTTGCAAGAACAAGACCAGGTGCAGGGTCTGTTCAGGGGTCCATCCGGTTGCTGAGAAATGTGGAGCAAAGGCCTTCTGCTCCAATTGTCGAGGCAATCATCAGCCGACTAACCGTAGGTGCCCTACCTACGTGAAGGAAGCTGATATCTTAAGGGGGTATTCCCAATCTTTTGCCTTTTTTCGGCCTGTTTTTCAATTAATTTTTTTTTCAAGGAAAATGAATAGTAATGCGCCTAACTCTTTGGGATTCTTGTTTATTGAACATTAAAGTTTACAAATAAATTTTTTTCGACATAAAAAAAGACATTATTGACGTCACAAAATGGCGACAAACAGACCACTGTTCGCCGCAAACGCCTGGACGGGCGAAGACTTTTCTCTGGAACGGCTCTACTGAAACAGATTTCGTGATGAAATTAATAATCTGCATAAGATTCTCTGGAGCTTCTCCCGTTGGCAGCAAAAAATCTTGCAAATTAACAAAATGGCGGCCATATGAAAAAACAGGCGATTTTTAGCCTGCTTTTTTGCAACTTTAAGGTGCTTCAAACAATGTTAAATGTTAATATTTTTGGCTGAAAGTGGGAGAAGCTCCAAAGAATTTAATAAGGAACGAAATGCGCAAAGATTCAAGTCAATATCTCTTATAGTTTCTGAGAAAAATCTTCGCCCGATAAAAAAAATGTGGTTTCGAGAAAAACGCGTTTAAAGTTTTGACTTTACTTAAAACCATTTGGGGGTTCTTACCATTAGTCAGCTATGCCTGGACACCGAATTCGCTGATCGGAAAACGGCTTGGGGGGATGAAAGTAGGGTAAATGTTGGCTTCGGCACCCATTGACTGTTTTCGGCAACCAAAATTTAAACGTTAATTTCACTATGTTTTCCCATCAATGCACTTCCCTGAATGTGTCCAAACGATTGTTTAGCCTTTCAGCTTCAATCTGATTATATTTGAACGATCGAGCAATCCAGTAATGCTACATTTTTCTTCAAATAAAGCATACGCACTACAAAATGGGGTTGATTTCGAGTTGCCGATAATAGAACAGCTGGTTAACACGCAGTTCTAATGGGAAGGTTGCCGAAGAAAAAGAGGCTGCCGACAATAGTCACACTCACCTGAGAAGTTTGGAGCGATGTAAAAACGCTTTCAAAACGTTTTGAAAAATTCTGTCGATTGGAATGGATAGAAAAGCAAGCAGCAGATGAATGTAAAGTAACAGACACATCATATATGTGCGTGACGCTGAGAAAATGCTAGTAGAAGTGCAGACGCTGCTTAGATTGACAAGAATACGTAAATTCCCCTATATAGTCTAAAGTACAAAAAAACATGAAAAAAAAAAATTTGATTTTTTGAAAAAAAAGATCGGGAATACCCCCTTAAGGATTAAAACCAACCTCGGTGTCTCCTTTGGGGATGCCAAGAAGGTTTATAGCGACGAGCGAAGCGGGAAGTCCTATGCAGAGGTTGCTGCTAGGACGGCACCTGTTGACTCTGGTAAGGGTCAGCAGGTGCCCTTTATACCTCCCAAAGGTAAGAAGAAGAAGAAGGCCAAGCAGAGAGCTGCAAAGTCGAACCCTCAGGGTAAGGGAACAGACGGAGCTCCACCTGCTAAGGGTGCGAAGACCGGTAAAAAGGGGACTACCCAGTGCAAGAGTACTGAGGTTGGTGCTAGTCCACCTGCCGGTCTTGCGCAAGTTACTACCCAGAGTGGAAAGGCTACTGGTAGGGAGGGCAAAGTGCTATCCCAAGAGGTTGGCACCGATCCCTTGCCTGATGCCGAAACACCAACCAAGAAGGACAAACAGCTCCTGGAAAAGTTGGTGGAAAGTCTGTAACGTAATACCATAGAGGTAACTCTAAGACCACTGGGTCCCGAAGAAAATCATTATTATTTTTGGCTCACTCAGTACCAGAACAACGGTCCCAAGCAGTCCCAAGCTATTTCACTCACCCCTGCATGTTCTGCATGAATCCACACACCCCTGATGTTATCTGTCAAACTTTCATAGCGAATCAAAACAAACATAGTTCTACCTCTCACCCCAGCAGGCCTGGGTTCAATCCCAGTCGGCGCCGCCGGGATGTTCTGAGGCATAACATCTCTGATCACGCCTTCCTTCGGAAGGGAAGTAAAGCCGTTGGTCCCGGTTCATGAGTTGATGGGTCGATAGGTAGGGTCCAGGTGTGGGAGCTGCCTTCCTGGCGTCGGTAGCATTGGTGCTCAGCACGGAAAACAAGATCGACGGAAAACAAATCAAGGAAAAAAAAAAAAAAAAAAAACAAACATAGTGTAGTAATAGAATTTCAACTAGAATAGGGTACGTTAATCGCTTGCTTGGGACCAATAGGCTACTAAAGTGGTGAGCCAATTTAAAATCGTTAGTTTCGTATTGATTGTTGGTAATACTGCAATGGAATGTCCATGGGTTGCGATCAAAGTTATCTGAGATCCAGCTATTGACAAAGAAACTGAACCCTTGTGTCGTCGCTCTCCAAGAAACGATGGCAAAGGTAACAGATCTACCTCCAACTATCTCGGTGGTAGATATAAGTGGTATATTAAGTCTCACATTAATGCCTACATCCACGGCACTGGATTGGCTATTAGAGAAGATATACCACATAAGGTAGAGCTGTTGGATACTGAACTGAAGGCCACCGCGGTCACCATTCAGTTTCCGTATAAGCTGACTGTTTTTAGCTTATACATGGCTCCGAGGAATAGGGTTGGCAAAGAAGTGAACGTCATCGGCAAACTGCAAGATCTCATCTCGCAGCTGCCTGTCCCTTATGTGATAGTGGGCGATCTGAATGCGCATCACCCCTCCTGGGGATCACATAAGACTGACGTTCGTGGCGCGAGGTTGTATCAGCTACTGGACACGTCGGGTTGTTCAGTGCTGAACGATGGCAGACCGACTCGGTTCGATCCCACCACCGGGGTAGAGTCCGTGATTGATCTGGCCATAGCCTCTTGGGATGTAGCCAGCCATTTTATCTGGCGGGTTGACGATGACTTACACGGAAGTGATCATTTCCCTATCTCATTGTCACAGGCTGTAGACCTCCCGTCTACTGTGACAAGACTTAGATGGAACCTTGAGAAGGCAGATTGGGACAGTTTTGGCAAAGAAGTCTGTCGCCAACTGCCTAGTGATGACACGATATTGAGACCAGGTGACTGGACCCAAATCTTGAGTAAGGCCGCTCATCGTCACATCCCAAAGGCTGGAGGGAGAGGAGGTATGAAAACTGTCCCTTGGTGGGGTACAGAAGTTCATACGGCGATTAAGCCTAGACGTAAATGTCTAAGGGCGCTGCGTAGGTTGCAGCTTGATGATCCTTCTAGGGCCGATAGATTGAGGGAGTTTCAGCTTGGTCGATCTAAATCTAGAAGCGTAATCAAAACTGCAAAGCGGGATACATGGTCTGCTTTCACCGCAGACATATCGGAAACCACTAGCTCTGGTGAGCTATGGCGAAAGGTAAAATCTGTCGGGTGTAAGATCAGACATGTTGAGAGGGTTATTAAGTTGAATGGCGATTACACGAAAGACCCAGGACTTATCAGTGAGGCCTTTGCTGATCAATTTCTCAAGGTGTCGGCAAACAGCAATCACAGTGATGAGTTCCTGCGTGTAAAGTCATTGGCTGAGGGGGAGTACCGCTACTCCCGTGACAGGCAGTGTAGTCTAGTTAAAGGCTACAACAGGGTATTCGTGCTTGAAGAGCTCAACTGGGCCCTGCGCCGCGGCATTGGTAAGGCTGCGGGCCCTGACGACATTGGGTATCTCTTGCTTAGGAGATTACCCCTTGTCGGCCGATTTGCTCTTCTTGCTACTATGAACGAAGTCTGGCTTTCTGGCCAGATACCGGACGAGTGGAAAGAAGGGTTGGTTATTCCTATTCCCAAACCTGGGAAGGATAAAACCCTAACAGAGGGTTAAGGGGGGAAGTACAATTAGAATTTTTTTTTCGAAAATTTTTTTGTTGGCTTAATTTACTCTATATGTATCTGGGAATGAGCCTTTAAAAGCATAAAGCCGTCCGGAACTTATTTAAAAAGTTATACGCAATTCAGTGAGTGCATGTCAAATGGCTGTACATGTCAAAGTTGAACTTTAAATACTTCTACTGAAAAGTAGTGTTTTCAAAATCGCCGTGCAATGTACAGGTCAGAGTTTTCATTCAAATCGATTCCGGTTTTCTGTTTTATGTTCATAATTAAATTCTCCACAACATGAATAGAAAGATTTTTTAGATTTGTTTGTTATAACATGTTTTTTTATAAACAAAGTCGAAAAAAATAGGGTTTTTTAAAAAAAAATTCAACTTTAAATTTTTTTTGTGAAAAAAACCTTATTAACAATTACAATTAATTCATGTTGTGCGCTGTACCTTCAAATTTAATGTCCTGTTTTTTTTTTCAGACGTGATCATGGACGTAGGGACTGCACGGCGCGAAGTGCTGCTTTAAAAAATTGACTTCACATTATTTATAATAATTGGGCTAAATTGCAAAATTTAAAAAAAATGTCACTGATATTTAATCTTCATTAAATCCTTAATAACATACATAAAGAATCGCTAACATTCATTTATTTCCCTACTCGCAATCCACTCTCAAAGATAGGCCTCATTTTAGGCCTTCTAATTGTACTTCCCCCCTTAACAACCGATAACCCTGCTGAGCTGCATGGAAAAAACACTCGAGCGGATGGTTAACCGTCGTCTGTCAACTGAGCTGGAGAGGCAAGGATGGATCCACCCACGGCAACACGCATTTCGATGCTGCTATGGGTCGGAGACGTTCTTCTCCGAGCTCGATCATTTATTGGACAAGGCCTCGTTGGAAGATTTGCATGTAGATGTAGTCTTCCTCGATTTGTCCAAGGCATATGATATGACATGGAAGCTTCCTGTCTTGACTTCCCTCAAGAGCTGGGACTTCCAAGGATGTATGTTTAACTACGTATAAAACTTTCTACAGAACCGTAGGTTCCGAGTATTGAACGCTGGCGCAACCTCTTCCTCGAGGTTGCTGGAGAATGGCATCCCACAATGGTCTGTCCTCTCGGTTACACTGTTTCTCATTGCGATGAACTCAGTGTTAGAACGCATTCCCAAGGAAGTATACATTATTGTATACGTCGATGATATTACTCTTATCGTGTTAGGTAAATACGGTAGGGTGGTTAGACCCAAGATGCAGGATGCAGTGCAGTCTGTCGTTGACTGGGCAGATGGTGTTGGGTTTGTGATTTCCCCCGAGAAGTCCAAACTGCTGCACGTCGGCTTTGGTCATCATCACAGACCAAGCCTGCCATATGTTAGTATCGATGAGCATGCGGTCAAGGCCGTACGCGAGATGAAACTGCTTGGTGTGACTATTGATAACAAACTCCGATTTGTTAAGCACGCCAAGTTGGTGAAGACTAACGTCAACAACAAGTTGAATATCCTTCGGACCCTAAATGGTTGCTTCTCTGAAGCCTCTCGCAGTACATTGACCAAGGTTGCTAGGGCTCTGGTTGTCCCTAGCATCCTTTACGGGACGGAACTGTGGAGCATAGGTGGTGTCTCCCTGCTCAATTTGTAGCGGAGTGCTGAGGTCTTCACCGATAGCTTCTCTGTTGGTGGAGAATGGAAAGGTTCCTTTGGTGAATGATGTCACCGAAGACCTGGCCACCAAGGCACTGAGGCTCCTAGAAAGGGATCCCATTCTCAATGACAGGCCCACGGTTGCAAGTGCGAGAGAGCGACTTGACGGGAGTAGATTTTCCCACGTAAGTCCAGTGAGCTAGGCTGTGGCAACGGGCATGGGATGCTGCTGCCCCAAAATTTGATTGGAGGGTTAGAGCTATGTGCGGGGCGGGGGCCAGCTCTGATGTGGCGAAAGATGCATTTAGAAAGGTAGCCGCCTCATACGACGGTTCATTAATTGAACAGGAAGTTGGCTATGGGGTGTCTGGCGAGGACATAAGCCGCTGCGGCCGGTTACCCGGTCTCTGTGGTATCTTCTCAGCTGAGCCCTATGCTCTCCTGCAAGCTTGTAGGCCAGCAAATGGGTCTCAGGCCGTTGTATTTTCTGACTCTGCGAGTTGTCTCTCTGCCCTTGAGCATGGGCAGGTTGGACACCCGTGGCTGTTAGAGGTGTAACGGTAGCCTAACATAACCTTTGTATGGGTACCTGGACACGCAGGTATACCAGGGAATGAGGCTGCTGATAAACTAGCTTACCAGGGTCGTCTTGCTCAGCTAGAGGCCACTCCGGTGCCCTATAGTGACGCTACCCACTGGGTGAAGCAGACCTCGCGATACGCATGGAATGTGTCTTGACATAACAACCGTGATGCATTCCTGCGTAGAATCAAGAACACTACACAAGAGTGGAAGGATGTACCTAATTCTCAAGATCAGAAAGTTCTGATTCGGCTGAGGATTGGTCATACACGGCTCATGGATCTCGTTTTAGCGGCAGTGTGGCCTACTGCCAGGGATGCGGTGTGGTCTTAGATGTAAATCATCTATTGGTGGAGTGCCCGGCAAGAGCACAATTAAGGGAAGATATGGGTGTCGTTGGTACAATCCGTGAGGTATTGTTCAACGACAGGAGTACAGAGCAAACTGTACTCAACTTCCTGCGGGCGTTAGACTTATACGATATGATATAAGCATGAGTAAGTTGAAGTGGCATTAGAAAGAAAATGACTGGTATAGTCATGCCACTTCATTCGACAAGAGGCAGTCTTTACGGTCCTAAAGACCATGGTGTGTGAGGGAGGACAACTGACCTAAACGGGGGACACGATGATGAAACAGCTGCAGTTGGAAACCCGTCTCGAATGAACTAAATTCTCCTCTTGCAGGGGAACAATTTAAAGAGACGTTAATAAACTTATAATTATCCAGCAGCTATAAAACTGGACATGTAGCTTAAGCAATTTAGTCAGTAATAAATGACCACCCGTACGATACAAATCGTGTTTCTCTATAGGTTAGGGGCCCAGTCATACCCTACCTAAGAGTAAAGTAGAAGGTCTCGAAGCCGTTCCAGTTCCAGATCCAGGATGACCAGTGCAAAGAAAGCAGGAATCGTGCAGTTTGCCGGTGAGGGCTAGCTAAAAAGTTTGCTTGTCCCAAGGTGAAAGAACGACTCAAAAAATCCGATCGGGATCAAGTAGCGAAGATACTAATGGACAAGGAGGTAGCCTTAGTTTCCGGAACAATTGAGGCACAGGCGCAGGATTCTAGACTCGGGCGCTAGCTGTCACATGGTAAGCAGTGAAGATTATTTTCACGACATCCGTACGTTAGACGAGCCATTGCACATCGATAGTGTGAAGGATGGTGAGGTACTGGTAGCCACCAAGGAAGGTACCGTGAATGGTAAGCTGTGCGATGGAAAGAACCGGTACACGTTGTCAATCGGACACGTGCTTTTCGTCAAAAAGCTGAAATACAATCTGCTATCGTTGGCAAGGCTGCTGAAGCCTGGCGCGCACATCGAATTCATGCCGGATCTTGCAATCCTTCCGAAATATTATGAAATTATTGGCGTTGCGAAGTTGCCCAGATTGCCCGTTCTATTTGCGGATGGAAAGCGCAGCGAGTGAGTATTCGGAACTTCAACTTTGGCGCAAGCGGTATGTACACCTTAGTTTCAAAAATGTCCTGAAACTTAAGAATTCCATGATGGTGGATGGACTGGACGGTATCCATGGTAATGCTGAAAACCATTCTATGGCACGAAACCAAGTACACGACGGCCCCTGGAACGTGTGCATTCGGACGTCTGTGGGCAGATAACTCCGGCAACATCTGATGGTTTTCGCTATTTTCTTTCGTTTGTGGATGACTACACGCACTTCGGAGTCGTTTACCGTTTCATTTCGGGTGAAGCGGTCCTAAATGCGGTGTACGTTACTAACAGAAGCCCAACTGAAGCGATTAAAGGGAACCAGACCCCTGCGTCACAAAACTTAGAGTGTTCGGGTGCCAAGCATTCTCCTGGGTACCGAAACAAAAGCGGGGAAAGTTGGATCGGACTGGACGAAAGTTCGTTATGCTTGGGTACTCACCCACTGGATACCGACTCTGGGACCAAGAATCGAAGAAAATGTTTGTGGCACGCGATGTTAGGTGCAACGAAACACCTTTTCCGTTCAAGTCGCCGAGTGAAAACGACGATCGTCGACTAATTATTCCGGAGGAAGTATCACCAGTTCCCGGGCAAGATGGGGAAAAAGTGGAACAACAAGCAGACCTTCAAGAGGACGAAAACAGCAACGATGATGCAAATGCACACAATGATTTACTGAACATTTCAGCTGATTTAATGGTACTTATCAACCTTTCTACAGCAGCTTTTCCGATGATATATGGTACAATTACACTTCAAAATGGTGCAAAGCGGTGCATACTAAAGAGCATTTTCAAATGCTTAATGTACAGTTTTCTCTATTTTAGGGAGCGTACTTTAAATATTTACTGAGCATTTTAAGATTTTGATCAATCATTTAAGGAGCAACCCGATCTATTTTAAGGAGATTTTTTTTACTTATTAAGGATTATTTAATCTGTTTTATTGAGCAAAAGTAGGGCTGCCCCGTCGAATGCTATCGAGTTGGCATCGTCACCAATGCCGTAGCCCTCGTGGCTCAGTTGGGGTTGGAATCCTTGGTGTTCCACCCGATTTGCATCACCCCGGGGGTGATGATTAGCACTTCGTAGTACCAGCAGCCGGTATTGACCTGGAAGGTACATCGAACACTTTCGAAGGAATACGCGTCGGACGGTCTAGAAGCTCGCTGCGACGCTATTTTGAGATATTCGCTAACGTCCCGGGTGTTGAGCATGACGTCCACGTTGCTTACGTCCGTCACTTACTGTGTGATAATGAATTCCTTACTGTCCATGTACCGTTCGAGCCGCGTCAGTGGATTCTCCGGGTAAAGTGCTAGTTTTCGCTTGATGGCAGCTTTGTTTTCGCTTGGAGATCGAAGTGTGCCCTACTGCTAAACGGACGCAAAAATTTGTCAGTTGTCATAGGTATTTTTCGTCTATATTTTTTTCGATTTTTGGTTCAAGGCGCTTGATAAGATTTTTCTAGAAAGTGCGTGAGTTTAAAAATTGAACGCTATTTCCATAAGTATTTGTAACGGAATTCCGTTCGTGTGAGCTGTGATTCAGGTTTTCCGTTATTTTCGGTTCCGTCGTGAGATTGGTATTTTCTAGTGCGCGGTTCAAGAGTAAAATTTACGGGTTGCGAAGTGTAGTAGTGCTTTTACGATTTTGGTTACCTCTGATATTTCGGAGCAGCTGAATGCTGAAGATTCGGAAACCAGCAGCAGTTCCGGTGTATTTATGTTTCCGAGCTGAAAAAGAAGAAGGGCGAAGACGGCCAGCGGCACATCTATCGCTAGAGGCGTTGCTGCTCTTCTGTTTCTGCCAGGGGGAACGACACTCATTTGGATGTATTTTTTCAGTCAAGTAATTACTTGGGATTTTCGGGGAAAACATAATTGATGGGATTTTTTTGAGTGTGTCGTGATGACGAAAATAGAGCAGGGATAGAAAAAATAGATGGGAATAGATCAAGCAATTGATGTGATGTGAGGGGTGTTAAAAAATTTCAGAGGGATGCGAGTCTGAACGCGAAGAGGATAGGTGTAAAAAGAAGAAAAATTTGCTGCAATGAAGCGTCCATGAATTACGTAACGCTTATAGGGGGAGAGGGTGTCACCTATATCGTTACGAATTATGCAAAGGGGAGGAGTAGTAAAGCTTTGCGTTACGTAACAAAGAGAACATTTTGTTTTTTTTTTTCGTTTCTTGATGTAAAGTTTGAAAATACAGGTCTTTTTAGACGTTTTTGGTACAACAACGAAGGCTGTCATCACTAAAGGCCGGCGCACAATAGATACGTAAGCGGCGCCGGTGGTGTAGTGGTAAGCGTGATTACCTCTCACCCCAGCAGGCCTGGGTTCAATTCCAGTCGGCGCCGCCGGGATGTTCTGAGGCATAACATCTCTGATCACGCCTTCCTTCGGAAGGGAAGTAAAGCCGTTGGTCCCCGGTTCATGAGTTGATGGGTCGATAGGTAGGGTCCAGGTGTTGGAGCTGCCTCCCTGGCGTCGGTAGCATTGGTGCTCAACAAGATCGGAAAACAAGATCGACGGAAAACAAATCAAGGAAAAAAAAAAAAAAAAAACAATAGATACGTTTTCGGGTTTTTTGACAGATAATGCATGGGCTAACTGTCAAAAAACCTGAAAACGTATCTATTGTGCGCCGGCCTTAAATCTTGCTTTGCAAAATGGATCTGTTTTAATTTTATAAATTGTGATTTTTGCTACAAAACGAAATCAAAAATTAATTAAATGAAAAGGCGGGGGGGGGGTTTATAGAGCGTTACGTAATAAATAGAGAGGGGTCATTTTCAGTGTAAAGTTTTGTTCCAAACGGGGGGGGGGTCAAAAATATTCATTTTTAGCAAAACGAAATTCATGGACACCGCCTAACTATAATAACCAAAGCTCACAGCTCAAGTGCAGAAAATGGTTCCGCACCGAATAGGTCGAAACTGCAAACTAGGAGGAACGGGTGATGGCGATGGATTACAAGGTTCCGGTTAATATTCCCAGCTGCATTTGGACGGGAATTTGATTCGCAATATTCTCGCACAGCCGGTGGGTGTCTTACTTCACCATTAACCCTTGAACAGCAGCAGAGACGAGTAAAACTTGGGCCGAGTGGAAAAAATGACCTGAATTCCTTTTCCACCTGCTTGTCGTAGGGGGTTTCATTGGTGAGGCTTTTCCCGGGGCTAGAATCAGCTGAACGAAATCAACAGTTGCTTCGCGCCTGTTCGGCAACTTCCATGCTATACAACACACAGAGCCGGGCTCTTATCCGTCGAATTCGATCGGTTTGAGTCCGGGATGTGCGTTGCCGTCTCCTCCGTGATGCACTTGATGTTTTTTGCCCCCGAGACCGATTATAGACGAGCGGTCCGTCATCTTTTTTTAGTTTTCGCACCGATTTTTTACCGGCATGGCCAGCTGACATTGACGAGTGCACGGATGGATTTGAGTTCACTCACTCTACAAAAAGTGACACAACAGCGGGGCCCTGTTTACTAAAAATGAACACATGAATAATGCTCGCGTAACATTTGAAAAGGGCCTATCAACTTTTGTAAATAATTTGCTAGGTCCTTTTCACGAGAACCGAAGTACGCCCACGCAAACCAAGAGCACTATCGGGAAGGGGAGCATTTCTTCTGCACGATGGTGTTGTTAGTTTACGTGAGCGTATTCGGTTCGCGCGAAAAAAGCTTAACAAGTTTTGTGTACATAAGTTGATAGACCCGTTTCAAATGTTACGTGAGTATTATTCATGTGTTCATTTTTAGTAAACAGGGCCCCGCTGTTGTGTCACTTTTTGTCGAGTGAGTGAACTCAAATCCATCCGTGCACTCGTCAATACGTTGTGTTTGTTGTGGAGAGTGTTGTAAACTGACAGTGAGTCTGGCAGAGTGCTTCGCGGTCGACCTGAAAACTTCGAAAAACTGCACGGCTTGCTTGACAATTTGTGTGCATGCAGAAGGGATAAGTTGGGAATAGAAAGAATAGATAGGATGGATTGAAATTTTGTGCACGTTGAAAATTATATGAGAGGTTTGGGTAAAAATGGGATAATCCTGAAGTGTCGTTCCCCCTGGTTTCTGCTGCTTACAAAACGAAAACTGCGATTTGGACCATGTCATTGTTGAGAGATCGGTGAGATCATTCCATATTTTTTATTATTTTGAGAACAATTTCAATTTATATATGGCAACAAGTTGTGTGTTGGGTTCTAGAACATAAGGGGAAGTTCACGTACATACGTTTTGATATTTGTAAAGGCATTGGAGAGAGATAACAGAAATCTAAAGACATCACATTTTTTTGCTGAGTGTCTATTTTTTTTCAAGGATGAGACAGAAAACATTATTTTGCATGTGAATTTTCTCAGGAATCTGAGGAGGGAACTGATTTTCTTGAATTTTTTTTATGTTTTTCCCGGTATTTTAGGGAAAATAAAAACGCACCGAAAAAGAAATTTAATTTTTGGTTCGGCGAACTTCCTCGTAAAGATGCCCACAAAACTAGCTTCTTTTCCCTTTTTTCATTTCCTTCATCTCTTTTCAGAAAGCGAGTAATGGCACTATAACCATAGGCCATATAGGGCTAGGACAAGAGTTAGTGCTCATGTCCGGACCACTAAAGGAAGATAGAGCATCTCTTAACATTTTTAGGCTAGATTCTCCCAACGACCAATCATTTATAATTTATAACGGAACGTACGGAGCGAGATGTCCACGTTTCATCCATTTATTGGATTCTGAAGCATCTTTGACTTAAACAGGCCCGATGTTTCTGAATCATCTTGCCCCTTAAATGCTGCACAGTAGGCCTGGCCGTTTTGATATATTTTGCGCATCTCTGCAACATATACCAAATAGACAAGAAAAATGATGGAGGTTATTTATCATTTTCCAGGATGCTTTCATGAACTGGCTGTGTTGGTGTTAGATTAGATTAGATTAGATTAGATCGTAGCTTTGTTTTCGCTTGTTTGGACAAACTGTTTCCAGTGCAATCAGTTACACCCCACTCGTCGTTTGAATCTTTTTTGCAGCCTCGAGTCGTGTAAAGAAAAGCTTTTGTTTGTGGTGATCAATAATTTAATTGTGGCTCATGTTATGCTTCGAGTCACAAAAATAAAGATCATAAATTAGAGCTAAGTTCAGGTTCTTCATGATATGAAATATGAGCCATCTGATTTTAAATTAGGGTTAAAAGTAGTGCAGACATACCTCATGTATATGTTCTCATCTATAGTTAGGGGCCATTTACTTTGTTACATAAAGAATAGCTCGGTTGTTCTTAAGCACTTCGTAGCTGTTCGATTCATGATTCTGACAGTGGGACTTTCCTAAGTTGGCGTAAACTGGAAGATTTTTGGTATTTGGTGTCGGAAAACTTGGAGGTGGATCCTTTTAGTAGGTTTAACACTTGGCAATCTGAGCAATTAATCATATCGTCTGGCCATTTTCCACAAAGATAGCGCTGTTCCGCTGGTAGGAAGTGATAAAAATCCCCATGGGAATAATTCGCTTTCGGTGATATATTCTGGTCAAAAAAGGGAACGACAAACTGAAGAAATTAGTCAGGGGCTTGTCGTTCAGTTTTTTTTCCCCGGAAATTAATGTTAAACAAGCTACAATTAAATAAAAATGATTTTTCCCCATACAGTTTTACCTGCTTTACTACCAGTCCCCAAAGAGCCAAAAAATTCAAATTTGAGAGAGAAAATTATCTCTCACGAGCTAAATCTCTCAACATGCCATGTATTTTGATGACACTCAATTTGTGATTTCCCTTTCACAGATTACAAAATAGAGTGCCTGCCACTACAAAAAATGTCTGGTACCTTTATATATGCATTTAGTTTAACATTTGAAGTTCCTCATATTTCCTATTTTGTGTGCAGAATGTGTAAAAAAGGAGGGTCTTCGAATATTAATCTAAATGCATATATAGAGGTACCAGACATGTTTTGCACTGCAGTGTCCTCTGTGAACAATTAAAGGGAAACAGAATGTGTATAGTTTCCAATAGATGCCATCGCCAATAACAGCAGTGACATCTGATGGAACCTGAATGCAGAAGCTTGACAAAATGATTAATTCTCGGCAGACGACTCAACAAACATTTATTATAATTTATATAAAACGTGCACCTACCGCGATTTGTATTTCAACGCGTCACTAAGAGCGCGACACAGCGCAACCCTCTTGGCATTCAGACCGCTCAAATGTCCGCCAATTGTGATCTTCAAACTACAATAATGGCCCACAAAAACAACAAGAAATGTCGAATCGTGGCATTTTCCGTGTTTTTCGGCGACGAGATACATTACCTGTTGCACGCGTTCATCATCAAAACTGCCGCGGTTCGATGGCATAAAAGTCTGCTGTTTGTATAAGCGATGCCAACGATTAATATAATTACATGTACTTTGCCTTTTTAGTGGCCAAGGCTAATGATCACAGTACGTACGTATTCGCGCTAGCTTGCCGTCATTGCGGATCATAAAAAAAGCAGGATTCAAATCATCTTCATTATAACGTAGACAAAAGCGATTAACTTTTCGAGCACCAAACCAAAATCTCAGTTTTCACATTTTTTTTTAATATCTTCGGTAATTTTCAACGGATTTCAGATGTTTTTATCTGTCTTGATGGAAAGGATATTTCAATTTTTATCGAGCCATTTTAGCAAGTTAAAACGGATTATTTTCTACTAGCATATTTTCCCTTATATGGTAACAAAACTATCTAGTAGAATGCTGCAAAGTCGAATTTTTATTGCACTACTGAAAGAGTAGTGGCCTCTGGAAAATTTGGTTAACAAAATAATAATGTTGATTTTAGGGCGCAATTGTTTTTGTCAGTAGCGTGGCCAATATATATCAAAAGATAAGGAAATAACCCTTCCAACTGTATAAAAATATTAGAAAACCGATAAATATAATCCAAAATACAACATTTTCAAAAAAAAAATGTCGAGTTCATTTTCAGTTTGGTGCTCGAAGAGTTAAGTTTTTGTTATTTATAGAAGAAAAGTCACATTAGCGATGATAATGAACTGGCAAATAATACGGTGAATCGTTTGAAAAGCAAACATCATAACTCATTTCTCCGGAGACGTAGTCGGCGTTGAACTTTTTTACGACTTCGACAAATCAAAGGAGGCGCTAAGGAAAAGCTCCAACCCACCCCGCATCACTCTTGTTCCCGTCCGTGCTCTATCTACGCAGAAGCCTAGAGTATAATCAATCTCCCCGACTAAGGAAAAAAAATGCTACTAGCAAACATGACGACCGTGAAATCCATACTTTCTTAAGCTGCCTTTCTACTTTATACTCTTTTTTTTCTTTTTTTTTTAAAGAAGACATGTGACGCTAAACGCGTGCTTGTTCTCGTGACGGATATCTGTTCCGCATCCAGCGCCGGCTTTTTTCACTCACGTAGACTCCACTCTACAAGTGAGAGTAGGCGGTGACGCAAAAAATAATAACAGAAAACTGTTTTATGATCCGTGTTTTCTTTTGCGGTTGCCAGTTGGTTGTCCAACCCCTTGAAATCGTGCTTGATCATAAAACACCATGCGCTTCCATTTGTCACCTGCACAGATGCGCTCACTCTCAGTTAGGCAAAAGACAAACACGCAATCAAAGCAGGCGCGCGAAAAATTAAAACGACTCGTAAAACGTTCAGAGCTGAAAATCTGCGATGACACATCGTCGCCGCCTCCTTGGACGCTATGCAGTTAATTTTCGTGGTCGTTAATTTCCCTCCAGTCCAGAGAATCATCTTCTGAAGTGCTGGCGAAAGTGATTTTTCGCATGTGTGGGATTTTCATTTCGTCGAATCAAATTGAAAAAAAATCTCCATGTTGAGTGAGCGTGTGATATCTTTTTTCTCTCAATCTTCTGCCGCCTGCATAATGGTGCACCGAAGTGCGTCATTCCAACAAAGTGAAGGAACATGATGTATTGATGTAGTTGGTTTAAGAACGGGGAGTACCTCGGGTGGAAAAGTATTTAATTAGGGATCAATCGATAGTGTTAATTCGGACCCGCGACTGCGTGGTATTTTATAATTGACCTGTTTTGACTGGCATTCCGCCACTGCAGGACAGGATTGGGAGGGGCCCGGAAGGGGGGATGGTTTGCAGTAGGTTTCTGCGGGTGATTAATTGGAGGTGATTTAAATGTCGATAACGCTAATGAATGGCCCGTGGAATTGACTAGGTATTAATTTCGTCGATGTTTCGATTGAATTGAATTGGAATGAGAGTATTTTATTGTGCTGCAATGATTGGTTAACTGTGATGGAAAGCTAGTCAAAGTTGATGCTTTCAATAGGATAATTGTGAAGAGACTTGCTTTTTTTTTTATTAAACTTATAACCTTGCCAAACAAACAAGCTGAGCTGCAGAACAGCTTATACAGGGAAAAATTAGCTGCATTGGCCGTTCTGCAGCTTAAATTATTAGTTGGGTTGCTCACAAACGTCATGACCGTCATGAGAGAATGGGCCTTATTACGGGTGTCACTACACGGTGATAAGGAAGTGATACTCATAATAAGAGCCGTGATTGCCGTAGAAATCAAATGAGAATCACTTCACCGTGACGACAAGTGACAAGTTTTCACCGTGAAGTGACATCCGTAATAAGCCCCAATGGCCCTTATTACCGATGTCACTTCACGGTGAAGTGACAACTTATCACTCACGGTGAAGTGATTCCCATTTGATTTACACGGCAATCACTTCACCGTGAGTGACAACTGATCACTTCACTTCGTTTTCACCGTGAAGTGACACCCGTAATAAGGGCCAATATTTCCTTAAAAAGTGTGCCGGCCATCGTTTAAATTTACATTTTAGACGCACCGTGAACGTGAGTTCTTTCAAGCAGCTTCCCATACAAAAAAAAATTTGTATGAGAATTTCGTTTCGAACGAAATACAGAATAGGGGTGTTTAATTCCACTCACAACATTGTCAACAATTTTATATAGTTCATGCAAATGGTTAAAACTGTTAAAGGTGCAACGATCGTCCTAATAAGCGCATCGTTAAAGAGAATAAATCTAATTTACTGTTTTACTTTCATTTCACTGGAACTTCATCCCAAGAGGTTATGGGCCCAGTTGTCGCAGAAAGTGCGTGGGGCTTATCACGGATGTCACTTCACGTGTGAATTAAGTGGATTTTTTTTTGGTTCGGCAATCGTGTAAAATCGTGTTGGAAAGACAAGATGGCGGACACGAAAGTACCGATGGACAAGTTGAACGACCAGAACTACGCAATATGGAAGTTCAAGATGCGGCTTCTGTTGATGCGTGAAAGTGTGTTGGATGTTGTGACAAAACCGAAGCCAGAAAACGCTGATGCGGCCTAGGTCATTGAAGATGGTAAGGCGCAGGCGTTGATCGGTTTGGCACTGGAAGACAGTCAGCTGATTCAAGTGATGCAGAAGATGACCGTGAAAGGGATGTGGGATGTGCTTAAGGAATACCACGAGCGTTCCTCACTTTCGAGCATAATTCATGTTGTGCGTCAGTACTCTTTGCTCGACTGTTGAGCTGTTCAGTTCGTTTTCTTTTTCGCTCGAGTTCTCGCTTCGATTCGGTTTGTGCTGTCGCGTTGCGCCGTGGAAACGTCGCCACCTTCGCGCGTTCTGGCAAGTTTACTGCAACTTGCCAACACGAAACAAATGGTGCGTAAACGTACCAATGATTCAGCAGCGGGCCCTTCAAAGAAGGTGGTAATCCAGCACAGCGCGTCGCAGGATGTCGCCGGAAAACGGGTACTGCAAGCCAACCAGTTTGCGGTGCTCCCCGAAGAAAATGGCGATGGTGACGTCGTTCCCATCGCTGCAAGAGAGCGGATTCCCCCGCTTTTCACGCCGGAGAAGGATGTTGCCAAGCTGCGTGCCGAACTGGCAAAACACAAGCTGCTGCCTCGCTTCAAGCTTTGCAGCATCGGCACCAAAATCATGTGCTCCAGCCTGGAGGAGTACAATCAAACAGGATGTTTCCTAAAGGAAAACAACGTTGACTTCTTCATGCACGATCTGCCATCGAGCAAGCCACTGAAGCTGGTATTGCGTGGATTACCGTCGTTCGAGGCGGCTGTGGTTAAATCCGAGCTGAAGCGGCTTGGGCTCAAACCTGAGGCGGTGTTCCCAATAAACCGGCGTTCCAACCACAACACCAGCTTCCGTGACCAGTTGTTCCTGGTGCACTTCACGAAGGGATCCACCAGTCTAGCGGTTCTGAGATCCAAAATCCGGGACCTGTTTCAGGTCATCATCAGTTGGGAACATTACAAATCCCAACATCGTGATGTTATGCAGTGTATGAACTGCCTCTCCTACGGCCATGGTACCAAAAACTGCCATATGAAGACTATCTGCGGCAAGTGTGCTGGAACTCACTCGACTGCGTCCTGTGAGCAAGATGATGACATCGAGCCAACGTGTGTCAACTGCGGTGGTAACCACCAAGCCTCCAATCGCGGATGTCCCAAGCGAGTGGAGTTCATCAATATCCGTCGGAAGGCTACGATCAATAATCAGCCCGGTCGCCTCCGTAATCATCGTTCGCCTCCTGCACGCACGGAAGTCCAGTACCCAGCTCTCCAGCCCCGTCGACATGTTCCGAACTTAGAACCACTTCCGCTCAACAACCAACAAGTCAAGCATGTGAGTATTCCTAACAATCGAACAGTCCAACATCGTCTCGCTGCTGCTGCTGCCCAGCCAATGCCAGGTCCCTCCACCGCCCCTGGTTTATCATACGCTGGTGTTGTCTCAGGTGAGCCTGTCGACAATTCTCCGTTCTCCTCGGAGGAACTTGTGACGCTCGTGGCCGAGGTCATCATCATCTTGCGCACCTGCAAGACTCGATCTGAACAGCTTCATGCTGCCCTGTCCCTTGTCACTAAGTATGGACCGTGAAGCCATCAAGATCGTAAATTGGAACGCTTGCTCCTTGAAGAGCAAAAACATCGAGTTCTTTGAGTTTCTCAATGAACGAAACATCGACATTGCCATCATAACTGAAACCCACCTGAAGCCTGAAACAAACGTCTACCTTCCCGATTTCCGGCTCGTGAGGCTAGATCGAACCAACTCTGGAGGAGGAGGAGTGGCTATTGCAATAAGGAGAAACATCTGCTGTCGACTGATGCCCAGCTTTCAGCTGAAGATCATCGAAGCCGTAGGGGTGGAAGTTTCTACTCCTATCGGCCCCATCACCATCGTCGCGGCTTACTGCCCCAAACAAGTCAACATCAGGGACGGATCGGCAGCAGATCTGCGACGAGATATTATCAAGCTAACACGACGACGGGAAAACTTTATCATCGCTGGTGACCTGAACGCCAAACATCAAGCTTGGGGCAACAATCGGCGCAATCAAAACGGCACCATCCTGAACAACGACCTGCAGGAATCGCAGTACAACATCTTGAGTCCGGAAACTCCCACCCGGTTGAGTCGGTTCGGTGTTCACGCTACCATCGATATCTTCATCAGCAACATGGGCAACAACATCGCTCAACCTATCACCTATCAGGAACTCAGCTCGGACCACTACCCGGTGGTGACTGAGGTGGGATCCTCCGTAAATCGATTTGAAGCTTTCCGGCGCAACTATCATCGTGTTGACTGGGGTCAGTTCCAACATTGCGTCGACACCGCTGTAGACTACGATGTCCAACCGGAATCGTCCGAAGATGTTGACCGGTGTCTGCGCTTCATCGATCAAGCAATTTCCCGGACCAGGGAGCTACATGTGCCAGTATCCAGACATGTGAGTAATACTCTGAACCTTGACAGGCCTACTAAAGACCTCATTAGACTCCGCAACACGATTCGTAGGCAGTACCAGCGTACTGGGCTGCCTAACCTGAAGACCAATTGCAACCGTTTGAACAAAATCATCCAAGCCAGGATGGTGGATCTCAGAAATATCGATTTTGCAAACAAGATTCGCTCTCTCCCAGATTGTGCTAAGCCATTCTGGAAAATGGCAAAGATTTTGAAAAATAAGCCGAGGCCCATTCCTCCCCTTTCCTCTCCTAACCAAAATTCGGACCCATCTTTACTAATAACCCCATTTGAAAAGGCCAATGCTCTTGGACAACACTTTGTAAATTCACATAACCTTGGCCACGCCATGGTGAGTCCCCACGAGCCTGTAGTATCACAGGCAATGGCTAGTGTCGCTGCCACCCCCGTAGTTGTCCCTGACGAAAGTAGAATATCGGCTGATGAGGTGATAGCAGCGATTAAATCAACAAAGAACATGAAGGCCGCTGGTGTCGATGGAGTGGTCAACCTCGAGCTGAAAAACTTGAGTGTTGACTTCTTCAAGCACCTTGCAGTGGTCTTCAACAAGTGTTTAATGCTTGGCTACTTCCCTGCATGCTGGAAGTTAGCCAAAGTTATTCCAATTCACAAACCTGGCAAAGACCCTACCAGTGCCAAAAGCTATCGCCCCATCAGCCTCTTGTCCTCCATCTCGAAGCTATTCGAAAAATTGATACTCAGCCGTCTGCTGGTGTTTTCAAATGATAATAACATCTTTCTCAAAGAGCAATTCGGGTTTAGGAAAGGCCACTCTACCATCCACCAACTCGCACGGGTTACTAACATCATCAAGCGGAACAAGTCCGTTTCCAATACATCTGCCATGGCATTGTTGGACGTCGAGAAGGCGTTCGACAATGTCTGGCATGATGGTCTAGTGTACAAGCTGCATCGATACAACTTTCCGAACTACCTCGTGAAGATCATCAAAAACTACTTGTCGGGCAGATCATTCCAGGTCTACTTGAACAATGTCTCCTCTGATACGTTCAACGTTGATGCAGGGGTCCCTCAAGGTAGCCTGCTTGGGCCTATCCTATTCAACATTTTCACGTCAGACGTTCCTCCCCTGCCGGGTGGTGGTATCCTGTCAATGTTCGCAGATGACACCTCCATCATCTATAAGGGTCGAGTGATCCGTGCTCTGGCGAGTAAACTACAATCAGGCCTGGATGTTTTGTCCGACTATTTTAAGAGCTGGAAGATTTGTATCAATGCAGCTAAAACACAAACCATTCTGTTTCCACATTCGTATTCACCTCGGCTTGTTCCGCCTGCTAACGTCAAGATCCACCTTGATAGCACTCCCATTGAATGGTCGAGTGAAGTAGTCTACCTTGGTCTCACCCTCGATAGCAAATTGCTATTCCGATCCCATGTGGACAAGACATCCACCAAGTGTAACATCTTGATCAGGTCGCTCTACCCTCTGATAAACAGGAAGTCCACCCTGTCCCTCAAAAACAAGCTTGCTGTCCACAAGCAAATCATTCTGCCGGCTATTGAGTATGGTATGCCAATCTGGGAGAGTTGTGCAAAGTGCCACCACTTAAAGCTTCAGAGGATCCAAAACAAGATCCTCAGAATGATCCTTAACAGTCCACCGCGAACTCGTAATTCTGAGATTCACCACCTGGCCGGTCTTCAAACACTCGAGGAGCGAAAGACTTCCACGCTGGAAAGGTTCAGAGTCGCCTGTCTGCGATCAAACCACCAGATCATTCGTGATTTGGCAACCTAGTTTAAGTAGTTAGGTGCTCAAGTAGGTAGGTTATCAAATTTTTAAATTCAAACCAAAACAATCCCACAAAGGGTATCCTGTAAATTAGCGCTAAACGCAATCATCACATTAGAATAACCAATTAACTAGAACAAAGATGAAGAGCCAAAGGCTAACCAATTGAAATGTTAAATCAAATGTTGAAACATAAAACCCAGAAAATAAACGTAAATTTTACTACTATGTTGTGCGTCAGCTAATTCCGATGTGGATGCCAGATAACGGTGAAATGGCGGAACACCTCAAGCAGATGACCGTTTGTCTGCACTGGGAGAGGAAGTGAAGGACCACTGGTTCGTGGCTTTGATGCTGTCCAGTCTCCCGGAATCATACGACGGATTGATAATGGCGCTCGAAAGTCGACCAGATGCGGATCTGACGGTCGATTTTGTGAAGGGAAAGTTGCTGGACCAAGGTAGACGTCGTGTGGAGAACGCTTCACTTAGTGAGAAAGCGCTAGCGACCGTTTCCTGGAAGAAGAAACCTGCGGAGAAGCAATTAGTGAGAAAGAGAAAGTATGCCATTATTGCAAGAAGGAGGGGCACTTCCGGCGTGATTGTCGAAAGATGGCACAGGATCGTGCGCAGAAGGAGAATCCTCAGCAAGCAAATATCGCTGTTAAATCGGAGTCTGGAGGAGAGTTGTGTCTTGCTGCTGGAGTAGCTGGAGAAGCTGGTGTGTTCAACCTTGACTCAGGTGCCACTTCCCACATGACGAACAACTCTGAAGAGCTGGATGATTCCAAAGCGACGGTTTGTGTTGGTTCTGGGCGGCTTGTTTCTGTGAATGGAAAAGGCGGTCGAATGAACGTGAAGCTGGAGAGTGTGTTCCACGTACCGCCGCTTGCGGGAAATCTGCTATCGGTGAGCAGAATAACCGACTTGGGGTTTCGAGTGTTGTTTGACAAGTTGGAGTGCAAAGTGTTGAATGGAGGAGAAGCTGTTTTGGTGGGTCAACGGAAAAGTGGTCTGTACCATCTGAAGCAATTGTCAGAACGAGCGTTCTTGGCAGATCCAACTGTGCCAGCACATGTGGCATCGTAGGTTCGGACACAGAGATGCACAAGCGGTGCTGAAGATAGTGCGTGAGGACCTGGGACATGGTTTGAAGATAGGCTCTTGTGAAGTGCAATCGATTTGTGGTTGCTGCTGTGAGGGGAACATGTCGAGAGGTGCTTTTCCGAAGGCGTCTACGACAAGTTCGACTGCTGTTGGAGACCTGATTCATGTCGACCTGCGAGGTCCAATGGAAGTAGCAACACCAAGAGACAATCGTTTCTACATTTCATTGGTGGATGACTACAGCCGTTACTCCGTCGTATACCCGCTCCAGAGGAAGTCCGATGCTGAGGAGAAAATCCGTGAGTATTAGAAAATCAGTTTGGTCGATACCCAAAATGTATTCGTTCTGATGGGGGTGGCAAATTTTCTGGGGCTTCGTTGATGAAGTTTCTCGCCGAGAAAGGGATCGCGGTACAGCGAACGGCACCGTATTCACCACAACAGAACGGTGTGGTAGAGCGCAAGAACAGATACCTTGTAGAGATGTTGCGATGTATGTTATCGGAAGCGGAACTTGATAAGCGGTTCTGGGGTGAAGCGATTTACACTGCAAATTATTTGCAGAATCGTTTACCGTCGTCTTCGATCGATCTAACCCCGTATGAATTGTGGTGCGGGAAGAAACCATCGTATGCGCATCTCAGGATTTTTGGTTCAGAAGTGTATCTCCACGTTCCTAAGGAAAAGCGGCGTAAGCTTGACATGAAAGCCGAAAAGCTGGTGTTTGTTCGGTATGAAGAAGGACGGAAGGCGTACCGATTCCTAAATCTCGAGACGGACTATGTCACAATCAGCAGAGACGCAAAGTTTCTTGAGCTGTGTACCGTGAAGGAGGCTGTCCATCGGGAACCTGTAGTTACAGTGACAGGAGTGGTTGAAGTTCCGTTAGCGTTGCCCTCGAAAGAGGAGGAGCAGCTGGTTGAAGCACCGGGTCAGGAATTTGAGTCTGATGCGGAGCCTGATGACGTCAATGATTCTCGGTACGATAGTGCTTCTCAAGGTGATCGTTCATTCCACGGTTTTCCATTGGATGAAGTAGTGCGGCGTTCGATGCGGAAAACCACCATGTAGGTTGATAGAGGAAATTTTCGTTGCTGAAAGCGTTCTTGAGGAGGAGTCCGAACCCAGGAACTCGCACGAAGCCCTTACCTGTGGAAAGAAGAAGGAATGGAGAGCAGCTATGTTGGACGAATTGAAGTCACATTCAGACAACGATGCGAGGGAACTTGTTGATTTACCACCCGATCGGAAAGCGGTAGGATCCCGTTGGGTCTTCAAAGCGAAGAAAAATGCAGCTGGTGAGGTGACGAAATACAAAGCTCGTCTTGTGGCTCAGGGATACTCCCAGATGTACGGCGAAGATTTTGATGAAGTATTTGCTCCAGTAACCAGGTACACGACTCTGCGAGCTCTTCTAGCATTGGCGAGTAGCAGGCTTACTTATACGGCAAACTAGATCAGGAGTTGTTCATGAAGCAGCCGCCTGGATACGAGGTGGCGGGAAAAGAGCACAAGGTGTGTTTGTTGAAGAAAAGCATTTATGGCCTCAAGCAGTCGACCAGATGCTGGAATCAACGACTGGATGGTGTTCTACAGTAAATGGGCTTTCGTCCAAGTGCAGCTGATCCCTGTTTATACACAAAAGTAGTGAACGGCAAATGGGTGTATCTGCTAGTGTATGTAGATGAAATAATGGTTGGCTGCGAAGATGAATTCCAGATTGAGTTAGTGTACAAAGCACTGAAGAAACAGTTCGAGATTACCAACCTTGGTGAAGTGAATTATTTCCTGGCTCTGGAGATTGGACATGAAAATGGGAAGTATAGCGTTTCGCTCAAGGGTTATATCGAGCGAGTTGTGGAGAAGTTTGGCTTTCGAAATGCGAAGGGAGCCAAATCGCCGGTTACATAAGGAAGGATGGAACAAGTTCGTTACTACCGGATGCTACGATGCACAGAAGTTTGGTCGGTGCGCTTCTTTATATAGCAGTGTGCGCAAGACCGGATGTTGCGGCATGCGTTGCGATACTTGGCCGAAAGGTGAGTGCGCCAACAGAAGCGGACTGGGTGGCGGCCAAAAGAGTGGTCCGTTACCTGAAAACTACGTAGGACTGGAGGTTGAATTTTATTACCGATGAGGGTCTAATTGGCCATTCCGATGCCGATTGGGCTGGTGATATTGAAACACGCAAGTCTACAACTGGTTTCGCGTTCCATTATGCCGGCGGAGCAGTTTCTTGGGTTAGTCGAAGACAGAATTGTGTCACGCTTTCATCAATGGAGTCGAAATATGTGTCACTGAGTGAAGCAAGCCAGGAGCCGGTACGGTTGCTAAGTCTGTTTAAAGATCTTGGTGTGCAACAAGGTGGTCCGGTAACTATTCGTGAGGACAACCAAAGTTGTATCAAGTTGGCAGCCATTAATTTTGACTAGAGATGGGCGATCCGCTCCCGAGCTGTTCTATAGACCCGATTCATTTTTTATGAACCGCAGCTCATCAGCTCATTGATATCACAAGTCTAAACAATTCAATCCATCGCTCATAGTGGAACGTTTCAAAAAATGACTCATTAATCCACTTACGCATTGAACAGTCATCGCGTAAACCAAGACTCGCGCGTAATACTACTACTTATCGACAGCACCAACAGTTAAAGCAAACTTCCATGCGGCTGTTTGGACGAGAGAGAAATATCCGGAGAACTTCGAGATTAGGGCGTAATTGCTTTTGTAAACAAACACGCCAATCACCGATTTCTCGCGAATTAAAGCTCAATCTAAAAAAAAACTAACAACACAAACAGATAGAAGAATGACTCCTCTATCATTTGGTATTGTTTGTTTGCAAGATTGAGCTTTTATTCGCGAGCAATCAGCGATTCACGTGTTTGTTTACAAAAGCAATTACGCCCAAATCTCAAAGTTCTCCAGATATGTACATGTGCTACATGATCTTAATGTTCTACTGGAACTATCCAGTAGATGTGCTCTCATCTTTCCTCCCATCATTCTCTGGGGGAGCGGAAGATCTGCACAAAAGCAAATAACCGAAAAGCGAAATGCAGCTCTCCAGCTTATCAGCTTAGCTCCGGATCCGAATCATCGACTCGAATGATTCACTGGGAGCTGTTTAGGATGACAACTCTCGGGCCCGTCCAGCTCTTCGGATCTTTTTTTTCTCTTGATTTTTCACGATTCAGCTCCGGATCCGGATCTGAGCTGATGCCGAGAATAGTGAGGGAAATTCTGCTGGAGAATTAACATCAGAAATAAAATTTGAATGTAGACTGGATTGCATAGCTTGAGAAAAGGCGTAACATCGTGTGCCACGATGTCAATCATATCATCGCGCGTGTGACATAGGTGTAGCTCTCTCGCATACATTTTTTGTTTTACTGCTATGTTGTTGGCACATTTTGCGCGCATTTTGGTTTACGCGATGGTTTATCAGTTGCTGCGTTAGTAGCGTTTTCCATTGAAAAGTAAAGCCATGTTGTAAGGTACGGATTTATTGGTTTAGACTACTATGTGAGCTGAAGAGCTGTTCAAAAGAATCGACTCCCTTTAGTGAGCTGGATGGGTTTTATCCACTCAGCCAGATGAGCTGTTTTGTCCACCTCTAGTTTTGACGTAGGACTCCGTCTGTGATTTCTATATGGGGGTACGCTTTGTGAAAACCAAAAATGAATCATGTAACAAAATTATGAAAGATTTTGAACATTAATAACTCAGCTGCCCCTGAACCAATTTCAATCATATTTTCACCAATCGATCCGAAATATTTCTACGCATCAATAGCAATGCTTCCATCAATAGCAATGCTGATGATTTTTAACAAGAAACTATTGAAAAAGTGGTAATGTCAAGCATTGTCCAATGTACAAATAAAAAGTAATAAAAAGTGATAAATGTTTTCATTCAATAAACGTTCTTCCCTAACCCAGTCGTCATAATCGAGCACCACTTGGTTGCCGATCATTCTGTTTTAACCTGAAAAGATATAAAAGAGCGCTGCTGTCTAGCCTCAACTCATGACACTGGACACATCACAGTTCGGTTTTGCTCGCTCTGTTGAGTTGTTCGAAAGTTTCTAGTTTATTCCAAACATTCGCAGTATAATCCGAGGGGGACGACTCTATCTACGATGCAAAAAAGATTGTGTTTTATTGTGGCTAGCTGCGCGCACGCTGAGTAGATAGAAAGAAGATTGATGACGATTCTGAAGATTTCCTGCAAAAAATTGATGAGCGATGCAAGTAGATGCGACAAATGAAAGAAGATTGTTCGAAGATTGATTCGCTAGTGCGAGATTTGTTGACCATCTAAACTTGAGATTTAGATGTGTCGCCCCCCTCGGTATAATCAACAATCAATACGAAACTATCGATTTTAAATTGGCTCACTACTTGACTAGCCTATTGGTCCCAAGCAAATCGATTAACGTACCCCATTCTAGTCGACATTCTAGTACTACACAATGTTTGTTTTGATTTGCTATAAAAGTTTGACAGATAAAATTAGGGGTTCGTGGATTTTCCTATGTTTCGAGGGATGCATCGATTTGCTTGGGACCGAAGACAGTACCAGAGCTGAGCCAAAAAGTTGAGCTCGTTTCTTCGGGACCTACTAGTCTTAGAGTTACCTCTATGGTTTAATCGCGTAGTCAGTAGTGTCACTCGCTTCGTGTGATGGGTAGACAGCGCTCCCGGAGCAGGCTCCGAGAGAAAACGGAGAAGAAGAATGATGTTGGGAATACCACCTCAGTCACGGTGAAGCGATCTAAGAAGAGCCCGAGTGCAGCAAAAATGAATATTGGTAACAGCCGAAATGAATCATATTCTATAAACTTTATTCACCAACCAATGTATTTCAGCGAATGAAAGTTATAAAATTCCTGTGGAATACTCAGTTAAGTTAGGCTAATTTAGGATAATTTTAATGTAATGCTTACATTTAGTGATTCTCGCTGTATGGCAATATAATTGCTTGAGAGGTCCAACAACTCTCGTAGGTTTAGGAAATCTGTAGGTTTAATTTTAGTTTACTAATGTGTGCTAGATATAAAGTCTCACCTATCAACGGTAACAGAACAGCCGAATTTGCTGGTAGTTATAAGCAATCGTTTAGCCGTAGGTACCTATTTAGATGTTTGTGTTTAGGGTCATGTTTTAGGTTTAAATTCTTTTTACCTCACCTTTTTCCGGGCCACATATAACTTATTCAGAAGGCAAGTAGAAGTTCTAGTGGTTCATCGATACCTTAATAATAGCACATAGCATAGGTTAAGAATCTTCCTGTCATACTATTTCATATTCTCACCTCTAGATTAATAATCAATAATTTGCAACTAATATTTAGCACTCAAGTTCACTAGGTTTAGTTCACTAGGTTTAAGCAGTAGATTTAATGTATATTATATATGTATATATAAGTAATTTTAGTTTTCGCAATTGGCAGGGCAATTTCACTTTTGTTTTGTCTTCTTTCCATAGATTTGATTTGTTTACATCCTGACCTCTCACCGCATGACAATCCCTCGTATAGCGATGGGTGTGGTTGCACTCACTCGTCAGTGGCGTAGATCAGCGGTGGGAGTACACACATCTGGAGTGGGCGTAACCAACAATGAAGCTTCCTCCACTGGTGGTTAAGAAAGTGCCACTCAACACGCTGATTGGCGATCTCTCATCGCTGGGCGTTGCAGCTGAGTCTAAGCTCGGCCGAATCGGCACCAAGGTGATGCTCCGTACGAAAGCGGAGTACTAGGTGGTCGTGAAATACCTGAAGGATTCCAAAGCGGAATTCTTCACGGTGAGAAGCCCTTCAAGGTAGTCATCAGGGGTCTACCAAACTTCGACCCCAAGATGATCGAAGCAGAAATCAAGGACCGGTGTAAGCTAGCGCCAATCGCTGTCTTCCGAATGACAAGGAGAGACGAATACGTGAAGACGTACCCGGATTGTCTTTTCCTGGTGCACTTCCAGAAAGGGACGGTGACGCTCAATGCGCTGCAAGCCATCCGATCGATCTACTCCATCATCGTACGATGGGAGCCATACCGTGGCGGCCATCGTGACGTAACGCAGTGCCAGCGGTGCCTCAATTTTGGACACGGTACCCGCAATTGCAACATCAAGCCACGCCAGTTCGGACTGCCCTGCGGATGGAGCCGTGGCGAAAGCAGGCGGCAAGCAACAATCAACGAGAACGCAAGAAGGACAAAACCCCAGCATTCAGGACGGAGGATTTCCCACCTCTTCGTGCTCCCCAGCAAAGGCAAGCGAATTCTCGGGTGCAACGGGGGGTTTAAGAAGCTTCCGGTGATTCTGCTGGACAAAGATCTCCACCCCCCTAAAACAAAACCCACCAGCGCTAAACAACAACCCCGATCTGTTCTCAGCAGATGAACTGATGGAATCTTCGTCAACATTATCGGTGCTCTTCGTAAGTTCCGCAATAAGCCCGAGCAGATCCAAGTCCTCGGTAGGTTCATCATCCAGTATGGCGTCTAAACCGCTAACTATCATCACCTAGAATGCTTGCTCTGTAAGAGGTAAACAGATTGGCAAGTTGACTTCCTCCGCAAGCACAACATCGACGGGGGTCTTCTAACCGAGACCCATCTAAAGTCTGGCTATAGCTTCTGGTTGCCTGACCACAACATTATTTGGCCTTACTGCACCAACTCCAGTGGGGGGGGGGATGTTGTGGTCGTCGTCAAGAAAGGAATAAAATACCACAGTCTGTCCCATATCCGCACCTCTATCATCGAGGCTCTTGGTGTGGAGCTGGAGTCGTCGACTGGATACGTCCAGTTCATCGCCGTCTACTGCCCTCGACAGTGTGCCGCCACCAGTGGACTAGCGGCTAAATTCAAGAAGGACCTGTCCACCATCACCCGTACCGGTTCCCGCTTCGTAGAACGGTCGTCTACTGTTCGACCACTCACAGCATGGGCTGTACTCCGTTTGCTTTTCGGATGAGCCAACATTTATCTCACCGGCGGGCAACCCATCGACGCTAGATCCAAGGGCGTTTCGAGCTAGGGAGGGGCGAAAAAAATTTACTATGGAAAATTTGGCCGAATGCCATTTCACCGAACGCCATTTCACCGAAAGCCTTTGTGTTGCTGAGCATGCTTGGCATGCACATTTGTACACACCAACTGCTCATTTGTTAATAACTTTTCACTCAGTTGTTGAAATTTAGTTTTCCTCAAAGTAATTGATAGATTAGGATCATAGTTTACTGAAGACATGCAAAGAGTAGGTAAATCTTATCATTTGAATCAACACCAAAGAATTTTTACACTTAAAGTCCGAGATGTGCAGCGAGCATTTCTCACTTCATTTTTGCAACGCAATATCAAATACAGTTTATTACTATAATTAAAATCTCTTTTTTTTTACATACCTATAAAAAGCTTAATCTCTATTCTATCGACTGCTACAAACAGAACTATGTTTCGTCAACTCTGTGCAAAGTTATTTGCACATGAGCAGTTATATTTATTTATTTCTACTTGTCAACAGATAAAATAGTTACACTAATGACAATTTTCTATATCTAAACATCAAAACTGCTTCAAACACAAAATTAACGCAAACATCTCTTAAAGCTACGCTTATTTTTCTCGCGGGACACATTAAAATCGAACACATAATAACAACTATTGAAAACGCGGCACATACTCAACATTGGTTCGTGTACGCCATAGTTGGTCCTCGAACGCCGGTTGTTGAAGAACGCATGCAGCCGGAGGTCCCGTCGTTGAGTGTTGATGTCAAGAAGACTGAGAAGTGTGGAGCAGTCGACGTTCCCTTGCAGAAGATCCGCAACGAAACAAGCCTTCGCCACATTACGCCTTCCTTCCAAGAGCTCCAGGTCGATGAGGTTACAGCGACTTTCATAGCTCGGCAAGTTACGCGGGTCGCGCCAACGAAGGTGTCGCAACGCAAAGCGAATAAATTTTCGCTGAACAGCTTCAATTCTATGGATGGCATTCTGATAGAATGGCGACCAAACAACGGCAGAGTATTCCAGTATAGGTCGAACCAGGGAACAGTATAAAGCCTTCAGGCAATACACGTCCTTGAAGCTTTTGGCGAAACGGAATAAAAATCCTAGCTGCGATGAAGCTTTAGATACAACACAGGCAATGTGATCCTTGAACGTTAATTTGCAATCGAGCATGACTCCCAAGTCCTTGACAGTCGATTCGCGTTTCAAGCTTATTCCTCTTAAGGTGTAATCGTGGAAATGCATCGCCCGTTTACGGCCAAAGGAGATGACCGAGCACTTGGACACATTTAAAGACATCCTGTTTATCCGGCACCAATCATCAAAGACTTCAAGTTCTTGGTGGAGGAAATGAGCGTCTTGAGGCCCTTTTATTACGTAGTAGAGCTTCATGTCGTCGGCGTACGAGAGTTTAAGGCATTTGAGGATCAAGTTCACGTCGTTCATATACAACAGGAAAAGTAATGGCCCCAGGTGGCTGCCTTGAGGAACAGCAGATGTAACAATGAAGGGTGGAGAAGCGTAGTCACCGATCTTAACAGACATAGATCTGCCAGTCAGATAGGAGCGAAGCCAGGTAAGTAGACTCCCATGAACACCCATTTTGTCATATTTAGAGATGGTAATTTCATGGTTCACTCTATCGAAAGCTGCAAAGAGGTCGGTGTATATGGCGTCAACTTGATGGCCACGTTCAATCTCACGAATAATGAACGATGTAAAAACAGTTAGATTAGTCGTCGTCGAGCGCTTAGGCATGAAGCCGTGTTGATCCTGAGAAATACTGTACGAGCAGTCTTGAACCAACTTTTCCAGGACAATTAGACAGCTCGAATAGTTTGGAGATAGCACTCAATGCAGCTATTCCGCGGTAATTGGCGACAGTCTGCTTGCATCCTTTTTTGTGAACAGGGAAACAAACGAATCCTTCCAACATTCTAGAAAAACTCCGGAGGTCATTGACAAGTTGAAGACCTTAGCTAAGGGCTCTGAAAGAGTGTCTAAGCAACGTTTCAGTACTAATGAGGGAATGCCATCTGGACCAGATCCTGTTGATGTTTTCATCTGTTTCCCGGCTGAAATCACCATGTCGCTGTGGATGGTGAATGGAGAACCAAACACCGACGTACGAGGGACATTACTCGTGGCAGCAGCAATTTCCTGAGCATCAAGCACTTCGTCTGAAAAAATGCTGCTGAATTGTGTGCGAAACATATTGGCGATATCTGCGACGGAGTTGGCATCAGTAACGCCATCAGTCATATTGGACGGCAATCCCGTTTCTTTCCGTTGCTCGTTCACATATCGCCAGAATTCCTTAGGATTAGCTTTGAGACGACTCTGCAAGTGAGACTGATGTGCGTTGTACAAGCTTGCATTAAGATCTCTGTACTCGTTGTTGGCGCGGACGTAATTAGCCTTCGTAGAATCTGTGTGATATTTACTGTGTTTCCTCAGTGCAGCCCTTTTCACCTTTTTCAGATGCTTAAGATCAGAGTTCGACCAGGCGGGTTTGGCAGGTTTACACCGTAGTTTTTTAGGCACAAACTGATCGATAGCGTAGAATATGATACCACACATGGTCGAAGCAGCCAGATTCGCATCCTCGGAGTCTAGTGTCGCATTCCAATCCACATTAGCGAGAAAGCGTTTTTCAGGATCGATTGCAAGCGTCAACAGTAGAGGTGAATGATGTCTGCAGTTTTTGACGAGCGGTGCCGGAGCATGGATAACAGAGCAGCTTTGTCCCAAATCCTCCCCGACAAAGCACAGATCGAGCAGACGGTTGTTTGCATTCAGAACGCCATTCACTTGCTGAAGCCTTGCGGTTGAATATGCGTCAAGCAAGGAGAGAGAAGCCGGTCTGAACGATGAACGGGAATTGTCAGGAAAGAAGAAGCCGTGAGCATCGCTAAGCCACGATACAGTGCCAAGGTTGAAATCGCCCAAGATGACGATGCTGTCCCTGGCATCCATTTGAGAGACAATCCAATCCAGCGAAAGTGCATGCTTCTCAATCAGGCTGTGGTCGTTAACGCGGTCGGGAGGAACGTATATCACGCAGATATAGATTGTACCACTTAGAGTTGAAATTGCAACCCACAGATGCTCAACCGTCGAATCTTCAGGAGGTTTCAGTAAGCGAGATACGAAGCAGGAGCGAATGGCCAGAAGGACTCCACCACCGGAGGTCTTGTTGCTGTTGAGGGTTGATCGATCTTGACGGTAGACAGAATATGTATCGTTAAACAACTGCTTTGACAAAGTGTTGTTATTCAGCCAGGTTTCCGAGAAGGCGTATATTATTATTATTATTTAGCTTTATTTAGGAGGCTTTCAGCCTTAGGCTGGTTCGCCTCCAACGAAGGCGTATATGTCGTAGCATGCGTCGCTGCATGCTAGCTGGTATTCGGCGAGTGAGCTGTTCATGCCACCGACGTTCTGGTAGTATAGCAGAATTTGAGATGCTGGGACGCATGGAACAGCGGGCTGCAATCTGGAAGTGGAGGCAGCATCAGGCAGAGCAACGTCGAAAGAATAAGGGTACTTGCCGTGGATGGCAGCTTGGAAAGCCCTGTCCCCAGCACTAGACTCAGGGCCGGGACGACTTAGATGGTGGGGGCGTGTGAACTGACCAGGACTGGAACCAGTAGTGGGCGCAGCTGAGCTAGGTGGGTCCAGGGCTTCCATACTGCTTTGTGACGTGCGTCCCAGTCTAGATGAAATGGCGGCTGATGTTCGGCTTGAAACGGAGAATTGGTCGTTGTGATTGAGGGTCTCGGTGTTCTGCAAACGGCAAATCAGCGGGCTTTGGTTCTTCCTGGAAATCACAGGAACGACAGGAAGTAGCTGACCAATGTCAAGATCGGAAGAATACTCGCCAAAATAAGTTGGGTGGAAGATCCCCTCTCCACATCCGACCACAGGCCCGGAACGACGATGATGCGCCGAGACAGCAAGTAGCAAAACTGTGTATGTCAAGCATGTTGCTGAGTCTAGGGGTGGGGGGGGGGCGTTGCCCTCCCCTGCCCCCCTCTGGCTACGCCTATGGTAGACCTGTTCCTGACAAATACCGGCTTGTCCTAGCCGGTAGCCTTTAACGAACTCAGCTCCGACCACCAACTGGTGGTGGCTGAACTGGGCTACAACGTGGCTCCTGCTTCAAGCCTGCGCAAGAACTACCACAGCGTAAACTAAGTCCAGTTTGGCGGCGTGGTAGACAGGCACATCATCGACAACCCGCCGATTGACACCGTGGAGGACATCGACCGGGACTCCACCAAGCCATAACCGTGGCTGACGAGGCGTGCGTTCGACGTGTTCCTGTAAGGGGTAAGTTTATTGATTCCCACACCCAACTCTTGATTCGACTGCGAAATGTTCGTAGACGCCAGTTCCAAAGAACCGGAGATCTAGCTCCTAGCTCTGAACAGCGAGATTGCTTCCAGAATGGTCTCACTCCGGAACGAAAGTTGACGATCGCTCCAGACCATTCTGGAAAGTTGCCAAGGTACTAACGATGCACCCCCAAACCCATTCCACCACTCAAAGATGAATATGATGACGATCGGCTCATAATCACCCCTCAGGATAAAGCAAATGCGATTGGTGAGCATATTGCCAAATCGCACTTGCTTGGCTCCAACATCCAAAGTCCGCTCGAAGTTCAGATTGAGCAATGCGTACTCAACCTTGATTCCTCCCCTTGTGCTATCCCTCCGGAGGATAGAATCACAGTGGAACAGATTTGCTCAGCGCTGAAATGCACCAAAAACATGAAGGCGGTTTGACGGAATATTCAACCTAGTGTTGAAAAATCTCAGCATGAAGGTTCACTCTCTGCTGGCTGCTGTCTTCAACAGATGCTTGGAACTGCACTACGTTCCCAGTATCTGGAAGACAGCGAAAATCATACCTATCCGCAAACTCGGGAAGGACCCAACGCTAGCTTTAAGCTACAGACCAATCAGCCTCCTTTCTGCGTTGAGCAAATTGTTCGAGAAACTTATTCTCAATCGTTTGCTCAAGTTTGTCGAGGAAAACAACATTCTCCTACCGGAACAGTTCGGGTTCAGAAAGGGGCACTCCACCAATCACCAGCTAGTGGGGGTGATGAATAACATCCGAAGTAACAAAGCTGTATCCAAGTCCACATCCATGACCTTGTTAGACGTTGAAAAGGCGTTTGACAATGTTTGGCATGACGGACTTGTGTACAAGCTTTGTAACTTCAACTTCCCATTACACCTGGTTAAAATCACCCGTAACTACCTCCAGCAAAGGTCGTTCAGAGTATCGTTGAATGGCTACCTTTCAAACACGTTCTCCATCCCAGCAGGAGTTCCGCAAGGAAGTCTGTTGGGCCCTTTGCTTTACAGCATCTACACTTCCGACATTCCTCCCCTCGGAGACGGTTGCGTGTTCTTCCTGTTCGCAGATGATACCGCAATAACCGTCAAGGGTAGGATGCCTCGCGAAATAACAAACAAGCTCCAACGATGTCTTGACGCCTTTGCTGATTATGCCACCACGTGGAAAATCAAAATCAATGTCTCCAAAACACAAGCGATCATGTTCCTCCATCGGCAGTCACCCAAACTAAAACCGGCTCCCTCTTGTACTGTAATCATGGATGGCACAAGGGTTGAATGGTCTGCCGAAGTTACCTATCTCGGGATGTTGATCGATGAAAAGCTCCTCTTCCGTTCGCATGTAGAGAAAACTGTAGTCAAGTGTTCTGCCTTGGTTAGGTGTCTGTAACCGCTGATTTGCCGCAGATCCCGCCTCTCAAGGGTGAACAAACTTGCCGTCTACAAACAAATTATAGCACCTGCGATCCTCCGGTGTGGGAATCATGTGCACAGACTCACAGGAACAAAATCCAGGTCGCTCAGAACAGAGTGCTTAGGATGATCTCTGATCGTCCCTCTGACACAAGAGTTTCAGACCTCCACCAAGAGGCGACCGTTCCAAAATTAGATTTCAAAATTGATGACATTAAGACTAGGTTTGTGCAGAAATGCAATACATCAGAACATGCTTTAAATAAGCAATTTGAATATAGTAGGTTAGGTTTAGTAGCTTACCGAATTATTCGGCAGGGTATTGGGGTTGGTGCACAGGAATCTTGTTAAAGAGGGGCATTTTTTTTTCTTTGGTGCATTCAACCTGTGGATGGGGAGTACTCCAAAGTACGTCGTAGATGGTGCTGTCCTCTTCCCACTTTTTCCCTATTGTTCAATTTAGCTAATTTTATTTATTTATTGCTCCAGTGGTGGTTCATCCTCTTTAACGCAAACTGCTTTCAGACAGCCAATGGAAATTTTCAATTTAATCTCATCGACGATGTCGATGATGATCGGTTCGTCAAATGGTTGCGATAGTAGGCTTTATCCGAAATTATACATTTGCTGCGATGTTGTTACCGATGTTGTTATCTGAAGTCACGTCAGATGGTGGTGATAGCATCGACAAACCGAGATGAATGACCAATAAGAATCGCATTCTCCTTTCGTATGCACACTGCGTCGACAAGTACAAGGTTCAAACAGTGCGCATAGCAGTGAAGCAACAGTATATTGCTCTTGATCAATCCAATCTTGATCAGTGATATTGAGTGCTTGGCACTGAAATTCCCTTAGAGTTTCAGAAGAATGTACCCAGTATTATCCAGAAATTATTCCCGGAATGAGCTGGAAATTATCGGTACTCCCTTGAAATTGTCCTCAAAACCCCTTTGGAATTTCACTCACAATTTAATTTCCTCGGTATTCTTTTCGGAATTATCTTGGAACTATAACAGGATTCACTAGAAATTATTCGCAGAATTTTCTTGGAATACTCCCCAGAAATTCTTTGGGACTGTCCTCAGAATTCAATATCCTTGAGGATCTTCTCGGATTTTTTTTAGAACTATCTGCAGGATGTAACAGAAATTATCCGCAGAATTTTCTTTGAATTCTCTCCAGATATATTTCGGAACTGTCCTAGAAATTCAATATCATTGAGGTTCTTCTCGGAATATTTTAGAACATCCCTTTGGAATTTCATTCAAAATTGGATTCTCTCGGTATTCTCTCCGAAATTATCTTGGAACTATCTGCAGTATTCACTAGAAACTATTCGCAGAATTTTCATGGAATTATCCCCAGAAATCATTTCTTTTGGAACTTGTCTTCAGAATTCAATACCCTTGAGGTTCTTCTCGGAAGTCAAGTTTAAGTTGTCCGTCCATTCACCAAAACGTTGTAGTTTTTCTACCAGAAATGTTCAATAAAGCTTGCCCCTCCATTCACCAGAACTGTGCAATTTTTACATCAGGAATTTTCAATTCAGCTAGCGCCTCCATGCAGCAGATTTTTGCACCAGAAATTTTCAATACAACTTGTCCCAGAACATTTTACACCAGAAAATTTCAATTGACCAGAACGATGCAAATTTTCCACCGTTAATGTTCAATAAAAATTGTTCTCCAATATTCTGATTGGTGCAAATATCCTTTTTCCATTTCCACCAGACATTTTCAATATAGCTTGCTTCTCCTATCATCAGAATGTTGCAGGTTTTCCACCAAATAAAGCTTGCCCTTATTTTTAGATTTTTCAGCATAAATTTTCAGTTGAGCAGCTTCCCTTCAATCATCAGAATGGTGCAAATTTTACATTTTTTTTTTCCGTTCACCAGAACGGTGCAGATTTTCCTCCAGAAGTTTTCAATATAGCGTAATTAAAAAAAGCTTGTTCCTTCATTAACCAGACCAGTGCAAGTTTTCCACCAGAAATTTTCTGTTCATTTCATTTATCAGAGCGATACAAATGTTGCACCAGAAATTTTCAATAAAGCATGCTCCTCCATTCACCAGAACGGTGCACCAAAAATTATCAGTGAAGTTTGTTTCACCATGCACCTTTGTGGTGCAATTTACAGGCTTTGCCTCTTCATGCAAATTTTCCACCATAAATTTTCAATGAAATCATCAAATTATCAGAACGATGCAAATTATGTACCAGAAACATGAATAAACCTTGCTTCTACATTCACCACAGTGTTGCGAACGTTCCACCAGAAATTTTAAGTTAAATGTGCACCTCCAATTTTTTTGCGTGATTCAATTTTTCCACCAGAACTATTAATTGATGATATTTTTACACCAGAATTATTCAATAAAAAGCTTTTTCTACGATTCACCACCATGAAGGTGAATTTTTTCAAACTTAAATTTACCCTCTTCTTTTAACCCTCCATTGAAAAAAAAATTACGCCAGAATTTTTTTGTATGCGCCACTGGGGTGCAATTTTTTGACCAAAAAAATTTCAATGAAGTTTGTCCCTTCATGCACCTTTGTGGTGCAATTTTCAGTCACCATCTCAAAGGAATTGACGCAATAAACGGTTTTCAGTGCCCTTATAGTATGAAATCAAGACCAACAATTGAAAAGGCCTCAACTCAATTTTGTAAACACACCTTGTAAGGCCATTTTGTCGCAAACCGAAGTCCGCCAACGCAAACCAACAAAATGAACAGGTAGGGGAAATTCTCATCTACCCGATTGTGTCTTAGGTTTGCGAATGTAGATTTTGGTTCGCGAGAAAATGGCCTTACAAGGTTTGTTTACAAAATGGAGTTGTGGCCTTTTCAATTGTTGGTCTTTAAATGAAGTTATTTACCTTCAAATCAAGTTATCAAGAAATCAAGTTATTTCATATAATAATTTGGAAATGTGGAAATAAACATCATATTGATAAAAGGAGGGGCAATTGCCCCACCTTGCCCCACCCTGTGCACGCCAGTGGTTGGTGGGCTCTGACAAGTAGCTCTGCTTCAATACACGTTCATACCTGACTTTAGAATTTACTTTGATAAAAGTGCGAACTAAATATTAAAATTGGTGTAGAGGACAAAAAAATTTTGTTTAACTTATTTTCTAAAAGTTCCGTTCAAGTTCCGCCAGAATCTGCTTAGAATACTGTTCAATTGTCGTACCGGAACTTTCAAGTTCTTTTAACGGCTTAAAAATAAGGCTGCTTAGAATTCTATAGACCACCTTCAACCAAGCTGCTTAAGCCTCAAATAATCTTTTATCAGAACTGAACTCAAATTGACAGGAAATTAAAAACCATCGGGACATTCATGCTTCCCTCACACATTTCCACAATTTTCCGCTACATCGAGCCACCCTCAGATTCCTCCTCGAGAAGCTTTCAACGAAAAACTTCCACGAAATGCGCACGCTCGCTTTTCACGAACGAAAAGTTTCCCCCCGTCATCAGCTGTCGTATGTTCGCTGCTGCAATATTGTGCAATACTGAGATAGCTTACCCATACTGTTTTGAAGAGTGGAAAAGTGTCAACAGGAAATTTTCACCAGAAATCATGTTATTCAAAAGTTAAGCATGTTCCATTCCGCAGTACCGATTCAAACCCATTCCAAGCGCTGAAATGTAGTGTAACTCGTTGATCACGTGTCAATCCGCCCGCCCAGATCTCATCAAAATGGTAAATATCGCCAAAAACATGAACCATTCGCTCGTTTCATGTTTTGCTCGGAATTTTCTTCGGACCGATCGGCTGCCTATTTACAAGCAAGCGTGATCCTCGTTTTGTGTAGAAACAGCGTGCAAAGTGCGACAACAGAATTTTCTTGGCAAACACTCCGAATGCATGCAGATGATGCACCCGCATTCGGCGGATTGCGGTAGGCATGATGCAAATGCAAAAATAGACTTTGGCCAATCACCCTTTTTCATCGTAGTCGAGAGTCGGTCAGTGTTGTGATACGATACGGAACGCTAGAACAAACGGTGCGCTCTGTGCCTGCTTTGGTTTTAGAAGGAGGCTATTCTGTGCGGCCATTTGACAGAGCGGTTTTCTGCTAGGTGTGAACATTATTACTACTGCTGCAATCATGTGCTGAGTCGGCGTTTTGCCGGCCCTTAAACGCCCCATTTCAATCTTTTGAAGCAAATTTTTCTCGGATGAGAAAAATTACATAATTCATTTGATGCGGCTAATCGAGAAACTCTTCTCTAATTACCCCGAACAGCGTTCGAACGATCACCAACCGCCGGAGCATTCGATTGGGATGGACTTCCTGCTGGGAGGCTGTGCGGCAACCTGCGCCGGGTTGTTCAGCAATCCATTTGACGTCATAAAAACGCGCCAACAGTTGCAAGGCGAACTAATGGATGCGGCGGAAACACAAAGGAATCCCTACCGTTCGATCACCAAATCGTTCCAATCGATCCTGAAAGCCGAGGGAATATCCGGTCTGCAGAAGGGATTGGTATCGGCCTTGGCTTTCCAATTCACAATGAACAGTGTCCGACTGGGGATTTACCAGACGGCGGAGAACTACGAGTGGACACGGGGCGACAGCAAGTTGGGGACGTTGTTATACTCGATCTTCTGGGGCGGGTTCAGCGGAGTGATTGGAGCGACGGTGGCTTGTCCGTTGTATATGATCAAGACGCAGATCCAGGCCACTTCGCACGGAAGGTACGCCGTTGGGTTCCAGCACAATCACACGGGGACGGTGGATGCCCTGGCCGGAATCTACAGGACCTACGGCATCAAGGGACTGTGGCGGGGATATCCGGGCATAGTGACTCGTACGGCCGTGGGATCCTCCGCCCAGTTGGCGACGTTTTCCAACTGCAAGGACTTTTTCGTGCAGTTCGAGTTCTTCCAGCAGTCGGTGGCGTTTACGGCGTTCGCTGCCAGTATGTTCAGTGGGTTCTTCTGCTGCGTGTTTATGTCGCCGTTCGATGTGATTGCTACCAGGCTGTTTAATCAAGGTAAGACATTCGATTGACTACGTACGGATTTAAGGAAATACCAAATTCAATGTTTATTTAAAAAATCAACACGCGATTAATTTCTTTGAAGTTTTACGTGTCACTATTTTAAATATTTGAGAATAGGGGGGGAGAAATAAAACTTGACCAGCTTGTTAAAAAACTACCAGGGACAGCCCTATGGGGTTTTACGCAATGCTGACGTAGGACTACGTGGTCTTATAAAATAAATCTTATTTGTTAACTGCTGCAGTAGCTTATATTTTGTGTAGGAATAGGAATTAGAGCGGGGTTCTTTCTGTTTATACTCTTTAGTATGACGCGCTTGGCATAGATGACCCACAGCGACTCACGAAGAGCTACTGATTCCGATTCTTCCTCCTTCTATGGATGCACATGTGGGCTGCAGCTAGTTGCTTCCGGGGAGCCTTTCGTTGTGTACTGGAGAACCACGCGGTGATTGAATAAACACCGTTTGGTGAGACCGGATGGAATTCAGCTTTGAAATCTGTGTTAGGGAAATCGCTTTTCGCAGGCAATCGGTGATAATTTTAATTATCATAGTAACAGTTGCACACTCGTGACATTTTGAAAAAAAAAATGATGTAATCTTAATTTTAACAAATGCGTGGAAATAGTTTTGATCGGTTGGTGATAAAATTATTGAAATTGGTCCAGGGGCAGCTAAGTTATTTACGTTCAAAATCTTTCATAATTTTGTTACATGTTCCATTTTCGGTTTTCAAAAAGAAATCACAGCCGTAGTCCTACGTCAAAAAACATTGGGATATCGTACGTATTCTTGTTTTCTGAGAATATGTCAAAAGGTTTGCATTGCTCATTTAAGAAAGATTAAATCAAATCAGTTCTTTCTATTGATTTTACTATATAGTAATGTCACAAACGAAGTGACAGACGGAGCGGCTCAAAAACTTTGGTGAAGAACCTGCTATTGCAATTTTTCAGTGTACCACATGGCAACACTACTACTGGATTTTACCACATGGCAACACTAAATGCACTAGAATGTTTTGGTTCTATCTCTTTCACTCTACTCAAAACTGAATTGCATAAAAAAAACTCTTTGTACACTGTCGAAGATCATTGCACACAAAATCAACTTTGTTCAAATCAAAACAAAAATACTATCCCATCTGGTGGAAAATTTTATTACATTGAACCACAATGGATTTCTTCGCCAGTTAGTCGTCTGTCACTTCGTTTGTGGTATAACCAACAATCAATACGAAACTATCGATTTTAAATTGACTCACTACTTGACTAGCCTATTGGTCCCAAGCAAATCGTTTAACTTACCCCATTCTAGTCGAAGTTCTAGTACCATACAATGTTTGTTTTGATTCGCTATGAAAGTTTGTCAGATAAAATGAGGGGTTAGTGGATTTTCCTATGTTTCTAGGGGTGAACTTGGGACCGAAGATTTTTTTTTTTCCTCTGTTCGGGACTTAACACTACTGCGACCAGTAAATTGATCTAGTGTAGTATATCCCGTGTCCTTAGTTTAGTGCATGTCGTATTACTCCATCACTATGGATCATTGAAGATGCTGAGGTTTTGACAGCACCGTACTGTGGCTACCACAGTATTTTACATTGGTTCGTCCGTATACAGTAGCGCCAAATGAAAGCTGTGGTGGGTTCAAAACTCAGCCATCTAAAATGATCCATTGAGAAATGATGAAGCATTCGATTTTTTTTTTTACAGTTGTAACTCTTACATTTATTGCAAGGATCCGCCTCTAATTGAAAGGTCCCGCTATTTATACCCTTCGGAGTGTTGAAACACCCTCCAAAGGCGCGCCCCTTTGTCAGTCAAAGTTGGATTCCTTAACAACAAAATTAAGGTATGACACCGATAATGACCATGCATCAGAACCCTAGTCTTAACTGAAGAGGTTTTCGGATGAGCACGCAAAGGAAAAACTCACGGATTGATAGAGAGAAAATAAAAACAACGTGTATTCACTTGGTTTGATTTGGATGTAATAAAAACGGAAATGCAACTGTCAAAACGGCCGCGGCCGAAAATACCCCAGTGGTGTGGAAAAACAGTGGGGGCACATGGAGTGCAGTGGTTGCCATCTCAACATTAACCACTTCAAACTAGGGAACAACGAATAGAAGATTAGTAATCACATAGATGAAGACAACTAACTCATTTTTTTGCCTTGTTTCAAGATCATCCTCGGTAGACAAAGCCGAGTCTTGTCACTATCAACAAGGCATAAAAAGTAACAAGGACTAAGATGTGTTCCTTGGATTACTGAAAAATTCTGTTCCCCTAGTTTGAAGTAGTCAAAACTAGGAATCGGTGGTAGATCTTACATCCCGTAACGTACCACGAAAAGGTGATCTACCCACGTTACGGGGCAAGGGACCGAAGATAGTCGACTAGTACTAGTAGATAGTACTAGTACTAGTCTTAGAGTTACCTCTATGGTTTTGCCTTCACTTTAGTGCACCGACCAAGTGTGCTCTAGAAAACTTCAAGAAACTTCGAGCGTAATTTTTGGACAGTGTCTTCCGGTTTCTGGAGAGCAGCGGCGTTGACCAGCGAGTTGAAAGGAATCGACCACAGGTTTTCCGATTGCTTCCCACGTTTGTGTTGATATGATCGTGACATCGGAAGCGCAGTCCAGCTGAAGAGTTGCATCGTTGCCATTGACTCCAACAGAATCCTATTTCCTCTTGCCTTGAAGATCTTGACTCGATGGGAATTCCTTTGGACTTGATGAACTTCTTGGGCTTGGGTTTTCAAACTTCTTTGCAGGTTTCGATTTTGATTCGGCAGTTGAGCAATATCTTTCTTTATGCCTCTTATGTTTGCACTTGTTGCAGTTGTGGTCTTGATAGGGACATCCCTTCAAAAAAATGCAGATCACCGCAAGCTGGCTTTTTTTCCTTGAGAGGTTATTGCTATTGAAACGACGTTAAGAACGGATTTCTCTATTTGGTGTCCTGCTTCAAGTAGTTGAACCGATGGCACTCTTTTACGAGACTTTCCAAGGTGAGCTTCGAACCTTCCGCCGGCGGAGTATTCTCTTCAGCTTCCAACTTACTGATTCATCGGGTGCGGATGTCTGCATCTCTCGGAGACTGTATACCATAATCAAAATGTAGTGCCTTGAACTGGTCGTTGGATAACTTTGAGAGCTGCAACGATTCACAGTATTTATTCACGGAGGCAGTAAAGCTTGAAAAATCAGCATCGGTCTTCATGTATTGAAGGCACAGGAACCGTTCGTTGGAAAAGGAGGTCTTGCGGCCGTTAAGCTTCTTGAGTTTCTTCACCAAATGCCAGAACAAAATCGCGTGGATGATTTGGTAGGATACTAACTGTAGAATCGTGTCGTTTCGGATATTACACTGATACTTTGGCACGCACGTCTAGTCTCGTTGGTAGAAGAAATTAGAGTATTTTATTATCTTTTTGGCACACAAGTCATGGCGCTCTTTTAGGTAGGGATGTCAAAGTATAGAACTACTCAGGGATGTGCATTACAAGATTTATACAAACCACGTTAATTATAAAAGGCAGGACCAATACTACATCCCTCTCTTTCTCAAAACTAATAAATGTTACCAACTTTGTAGTCTTTGAAATACGATGGATGCTTAATCTCTCTTCTTGGACGCAATTTCGTATCAGTTTTCGAGAGTCTCTGTTGGTTGATATTTTCCATTTCCGCTTCTCCTTCATTGGTTGATGTACGGTCCAGATCTAGTTGTAACGATTCCTCGCCGTCCTTCTCAGTTTCCAGGTCGCCATCCTTGTTTCCGGTATCCTTGGTATCTGTAAAATCCTTTCCACTTCCCCATTCGCCTGAGGCCAATAGGGTGTTGTTCTTCTGTGTTCAATGCCAAACTGTTTACAAAAATCTTGGAGTTCATTGCTGATGAACTGGGGGCCGTTATCGGTTTTTATGGACTCAGGCATTCCGAAACGGCAAAACGTTTCATGTAGAGTCTTCACAGTCAAATGTGCCGTAATTTGCTTCATGATTATCACTTCTGTGAAACGACTAAAGTAGTCCACAATCACAAGCAGGTTATGACCGGATGGTAACGGGCCGATGAAATCAATTGCAAGATCGGCCCAAGCTTTTTCAGGTAATTTGGTGCGGTTCAGTGGCTCAGGAGGATTTAGTGTTGATACTAGAGTACAGTTTTTACACTTCTTAACGAATAACTCAACTTGCTTATCCATCTGTGGCCACCACACCTTTTGACGAAGCCTTCTCTTCATAGCCACCATTCCCGGGTGAGATTCGTGGGCGATTTCCAATACTCGTGACTTTAGCCGCTCTGGAATGACTAACCTATCTCCTCTCAACAGTAAGTTTTGAACTCGATACAACTCTGAGCTAAACGGTTTGAATTCCTTAGTAATTTCATTCCATATTCCAGTTTCCAAACTCTGTTGAACACTTTGAAGCACTGCATCTTTCAAGATATTCTCTTCGACTTCTTCAACAGATACGGCGCTAAGAAATCCAGATAAAGCCAATTGTAATATGCAACCTTCATCCGATGATCTGTATGCTACAGGATTGGTCACTGATAATCGAGAAAGCGCATCGGCCAAATTGTTTGCTCCCGGCTCATACACCACATCAAAATTGTACGTCTGCAGACGCAATACCCACCGTTCTATCCTGGCACAAGGCTTGGATCGCTCTTTAAACAGGAACTTTAAAGGTTTACAGTCAGTTATTAGTTTAAATCTTTTTCCGAGCAGATATAATTTGAACCTATCGACGGCCCAAACCAATGATAGCGCTTCCCTCTCCGTTTGAAAATATTTTCTTTCGACCTCTGTCAAAGACTTGCTTGCGAACGATATGATTCTCCTTTTACCACCTGCATCCTGTTGAAGCAAAACAGCGCCCAATCCACTGGGACTCGCATCGGCTATTACAATACAGAGATCTTTGGGATCATAATAGCCAAGAAAATTAGTTCCACTCATAGCAGACTTGATCTCTTTAAACGCTCGTGTGTGTGTTGGTTGCCAGTCAAATTTTTCCCCAACGCGAAGTAGACTCCGAAGTGGCTCTGTTTTGTCTGCCAAAGATGGTAGAAATCTGCCAACATATGTTATTAGCCCGAGGAAGCTACGTAGTTCTGAAACATTGCACGGAAGCCGAAATGATTTGATGGCCGCAATCCTACTTTCTGTTGGCCGGATACCCGAACTAGACATCTCATGACCTAGAAATTCGAGTTGAGAAACATTGAAAACGCATTTCTCTTTGTTCAGTAGAATTCCGCATTCTTGTAGACGAGATAGAAGGGCATTTAGCCTGCGGTCGTGTTCTTCTGGATTTCGTCCCCAGATCATTATGTCGTCTAAGTAAACGACCACGCCCAGCAATGACTGACTCCATAACCTTCTGAAACAGTTCAGGAGCGCAGCTAATACCGAACATTAGCCTTTTATATCTGCGTAATAAAATATACACATAACTTAATAAAACACTCATCAACATACGGAAGGATAAAAATTATTTATTTGATTCAAACTGATTCGACACTCATATGTTTACCTGAACAGTCCTTGCTTTGTAATAAAGGTTGTGATTTCTCTTGATCGTTCCGAAATTTCCACTTGGTGATACGCTTCTTTGATGTCCAACTTTGAGAATCGAACTGCACCATTGATTCCCCCAAAGAGCTCCTCAATTATTGGCAGTGGGTGCGTTTCCCTAATGACAGCTTTATTTGCTCTACGCATGTCGACGCATAGACGTATCTCACCATTATCCTTCACAACTGGTACAATTGGGGAAACCCATGCCGACGGTTGCTGCACCCGTTCAATAATGTCCTGGTTCTGTAGATATCGAAGTTTTTCCGCAATTTTGTCCTCCAATGCGAATGGAGCACGACGGTATGGTTGCTGTACGGGTTTGACATCGGGGTTCACTGGAATCTCAACAAGAACTCCTTTGATCTTCGGAAATGCAGCTGGAATTTCTTGGACCGAACCAACGTTGTAGCCGATATTTAACACCTTAAGCCTTTTGGCCGTTTCATCTCCCAGAAGACTTTGCATTCCGTTTTCGGCTACGTAGAATGTAGCTTCGACCTTGTTTATGGCTGCCTCTATTTCGGCAACAAACATTCCCACCATGTTTATAGGAATCGACGAGCCATAAGCCTTGAATGACCGGTCGACCTGCGGATTAAAACTGACTTTAGCTCCGCTTTGCTGAAGCATTTGCCATGTTTTGAGGTCGATAATATTCGCTGCGGCTCCAGAGTCAATCGTCATAACGGTCTCGACGCCTCCCACTTTAAAACGAAAAACATTTCCACCCATTATGAAGCAAATGTCTTGTTCTTTTCCAGTGATATTTTGATTTCCGTGCATATTTTCGTCGGATTCAACTACCGTCTTGATACGTTTAGATGGGGTAGCATTCTGAACGGAATCATCGTTTGTCCTCTTAGTGCACCATTTAGCAAAGTGGCCAACAGTTCTGCATTTGAGACACTGTGCTTCTCGGGCAATGCATGATGGGCTGCCTTTGAGATGCCCACGACGTCCACATCCAAAACAAATCCTGTTGTCATTGTTTGGTTGTCGCCCGCCAGTCGGTCCGACAAAAGCTTGATTTCCGGGAGCCAACCAATTTCTTTTGGCCTCGAATCTGAACCGCGGTTGGTCTTGAAAGTTCTGCCGGCGAAAATGCCCTTGGGACTGGAATGAACGGTTGCTTGTTGATTGGAATGCAGGTTTTGTCGCCTGTGGGATCTGTTGGTTCACCCTATTCACAGCAGTCGATGGTTTACCATCACTTTCCCTTTGAACCATTTCCTTACATTGCTGCTCGACATCCTCAATCGTTTTTCCGATGGCTACTACTTCGTCGAGAGGTCGATCCTTTTCCAGAATTTTCATGATCATGCTCTCCATCACTGAACTGCCTTCTTGATCAAAATCACACCGACTTGCTTGAACGCGTAGTTTCATTACAAAATCGCCAAAACGTTCTCCTGGAAGTTGCAAAATTTGCCGAAATACATGTCTTTCATACGTTCGTCGTCTGCATGGTTGGAAATGAGAATCAAGTTGTTGAATGGCCACATCATAAAATGGTGGATCTGGAGAAACGTGTGGCACATCGTGCACCCCTGGCAAATTGTCGAAAATGTCCTGCAGATCTGGTCCTCCAAGATGTAGAAGCTGATTCCTCTTCTCGCGCTGGCCAGTAATCCCACTGGCGGCCAAGTAGTACTCCAAGCTACGCTTCCATTTTCTCCATTCCGACGCTAATTGCGACTGATCTACCTTCGCATCAAATTGCTTGACTGGCCTGAATGTCTCCATTGTCTGAGAAAATTTTTACAATTATTAACATTAAAACTCAAAATTCTGTATTTTACCCTTGTCTTCGATAGTGCTTTAACTATTCTATCAATCACGCTCAAAACAAAAATAATATCACGTACACTCTTCACTTTTTTTTGTTCTATGTGCAAGCCATATATTAACCGTTACCCTCCGCAAGTCAGTTCAATTCATTGAATTTTCCATTTGTTATTACATTTTAAATTATCTCAAACAGTCACAAGCAATGTCAATCTCAAACAGAAAAACCAGTGTCTGGTCACGCAAATCTAACGCCTTCTTGTGAAATTCTGTTTCATCTTTTGGAACATGACGAGGTCCACAGTTATGCACTAAAATTATCTAAAACACGGCTTCAAGTTTTATTTAGTACTTAACCTAAAAATTAAACTTTGGTGAATCCGGAACGCGGCCCATTTCACCATTTTTTTTGTTTCTCGTTTGTCAAATATCTTACAAATAAAATAAACTGAGAATCCAGCACTCGGCCCTTGACTTAGTTAATTTATGTTTTCATTCATATGCTCAATTTATGTTTTCATTTATACTATCACTATTGAAGTCAATTCTGTTATTTGTGACAGGTGAATCCGGAACACGGCCCATTTCACCAGTAATGTTCATGTCGCACTTGGCCCTTGACTGAGAACATAAATTCATAAATTTAAGACTTCCGTCATGTTATTACTTGGAATAACTCATGCAAAATCCTTCAATTAATTTCTTCAAAATTTGATTCAATCAGACAGGTGAATCCGGAACGCGGCCCATTTCACCACTGATACCATCTCTTCTACAACGATTAATTGAGAATCCGGCTCTCGGCCCCTGACTCAGGATTTACCTTTTTTTCTCGGTTTCAAATCACTTGCATTGAATTGATTCAGCAAACTAAATATTTCAATTATTAATTATATCAAAATCAACAATCCATCACAACGCCACTTAATAAAGTTTGAATAGTTTTATTTTGACTCACCGAATCGTTGATGGCTTCATGAAATTCCTTGAGGATCTTACTTATTCCTCACATAGATACCTTCAAGGTATGTGTCCATTTGAACTGCATGCATTTCATTTATGTTCCATTACTTCCATGGTTCATGACAAAAATAAAAAAAACATCCGCATAATCTATCCTCACAGACATGCAAGGTATTTACTTCAATGGTATCACTCATACTTCCATTTTTATTATTTATCGATCTTCGTCCCTTTTTCCTTTTCCTGGTGCCACACCATTACCACTGCTCCTTTGCATGCAGTTAAAACAGCATGCTCAACACTAAGAACTTTTTTTCTTAATACCTTCACTGGTAAATAGCCACCAAAAACGAATTATCTTCATCTCTTTTGTTAGCACTTTGTTCATTAGTGCCGCACCATTACCACTATTCTTTTCATCGCTGATCCACGAATTCTAGCGGCCATCTTGTTTTCAAAGCCACATAAATTTCCAGTTAAACTTCCTGTATAATATTCATTAAGACGACGCCATTTTGTTATTTTCATTCACAGCTCAAACGCATTTTCGTACCTTTCCTTATTTATCTCGGCCGTTTTATTATCTTTGATTCCACTGCTACTTTATTTTAACGTTTCCAGCATTTTTACCTAGATTTTTATCATCTTCATCACCTAACACCACATTTTTTTTTTTTTTTTGTTTACTTGCAATGCACTTTCGAAGACATTTTTTTTTACCCCGTTCTACTTACTCCAACGCTTCAATCAAAATCAAAACTACCCGGAATAAACTTTCGAGATCATCAGAAAACCACCATAGATTCAGAAATAATCATTCAATTAATCACTGCTCCGAATCACAATAATTATTTTCCTCGTACGCCACTGTAGAATCGTGTCGTTTCGGATATTACACTGATACTTTGGCACGCACGTCTAGTCTCGTTGGTAGAAGAATAGAACTATAGTATAGAACTACTCAGGGATGTGCATTACAAGATTTATACAAACCACGTTAATTATAAAAGGCAGGACCGATACTACACTAACGACGTACTATTCATGGAACTGGGTGCCAATCTTCCTCAAGAGTAGCCTCACCTGCGCGGGGTCGTCCAGATTCTTGCCGTCGTTCTTGAAAACATCTTCGTAGCGGGCGTACCAAGCGTCGAAGAATACTCCGTCGTCGCTTAGACAATGAAATAAAATTACTGTTTTATTCGCTCATTATATCCGTGTGTCCCACAATCGGTGATGGCCGACGTGTGAAGAAATATTTCGCGTTAAATGAGTGTTTCCGCGAAGCAACGCCGCGATAAAAAGGAATTACGAGTGTCGTTGAAAAGTGCATCTTCGTTTGCTTGAGAAGAAAATGGTGAGTTCTCCAGCTCCAGCCACAGCTACCGTAGCAGTAAAGCTGCCTGAATTCTGGAAAACGGATCCACAGATATGGTTCGCTCTATCACACCTTGGCGAAGGTAGATCAGTCTGTGCTCAGGCACATTGCCGACTTGGTTTCAAATCCTTCTGTCGAAAATAAATACCAAGCCATCAAGGAACGTTTGCTCACACGATTTGAACTGTCTGCACAGGAAAAGCTGGAAAGACTGCTGAGTTCGTGTGACCTCGAAGATATTCGCCCAACACATCTACTTGCAAAAATTCAAGAACTTGCAACAGGGCTGAACGTGAACGAGGAGCGGTTAAAAATGCTTTTTCTCCAGCAAATGCCACCTAGCATCAAAGCAGTTCTGTCGATAAGTGATGGATGGTAGTCTTTCGAAGCTTGCTGAGATGGCAGATAAGATGGTCGATTCCAACAACCCTCACGTAGCTGCAGCGTCAACACAACCAGCATTGTCATCAATAGGCATTCAGGATCTTGAATCGCAAATCGCTGCTTTGACAGCTGAGATATGTCGTATGAAGACTAACGCTGATAGAAGCAGGATCCGATCGTCTTCTCGTCGTTTAATCGAAACTTAACAAACGATATACTTGTATCCTTGTATCATCGAACGTTCGCCGGATTGGCGAGACAGTGTCGCTCACCGTGCCGTTATTCGAATCCAAAAAACTAGGAGACCTCCTGCTTAATACGGCGGAAGTGGGAATGGCGTCTTCTAGCAGCCGTCTTCTAATTTTTTGATCGAACAGCCAACAAACGGTTCCTGTTTGACACCGACTCAGATCTATCCATCATTCCCGGAATGGTACATCCAAGGAGCGGCATCATAACTGTGCCCCTTGGCAGCTCCATAACGCGAACGGTTCAGTAATCAAAACATACGGAAATCGTTTTATTTCAACTGCCCTTGGACGTGCGGACGTGAGCAGTGCTATCATCGGAGCTGAATTTCTTTCGTACTTCGGTATAATCGTCGACCTGAAGGGCCGGAGATTAATTGGCGTTGACGGCACCGTCGAAAAATTTGCTCTTCCAGCAAATTTAGACAGTTTCCTATGGGAATTTTCAGTGGAGTGAAAGGATAGTACAAAGTCCGCCATGTTTCACGCACAGTCTGACGTTTGCTTATGGATTTTCTCATAGGAGTAAAGAGCTACAGAGTCGCCGTCAACGCCAATAGACTCGACAACGAAGCTTCATTCTAGTGGTGGTATGGTTAAAACGGCTATGCACACTGTGACTACAATCGTCAACAATCATCCGTTTAGGAAGCTGTTAGAGGAATTTCGTAACGTCACACTCCCTAACTCTTTTTATATGCACCGTACAACATGACGTCACACATCACATCCAGAATAGAGGACTAACGCTCGCATGGAAAAGTCGCCGCTTGGCTCCAGACAAGATGCAGGATGCCAAAGAGGAATTTAAGCTAATGTGCGAGCTAGGAATTTGTCGTCCCTCCAACAGCTCGTGGGCTAGTCCACTCCATGCTGCACGTAAGAAAAATGGGCAATGGCGTTTCGTTGGCGATTACAGACGACTTAATGCAGTGACCGCCCCGGACAGATATGCGGTACCGCATATTCACGACCTCCTAAATGCTCTTCATGGTAAGTCGATTTTTACTACCCTAGATCTAGAACGGGCTTACCATCAAAAACAGCGGTACTAACCCCTTTCGGGCTTTTTGAATTTACCCGCATGCAATTCTGGCTTCAAAAACATTCCAACAATTTATGCACATAATATTCGGAGATCGAGATTTTTAGGTTTTCATTGCCTCTACGTCACTCGAAGAGCATGAAGCCCACGTTCGAGTTGTATTTGAACGCCTCCAGCAGAACAGCCTGGTCATCAATCCTGCTAAATGTGAATTTGCGCAGGAAGAAGTAGAATTTTGGGATACCTGGTAAGCAAAGACGGACTGCGCTCATTGCCCGATCGAGTACAGGCTCTGTTGGACTTTAAGCAACCAATCACAGCGAAAGAACTTAGTCGATTCCTAGCGTTAGTCAACGGATATAAACGGTTTTTGCCACATGCCGCTCAGAGCTCTCATCCCAGGAAATCGTAAAAACGAACTCGCAAGCTGCAGTGGAACGACGCGGCTTATTCTGTTTTCGAAGAATGCAAACGGAGTATCTCGAACGCAACGCTTGTGCATTATCCGGATGTAACTAAACAGCTAAGTTTGATGGTAGATGCCTCGAATACTTCAGCTGGCGCGGTATTGCAACAATATGTAAACGATCAATGGCAACCTCTCGGTTTTTATTTGGAGAAGTTCAGTCCTTTTCAAACCAAATACTCAACATTCGGAAGAGAATGGACGGCGATGAAAATGGCGGTGAAATATTTTTACGGACCATCGACCGCTCACTTACGCTCTGTCATCGACTAGCAACAATTATCTACCACATGAAGAACGTTATCTACAGTACATTTCGCAGTTTACTTCGGATATTCGATACGTAAAGGGGGACAGCAACGAAACGGCGGATGCTCTTTCAAGGGTTGAAGCGATAACCGTACCTACTCCGTTAAACTACGATGAAATCGCAAGATACTACAACATCCAACTACATCACTGAAGATGAAACAGAAGGCGACCAAATGGAACACACACCCAATTTATTGTGATGTGTCGTTGAATAACTGTTCGGCGGCCGTTTGTGTCAGTGCAATGTCGAGAAAAGGTGATGAAGTGTCTCCATGAAATTTATTATCCTGGCGTTCGAAGAACCCGGAAATTGATAGCCGACCGCTTTATTTGACCAGCAATGAACAAGGACGTTTAAAATATTGTTGGAAACTGCACCAGCTGCCAACGATCAAAAATTAACCGACATACCTCATCACCTGTGCAGAATTTTCCCGTTCCCAAGGTAAGGTTTCGACACGTTCATCTAGATTTGGTAGGGCCGCTACCATTCTCCAATGGTAATCGATACATTCTTACAATCATCGATCGATTCACGAGATGGCCGGAAGCACAGCCACCGACAAACCGACATGAATGATCATACAAATTACAAAGAAATTTCTGATCAAAGCACAAAACTGACATCTGCCGCCGTGTTCGCGGAAAATATGTTTGCTAGCCACGAACACGCGTCGAAGTCGAACGCCGCGACCCAACATTGAGCAACTACGGGACGCCAGCAGCTGGAAGTTGCACTACCCACGGAAGAGCAGCTTGGCGCAGCTTCTCTTGAAGATGGCTGGAGGGAAATCCGTTCCGCCATAGGTAGTACTGCTGCAGCGGCACTAGGTACTGCAATCCCGGACCGAAGAAATGACTGGTTTGACGGCGAATGCAAACTGTTAGTAGAGGAGAAGAATGCAGCACGGGCGAGAATGCTGCAACACCGCACGAGATTGAATGTGGAGCGATACAGACAAGCGCGGAACAGACAAAACTCGGTATTCCGAAGGAAGAAGCGTCATCAGGAAGACCGAGATCGCGAGGCGATGGAAAATCTGTACCGCGTAAACGACACACGGAAGTTCTACGAGAAGGTAAATAGTTCGCGCAAAGGCTACGTACCGCAAGCCGATATGTGCAAGGACTTGGACGGTAACCTTCTCACGAACGAGTGTGAGGTGATTAAGAGGTGGAAGCAGTACTATGACGAGCGCCTCACCCGTGAAGCAGCAGAAAACGAAGGTGGCACGGCAACAGACCTTGGAGCACACGTAGAAAACAACAGGCTACTGGCCCCTGATCTTCAAGAAGTTGAGCAGGAGATCGGTCGGCTGAAGAACAACAAAGCAACTGGTGTAGATCAACTACCAAGTGAGCTATTAAAATACGGTGGTGAAGCACTGACTAGAGCGCTGCACTGAGTAATCGCCAAGATTTGGGAGGAGGAGATATTACCGGAGGATGGAAGGTGTCGTATGCCCAATCTACAAAAAGGGCGACAAGTTGGATTGTGGCAACTACCGCGCGATCACACTGCTGAGCGCCGCCTACAAGGTACTCTCCCAAATTCTATGCTGCCGCCTGTCACCATTTGCAGTCTCTGCAGTCCGCAAATCGCACCGTGTGCTCCATAATTTGTGCGACGTAGAGGCAGTCTTAGCATAAGGTTATTACGAAGCGGTCGGGGTTGAACATTCAGGTCAATTTGCCTCAGAATAGCCTCGCAAGCTGTCCTTCCTTGCAGGATATCGGCCACGGTTAGGGCTCTGCTTGTGTCTCTTCTAGTCCGGAGAAGTTCTAGGTCGATAAGTTGACAACGGCTTTCATAACTGGGTAATCGAAACGGATCATTCCAAGTGTAAAAGTACAATATAAAAAATCAACGGTCCCATGTGGCTTCCCTGATGTGGCGAAGAAGCTAGCTGATCTGCAATCTCCTATGGCAACCTTTAGTTGCCGACCGGTAAGATATGATCGAAACCATCTCAGAAGATTACCGCATACACCGAACCTGCCGAGTTTAGCAATCGCAATAGCATGGTTCAACTTGTCGAATGCTGCGGATAGGTCTGAATAAATAACGTCCGTTTGAACCCGATCCGACATGCTTTCGGTTATATACGATGTGAGACACAGCAGATTGGTGGTTGTAGAGCGGCCGACCCATGTTGATCAGCACTCAAATACTGCTTGCAATGGGACAGCAACGGTTCCATAAGCACTAGCTCGAATAGCTTCGAAACGGCACTTAAAGATGTAATTCCTCGATAGTTATCCACAGCTCGTTTCCTTCCTTTTTTTGTGGACGGGAAACATGAGCGCAAATTTCCAGCAAGATGGAAATATGCCACTGGAGAGAGACGTTCCGAATGGCGAAGAAGCGGAATTAACAAGCTAGCAATATGTCCCTTCAAAAATATAGATGGAACTCCATCAGGTCCAGGATTGAAGGATGACTTGAGCAGAGTCGCGGCCTTAGAAATCATCTCAGCACTAACATCAATTGCACCCAGCGTTTGATCATTTACTGGAACGTTTCTGGCAGCCAGGTTAATATGGTCGTCAGTTAGTATCTCATTAGTGAATACACTGGCAAACCTTTCGGAAAAAAGGTGGCATATATCCTGAACGGTGGCAGCAACTTCTCCGTTGAATTCCATAGACGATGGGAGGCCGGATTCCCTGCGTTGCTCGTTCACGTAGTTCCATAAGGATTTCGGGTGTAGCTTAAGTTTGCGCTGGATGCCTCGGTAAAAAAAAGTCGTGAAAAGCATTCACGACTGACTCACTGGTACATGTGATTCAGTCTCACATAATGTAGTTTCAGAGGAAGCGTAAATCTTCTCAATGCTGCTCTCTTGATTGACTTCAACCTACGTAGCTTTCTCGTCTGCCATATGAGACATGTGAAAAGGTTTGCGGTGCAGCCTCAACGTCATCTGGATCAAGGATGTTCTCCCATACCATGCTGGACAATACATCTATGATGCTACGGTGGTCACCTGTACGGAAGTCATAAGAAACCGTTGCAGGATAATCGTCGAAATCACGCACGAGTTTGTCCTGAACAGTGACAATTAGAGGAGAGTGATGTGGAACTAGCTTAGTTAGTGCACAAGGTGCCGAGGAAATTAATGGAGCCCTATCCTGTGTTACTCACGAAGCAGAGGTCCAAACTACGATCATTTTCGTTAACTACATGGTTAATTTGAGAAACCGTCGCTGCGCTGTAGTTGTCGAGAAGGCTAATAGCTCCTGCGTGAAATGTAGAGCTATCAGGATCTGGGTACAGGAATCCGCTATGATATGGACTCCACGAAACGCCTGGCAGATTGAAGTCACCAAAAATGAATATCTCATCAACTGGAGTGGCACTTTCGATAACTGTGAAAACTGACCGACAGTGAGTATCGATGAGTTCATTGTCGCGGCTCGATCAGGTGGAATGTACAGAGCGCATAGAAATAGTGTGCGATCTGTAGATACTGAAGAAGATCCAGTTTCGGAATATTTGTTCAAAACCACTTGATTAGATTTTCACACCAACCAATATTTATTCTTCACCTCGTCAATCTCTTCTCACGTCTCTTCGTCCGATAGTTTTCAATCGTCCTCCCTCCGCCAAGACCTCTTTGGCCAAGGTGTTCCTAACTTATCACACTGTCAATATATTTTACTCAAAAGTAATAAACGCAAACCCTACATCCCCCTCTTCCTTTAAACGAATTATTCAGTAGCTTACGTAATCTTTGAAATGTTTAGGTTCTACTCTAGTTCTTCTTAATGTATTTGCCGTCTGTATTTTGTCTGATGTCGATGTAGTATCATTATCCTCCTTTTCATGGTGGCTGCTCTTGCGCACCAAACGAGGCTCCGACGAAGTTGTATCCTCTGGTGGATCAGTCTTGTTAGGCTCTGCACGGGGAAGTGCTTTCAGATGTTCTGAACTTCTTCTGAATTCCTTTGCCGTTTTAGTTGATCGAATGGTGACATCAGCTCCACTTCTATGGATAACGTCAAACGTTTCAGGTGCAAAGTCAGCACACAGGTTATTTTCCTTCCTGGTACGCTTCGCTAGCATGCGATCTCCTGCTTGTAAGTCACTTTCCGTGGCTCCACGTTTCTTGTCAGCATACAATCTCCCTTTCTCTTTCTCAATAGCGTCTCGTTCTCTCACTACCTCGTATTCCTGTGATGCGGTTAAAATGCACGGTAAATTTGAGCTCCGATGGAGGCTTTCCTGTAGTCGTGTGACTTGCTGCGTGGTACATCAGCAGATATTGCCTCAACTCTTTCCGCCAGTCCTTCCCCAATTCCTGCGCTACCCGTAAACGCTTCAAAATGGAGCGGTTCTGGCGCTCCACTTCCCCATTCATTTGAGGCCAATAAAGAATCGAGTGTACTAATCGGATACCATACTCCTCACAGAAGGTTCGAAAATCTTCAGAGGTAAATTGCGGACCGTTATCAGCTTTAAGACTCTCCGGTATTCCAAATCGGGAAAAAATAATCATCAACTCAACAATAGTGGCAGACGTTGAAATATCACCCATCTCCACGACCTCTACGAATCTGCTAAAATAGTCTACGCATACTACACTAATAAAATTCTAAACTTAATGTTTATTTTGTCTGTGCACATAATTTTTATAAGATATTCAAAACATTATTTTTATACGTGTAAACATAATTTTCATAATAAACCCCTTACCTATTATAGGCTACCCCATAACACGTATATGCGTGACAAATTTTATTTATATGTATGCTGCCATAAAAATTATGGTTCGAATCTTATAGATGAAGGTTATGTGTTTTCACACATAATGTTTAAGTAATTCAATTCAGTGCACACTATTAATATGGCGTCAGACAATAAGTTTGCACGAATTGTGCTAAATCGTCTCCATCTTCCAACAAAACTTGAGCATTCTCAAAGGTAAATAATTATTTATCTCATTTATCTTTAACTATTTACCATAAAACTATTATTTTCGATTGTTTTCAGCGAAAAAACATTCACAGAAACATTAGCCAACAGCCGTGATGAGCTCGGAGAAGCTTTAAAATCAGAGGAAACCGTGATCTTCCGTCGGATAACTAAATGGCGTAAGGCAAACGTGAATAAGTACAATAAATATTATTTGTTTGAAATTAATTTTTTTTTTGTGAATTCTACACAGTTCCTGCTGGACGTGCAGGAGGAGGACGTGTAGGAGGAAGACTTGCAGGAGGATGACGTGCAGGAGGAGGACGCGCAGGAAGAGGATGTAGAGACTAAAGGCGGCGATGTATACGCTAGACCGAGCGCTAGACCCTCCGAGGCTTCGACCTCGCCTTCGACAGACATCTGAGGACTCAAACCAAAAACGCCTTCACGCGGGAATATACAATCCACTGACGTCAGTGACGGTGTAAAATCTTCAGGAAAATAAATAATTTACCAGAGTCTGTATTGTTATTATTTTATTTATATTTTTAGAACATAAAATATATGAAATTGTCATGTAAACGTTATTATTTGTACCATGACTTTCATTTGAATTAGACACATAATCTTTATGTTCTACCGAGAAAGAAATGTTATTAACCTCACACATAAATTCTATTTACCAATGCAAATTAAATTCATTTCTTATATGCCATTGAATTTATTGGTGGGAAACCAAATAATTTTTATGTTCTTTAAACATATTTTTTATTTGTGAAGTCTAATTGCAAAACACTATGTTGTTTCACACATAAAAGGTATATGGAAATTCAATTCGGTGTAGAAGATTCTCTCCGTCCGGAAGTGGTCCTAGGAAGTCAATCGCGATCTGCTCCCATGCACGTGTTGGCAACTGCTTCCATACCATTGGTTCTGGAGGATTTGGGGAAGATACTAATGAACAACCACGGCATGCTTTGACATATCTTTCTACATGCTGGTCCATCTTTGGCCACCAAACATTCGCACGAAGATGCCCTTTCATAATTCGAGCTCCAGGATGTCCCTCGTGTGCTAGTTGAAGAACTTGTTTTTGTAATTTTAGGGGCACTATGATACGGTCAATTCTTAAGGTGTTTCCTTGAAGAGTCTATTTTTCCATCACACCTCGCAATTTCAAGAGCACACAACTCAAGATCTACGAGGCTTATACATCTGCAAATTTCAGACATTGCTTGCTTCTCCGCAGCAAACAACAAGTAGTAGTTTCAGCTACGTGCATTCACATAAACCATGAAAAAGGACGCTACAGGGAATCACCTTAATAACACATCATTCAGCCTGCATAGCTCAGGAAATATCATTCTGTATTCTAAAGGCACCTCGTCAGCAATTCCAGAATCCAGAGCTTGAAAAATTTGTTGGATTTGAATGTCTTTACGACTGGCCTTCTCTAAATCGTCCCATTTTACAGCAATTGTACTTACGGCTGATTCAACTACTTCGTGGACCATTAGCTCTTCAGCTTCGTCGAATGGTTTGGGCGAGATTGTAGAAAGTCTAGAAAGCACGTCTGCTATATTGAGCGTCCCAGAAATGTGTAAGATTTTATATTGAAAACCTTGTAGACGTAACACCCAGCGCTCAATTCGAGCACACGGTCGCGATGTAGGTGAAAAAAGAAATGTTAGTGCCTTGCAGTCCGTTAGGAGATTTAACTCTCTGCCTATTAAATAATTCTGGAACCGCTCGACATTCCAAACCAACGATCTCAAGTTCTCGATGCGAAATGAAGGTCGTGACACTTCTCGATTCTTCGCCCAGCTCTAGCAAAAAAACGCTTCCTTAATATCTAGTGTGCTCCATATATTTCCTCTACCTATCTTCGCCAGAACATCCTCGATGATTGGCATTGGATGGCGTTCTCTGATAACGGCCTGATTTACACGCCGTAAGTCCACACACAACCGGATATCACCATTAGATTTCCTCGCCACTACTAAAGGGGAAACCCATGTTGCTGGTCCTTTCTTTGCCTCTATGATATCCCTTGCTAGAAGTTCATCAAGCTTCTTGTTAACAGAGTCCTCCAACGGGATCGGAACTCGTCTAAGCGGCTGGAAAACAGGGACGACAGTTGGATCCATCTGAATATGAACCTGTACCCATTTAATCTTTGGAAATGTAGGTGTTGGCTCTTTATTATGTACTTGATTAACATCAATTCCTATCTTCAACACGACGAGTTGTTTGGAAGTTACATCGCCGAGTATTTTACGTTGTCCTTTTTCGATGACGAAAAACTCCGCACGGACAGATCGCTTCATCAATTCAACCACTGCTACAAATGATCCCAATATGACTAACGGTAAATCGCTGCAATACGCTTTTAGAATCTTATCACTGCCTTTGGTGCACTTCTGTACAATAATGCATTTTTCTTTCATCATTTCCCATGTTCCAACAGTGACCAGGTTTGCGTCCGATCCCGAGTCAACTAGCATTTCGGTAGGAATTCCTCCAACTTCACATTTAATCAAATTCGTCAGATTTCCGGTGTGAAAGGTATAATATAGGGGAAATGTAGGTAATGTCGGCCTACATGTCCCTAATTTGGGCCCATCGCTAAAAGTCTGCTATTTATCAATTTTATCTAGATGAACGCGTTATTGGGACGTTACTAATGGATATTTTTGGTTGCTATTGAAAATTTAGTTGATTGCTGAATTTATGTATGGGCCCAAATTAGGGACACTTAGGCCGACATTACCTGCATTTCCCCTACTTTCTGCTCAACACCGTCGACAAAAGGCTCTTTTTCAGCGGCAGTGGTTGACGATTCGTTATTTACTGCTCGGACCTTCTTTGTGTTGTGATTCGAGAATTGCAATAAACACTTCGAGAATACTTTTGGTTTTAAGGTTGATTTGATTGAAACTCAATACGTCAGGTTATCTTACGAAGACATGGTACAATATCGATAGTTCATTATTTACATAGTTCATTATTTACATAGTTCATTTCTGCTTCACATTCTCACACTCCCTATCTCCCTATTGCCTATATATGAGATAGCACACATTCAAATACTACTAGCAAGTTTGTATGCAAGAGGCAAAGCTTCTAGCTGACCACTAAAGCTTCTCCATTCAATATTGCATACAATACCATATGCGAATAACAGTTACGGCTCGCATCTCTCATGTTTACACTGACAATTGTCATCCGATGTGTCAGTACCGATCTATCAGTTGAATGTTAAATTGTTATTGTTTACTCCACAAGACGATGGTGATAATATCACCGCAGTTTGTTTCTCAACACTTTGTAGTAGCATGTTCCGGAAATTTCGGTGGGCGCTTGCGACATGTCTTCTCGAAATGGCCAATATTCCGACACCTACGGCACCTTTGCCCTTTCGCAGGGCACGCAGCATCTTTGGAAATATGCCCGTTCTGACCACACGAATAGCATACAACCATAGAGGTAACTCTAAGACCACTGGGTCCCGAAGAAAATCATTATTATTTTTGGCTCACTCAGTACCAGAACAACGGTCCCAAGCAATCCCAAGCTATGTCACTCACCCCTGCATGTTCTGCATGAATCCACACACCCCTGATGTTATCTGTCAAACTTTCATAGCGAATCAAAACAAACATAGTGTAGTAATAGAATTTCAACTAGAATAGGGTACGTTAATCGTTTGCTTGGGACCAATAGGCTACTAAAGTGGTGAGCCAATTTAAAATCGTTAGTTTCGTATTGATTGTTGATACAACTCTCTGATCCCTGTCAGCTCTATCTGAAGTGGTTCTACCTATGAACCGTTTTACAATCCGTTCCTGCTTGCGCCCGTCCCTGCTCACTACGAATTTATCAACTTTTCTAACTTCAAATTCCCCGGGTTCACCACGCGGATGCTTGTTGCTCATCTCCAGCTCCTGTGCCCTGACACTTTCCAATGATTCGCCCAATGCTTCAATACAGGAAAGAGGTTGATCTTTCTCTAATATCTTACGACGGAGTTCCTGAGAAGTGCAACTTTCTACGATCACATCAATCAGCATCATTTCTTCTACGCTGCATCTGACGTCTTGTGGATACTTCTCGAGTCTACAGTCCTGGAGCTGCTGTCGCAACCGTAGAATGAAATGAGAAAATCGTTCATTTGTCCCTTGCTTCATGTTCCGCAGTTTATATCGTTCAAGCACGTCTTGTCTACGTGGCTTGAAATAGGCCTCCAGCCACTCTACAGCAACGTCAAACCACGGCTTTTCAAGTAACAGCATTGAAAATTGTTCAGTCCCCTCCAAACTCCTGAAAACCTTCTGAAGCTGTGGACCTCCAAAATGAAGCATCTTGGATCGCTTTAGCTTTTGATCAGTAATCTGGTACGACTCAAAATAACATTCGAGGGCACCCTTCCACTCAAGCCATTCTTTGGCCAATTTGCCGCTTTCAATCTGTTCGCATCTGAACATGGGCAACGGACGACTCTCATCCATCTGAAACAAATCAGACCAACACAAAAATGTTTGTTGAATTCAATTCGTAATTATCTTCTTTTTTTTCGTGCAATTTATTGATCAGAAAAATAACATAACCATTCGGATTAACACCTTCTTCTCTTGCAAAATATGAAGCGAAAAGAAAAATACAACGAATAATTGTTCAACAACAAACTTTGTGTTCTTCACTCATCAGTCTACTTTCAATCCATGATCAATACTTTGATGCAAACCCTTAATTCATTCAATGTCGTTACCAGCCCCCTAGCCGCAGAAAATTTCAAATTATTGTCTCTATTCCATTTAACGTCTAGCCTCCAGCCCCCTAACTGCAGAAACTTTTAAAACAGTGGCCCCCTAGCCAGTCACTTGTTTCCAGCCCCCTAGCTGCAGAAACGTTCAAAATAATTAGCTATTCAATCCATTACTTCCACTGGTAACAACTTTCATAATTTGATTCTTGTGGTACTATGCCCCTCCTGGACACAGCATCGTCAACTAATTTTTTTTTTATCACAGTGGCCCCAACCGAGGCTCCAACTAATCGATAGCCTGGATTGAACGGTCTTTCAATCCCGGATCTATTTCAATTAATATCTCCGACAACACAAATTCATGAATCCCACTTTATAGGGAAAAAAATCGGAATTGCAATCATCAGAAGCAGCCATTTTGTTTTTCAGGTTTCCTTCAATCACAGAACAAATTTAATAACACTGCATTTTATTCGTAATTACCTTTGATTCTCTGTAATCCTCGTCGCCAGGTGTAGATACTGAAGAAGATCCAGTTTCGGAATATTTGTTCAAAACCACTCGATTAGATTTTCACACCAACCAATATTTCTAGATAGAGCTGGAATTAGGGCGAATCAACTTTTGTAAATAATGACTTCTCTTGTTAATTTTTCGAAAGTCATGGCTCTCCCTGGCAAACCGAAGTCACGATCGACTAGGGGAAGAGTTCCCCTACCCGATGGTGCAGTTTTTTTTTTTGTGTAGGCGTGCCTTTAATGTCTAGAAATCAACGAGAGAAGTCATTGTTTACAAAAGCTGTTACGCCCTAATTTCAGCTCTATCTAGATTTATTCTTCACCTCGTCAATCTCTTCTCACGTCCCTTCGTCCGATAGTTTTCAATCGTCCTCCCTTCGCCAAGACCTCTTTGGCCAAGGTGTTCCTAACTTATCACACTGTCAATATATTTTACTCAAAAGTAATAAACGCAAACCCTACACGATCACCCAGATTGATGGCTGTCCAAACTTGCTCCACATAGTTCCATGAATCGTTCTCGATTGCCTTTGCCTCCAACCCGCCACGGACAGCTACAAGGACACCTCCACCAGTAGATTTACGGCTATTATTGGGATTCCGATTGCAACCAAAGACCTCGTTGTAAGGACCGAAGACTTGACAATCCGATACAGCTAGGTGGTACTCTTCAACATCAGAATTCATTCCACCGGCGTTTTGGTAGAAAATCACGACGTCCTGCTTGCGGCAAGGAATCGAACGACTGCTCTCCCTGGGAATCACAGATACATCAGGCAATAACTGACCATCATCAAGTCTCATTGGATACTCGCCATAGTGAGTGGGTTGGAAGACCCCCTCTCCACATCCGACAGCAGGTCCGGAACGACTATGATGAACGAAGGCTGCTGATGGCAGGACTGAGACGGAGGGATTGGGAGCTTCCATGGGGCTTTCTACGGCGCGTTCCGGGTTCTCAGGATTGGGAGTTACAGAGGCATCATCACTATGACTAACATAGTCTGAATTGCTGAAAATTGAACGCTGGCTGAAATCGGCACGACTTGGCTGGAGGAACCAGCAGCTTCCAAAGAGCGGTCTATTGTGCGTCCCGGAGATGAATTAGGATGGTTCGAACAGTAAAGCGGATGTTGTGAATGAGCAGTATAAGAAGTGCTTCTCAACTGGAAATAGCCGGCAGATGCTTGAGGCGTTGCACTGGAACACGGAAGCTGATCAGGAAAATTACTGTAACTAATGTATGCATACTTGCCTGAAAACGATGGTTGGGAGACCCCACCACCGAACTCGACCGCAGGTCCAGAACGACGCTGATGGCAGAAAATAGAACGACTTTGATGGCGGGTGAACTTGGATTCGCAGCTATCATTCAAGCAACACATTGCATATGTTGTCGATATACGAGATGAACTAGCGGCTAAAAATCTCAAAAATAAAATCCAGAAAAAAAAAAACAAATATATATGTTGTCGATAAGGGTATGGCAACCCTGCCTTGCTAATCCAACCACCCTGTGAGAACCTTGCACTCTGAAAAATCTTCACGTCCGATCTACCTGAAAACATAGGTGGTTTTCGTACACCCTACTTTTCACGTAACTTTGACTGGAATAGTATGTAGCCGAAAAAAAATCAGTTTCAATTATCTACGTGATCAGTAACGTATATAAGGCATGATTTTTGCGTACTACTTACGTGAAAATTGGGTAACAAATACAGGAAACATTGGTAATTTTTACGTGATATTCCGTTTCATTTTAAATGCGTTTCACGCCATTTGCACGTGATTTTGGAATGATAGTGATTGAACGTATTAATAGAAGCAGTCAATATTTTGCAATTTTATCGGGCAGCTATAAATTTTGCGTGTTGCATTTGATATTTATATCTGCTCATAAAATTGCAAATTATTGACTGTTTAACAAAATATTAATAAATCTGTTTCAAACATTTATTTCAATTATCATTATAATTATTCTTAACTCTAAACATGTACGTATTTCCAACGCGATGTAGTGATACAGGCTGACTGTCAAAATAATCTATGCTAATTATATCTACCAAACTTAAACGATTCATCGCTTCGTATGCTAAAAAGTGTTCTTGGTATTGGCCTACATCCCAAATTTGTACTATTAAATACAATGAATTTTCAAAATACATTATTTCAAGAATCTCATATAAAAGTGTGGTACCGTTTCTGAACAATGTCATGAAATTACCTGTTCGATAATTAGTTCCTTTGTTATTCACACTGCCTGAAAGCATCACTTCATAATCTGTCTGTAGACGTAGAGGCTGAACAAACTCGGAGAAGTATTTTCGTAATCGAATATCAGCCATCTGAAATCCATCATTGATGTCATTTTCAAGGAATGTTTCATTGAAAACATTATACGTAAATTGCAATGATGCTTTTACGCACAGTGTATAACAAATGTTTTTACGTGAAGGCATTACATGAGCATGCTGTTTTAAACCACGATGCTTGGTTTCGTTACGAAAGCACATCATTTTATAAACAGGACCTGAATCTTGAATGACGGTTGGATAATGAACTAAGAAGTGATGCTTGGGTTTTAAATCATCGTTAAACAGCTGAATATACATAGTATGGTGTACATCAGTAAGATGCCTAAGTCGAGCAAGATCGTCCAGTGAAAACGCAGATTTCAAACATAGTTCAACCAATCGTATCATTATGGTGCAAAATTTCCAGACTAAATCATCTGTGGGAACATACTTCGCCAAGATCAAAGTAAAGTAGTGCGTGAAATTGAGCATTTCACTTGACGTCATTCTGAGAGATACAGATTTTTGCTTTTTGCGACTCATGAAGTATTCTGATACATCGGGCATACGTCTGAGCTCATCGTTGGGACATGTTTTACTAATTTCTCTACGTTTTTCATTTAATTGCTTTAAAGTAAAATATTTTTTTACGTAAATACAGTGATTCAAAACTTTTGTTAGACCATACTTGCATACTCCTGAGCTAAAAAGATCGTGCATAGGATCGACACTTCTATTCTGCACGACATGGAAATATGGTAATGTGTTAAATACTGAGTAACCAGCAATTCCTGTTTCACTTAGAGAATTTGTTCTAACATCATCATCATAATCTAGCTTCCGTCTAAAACAGTCAGCATGCTCCAAAGTGTCCTTTTTAAGAAGATCTTTTGGCCTTCTGCAAAATCTACAGTAAAAGGTGGCATTGAACCCGCTTGACAAAGATAGCATTGTATGAATGCCTAAGTTGTCTCCTGTCAGTAAACATAGCACAAATCTAACAGTCTTATTTTCACCATCGATACAGAAATTTATACCATTCTCTTCCAGATCTCTAAATATGGAAATCAATGGTTCAACCAATTTGTTAATGTCCTTTTCTTTCATGTCTTGCTTTTTCAACATTCCAGCAACAAATATGTTTTTCAGCTTTGACGAGAATTCATTTGGTAAAGTGAGAAGGTTATAATAAAGACCACATACGCTATGTCTATTATTGTGCGATCCTTGAGCATCGTTGACCTCAAATTCATCAGCATATAGAGAAATCGGAACAACTATGTCGTTTTCATATTTTTGCCTGATTTGTTTCCAGTTACTACCATTAACATAATGTTTTATGAGTGTGCTTTTTTCCATTTCATCAGCGTTTAACAATATTAGTTTCAGGGCCTCATTGCATTCTAGAAAACTTTTAAGTTGATGTTTAATTGGCATCATTACAAGGAATTTTTTTTTTCTCTTCGATAGAGTCGGTGTCGAAATTCATTAGTTCTAACGTAATATTCTCGTCACTTTGTATTGTAACTATCTGAGGTAGCACTAGTTTATCTATTTTCTTTAAATATTCAAAAAAAATTATAATCGGTATTGATTGGACCAAACATGTTTTTCATCTCAGTTATGTATCTCTTAAAATAAAACTCGTCCTGTGGATTCTGGTGAACAACGTTCATATTTTCTAAATCGTCGGCTATTCCGTGTAACATTCGGGTGACATCGCGTTGAATATTATGAACATCTTTACGAGTAACATTGCTTTTCGTGTGCAATCCTAATGTTAGTTGCACTGCTGATGAAAGCATGGTGTCGATTTTCTTCACATATTGACTACTACATTCGGCTTGCGTTTCACGGTTATCGTTATCTATCGTTGGCTCCTTAGCGGGTGGTGATTCATCGTCGATCCAGTTTGCGGTGTCCCTTTCTTTCTTCCTATCTTTTTGCTGTGGTATTGATGAGTTGAACTGAGATGTTCCATGTCGTATTATGTGTTTTCTGAATATATGGTAGTTTGTGAATATTTGTATACATTCCGATACTGTGCATACGTATCGATGAGCTACAGATCGATGATGATTTTTTAAATGCTGCAAATATTCATCAGCATCTCGGAAGGTTGAAGTACAAGACGTGATCATACAACCAATCATTGTTGCTGCTCGGTTCCAGGGATTGTGTGCAAATAATGTTTCAGTTTGTTGATGCTGGTGTAAGATTCCCGCTCAGCAATACTGTACACTTCACTGCTAAGAAAGTGCCATTCCTATTTTGAAACCTTTGAGCATGGCAGACCAAACACTGCAGTTATTTTAATGATAACGTCGATTGCACGTGCGGCCGTTGGAAGCTCGTAATGAAAGTCCTCGAAGTAAACAAAGAATCGGCCGCTAATATTGTTCACATCCTTTCCCAAAACAACTAACTTGGGAACCACAGGTACCTTCCGATCAACGTATGTTTGGTACGTGTCTTGTACTTTGCTGGAAGCAGCAGCCACCGACTCTGCAAAAATGACAGTGTCTTCTTGCGAAACGCAGATTGTGGGTTTAAAATGAGTTCCGGCCGTGATTGGTGGCAACACAGTACTGAGTCCAAGCAGTAGTGCGCAATGTTTCGTATCTAAAAAAAAATATTTCTAATCAGTTACTACAAATACCTAATATAAACATGTTTACCTTCGTTTGTATCGTTGTCGGTGAGCAGTTTGAGAATATTCTCTGCGGATGGATCTATGGCTCGCTTTGCAATGTAAGCTGTGATACCTGGCCGGATTTCTTCAAATCCCCGGATTTCATTCGCGCTTCCGCCGAATAGATGCTTGAAGTCGATGTCGATCTATAGTAATAACAAGCAAAAAATAGAAATCAAATTGAACATTGTGCTATAACATCAAACTAACTCACCAATTGATAACCGTATTGATTTCTGTAGTGAGGGAAGAACGTAAAGATTTTAGCTACGGCCGAATGCGCTAACAAGAAGGGTTTGCGCTTGGATAAGCTCAAGGGCCATTTATCTGTTACGGTTGTCCAGGGTTCTATATTCAGGACGAGCCATTCGTAAGCTTGGGTGCTGTTTTCGTCATGATGACGAACTGTTTCATCTGCTGGTGCACTACGTTTGAGACCAATAGCGTGTTGTTCCTCCGAAGCATCCGTTTTGCGTTTCTTCTTCTTTAGATTACCGATTTTGTTGGCAATTTTACCTCCATGGTTCTTTCTGTCACCTCCTCTAGCTATGTAGTAATTCTCCTGAAATTAAAAACACGAATATTTAAGGTTTAAGGTCGAATTTAAAAATTGAGATTGTAGTTTACCTGCCGCTCGAATTTGAACAAAATGCAAATTACAAGAGCGTACGTTTGCAAATCTTCAGCGCGTAGTTTGTCTCGGTGAATCAGGTGATATTTAGCTTTTATTCCGGCAAGCTGGAGTTGTTTTGCTTCCGACAACTCGCCCACTTGGGCTCTGGTGATAATGTCTTTGCCCTCTTCGGATTGATTTAATAGCTCATGTAGTACATTACAATCAAATGGGTTGCAACTGCTGCGAATTACAGTCTCAGTTGGAGATGAAGTTGACTCATTTGAAGTTACCGGTGTCGGTCGAGGTAGACCTTCAGCAAGAACCTGAGTGCTCGTATCAGTGATAACTTCACTATGGAAAAAACCGTCAATTGCGCCCGAAACCGCAAGAGAAGAATCCTTTACCGGAACATAAGCTGTGCCAGATGCAATCGGTAGGGGTTGTGATACATGGCCAGCTACCGCTACGGTACGCTGTACTGAAGAAGAGGCTTCCTCTTCTGAAGCAACCAGTTGATGAACCACCGACCGGGCGAGTGGGTGAGCTTCACTTTTACCGCTTTCCGCTTCAGCTTGGCTGATGAAAATAACGTTGTACGCTGCACTAGTACTTTGTACTAAAGGCGAGGCTTCCTGTTCCGAATCAACTGGTGGATCAACCTCCGAAAGGGCGAGTGAGCAAGATTCTCGCCGATCAATTTCTGGTTCAGGTTGGCTGGTGAATATATATGAGTTCACCAAAGACCGTATCGTTGGTTTCTGAAAAGACAAAACATGAATACATTTTATTAAACTGTTGTTAACAATTTTGTTTTATATACATACATTTCGGTTTCACCATGACTGAATTAACTCGAATAAATATTACGATGTGCACGAAATATCTTCATAGCCCAGCTCTTCCAAGCATGCTAAGAACTGATCCTCTGATGCAGTAAGGAGGTTAAAGATACCGAATCCACTTCCACGAAATTATAAACACATAAAAGAAGCTACGTTAGTGACTCATAATCTGAAACAAATTAAGTAAAAGAATCAAATTACCGTCCAATATTTTCAACAAGCTGTCGGGAAATTTTAAATCGTTGAGGAGTTCTTCCGCCAACTTACACTTTGACGCCATATATTTTTGCATACCTGAAAATCACGTAAATCTAGTTCCACTGAAATTTCAAAGTCGGAAACTCACTAACACAGACACACTAAATAGTTTACGTGAAAATACGGTAGATTTCACTAACATTTTTAGTGAACATGACGTGTGATGCAGGTCAAAGTGACTAACGTCACGTAACATTTGAGGTTTTCTAAAAACTGAGCAGTTACGGGAAATTTCACGTAAATCGGACGTGAAAATTTTTCAGAGTGTGGTTTGATCGAGTTTTTTCCCGGAAATTAATGCTCAACAAGCTACAATTAAATAAAAATGATTTTTCCCCATACAATTTTACCTGCTTTACTACCAGTCCTCAGAGAGCCAAAAAAATTCAAATTTGAGAGAGAAATTCTCTCTCACAAGCTCAATCTCTCAACATGCCATGTATTTTGTTGACACTCGATTTGTGATTTCCCTTTCACAGATTACAAAATAGAGTACCTGACACATGTCTGGTACATCTATATATGCATTTGCTTTAACATTTTAAGTCCCTCCTTTTTTACATATTCTGCGCAAAAGATACTTTATGCCCCGCCCCATACATAAAATTCGGAGGGAAATTATGTGAGGGGTGAGCTATTTTGTGTGCAGAATGTGTAAAAAAGGAGGGACTTCGAACAATAATCTAAATGCATTTATAGAGGTACCAGACATGGTTTGCACTGCAGTGTCCTCTGTGAACAATTATAGGAAAACAGATTGTGCTTAGTTTCCGACAGATGTCACCGCAAACAACAGCTGTGACATCTGATGGAACATGAATGCAGAAGCTTGACAAAATGATCAATTCCGAGTATTTTGACGTTGGATAACGTCTTTCGGCAACATACGGGGGTACAAAATTGAAAACAGTCATTTTGGATGCGTTACGAAAAATTAAAAGATTTTGAACGATTTACGATTTACGAGATAATGGCATCAATCGATTGGAAATATTTCTAGCAATTTGCTGAATGTTTCAAAACTATTGATTTCATTCTGTAAACTATTGAAAAATGGTTAAAAGTAAACCATTGTCTAAAGATGGTGAAAATCGATTGATTTTTTTTATATTCTCATACTTTCTCCAACCGAGACATCAGATGCGAGTATCTGGCATTTCTGATATTTTCTGTTCTACTATATAAGCGTCCAACAAGGTCGCCCGTTCCATCATTGTCTATCCGATCGTCGACCCAGCAGCAGAGCAGCAGAGCAGCAGTACCAGAGCAGCGGAAGCAGAGCAACGGCAGCAGAGCAGCGGCAGCAGAGCCTGGGGGTGAAAGGGCAACTACGCCGAGTGCTTTAGCCACAACATTATCAAGAAAGAGTTTAACGATTAATTTTCTATTGCCTTTCCGACACTTGAATATCGAAAGTTGAATCTTCGCAGAGCTATAGATTCCATTTTCAATACGACGCTTGACAATAGCCCCCCTTAAATAAAATAAAAATTAAAGGGTTAGACCCGACCGTGGAATGACGTAGGACCACGCAAAGTCGATGTTTATGTTATCGACATTTAAGTGCTTCAGTTATTTATTGTTCTATTCCTCTATTTCTATTTAGCAGAACAAGTTCTAAATAACCCTTTCAGATATTGTTGGTAACCCTGAAAAAGGCCGTTTTCTTGATTTTCCGGCATTCTTCAACTAAAGTGCTCCGGTATACTGGGCCGCCGTCATGGAATGCCCAGCTGCTGCAGTTCTCAGTCGGTCGTATTCACCGTCTGCTCCGCAAGGGCAAATACGCCGAGCGCGTTGGAAAAATGGCCCTTTTCAGGGCCACAACATTATCAAGAATGAGTTTAACGTACGTATGCGAGTATCTGACACTTCTGATATTTTCTGTTCTACTATATAAGCGTCCAACAAGGTCACCCGTTCCATCATTGTCAACAACATCAGCCCAACAAAACGCCCTTTTCAGGACCACCAAACTTTCGCAAAAGAGTTATTAAGGAATATTCCTAAAATATAATATACACAATTAAGTACAACACATAACAGACGTTATCCAACGCCAACCCTGCGGTCGTATCTAGTATACAACCCTTCCAACTTTTTTTCGCTCATTATATCCGTGTGTCCCACAAGGGGTTCGTTTTCAGGGTAGCTAAAACTTCATCGACATCTACTGTCTAAAGTCTCTCTATTGTTCGCTTGTTCGATCGACGCTTGAGTATTGTTCAGCGGTTTGGAACCCAAACTACTACAACGGTGCCGATAGAATCGAATCTGTTCAACGTAGCTTTGTTCGTTTTGCGCTACGTAGATTGCCTTCAAATGATCCGTTTCGATTGCCCAGTTACGAAAGCCGTTGTTAACTTATCGACCTAGAACCTAGAGCCCTAACCGTCGCCGATATCCTGCAGGGAAGGACAGATTGCGAGGCTATCCTGAAGCAAATCGACCAGAGTGTTCAATCCCGACCTTTCGTAACAACCTCATGCCAAGGCTGCCTCTACGTCGGAGCATACGGTGCGATTTGTGCGGGCTGCAGAGATTGTTAAACAGAGTTGCATCTGTCTTCGACCTTCATCTAAATAACAATAAGCAATAAATTTTGTTGCAGTTCACTTTTCCCATTGTAATTCCCATATGAACTTCAAAGGACCAGTGCAGTATGAGTTCGCATCCAAATGAGCTCAAATGTTGTCAGAATTATCATGACCTAATTTGAAATCGGTTGAGCTTGGTGGAGTGAAATCGATATTTTGAACCACCCTAACGCTTTAATTTTAAAGAAAAGTCCCTCAAGTTTCCGGTTTTGATATGTCATCTATTGGACTTTCTTGATCAAATTTAGGAAACCACTTCAAACCACTCACCGCAGTTAATTTCTTTCCCATCTAATCTTCTCTTTCCAGGCGTCGACGCCAACGGACGGGGTCTACTGTACCGCAGCGTGTTGGACTGCTTCAGCAAAACCCTTCGCGCCGAGGGGCTGCACGGCCTGTACAAGGGCTTCGTGCCCAACTATTGGCGCATCGCTCCGCACACGATCCTGAATCTTACCTTCTGGGACCAGTTCAAGAGCTGGAAGGATTTGTATTACTGAGCCAAGGGAAGCGAACAACAAGAATCTGGGAGAATGGATGGATTGAATTGAAATTTTATCGCAAAACGGTGCTGTCAATTTATGAGTTTTTTTTTTTACTGCTATAAGCATGTCGAGCATACCTATATAGTTGAAAAGTGATATAGTGCAAACCAAATCGAACGAAAAGCTGCAAATACAAAAAAAAATATAACAAACTTCTAATTTAAGTGATATTTAAGAATAAGCCTTCATTTTTTATGTAATTAATACAAACGAAAAATAAAGTTGAAAATCAAAAATTCTACACGGAAAAAGGCTATAGGTAGGTGATTTTTCTTACAGCGGCACGAGCACGTGGGTCAGCGCGCGCATGTCACGCGCGATCGTTTCCTTGGATACCGATTCCGATGTTTGATCGTTTGACATCAAGTGGAGTGTGCTGCAGCAACGAGGAAGCAAAACATGCCAGTGATCTTGAAAAACCACACCTGGAGTCAGGACTCGGAATGGGTGACGATTCAGGTTCCCTTCCCGGAGAATTACCTCCGGCAGGAGGAGGTTTTCACCAGCGAGCGTTTGCTCAAGATCAACAAAGCCCCGTACTACTGGGAAGCGTTGCTTTCCAGTGCGATTGAGGAGGACGAAAGTCGCTGTTCGATTCTGGAGAATGAAGTGATTTTCACGCTGAAGAAGAAGGAAACGAACTTGGAGTGGACCCGGATGGAGGTGGATGTCGGTCGAGGGGAGAGAGTGAAGTTGAAGGAAGAGCTGCTGGATGAGCACCAGAAGAGGCTGGAGGCGAAGGCGAAGCAACGGGCGATCGAGAAGGACCAGAAGAAGCGAGATGAGATTTCCCGGCAGATCGAGAGGGATGGCAACGAAAGGACGGCGATAGAGAATTTACTGGCGGAGAGTAAGCGGAAGGAGATGGAGCGAATGGAGGCTGAGAATAGAAAGAAGGTGGTAGTGCAGAGAAAGGACACTCCGCGTCCGAAAGAGTTCAAGAAACCCAAGGTGATCGAGGAAGTCCCAGCGGTTCGAAGATCCGGAACGGTGCAAGTGACATTTACGAAGCGGAACTTTATCACTCCGAAACGGGAATCGCTGGAGCAAGACGAACGGGACTGGATTATGAAGCAAGCGGCAGCAAAAAAGGCAACTGGCTTTGTGGATGATGACCTGCGACCGGAGGAACAGAACCCGGAATGGTTGAAGCAGAAGGGAGACGCGTTCTTTCAGCAGGGGAATTATCTTGGCGCGATTTCGGCATATTCGGCTGGGATTCGGTTGACAAAGAACTACTACTCGCTGTTCCTGAATCGATCGGCGGCTCACTTTGGGATGGAGAACTATCAGCGATGCGTGAGTTGGTTGACTTGCCGAAAGTGTGGTTTTGACTCGATTTCTATTTTTTTAGGCTGAGGATTGCTCAGCAGCTCTGGTCCTGCTGGATCCCCCCGTCGAAGCGAACAGAAAAGCTCGCGTCGCTTGTCTGGCCCGAAGAGGTGCTGCCCTGGTCAAGCTGGGATTTCTTCGGCAAGGATGTGACGAACTGATTGCCGCTTCCAAATTGGACCCCGAAAACGACGGCCTTCGGCGAGAAGCGGAGATGGTTCAGAGAAGACTTGAGGAGTGTGATACAGATTCCGAGTAGACTGCGATTAATTTCCAATAAATCATCATATTTTAACTGTTCCATTCAACAAAGCATCAATTAAAATTTGCAACAAGAATTGTCCCCTTACTGACCTACTCGCTTGCGGTCGTCGTCGTCGTCGATCCGCTGCCGGTTGAATGCACTGGTTTGTAGATGCCCAGATTCTGTAACAGAGCCTTAGGTGATGGATCGCGTCCCCGGAACTGTCGGAACACATCCGACGGATGACAGCCACCGCCCAGGGCCAGGAACGTATCCCGGTATCTGAGGCCGGCTTCGGATTGCTGCCCCTTGGTTTTGGCCTCCATGAAGGCACTGTAAACGTCGGCCGCTACCATCCGGGACCAGAGCCGGCTGAAATAGGCCGCTCCCCAGTCGCCGGAGAAGATGGTCGTCATCGAGCATGGATGGGCGTCCTTTTTATCCAATGGGAAGGTATGGAACTGGGGGTACAGGTTCTTGACAATGTCCAACCAGTAGTCGGAAGTGAGATGAAGCTCCAGATCCAGATTGGAGAAGTACAACTCACGACAGAGACTATAACCGGCGAGGTGTTTCTGGTGCTTCTGGATGGCCATAATGCATTCGTCCGGTAGGGGTTGTTCCGTGCCGTAGTGCGAGGTGATCGAACGAATCACATCCGGATCGTGGAGCAGATGAGTGAGGACGTGTCCCGATACTTCGACGGCGTCCCATTCGACGTTGGAAAGACCAGCTAATTCACTGTATTGAGTTTCCGTCAGAAGATGCTGCAGGGCGTGACCAAATTTATGGAACAGAATGTTGACATCGTCCAGCGATAGAAGCGAAGGTTTTCCGTACAACGGAGCAGGGAAATTACAAATCAGAGCTGCCAGAGGATTGTCCCCTTCGACGATGCTCTTGTTGACGATTCCAACCATCCACCCGGAATTGCCTGCAACGGAAATTTTTTCCTCTTCCCTCGAGTATAAATCTGTGTAAAATCCGGCAATCGGGGTATTTCCCTTGCTGGCGTTGAAAATATCGTAGAATTTGACATCCTCATGCCACGTATCAACGCCCGGTCGTTCCACAATACGGATATCGAACAACGATTCCGCCAACTGGAACAATCCGCCCAGCACTTTCGGCACCGGGAAATATTCTCTCAGGGCTTCCTTATCGAACTGATGACACTCGGCCAGCTGTCGTCTCTTCCAGTACGGCACGTCGTACAAATCCAGCTTAGCCTTGAATCCATGATCGACGGCAAAATCCTCCAGCGAAGCCATTTCATTCTCACATGCAGGCCGGGCGTACTGAAGCAATTCGTTCATGGTGTTCTTCAGCGAATCAATCGATCCCACCATCTTCGTTTCCATCGACATGTGCGCGAAGCTTTCGTAGCCGAGTAACTTTGCCTGACGCTTCCTCAACGAACGGATCATCTCCAGATGGGTACTGTTCTCCAACGCCTTATCCGTATGATTGGAACACTTCCGAGTATCGGCTTGCCACAGATTCCAGCGATAAGTTCGATCCGGGCAGTACTCCAAAAACTTTTGTACGACATATGGCTGCAAGGTCACCTTCCATGGACCCTTGATCACCTGCGACTGATCGACGGCCAGCGCCTGGAGCAACGTCGGAGGAAACTCCTGCATCAGCGCCGGATCTTTGATGACTTGCGAAAACTTCTTCACTGCCACCTCCTGCTTGCCATGGAACTTGGACCGCTCATGTGTCAACTTTGCCAGCACATCCTTCAATTCATGCTTGGCTGGTCCATCCACTTCAATCCCATTCAGCTTCGACTCCAGCAGATATTTGTTTATCAACCTAAAAGTAGAAATATTCTTATCAAACAACCATCCTTTCCACGTGACCCCCCGCCCCCTTACACAATTCCTACCTATTCTCTTCCTGCGAAAACTTCCGACCCCCATTCTTGGCCTCCTTCAGCGCGCCGTAAATCGGCGCACTGTTAAACTTACATCTTCTCGCCCCACGGGCCCTTTCGTGAATCGTCAGGTAACTCTTCGTCGGCATCTTCGAGCTGTTGCCCAGGTATAACGTCTTGGCCACTCCCCAGGTCGTCTCAAGGGGAGCCCCAAGCGTCTCCAGCGGCAAAAGGACATCCTGGATCACATCCGTCACTCCCTCAGCCGCACTACCGACAGCGATTTTCGCTTCCAGTGCCTTCACGCCCTTCTCCACGGCAAAGGCTTGCTGACCGATCGTCCCGACGCACTTCTCGATCGTCACGCTGTTGAACTCCGGCAGGCCATTCTCCGACTTGGACAGCGGATTGCGCTCCGGCAAATCTTCGCCGATCTCCGGCACTCTGAAAGTTCGACAAAAACGACGTAATATTTGCTTCAACCGGCTCGCCGAAACTAAAAATACTCACAGGACAATATAACCGTGGCGCTTCTGATTCGCCAGCAGGTTAAACCGCGTCAACAGGATACGTTTTCCACAGAATGAAACAGCCATCGTTTGGTTTTTGGGTGTTGTGCTTACTTTCCTAGTTGATAATTCTCATGCTTTCCTGGCGCCGGGAAATTTTTCTGATGCTTTTTGCTTGTTTTTTTCTCGTTTGTGCACCCAAAAATTTCGATTCCGCGGATCACTTTCGGTTCGGTTTTGGTCTCGTAACTTTTCTCTTGACGTTTGCCGCAGGCAGTGACAGCAGCGCTAGGGGTGCTCATGAAATTTTTGGATCTGTTCATTTTGTGCCACAGTTGATCAGGGTGGACTAATTATACACTGATAAAAATAGTATAGGTTCAAGCGGTTCAAGTAAATACCCAGAGTCGATGTTATGATAAGAGTCCCACCAAGAGAAAGTGTTGCGAACAAGCAGCACTGTTTGTGATTTATTTTTCGTCAGAGTAAACGGCAACCAGATTTTTTGCGTTAGCATCGGATGACTTTCATTCAGATGTGAAAAATTTCATGTTGATAACGGAGCTTCTGGGAGACAAAAGCAATGATAGAACCTGAAAAAGGTTCAAACAAGTGCTTGGTATAACCAACAATCAATACGAAACTAACGATTTTAAATTGGCTCACCACTTTAGAAGCCTATTGGTCCCAAGCAAACGATTAACGTACCCTATTCTAGTTGAAATTCTATTACTACACTATGTTTGTTTTGATTCGCTATGAAAGTTTGACAGATAACATCAGGGGTGTGTGGATTCATGCAGAACATGCAGGGGTGAGTGAAATAGATTGGGACTGCTTGGGACCGTTGTTCTGGTACTGAGTGAGCCAAAAATAATAATGATTTTCTTCGGGACCCAGTGGTCTTAGAGTTACCTCTATGGTATAACCAACAATCAATACGAAACTAACGATTTTAAATTGGCTCACCACTTTAGTAGCCTATTGGTCCCAAGCAAAAGATTAACGTACCCTATTCTAGTTGAAATTCTAGTACTACACTATGTTTGTTTTGATTCGCTATGAAAGTTTGACAGATAACATCAGGGGTGTGTGGATTCATGCAGAACATGCAGGGGTGAGTGAAATAGCTTGGGACTGCTTGGGACCGTTGTTCTGGTACTGAGTGAGCCAAAAATAATAATGATTTTCTTCGGGACCCAGTGGTCTTAGAGTTACCTCTATGGTACTACGATGGCAAGATCCTGGTCATTACCATTGCAAAGAGAAAAGTTCCCTGCAGAAAGCCATCATCAGAGTGATTTTAGAAAATAGCCAAAACTGAAATGAACCGATGGAAAACGAGATCATTTCCTTATATAAATATTGCATCCATTTATTTTCTGTATTTTCTTCATTCATTGTTTTCATTTCGTTATCGAATTGACATTTGCATGTGCAGATTCCAAAACTATATGCCCTACTAATTCTTTTTCGTCACAAATTAGATCAGATCCCAGAGCAAACCAGAGTAACTCCATAGAGGTAACTCTAAGACTAGAAGGTCCCGAAATAACGTGCTCAACTTTGTGGTTCAGCTCTGGTACTCTCTTCGGTCCCAAGCGAATCGATTCACCCCTATGGTCTTGTAAAATTTGTAATTGTAACGATGGGCAAACAGATTTTCCACAGGAACGTTATCGGCAATGCTGGAATGCAATTTAGCAAGCTTTTGATTTTGCTGATATACGTCATCAGGGTGTAGAAACTTAATTTCCAGAATGCTGCTTGGGTTGTAGAAGTCGGTGGTCTTGCTGTGTAAAACGGGCGAGCAGAATTTGTTCTCCTCCCTGCAGCTATGAATGGAATTCATTTATGATAGATACAACTGTTCCGCTATTTCGGTAACCACAACGGCCTTTGGTTGTTTATTAGTAAATTCGTCTAAGTAGATGGCACCTGAGACATCCGGACTTCACACGTTGCTACTGTATTCCTCCAGTGAGATAAGACTGCATCAGAAATCGACATCATACTAGCATTCACTTACTAACTGCACAACAAAAATCGAAGCCGATTACTTAATACGTTATTTTTTTTAATAATTTATCTAAAACATACATTTGCACTCGTTTTTATAGGTTTTTATCCCTACTTCACCAAAGAGTAAAGAAAGCTTTAGTATGTATTGAAGAATTGAATCAGTTAATATTTGAGCAGAACATTTCAATGAGAATTTTGTTTTTAGCTTCAAGCAACGTTGGCATGCAAATGAGTCCAAGCACCACAATCTCCAAAATTCAATTGCACTATGTTTACAAGCTTACGACCTTCGTGGCACCATGGTTCCGTTCTGCTGTATGTCGATCCAATGTATCCACCCGAATCCGGATTTACTACGACGACAATGTGATGCCTGTTGCGTGCAACCGAACCTTATCAGCCGCCAAGGGAATGTCCACAAAAAGATCAAGGTTCTGATGCAGTTTGGAAATTCAAATATGTACAATACAATACACAGCGGTACCGAACGACGTACTCGGATAGTGCCAAATCGAAAACATGAAACAAGTTGATCACAATTCCATGCCTAACGGCGGAACGTCAGAAGATGACCGGGTTTGAAACGGTGAAGAACTGCTGGTAAGGTGAATTTGAACAGTTTCGTCAACTCTAAACTAGATCCAAACATCCTCTCTTTCCAGGCCGGTTATAACGCCAAAAAAATATGAAGCTGAATCCGATCCCCCGTTAGCGTCATTCGGTTTGCAGCATCACGGTCAATTTCTTCCGCATGTTGGACCTTTAGGAGGCTACCTATAAAGATTCTCCGAATTTGAACGGAACTGGCGCATATCGATATCAGACCGTTGGGACAGTTTCGGAAGCGTGAGACTACAGTTTTGAAATCGCCATAGGCTAAGAGATTGTTTGCTCCGTTGATGGATGTGCAGTTTAGATTTTGCTACGAGACTCGGCTGTCCTGTCAATATCAATCTAATGTAAACAACCAACACGAGAAATCACCGGATTGCAGCTGATCCAAGTTGCCACATCTCTAACAATGCCCATGAGAACCACACAGACAACATTTTGGATACCCACTATTGCACTTTTTTATCGAATAACTCAGTCGTTCGAGTTTTCTGGATATCATTATTAATTAATCCAGTTTATGTTATATGATTTATTGTGATAAATAATAATTGACAATTAATTTGCTCATGTAACATTATTATTATGTTTAAAATTAATAGCATTGGAAATATCCCTGACCAGCACATAAAAATACTATTCATGGAATAAATTCCCTTTATGCATCATTTGAATATTCACACTTTATACATTTGACTGCATAAAGCATTTTTATACTAAGTTAGTTTTCTCTCCCTTTATAAGGCATTTTACGAAACGTTTCCAGTCAGCTCTTTTTTTATGTTTACCTATTATGACGTTTACCAGTGGGCCGATTTGTTGACATACCACGACCAAAATCAAAACAAAAACTTCAGACGTAAACAATAACAATGCCTCGAGCGCGTTCGAGTGGCCCGCCAGGAACTGTCATCAAGACGTCACGTAAATAGCTTATTGGAAGTTTCAGCAGAATTATATTGATGGAATCTTTCCGAGGATCTTTTGGCAAGTCAAAAATCAGCAATTTTTTGCTGTTTTTCAGCGATTGAAACTTGGTGGGAAAAAAAGTTTAGTTTACAAAAGCTGATAGGCCTTTTTCAATTGTTTGTCGAGACTATACTGTGGCCTAACGATAAAGATTTTTGAAAACACACTGATTCACAAAAGTCCTCAGTCGTTCACCGGCATTCCAATAGGAAAGTTGCAAACGTTCTTATTTTTGTTTTGTAACTGTATGTGATTGCATCTTTACTGTTATCTGAGCCCTCCAGAGCTTTGATAAGAAACGGTAATTAATCAACCGACCGAACAATCATCCATCACTTTAACAACTATTTGTATCACACTCTCGTTTCCTTCTATTAGAATCTCTTTTCCTGAATCTTCTCCCGGTTTTATAAAGTGAAGTAAGTTCCACAAAGTGGTGAAAATGATCTCCGCCCGAGCACTGCACTACGTCTTCAAAATCGGAAACCGTGCCAAGAATGCCCACTTCTTCCGGGACATCCTCGGAATGCAGGTGAGAAGGGGAGGAGTTTGTTTCAATTGATTGCATCAAGTGCTGTAATTTTCTGAGATGACTAATCGTTTCTAACCGGCGATAAGTAGTTATGTGGTGTGTTCTGCTCTGAGAAGCGCATTTTCAAGGTCATCCACCTGTTTGCGGCATTCCGTACAGACAATCATAGCGCAAATGAAAACTATTGCTACACATTTCCATTAATTACCTTTTTCTACACTTCAGGTGCTTCGTCACGAGGAATTCACCCAAGGATGCGACGCTGCTTGCAACGGGTAAGACGGGGTAACAAAAAAAGGCATTTAAAATGCTTATTGATCAACATAGCATGCCGTTTTCATAAGCGAGCTGTTCTCCTGTTGATACTTTAGCAAATCTGGTGCATTATTCCATACCTGTCCAGTGCGCGTTTTTTTAAATTGTTGATAGAAATGTTCACTACTGATTCTAGATCTATTGGCCCATGCATTAATTATGTCACGCTAAATCGAGGAGAAATTAACCCTCCCCCCCTATCGTGACGTTTTTCCTATACCTAATGCATTGCTTGTCACAAAACCTTAGACCCACCCCCCACCCCCCACCCCCTAGAGCGTGACATAATACATGCATCAACCCTATGATGACCTTTATTATGCTGACATTATTCAGCAATGAGCATTAATTCAAACAACAATATTGGAATTATTATAATCAATGCAGTCTTAAAATTATCAGAATTCCATGATATTACATGATTGTAGTTCTAATACTAGATTGTAGGAGTACAACGTTAGTAAACTCGTGTTTGTCGCAGGTGTAATGCTATGTTCAGACTACAAAATTATAACATGTTATAAGCCTATCTTATTCTTGGAGTAATTTATCTTGTTGATAATAATTATAACACGAGGCACGAGGAAGTTGTTTTTTAAACGAAGAGGTTCTTTTCATGCTATGATAAAGCAGACCAATGATGGCAATGTGAATTCGTCGTCTCTTTCGTTCTCTCGCTGTTTAAATGGTTGACGGAATTTAACGTCCAACTCCGTCATCATTTAAACAGCGTAGGAACAAAAAATTCTCTGTTTACATCTCATTGAAAGCAGCCCTCTTTTGTGAATAAAACGACCCATATACATTTCTCATCAAGATCGTCGATTCAGGTAAAAGCTAAAAACATCTTCTGCCGACCTGAACTTTTTTTTGTCGCCGGGATAAGCCAATGAGATCGTTTGAAATTAAGCACGTGGGCTCGGAAAACGATTCGCACCTAGTCGATGTTCGGGGGGAATCGGCACTTCAATCCAGCGCATTAATCTCCTATTTTGTAATTTGCAGTCCCTACGACAATCGATGGAGCAAGACTATGGTCGGCTACGGTCCGGAATCGACTCACTTCGTGATCGAGCTCACCTACAACTACGGCGTCAAGGAGTACACCATGGGGAACGATTTCGGTGGAATTACCATCAAATCAGCGGAAGTAGTCGAACGAGCCACCAAGAGCAGCTATCCCATGGTCAAAGAAAATGATCGCTTCGTTCTGGTGTCCCCCGATGGATACAAGTTCTTCGTCATCAACGAGAAGCACAAACCGACCGAGGATCCAGTGAGGAAAGTCACCCTGAACATCACCGATCTGGAACGATCGGTCAAGTACTGGCATAAAACCTTGGAAATGAAGCAGCTCGCCAAGAGCGACAAATCGGCTCAGCTGACCTACAAGGACAACGGATTCGTTCTTGAATTGAGCAAAATCGAAGAACCGCTGGATCGTGCCAAAGCTTATGGAAGAATTGCTTTTGCCGTTCCGTTTGATGTTCAACCGAAGATTGATGAAGTCATCAAAGCCAGCAATGGTACCATTTTGACGCAACTGATTTCGTTGGACACTCCGGGAAAGGCCACGGTTCGAGTCATCATCCTAGCCGATCCGGATGGTCACGAAATTTGCTTCGTCGACGAGGAAGGCTTCACCCAACTGTCCCAGGTGGACCCGGAAAGTAACGGCCAACTGGACAAGTACATCAAGAAAGATCCATTCCAAGATCAATAAGTTACTTAAATGCTATTTTATACACACATCTGAAAATATACAAAGTGCTTTGATACTCCGATTTCAAAACTTTATTTTCGCTTCGGCTTGACAGGCCCCATCGAACCACCACGCATCGATATCCGTGTAGTACTGCACCCTTTCCCGCGTTCCAATGGCGTGCAACTTGCGACACAGATCGCAAAACGGTTGACTACCGGTGATCCGGTAGTGATCCTTCCACCAAAAATACTTAACATACTCCTTGGGGTTCTGCGCTAGGTACATCAGGTAATCGACCAGCTCCGGCACGCTGGCAAACTGTTGCGCATCGATGTACGAATAGGGCGGCAGGAACTTGGAATAGTCTGCTCCGCCGAAAACGACCGGAACGATGAAACTGGTGTCCATGACGTTGTACACCTTCTCGGTGATGTAGTCGCGACAGAGGGAATTCTCAAAAGCAAAGTAGAACCGATAATCGCTAGTCAGCATCTGGGCACAACGGGGAGATCCGCGGGGACATCTGGAACGGGAGGGAAATTTGAAATGGTGGTAGTTTAATGCATGACGTGCCACTGTAAACAAATTTAAGCTCACTCTCAATGAAATAGGAAGATATGACTGAGTTTTAATAATCGTTTAAAAACATTGAATTAAAGTAAATCCCGAATGTTAAAATGGCATATTGTTACGGTTATATATGAACGTACTATAACTAAAGCCCTACAGTAAAAGTATGGACGTCTGTCAAAAGTTGTTCCAATCGAACCGTCAAAATGCACCGCTTTGCTCGATTGGAACAGCTTTTTTCAGTTTTGTGGTGACAGTCGTCCATACTTTTACTGTAGGGCTTTAACTATAACCATAGAGGTAACTCTAATGGCGGTAAGCTCCAACTCGGATTAACTTTTAATACCGTCCCTGTTTGTATGATCTGAAAAATGTTTGCTCAGAATTATGTTGATTAACTCTGATGTCGACATCAAACCAGCCGGACATTCTTGATCGGGATTTAATCCGAGGATAATACCGGTTGGAGCTTACCACCATAAGACTAGAAGGTCCCGAAATAACGTGCTCAACTTTTTGGCTCAGCTCTGGTACTTAAAGCCCTACAGTAAAAGTATGGACGACTGTCACCACAAAACTGAAAAAAAAGCTGTTCCAATCGAGCAAAGCGGTGCATTTTGACGGTTCGATTGGAACAACTTTTGACAGACGTCCATACTTTTACTGTAGGGCTTTACTGGTACTCTCTTCGGTCCCAAGCTAATCGATTCACCCCTCGAAACATAGGAAAAACTAATAACCCCTCATTTTACCTGTCAAACTTTCATAGCGAATCAAAACAAACATTGCGTAGTACTAGAATTTCGACTAAAATGGGATACGTTAATCGTTTGCTTGGGACCAATAGGCTAGTCAAGTAGTGAGCCAATTTAAAATCGTTAGTTTCGTATTGATTGTTGGTAAAACGTGGTATCTTTGATAATGCGGGTAACTTTGATAGTATAATACACACCAAATTCTAATTTTGATGTTCGGTAATTTTGTTACGGTTTTGATCTGTAAAATTTAATTTCTACTGAGTGATCTGTAAACTTGCTTTAATTTTCTTCTGTCTGTCAAATATCTACAAGTTTTCGGTAATTCCCATGAAAATATTACTGAAAATTTGCATCTATTTTACCGATGTAGTTTGTAAGCCATGAAATGTCATTTAATCTAAACTGTTCAGTAAAAGTTTTACCGATTTCCAGTGAACAATTTATAAATACTGACGAAAAATGTAAACAATACACGAGTTCAGTAATTATTACTGAACGCTTCAGTTAAAATCACGCCTGTCAAATCTTCATCAATTTCGCATGTTAAGCGGTGTAATTAAATTTTAAAAAAATCGTGCAAAAATATTAGCAGAAAAAAAAAACTTGTAAACCATTGAAATGGAAGATGTGTCCGATGAGATTAGATGTGCTAACGACCGGATGCAGAAGTAAGGGATCTTTTCAGTAAGTACTATTTATATTATCTAAATGTTTTCATTTTTTAGCACTCAAATAAAATGGCTTGCGATCGCTGACTCGTTGGATAAACAGATTGACGAATTACATTTAATAAAAGATATATACAACAATTTATATTGTGCATGATTTGAACGGAACGATTCCCTATATTTCACTGCTTTTCAGTAAAAACTATCGAAAGAACTGTAATTTTTGGCAGATGACGGCCTTTCTATTTTTACCGATTATTTTGTAAATTTTACCGAACTTCGGTATTGAATGATGAGCTAGTCGGTATTTTTTGACAGTTGAGTATACATTGCAAGTTTACTGATCGTTCAGTAAACCAAACTTTTACCGAAATGATTACCGAATGTTCAGCTGTTTGAAAGTCAGTAAAATGTTTACCGACAACTGTAAAAACAACTTGGTGTGTATACAGATTAAATTTACTCGCTGCCCTTTTTCCAAATTGGAAATATTGGATCCATATTGTAGCTTAGGGTGTTTCCGTTCATATCGTATATAGTTTTGCGAACTTGCTATTCAACATCGCCCTCGAAGGAGCGATTAGGAGAGTTGGCGTGCAGAGGAACAGTACCATCATCACAAAGTCGCACATGCTCCTTGGTTTTGCGGACGACATCGACATCATCGGAATCGACCGTAGAGCAGTGGAAGAGGCGTTCGCGCCTTTAAGAGGGAGACAGCGAGGATTGGTCTCACGATAAATTCTACCAAAATGAAGTACATGGTCGCCGGTACAAAGCGTGGGAGCAATAGTGGTGTTGGTAGTGAAGTGGTGCTAGATGGCGAAAAATTTGAAGTTGTGGACGAATTTGTTTATCTTGGTACTTTAGTGACGTGCGATAATGATGTTACCCGCGAGGTGAAAAGGCGTATTGCAGCCGCGAACAGGGCTTTCTACGGGTTGCGTAGCCAGCTGAAGTCCCGCAGCTTGCGTACGAAAACGAAATTCGCGCTGTACAAGATGTTGATTCTGCCGGTAGCCCTTTATGACCACGAATCGTGGGCATTGAAAGAGGCCGATCGGAGAGCTTTCGGTGTCTTCGAGCGTAAAGTGCTGCGAACAATACTCGGCGGTAAACTGGAAAATGGCATCTGGCGGCGTCGCATGAATCACGAGTTGTACCAAGTATATAACGGCATGGATATTGTGAAGCTTATAAAACACGGCAGACTACAGTGGGCTGGGCATGTGGCACGAATGTCGGAAGAGCGTCAAGCGAAGTCAATATTCAGCAGGGAACCCGCCGGAAGAGGACGTCGGCTTCGGGGTAGGCCACGCACGCGTTGGCTTTGTGCAGTTGAGGAGGACATTAGGTCCTTGAACGCCCACGGCGACTGGAAGCGATTGGCTCAGGACCGAGACCATACATACATACATACATTTCGGAGACGAGCCAGCCAACGGCTGAAAGTCTCCTTAATAAAGATAAAAAAAAAAAAACATACATTGATTTGTACAACATCACATTTAAGATAAGACATAATCAACAATAGTACGCCACAATACTCGGTTTGCGGCTGCCGCTCTCCATCCTCGGTCATGCCCAATGCTCGCTAGATCGCGCTCTACCTGGTCCGCCCATCGTGCTCTCTACGCTCCACGCCTTCTTGTGCCAACCGGATCAGTAGCGAACACCAAATTTGTAGGGTTGTTGTCTGGCATTCTTGCAACATGCCCTGCCCACCGCATCCTTCCGGCTTTGGCCACCTTCTGGATGCTGGGTTCGCCGTAGAGTGCAGCGAGCTCGTGGTTCATTCTTCGCCGCCACTCACCGTTCTCCTGCACACCGCCGAACATCGTCCTTAGCACACGTCGCTCGAAAACTCCGAGTGCTTGCAGTTCCTCCTCGAGCATAGTCAATGTCTCGTGTCCATAGAGGACCACCGGTCTTATTAGCGTTCTGTACATGGTACATTTGGTGCGGGGGTGAATCTTTTTTGACCGTAGTTTCTTCTGGAGCCCGTAGTAGGCACGCCACTGATGATGCGCCTTCGTATTTCACGACTCACATTGTTGTCAGCCGTCATTAAGGATCCAAGGTAAACGAATTCCTCCACTACCTCGAAAGTATCCCCGTCTATCGTGACATTACTTCCTAGACGAATCCTGTCATGTTCGGTTCCGCCTACTAGCATGTACTTTGTTTCTGACGCACTCACCACCAGTCCGACCTTTGCTGCTTCGTGTTTCAGGCGGGTGTATAGTTCTGCCACCGTTCCAAATGTTCTTGCGATAATGTCTATGTCGTCCGCAAAGCACACAAATTGACCGGATTTCGTGAAAATCGTTCGGCTGTTGAGCCCGGCTCGTCGCATTACACCTTCTAGAGCGATGTTGAAGAGTAGGCATGAGATTCCGTCACCTTGTCGCAGTCCCCGGCGAGATTCGAATGAACTGGATAGTTCACCCGAAACCCTTACCCAGTTTTGCACACCGTCCATCGTTGCTTTGATCAGTCTGATCAGCTTCCCAGGAAAGCCGTTCTCGTCCATGATTTTCCATAGCTCTGTGCGGTCGATACTGTCGTATGCTGCATTAAAGTCGATGAACAAATGATGCGTTGGGACCTGGTATTCACGGCATTTCTGCAGGATTTCAATGAAGTCGGCTTGATAACTTCCCACGAACTCGGTCATTTTAGGTGATAGACGACGGAAGATGATCTGGGATAGCACTTTGTAGGCGGCATTCAAAATGGTGATCGCTCTGAAGTTCTCACATTCCAAATGGTCGCCTTTCTTGTGAATGGGGCAGATTACCCCCTCCTTCCGGTAGCTGTTCTGTTTCCCAGATCCTGACTATCATCTGGTGCAGGCAGGTGGCTAACTTTTCTGGGCCCATCTTGATGAGTTCGGCTGCGATACCATCCTTACCAGCTGCTTTGTTGTTTTTGAGCTGCTGAATGGAGTCCTTAACTTCCCTCAGCGTGGGAGTTGGGTCAGTTCTGTCCTCTGCTGCACGGACGTAGTCGTTTCCTCCATTGCGCTGGTCTCCCGTGCCTACGTTCTCCTCGCCATTCAGGTGCGCATCGAAGTGCTGCTTCCACCTTTCAATCACCTCACGTCCGTCCGTCAAGAGACTCCCGTCCTTATCCTTGCACATTTCGGCTCGCGGCACGAAGCCGGTAGAACTTCCGTGTTTCTTGGGAACGGCACAGCAGTTCCATTTCCTCGCACTCCGCTTCTTCCAGGCGGTGTTTTTTCTCCCGAAAGATGCGGGTCTGCTGTTTCCGCTTCTGTTTATACCGTTTCACGTTCTGTCGGGTTCTATGCCGCAGCATTACCGCCCGCACTGCGTTCTTCTCCTCCAAAATCGCTCTGCACTCCTCGTCGAACCATTCATTCCGTCGACTTCTTTCCACGTACCCGATGGTGCTCTCGGCTGCGTCGGAGTTGGCTGCTTTTACTGTACTCCAGCAGTCCTCTAGAGGGGGTACATCGAGCTCGCCCTCCTCTGGCAACGCTGCCTCGAGATTCTGCGCGTATGCTAAGGCGACATCCGGTTGCTTCAGTCGCTCTAGGTTGTACCGTGGCGGGCGTCGGTACCGTACATTGTTGATGACGGAATGTTTTGGGCACAGTTTGACCATCACCAGGTAGTGGTCAGAGTCGATGTTAGCGCCACGATAGGTCCTGACGTCGATTATGTCGGAGAAGTGCCATCCATCAATCAGAACGTGGTCGATTTGCGACTCCGTCTGCTGTGGCGATCTCCAGGTGTAACGATAAGGGAGGCTGTGTTGGAAAAAGGTGCTACGTATGGCCATGTTCTTGGAGGCGGCGAAATCGTTCCCGTTCGTCAGCTGGTGGGCGCTGAACTTAGCAATCGTCGGTCCGAATTCCTCCTCCTGGCCTACCTGAGCGTTTAGGTCTCCTATGATGATCTTGACGTCGGGGCTTGGGCAGCGATCGTACTCGCGGTCGAGCTGCGCGTAAAATGCGTCCTCGCATTATCAGCGCTTCCGGAGTGAGGGCTGTGCACGTTGATTATGCTAAAATGGTAGAATCGGCCCTTGATCCTTAACCTGCACATTCTTTCGTCGATCGGCCACCAACCGATCGCGCGCTTCTGCATTTCGCCCATCACGATGAAAGCTGTGCCCAGCTCGCGTGTTTTGCCGCAACTCTGGTAGATGGATTACCTCTAAACGTTCGCACCATGGATCCTGTCCAACAAACCTCCTGCAGCGCTACGATGCCGAGTCCGCGGTCCCTCAGTAGATTTGCGAGTATTCGGGTGCTCCCGATGAAATTGAGAGATCGACAGTTCCACGTGCCGAGTTTGCAATCGCAAGTCCTATTTCGTCGCTGGGGTCGTTGCCGTTGGTCTCGGTTCGTATTCCTCTGTTGCTGATTTTCCGTTGCAATGCTTTTTTTACGGCTGGCTCGCAGGGCCTGACAACTTTCCGGCACTCGGACGTAGATCAGCCGCCCCTAACATGGGGAACAGACGCTGTTGTGAGAACAGAACAGACGCTCAGGCTTGCCGAAGCAAACCCTCCTTCCCTGTCAGCCTATGACCAAAGTTCCCACCGGGGTTGGTTACCCGATCTTCCCTAAGGTTTCTCACAGTTCCGGGTGGTACCACGGGGAGGTAGGGATAGGAGTTGCTGGGAAGAGGCTAGTGATCTCAATGGGATCTGTATTGCGCATTACCCAGCATTAACAGGACCGAGACCAATGGAGACGGTTACTTCGTTCGGCGCAGATTTGAATTCAACGAGTCGTCGCCCATCAGGTACTCAGGTACTCGTATACAGTTTTTATATAGTATGTAAAATATTTTACAAGCATATTAAAAAACAATTTTCGTGTTTTTCGCCCGTTTGAAAAAGCACTCAAACCATCACTTATGAAATATATTTCTAGTAGAGCCATAAAAAATTCAATGTTGTGTTCTTATGGCTTATGAGGTTTTCTTATTATATAATCATTCAAAGTTCCATATTTAAAGAACTAAGTTGTTTGAGTTTTACCCATTTTTCTACATTCATCGAGCATTATCAAAGTAACCTCAAATCAAAATACTGAAGTTCGGTCACAAAACTAAAAAAAATATTGTAAATGCTTTAATTTCCGTTAAACATATTACTAACGAATTAACTCTTGGATCCTCAGTACTTGTTTTAAAAATATAAAATTTTAAAAACAATCATTGATGTAAACAATATTTAGAATATACTTAAAAAAAACTGTCAATGTTACCCCGTTTTACGGTACAAATAAGTTCAGATCTGTGGAAAATCGTAACATAAGACAATTTGGTTGTTTAGGGGTATTGGCATAAATACATTAAAAATGGAGCAGAAATCCTAAATTTCATCAATTTTGGTACATTGAAACTATTTTAAATAAGAACGATTACATTAGCAAAAATCACCATCTTAGCGCTCCTTGGTGGGACTTTGTATGGGAGCGAGCTGTCAACGATCAAATGATGTGTAAAAATTAGTATATTTTTTCGAAGTTATTTTTTTTTTTTTTTTTTTTTTTTTTTTTTTTTTTTTTTTCGTTATAGTCACTTTAACACTCTTGGGTCATTCGTGACTTGTCCAGGGGTGAGATTTGAACTCGTGACTTTGGCGTGAGAGGTATGGATGTTAACCACTACGCCGGGGTCGCCCCCATTTCGAAGTTAAACAACCCAATTACCGATGGAAATTGGCATGAAGTTCAATGAAAATTGCTTTACTTTACGTTGTGAAAAATCCTTATTCTGATTTAAACAAACGGTTTGGCTGACGTGTCCTCTCGAGCTCGCCTAGCGCCCTCTGCATTGGGGGTAAAAAAAAACATCAACACAAAAAAAAAAAAAAAACGCTTTATATTATAAAACGGAAGTCCGCGCTACAATCTTTTGGAACATTTTTACGTTAGGAAACCGATGAGGTGCATAACGCCACGCGGCACACCAGTCAGGTGATAGGGTCCGGAATGCGCTAGGTAAGCAGAATTCAAGCTGAACATTGCATTAGGTCCCAAGTAACATTGAGAGATTCTATTCGTCGACCTTCTCTTTGTATCCCCACAGCCATTCCCAGGTATTTTCAGCACACAGATTGATAAAAGAAGCTTATATCTAGCATCTAATACGACAATTACAACAAGAAATGGGTATGTGTTCAAGTTATTAATGAAAGAGAAAGTCGACGAAGAGAATCGATCAATGTTACTTAGGACCTAATGCAATGTTCAGCTTGAGCGGCACGCAACGTGGCTCGCTCTTTTTCTTTATCCAGCAGTTTGTGAAGCAGGTTTAATTTGTAAGTAAATAAAAGTGTGTGTTAAGTAGTTTAGTTTTTAAAAAGCTAAAACGGTATCCAAGATCCTTAAGTCTTGGACGCCATTTTGAAAATTTTACAAGATCTAAAATGGCAGAATTATCGAAAAAAAATGAATCATTTTCCATAACAACCAATTAAGCGTATTTTCATACAAACCGGAGAAGTTCGATTCAAAAATTAATTTTTTTGCTCGCTGCTCGCTGCTTCACCGGTGTCGGTAATTGGCACTACATACGGTACAGAGACCGACGAAAAATAATCTAGATTAAAAGTAGAAGGGTCTGTGCCTAGGGGCACGAACGGAAGCTTGACGTAGGACCGCTATGTGAAGAGCATTTAGTTCTTTTAATTGATTAATTATCTATTATCTCAACTCTTTCCGTTTTTGAATTGTAGGCGTACCAAATTTGTAGTAATTTTTTTCAAAGAGAAAGTTGATTAAGAGAATCAATCAAAATCACTTGCACCCCTGCTTCCAAGTTTGGCTACAAGATTACAACTCTGGAGAGGATTTTGTGTGGTCGTTGGGGGCTTGTGGTTCTGATTATGGACAAACAAGCACAGATAAATTCTATTCCAACTCTTTACTGATGTAAGCTTGATGACCCTGAAAAGGGCCGTTTTATTGAAGAGGACATCCATGGCCACTTACGCTTGGCGTGTTTAGTGTAGGTGACAGCATCACGGACCTCATTTTCCAGGAACACCTTCAGCACACCTCGTAGATCACCACCATGGCGAGCCAGACGACCGATGGCGGTTATCTCGAAGAACTTTGCGATGACGCTTGGCGCCTTCTTTACCAGACCTTTTCCTCATTTGCCACGACCAGTCAATTGTTGCTTGTTAAGTGTGAAGGAGTGGACTAGCCACCACCTTCCTACTGCTGCTATTGCTGTTCACCACGCCGTCCGAAGCGAAAATGAGCTAATGCCTTTTTTTTTTACTTTAAATGATCTATATTTCCTGAATTTGTGTGGTTTACATTTATAACTTATCAAGTGACACAGATACGAAAATCCTGGAAAAACCTGGGAAAACATGAGGCAAATTTACTCATCGCTGAGTTCCTGCACTTTATTTCTTATTTCTGAGATAACTAAACTCAAATTTGGGTCGTTCTCATTCGCCGTGATATCACCTTGAAAGATATCGGCGCCGGTGGTTAGCGTGATTACCTCTCACCCCAGCAGGCCTGGGTCCAATCTCAGTCGGCGCCACCGGCATGTTCTAAGGCATAACATCTCTGATCACGCCTTCCTTCGGGAAGTAAAGCCGTTGGTCCCTGGTTGAGTTGATGGGTCGATTGGTAGGGTCCAGGGGTGGAAGCTGCCTCCCTGGTGTCGGTAGCATTGGAGCTCAGTACGGAAAACAAATCTCGCGTCACTTTTCAATAGGTCCTATCTACATTGATCGATTTTCTTCATCGACACTCTCTTTCGTAAATAACTCGGCTTCACAAATATTTCCTGCCGTCTTCGTCGAATTAGATGCTAGATTGTTGCTTATTCCATCGAAAATATCCGGCCGGGGCGATTCAAAGTTGATCAAGGTTGATCAAAATAATGTGTACCCCTGCTTCCAGTTTGATTACATGAGCATTTTGTGTGGTCGTTGGCTCTGAATATGGACAAACAGGCAGATTGAATTCTATTCCTACCCTTTACTATAATAAGCTTGGTGGCCCTGAAAAAAGCCGTTTTGTTGCCAAAGTTGGTGATGATTTAACCTCCGAAACAAAACAGAGTGCGTCTCTGTCACTTCAAAACGTAGATGAAATCCATGGCCGCTTACGCTTGGCGTGTTTAGTGTAGGTGACAGCATCACGGATCTCATTTTTCAGGAACACCTTCAGCACACCTCGTAAATCAGACCGGACATACGTCATTCACCGCCACGGCGAGCCAGACGATGGATGGTAGTTATCTCGAAGAATTTGCGTTTGGTTCTGAATATGGCTATGAGTGTGCAAAATATTACACAATTCCATCCTCCCTATTCGCACGCGCCCGAGGATCGGAGGCGAATGCCACTTCGACTTGTTTCGTCTACTTACTACTCTCTGACGACTGTGCTGGGGAAGCAGCATATGCATGTAGGTAATTGGTGGATTTGTTAGTTAATTCCACGTATTTGGACAATGCTGGACATTTACCAGTTTTTCAATAGTTTCTTGTTGAAAATCAACATTCGCAAGCATTGTTATCGATGCGTAGCCATATTTCTGATCGATTGGTGATAAAATTATTGAAATTGGAACAGGGGCAGCTGAGCTACCAACGTTCAAAATCTTTCTTAATTTGTTACATGTTCCATTTTCGGTTTTCACAAAGTTACCCCCATATAGAAATCAAAGACGTAGTCCTACGTCAAAAAAAAAGTTGCCTTCCTTTATTTCTCTGAAATGACAAAATGGTGCGCTCTACAAAGTTCAGAGTGAGTCCCTTGCAGTTGATCTTTATCATGAATGAATAAATAAAAAAAAAAACTTTGACTGCTTTCAGAGTAAAACCAATGCCATGCATTAGTAAAATTGTAGTGATTACCCGACCTGCCGCAGGTGAATCAATAATAGATAAACTTGCTCCCTTTCCACATGTGAGAATCAGTGGAGAAATCAAAGTGCAGGGGAAAACAGTCAATAATGAACCCCTGGAGTAAAATGGCCCCACGCGGTTTTTCGCATTGACGGAGTGCAGCGATGAATTCTAGTGCATCTGCACTGATGAAAGTTTGACAGGATAGGTGGGCGTTGTTTTCTAAAAATGAACGTTTTATGCTAAATTACGTACCGCACTAGCAATACTGCTCGTCAAGTCCACGAATTGAGAATGGGAAGGCTATATAAAAAAACACGCGGTGCCATTTTGCCCCACGGTTGCATTATGGACTATCCTCGGGACTTTCCCGTATTCAAATCGAGTAAAGTTGAGTTGGTTTAATCGATTTGTGCTTTGGCTGTTTTGCATGAATTACATATTCATTATGTGATCTATTTGGGAGTATGGAATTATGCGTTGTATTGAATCAACATATTTAAACTATTTCAAGCGTAACTATTCAAATCGACATATCTGATTTTGTCAACAATCACTTCAATCGACGATTTGGGGCAACTGCTATAGCTCACTCACAGAAACTAACAACACCCATCTAGTAGTAAAGCCCTCTAGTAAAAGTATGGACGACTGTCACCACAAAACTGTTCCAATCGAGCAAAGCAGTGCATTTTGACGGTTGGATTGGAACAACTTTCCACAGACGTCCATACTTTTACTTAGAGAGAGGACTTTAGCTAGTAGGGGAACAATTCCCCTACCTGATGATGGTGTTTGTTTGCGTAGGTGAGTTAGCAGCTAAGACAAATCGTCGATTGAAGTGCTTGTTTTCAAAAGCAGATACGTCAGTTTGAATAGCTACGCTTGGTTTGACAAATCTTATTGGTGCTTCGGAAACGAGATGATTGGAAAAATGGTGCCTTGTCATCGAGTGCATCGAAGCCGAGATCGAAGAATGACTGCCACTCAACAAATTGCTCGTATCCAAGGTGATAGAGAATAACCTCGACAATCACAAAACAAACAAAAATAGTTACTTCGTTCCAGTGATGGATCGCTCTTTTTGGACTTTTTCATTCCTTTTAGTATATAGTATATAACGTAAATCCAGTTGAATTTTAAGATAAGCCATCGTCAAATAGATAGGGGAAATGTCGGCTTCGGCAATACCTTAACCTATTATCGTCAGGAGGGCAAACAAAGTCCTAGAGAACTCAAATATGGCCAATAGATACTCTGAAACACAATGTATCCACATGCCAAAATTGAGCTCTCAATTACGTTGTTTACCCCCTGACGATAATAAAATGAGGTATTGCAGAAGCCATCATTTACCTAGTTTAATGCTATTAATTTCCTCATCAATATGAATCTCTGTTTTCACTGAAAGTGCACTCGAGAACGCTCTCAAGAGCACCCTCACCCTCAGTGAAAACACAGAGTGTGGCTCTGCGGTGCGGAAATTTTGAATTTTCATAGGGACGTAATAGCACTTAGCATATCAATTTTAAGATAGGTTAACTAAAATTCAATTGGATTTAACGTAAGCATTCTATAAATAAAAAGTAATGAAAAAGTCCCAAAAGAGCGATCAATCGCTGACTTCGTTCAAACACTCACGTCAAGGTTCCACACTTCCCGTAGACATCCACCTCCATCAGCCGTTGAATTTCACGCACCAGATCGTCCCGTTTGGAAATGGTCCCACAGTGTGACACAAATTGCACCCCCATTTTGCTCTTCTCCATCGCCATCTCCAGCAACGTTTCGTTGTAGTACTCATCAAAGTCCGTCCGCCACTGAGGCCGGTCGCTGGGACCTACCACCAGCCCCGTTTCCACATCGACAAAGTTGTTGTAGTTCCAAACGACCTCCGAATCCAACCGGTACGTCATGGTCCAGTTGAAGAAGTCGTGATCCCCGGCCAACAGATGCTTGGTATGTGCAGGGGATTCCATGTTTGCCGCCACGTAGATTTGCCGAGGGGATCGCAGCTTGGGCACCTTTTCAAACAATGAGTACGCCCATGGTTCGGCTATGTGGAATACCAGTGCATCGTAGTCGGTTATGGCCGGTAGTAGTTCCCGGTTATTGGTCAGGACGCAATCTTTTTCCGGACAATGGATCGACTGGAAGTAATCCGGTCCGACGGTTTCCGCCGTTAGTTTCCAGTTCTTCACATCGAAAAAGTTGGTATACAGTAGGACGTATTTGGAACGATCTTCCGTTTGGCGTTGACGAATGTGATCTTCCAGGATCGAGTAGTAACTGATGGATGGTTTGAGGCACTGAGTGTGAATTAAGAAACTGCCTGCCACCAGCAGACAAAGTAACCCCAACGTCACGTACAGCACCAGTCGATTTCGTTTCATTTTCCTAATCATGCCCATGTGCTTACCGCGATAGGACCGATATGACGAAATGGACAGAAGGCACTAAGGTAGTTAAAAATTTCACTGATAAGGCACTTGATCGTTACATTGTTAGTTCGTTCGCGCACCGCCAATTTCACATGGAGAGCTATCAATCCAAACTAAGATCCGATTGGTAATGCACTAATGACATGGCACGCAGTTCAGAACCGAACGAACTTGCCTTATCTTTGTAGCAAGTGTGTTGGTGTAAAAATCATGTAGCCATCTCAATACTGACGGACGGAAACAGAAATGAATCACACTTTTCACACCTTGATGGTGCTGCTCTCCCGGCAGAAGGTAACTACGACTGAGTTGCGAGCGCACCTTTTTCTATGTGTCGATAATGCTCGTTTGATTTCAGCAGTGGTGAGCTTTGTTAAAGGGCGGCTGCGGCGCCGCTGAAACCAATCAAGTAGGCAGCGGTGAGGGAACGTGCGAGACGGAAGGCTTTTCCTCACGGCTTGCTGAGAATCAACCGTAGGGGAAGCGAATATGTGCGCCATTTTTCTCGTAGAAGGGTGATGTAATTTTTTGTACTTAGCATGTTAGCATCAATAATCAGTAATGAGGTAAAATTGGTCGCTTGAGTACTGGGTGCTGGAGATGCAAATCAGAGTGAATACTTACTGCGAATGATGTATTTATTACAGTAATAGCTTGGAAGCAGTTTGATAAAGTATGTTTACAAACGTTCTAGGTATTTACGAGTGACTGCTGCAATTTCACGAATATTTTTGTTCTGTTGTCAATTTCCAGTTGCGTTGAATATAAACAAATATAATAATCGGGATACTCCAATGAGTAATTAGCTGCAATGGCTAAGAGAACCTTGCTTCGATATTTGGATAAGCAAGCAGAAATTGGTCGACTGGAGCTTTGCCCGATGGACAACTTCAATACTGTTTTCACTACAAAACATGAAGGAGATCTAGCGAAACACATCATCCGGTTGGCGAATTCCGCATTTGGATTAACACACAAGGATATCAGGGCGGCAGAAAAACTGAAAATCTAGCACCCGTTCAAACGGGAACAAGGATTAGCTGGAGCAGATTGACAGCAAGACATCCGGAGCTCACTCTGCGGAAAGCGAAAAACACATCCCTGGCTCGGACTAAAGGATTCAAAAAGGAGGCTGTAAACTCATTCTATCAGCTCCTTCGAAGGATTTACATTGAATTCAATTATTCCCCGGGCCAAATTGGGACTTTTGAAGCAACAGGTTTCAGTACAATACGGTAACTGTGATTGCTTCTGTGCACGTGGTACTAAAGTTTAACTTTTCTTAAGGTTCAAAATAATTCCTGGAAAGGGTTTGCCAAAAGAGGTCTGCTTCAGGTTGCCGGAATTTCATCAGGTTAGAGAGGTACAAACACGACAGTAATTTTGACTATGTCCGGCTCAGGCAACTTTGTACCTCCTGCTTTTGTGTTTCCGCGAGCTAGAGTGAACGATAACCTCAAAGTTGGTGATCCAGAAAACTCTGTTTCTGTACCATCCCAGCGGATGGAGCAACTCCAACACCTCTTCATTGTGGTTTGAACACTTCCTGCAGGACGTAAAACCTTCTCCTGAACAACCAGCATTATTCATCCTGGATAAATTACCAAGGTGTGTGTAGATAGGTGGTCAATGATATTCACACTCCTCTTCAATGATCACCGCAGAAAGTCATCCGATGAGTCCAGTATGCACCAACATCGGTCTCACCCAACGGTTTTGTTAGTGCATCAGCTATCATCATCTCTGATGGACAGAACTCCAATTTCACAACACCCTAATCTGCCAAATCCTCCATGAAGTGCTGCTTTGTATCAATGTGTTTGGATATCTTGCTTGTTCATTCCGCCTTGTTGAGACTCAAGCAGCTTTGATTGTCCTCGTAGACTGTTGTACGCTGCTGAACTTGCCCAAGATCCTCCATCAATCGACGCAGCCAGATTAGCTCCTGAAACGCCTCGCTTAATGCCACATATTCCGCTTGCATAGAAGACAAACTTACATAGGATTGTTTGTGGCTCACTCATGTAATCGGTCCAGCTCCGAAGAAGCTTGGTCGCCTGCCCAGTCTGCATCGGAGTAGCCTTCGAGTATCCATCGTTTTCTAGGTCCAAATTCTAGCTTAAGGTCTGTTCGCTTTAGGTATCTGACTACCCGCTTCGCCGCTTTCCAATCTATTTCTGAAGGATTACTCACTTTTCTTCCAAGAAGAGATACACTGACTGCCACATCTGGTCTAGCATTTATCGCCACGTAAAGGAGGGCACCTACTAAGCTGCGGTACCGAGTAACATCTTCAAACGGCTTGCTGTTGTTATCCGACTTGACGTAGCTGGGATCCATCGGTGATTTAGAAGGGTTGCAGTCGTTGAGACCAAACTTCTCGATCAAGGCATCGATGTAACTTGTCAAACGTAGACTGTAGAATCTTCCATTGCATCGCACCTCATGATCAAGAAAATGCTTCACCTTTCCAAGGTTTGTAACATTGAACTCCTTCCGAAGTGTCGTCGACGTATACAAGAAGATATACCGTCTTTGAACCATCACGTCGAACATACAAACAGGAATCTGTTTCACATTGATTCCAGCCATAGATGAGGCCATAGATGCTCCTCCTGAGTCGGCACACCATGTTCTCACTACCGGTGGCTTCATATCCGGGGAGCTGTCGCATGTAGATCTCCTCTTCGGTGGTAGCGTCTAGGTACGCCGTTCTAACATCCATGTGTCGCAGTACAATCCGTTTCTTTCCTGCTACTGCCAGAAGCGCCCGTAGAGTTTCCTGCCGCATTACCGGAGCGAACACATCGACGTAATCGACACCGTAACATTGATTGAAGCCCTGCGCAACCAGTCTAGCCTAATGCTTCACGACTTCGCCACTTTCGTTATGCTTTGGCGTGAACACCCACCGTGACCCAATAACTTTTCTTCCTTCCGGTAGATGCCCCAGGTTTCATGTTATGTGATCCGATTTCCAAATCCATAGCTTCCTTCCTTTTCGGAATCTCCAACGCCTTCCGGTAATCCGTTGAGAAAACTCAGTGATACCCACAACAAAATTGTCATACCGGTGTGGTAGAACACCTCTAGTTCTTCTTTGATTATGCTGCAATGTTTACTCCTCCTCTCGGCGATCACCTTCATCACTGAAACCTTGACGTATCATCCGCAGAACTCCAACCTTAGAATTCATCCGAAGAATCATCATTGTCTACAGCGTCAGCGGTTTGATCGGGATAACAACGGAATCATCCAACTCCTCTGACACAACCTCGGATTTCCGTTCACCCATTTGTTCCGATCCATTACCAAGCTCAATGAACCTCGCATCTCTACGGATGGTCAACAGAAGGCTCAAGCAATACCTGGAGTCTAAGGGACTGCTTGACCATCGACAGCACGCCTTCAGGCAAGGGTACGGTACCTCCACCTACTTCGCCACTCTTGGAGAAGTCCTGAAGAAGGCACAGGACCAAGGCCATCATACGGAGATCGTCTCGCTGGACATCTCCAAAGCATTCAACAGAACGTGGACACCAGCAGCAATGAAGAAGTTAGCCGAATGGGGACTAAAAGGACGCATCCTACACTTCGTCCGAAACTTTCTGACCGACCGATCTTTTCGGGTGTCGGTCGGAAACGTCCAATCCAGAAGGTTCAGCGAAGAAACCGGAGTACCACAGGGTTCAGTGATCGCGGGCACCCTCTTCCTGGTGGCCATGAACGGGGTCTTCGACAAGCTACCCAAGAACATATATATTTTCGTCTACGCGGATGACGTCCTCATTGTAACGGTGGGCCCCACCCTGCAGAGGACGAAATTAAGGGCGCAAGCGGCAGTCTCCTCGGTGGTCAGATGGGCTGACTCCGTTGGGTTCCAGCTTTCCGCCGGCAAGAGCGTGCGCTGCCATATATGCACCACCCGGCATCGGAACAACGGACTGCCCATCATGATCAAACAGCAAGCGATACCGACCAAAAACACAATAAGGGTCCTGGGAGTGCTCTTCGATCGGAACCTATCCCTCGAGCCGCACTTCCAACAGGTGAAGAAGGACTGTCGTAGTCGATCCAACCTGATGAAGACCATCTCCCGCCCTCACCGATCCAACAACCGTGAAATCCGCTTCCGAGTAGCCCGAGCCATCATCGACAGTCGCCTATTGTACGGCGTAGAACTAACGTGCCTTGCCGCCGAGAAAGCCATCCAAATCTTGGAACCGGTCTACAACGGATACGTAAGAACAGTCTCCGGTCTCCTGCCCTCCACCCCGGCCGACGCCGCGTGCGTTGAAGCCGGTATTCTGCCTTTTCGGCTCGTCTACACCGCAGCTACCGCTACCAAAGCCGCTGCCTTCCTCGCTAAAACGTCGGGAAACAGCAGGATCTTTCTCCTCGACGAGGCGAACCGACTCCTCCGTACGGTCGCCGACGTAGATCTCCCTCCAGTGGCCAGGGTCCATCACTGGCACGGAGACAAAAGTTGGCAATCACATCAGATCAGAATCGACAGCCGAATCAAGGACCGCTTCAGGGCAGGAGACAACTCACTGGCTTTGCGCCGGACAGTCGTCGAAACTCTCGGGGCGCACTATCAAGATCACGAAATCAGGTACACCGATGGCTCGCTCTCCAGCAGCGGAGTGGGAATGGGGGTTTCAGGAGATAGTTTGGTCGTCAGCAATTCACTTCCGGCCCAGTGCTCGGTGTTTTCCGCTGAGGCAGCGGCCGTCTTTCACGCAACCACCCTTCCGGCCAATCGGCCGATCCTCATCGTTACCGACTCACAAAGCGCAATAATGGCCCTAACCGATGAAGCACCAAAGCATCCGTGGATACAAGGGACGGTAACGCATGCGCCGCCCAACACCGTATACATGTGGGTACCCGGGCACTGTGGCATCCAGGGGAACGTGATCGCCGACCACCTCGCCGGCTCAGGCCCCATCGGACCCAGGTTCTCTGACAATGTTCCGTTCCAGGACATCAAGAAATGGATCAAGCGGACGGTTCGGAGAGCGTGGGACAACGAGTGGAGGAACAATCGAACTCACCAACTACGAAAAATCAAGGCGACCACCGATCCCTGGAAGGATCGACCGAGCCTCAAGGAGCAGCAAGTGGTGTCCAGGCTGCGCACCGGGCATAGCAGGGCCTCCCATAATTTCGGAGGAACACCGTTCCGGAGAACCTGCGAAACCTGCGGAGCGCCAGCCTCCGTAGAACACATCCTCATCAACTGTATGGAGCTCGAGGACCTTCGGGTTGCCTTCGGTCTGGAGAGAACCAGCATACGAAGTCTGCTTGGCGACGAGTCCCCGGCAGCAGACGCCCTCATCGCCTTCCTGAAGGAGGCGAATCTTTTTTACAACATTTGAGTGTTTTCTGTTTGTGCTTTTGAATTCGTTGGCCCTTTTGGTAGTGTTTTTACAATATTTTATATAATTAAACTAAATGCCCACTTGCCAAGATTGGGATCCTCCTTTTGAGGTCCCAATTCTTTTTTGTAATTTTTAAAAGAGATGAACTAGCCTTAGGCTAAAAATCTCTCTAATAAAGAAAAAAAAAAAAAGCATCTCTACTTATGGCCACACGATTAGTAACCGAATCTAGAAAAAGATATCCCTTATGGTCTTCAAAATAGCCAACGAAAGTTAGCTTAATGGACTTCTCATCTAACTTAGATCGTTTTGCATTAGGTATGTGCACGTTAGCAACACATCCAAATACCCAAAGATGTTCAAAACTTGGCTTGCGTCCTGTCCACAGTTCGAACGGTGTCTTCACTACAACCCTGGATGGCAGCCGGTTTTGCAGGTAAGCTGCCGCCAAGACAGCCTCGTATCGATCGGTTCTTGCGTTCGGCGACGCCATTTTGTTGCAGAGAATACGGTGTAATGCACTGCGTTTTTATGTCCTCAGCTTCATAAAAATCCCGCAGATTACGGTTCACGTACTCGCCTCCGCCATCGGATCGAATCACGAGTGGCTTACGCCCGAAACAACTCTCCACCCACCGAACATACTGCTGAATCTTTCCTGAGGCCTCTGATTTATTCTTCAGAAGATACACCGTTGTGTACCGGCTGAAGTCGTCAATGAGCGTCATCAGATAGCGATTTCCCGATGGTGTAGTGGATTCAATTGGGTCACACAGATCCGTGTGAATCAACTCCAGGGTCACAGGTAGAAAAGGCTTTCGCGCAAGCTTGCCCTTCACTCAACACTCGCAGACGATTTGAGCCCCACAATCGTGTAAAATGAAACCACTCACCAGCTCATTTGCTTCGATTCACCGCAGCACATCAGGATCTCGATGGCCAATCCGACGATGCCAAGTATGCTGGCACCGCTCATGATGTTCACCGCAAAATTTCATTGAACGTTCATGAATCCGCAACCGGTATAGGTTGGATACCACTTTCGGAAAGGTGATAGTTGCCTCTATCTGATGAAGGGCCTTAGAAAGTTTGTTTACAAATGCTTTTGTGCCGTTATCAAATGTTATGCCTGATATGTCGTATTGCACCACTGTCCTGGCATCACATCTGTTGATATGGTATAAACCAGAAAATTTCCTCGTCTTTATTTTTAACAGTGCATACGTTGGCAGATAGAAAGGAGAGAGAGAAAGGTGAGCTTTTGTTTAAGAACTGAGAGGTCGGCAGCGAGCAGCGTTAGAAGAGAGCGTTAGAAGAGTAAGCAATCACTAGTTCACCAGGTTGCTTGGCAGTTAGGACGAAGAGGAGAACCATTGATCGTCAAGCAGTATAGTTCAGCTCTTGCTCACTCTGACGAGTTGTTCGAAAAGTTCGTGGTGAAGTGTTCGCGCTCTCTCTCTTTCGCGGTGTTTTTTGTGTTTGTGCGTGCCCCGATATGGGGAAGCATCGCTCGCGAAGCCCGGTGAAGGACAAGAACCCCGGTGAAGGAAGTTCGGGTGTACCTACATCCAACAGGTTTGCTGTTCTCCCCATGGATGGGAATATCCAACCAGCTGTGACGGAAAAACGCAGCAAGAAGAGGAAGAAGAATCGGGGTCAGTCCGATGGCACAATTGGTCGCGAGGATGCCTCTGCGACAAACGAAGATTTCGGTGACGCTGCCGAAATAGAAAATGCTGCTGAAAGGTGCGCGGCAAGAGTGAAGCTACCTCGAGCTCATCGTGGATCTGGCGTCGCTGGGCGTCAAAGCCGAATTCTAGTGGGGCCGAGTCGGCACCATGGTGGTGCTCCGTACGAAAGCGGAGTATGACTTGGTCATCTCCCACCTGAGGACTACCAAGGTGGAATTTTTCACCCACGACATTCCCGGCGAGAAACCATTCAAGGTCGTCATCAGGGGTCTACCGAATTTTGACCCGAAGCTGATTGAAGCGGAAATCAAGAACCGCTACAAGCTGGCCCCAACTGCCGTCTTCCGGATGACAAGGAGGGACGAGAACGTCAAAAGGTATCCAGATTGTCTTTTCCTGGTGCATTTCCAGAAGGGAACGGTGACGCTCAATGCGTTGAAGGCTATCCGCTCCATCAATTCCATCATTGTCCGATGGGAGCCATACCGTGGCGGCCGTCACGACGTCACCCAGTGTCAACGTTGCCTGAATTTCGGGCACGGCACCCGAAACTGCTTCGTCAAGCCGCGCTGTGGAAAATGCGCCCAAAACCATATCTCCTCCGAGTGTGTTGTCGACGAGTCGGAAGCGGCCAAATGCGCCAACTGTAATGGCGCTCATCAAGGGTCCGACAAACAGTGCCCCAAACGCGAAGATTTCAAACGGATCCGAAAGCAGGCGTCCACAAGAAATCAACCAGGACGAAAGAAGGAAAATACGCCGGCATTCAGACTGGAGGATTTCCCGCCTCTTCCTGCTACGCAACACGGTCAAGCAAATCCACGGGTGCAATCCGGCCCCCGCCAAGAAACGTCTGGTGCCTCAGCTGGACAAAGCTCTCCATCCCCCCCTGGATTCTGGAGACAACCACCAGCACAAAACGCCAATCCCGATCTCTTCTCTGCGGATGAGCTGATGAAGATTTTCGTCGACATGACCAGCGCTCTTCGCCAGTGCCGCAGCAAGCCCGAACAGATCCAAGTGCTCGGTAAGTTTATTATTCAGTATGGTGTCTAAACCGATAACTGTCGTCACATGGAACGCATGCTCTGTAAGAGCAAAAAGACTCGAGCTTGCTGACTTCCTCCGCAAGCATAGTATCGACGTGGGTCTCCTAACAGAGACCCATCTTAAATCCGGTGACAGCTTTTGGTTGCCTGATCACCACATTATCCGGCTTGATCGTATTGACTCCAGGGGGGGTGGTGTTGCGATCATCATCAAGAAAGGAATCATCGAGGCCCTTAGTGTCGAGGTGGAATCACCAACCGGAAACGTCCGGTTCGTCGCCGTATACTGCCCTCGTCAGTGTGCTGCCAGTAATGGATTAGGCATCCAATTCAAGCATGATCTGACCACCATCACTCGCACGAGCTCACGATTCGTCATTGGGGGTGATTTAAATGCCCGCCACGAAGCATGGCGGAACTATCAGCGGAATCAGAACGGACGTCTGCTCTTCGACCACTCGCAGCATGGGCTGTATACAGTGAAATTCCCTGATGAACCGACATTCATCTCTCCGGCGGGAAACCCTTCCACGTTGGACTTTTTTCTATCGAACATTGGACTATCCAAACCGATGGCGATCAACGATTTTAGTTCCGACCACCAACCGGTGGTGGCTGAAGTCGGCACCCTCGTGGCACCTGCTCAAAGCCTGCACAAAGACTACCATCATGTCAACTGGATGCAGTTTGGGCATGTGGTCGACAGAAACATCGATGAAAATCCGCCACTTGACACCGTAGAGGACATCGACCGGGCACTGGAAGGGCTCCACCAGGCCATATCCGTGGCTGACGAGACGTGTGTTCGACAAGTTCCTGTGAGGGGTAAGTTTGATGCCATTGATTCCCACACCCAATTACTGATTCGCTTGAGAAATGTGCGTAGACGCTAGTTTCAGAGGACTGGAGATCTGAGCAAAAAACATGAAATGGCCGATCTGAACAGGCAGATTGCTTCCAGAATGGACTCTCTCCGAAATGAAAGTTTCGGGCGTGTTGTCTCGAATCTGGATGACCGCTCCCGTCCATTCTGGAAGGTAGCCAAGGTGCTGAAAACTCATCCCAAACCCATTCCTCCTCTCAGAGTCGGAAATGATGACAATTGGCTTATTACCCCACAAGAGAAAGCAAATGCGATTGGTAATCATATTGCTAAATCGCATTTGCTTGGCTCAACTATCCAAAGTCCGCTCGAAGTTCAGGTTGAGCAATGCGTACTCAACCTTGATTCCTCCCCTTGTGCCATCCCTCCGGAGGATAGAATCACAGTGGAACAGATTTGCTCAACGCTGAAATGCACCAAAAACATGAAGGCCTCCGGGTTTGACGGAATATTCAACCTAGTATTGAAAAATCTCAGCATGAAGGTTCACTCTCTGCTGGCTGCTGTCTTCAACAGATGCTTGGAACTGCACTACTTTCCAAGTATCTGGAAGACAGCGAAAATCATACCTATCCGCAAACCCGGGAAGGACCCAACGCTAGCTTCAAGCTACAGACCAATCAGCCTCCTTTCAGCGCTGAGCAAATTGTTCGAGAAACTTATTCTCAATCGTTTGCTCAAGTTTGTCGAGGAACACAACATTCTCCTACCGGAACAGTTCAAGTTCGGAAGGGGCACTCCACAAATCATCAGCTAGTACGGGTGATGAATAACATCCGAAGTAACAAGGCTGTATCCAAGTCTACAGCCATGGCATTGTTAGACGTTGAGAAAGCGTTTGATAATGTCTGGCACAATGGGCTTGTATACAAGCTTTGTAACTCCAACTTTCCACTATAACTTGTGAAAATCACCCGTAACTACCTCCAGCAAAGGTCGTTCAGGGTGTCGTTGAATAGTTCCCTTTCGGGACAATTTCCGATCCCAGCAGGTGTTCCGCAAGGGAGTCTGCTGGAACTACTGCTTTACAGCATTCACACGTCGGACATCCCTCCTCTAGGAGACGGTTGCGTGTTCTTCCTGTTCGCAGATGACACCGCGATAGCCGTCAAGGGTAGGATGCCTCGTGAAATTACGAACAAGCTCCAACGATGCCTTGACACCTTTACTGATTATGCCACCACGTGGAAAATCAAAATCAATGCTTCCAAAACCCAAACAATAATGTTCCTCCATCGGCAATCTCCCAAACTAAAACCGGCTCCCTCTTGAACTGTAATCATGGATGGCACAAGGGTTGAGTGGTCCGCCGAAGGTTGCTCAGAACAGAGTGCTTAGGATGATCCTTGATCGTCCCTTTGACACAAGAATTTCAGACCTCCACCAAGAGGCGAACATTCCAAAATTAGATTTCAAAATTGATGACATTAAGACTAGGTTTATGCAGAAATGCATTACATCAGAACATGCTTTGCTAAGCAATTTGTATATAGTAGGTTAGGTGTATATAGTAGTTACAGGTTAATTGTAGTTGTAAATAGTAGTTATAAGTAATTGTAAAATGATTCTGTATTGGAAAAGCTGACCAATGTATCTAATAGCGAATTTGTTTATTATTCAGTTCCAACCTGGATCGGGTATCAAGATCGGGTCTGCTTGTTTTCTGACAAACGTCAGTTTGATCGTTTGTTTTTAAAACCTAACTCAGGTTGAGGTTCGCACTGACAAAAAGTTCGGTTTCGCACTGGGTTGGAACTGGTTTCAACCCCGATAATAAACAAATTCGCTATAAGTGAAAAGTATTGGTTTTATTGTTTTGATTGTGTGCATATCACTAGGTTCTGGTGGGGTGCATCAGCTTACAGGTCCACACCTCCGTTTTTGGCCCTTCACACAACGGAACAGTAAATATTGCAGGGTTGCATAGTCTGATCTTGCCATTAAGAGGAACCGTACGTTATGGCAAGTCCTGCACTGGTGGTGGCTTCTAATCACATCACATCACATATCACTAGGTTCTGGTGGGTGTACTCAGCGTCAGTTTTCACGAGAGTACTGTTCCCTTCACTTTCTTCGGTTGAGGTTTCAGTGTCGTGCTGGTAAGTTGTTCGAAGTCTGAGAGGGAATTCCTCAAGACTGTTCGATCCTCCATTTGCTTATCTCAATAGGTTATGGGCCCAGGTGCCGTATAAAATCACTGCCAAAGCAGAATGGAGAACATACCACGACGTTCGCTGGCACCGTTGTTCAATGGGGAGGAGAAATCTTTCTCCTGCTGGAAGGTGCGGATGGAACAACATCTGAAGCAGGATGGTTTGCTACACACCTTGGAAAAAACGGTTGAGGAGGAGGATTTTGCTGAGCCGGTGGAAGGTGCCACGGCGGAAGCGGAGGAAATCCGTAAGAAGAAACTCGACTTGCGCATCAAATATAGGAGGATTCGGCTCTGAATGAGCTTTGGAAAGCGCTTTCAGATGAATCGATGAGTCATGTGCTGCAGTACAGATCGGTAAAAAAGGTAATGGAAAAAATGCAGGAGGTTTACCAGCCTCAAGGGGCAGTTGCTATGTTCGGCCTCCGATCTAAACTTTATTTGTTGAGTATCCATCGATTCAAAACGGAGAATGGAAGAAAATCGGCTTGCTTTGAGCATCTTCGAGGATCGCCCTGCATCGTGAAGGCCTGCTTGCTGGTGAAACAAAACAAGACGTCTGCTGGAAACGGACAACCAAACCGTCGTTTTCGAAGGTGAAGCTGCCAGAGATTCGCCTTCCCTCTTTCAGTGAAAACATCAAAGACTGGTTGACGTTCCGTGACAGTTTTCGAAGCCTGATTTTTGACAGCTCAACAAACAGCTAACGGACATGGTCAGGTTCAGCTACATGAAGTCGGCACTTTTGGGAGAGGCTTTGCTGGAGATCGATTCCGTAGAACTATCGTCAGCGAACTATAGTGTAGCGTGGAAGGCTCTTGTGACCCGCTACGAAAACAAGAAAGTGATCGTGAAGGCTCATTTGGACTCAAGGCCGGCGCACAATGGATAAGTTTTCAGGATTTTTGACAGTTAGCCCATGTATAATCTTCACTTTTCGAAATAACACTCCCGAAGTCCCGATCTACTCGACGTTCCAAATACATTCCATTTCGTATATTCATTGAACTCTTGTTGTTGTATTAAAACTGATGCAATTTCAAATTAAAAGTTTCCCTAAATTCGTTGTTTTAACTACGAAAAACTCAAATTGAAAATTATTTCTTTTGGTTTGACAATATTTCTTTCACTTTCGACTCGTAATTTTAAAAGCTCATTTTTGAAAATAAAAGTTGTACAACTGTCAAAAATACCTATTCATAATGAAGTTGTTGGCAGCCTTGGCAGCACAACCTATTTTTACCGCCAAATTTTACTTGACGTCATAAGCAACCCCAAGAAGGAGGCGAGAACTTGGAAGCATTATGATTTTCCGCTGCAGCAGGAAATGTTAGGTGAGTTGAAATTTGATAAGGTTTATTATGAATTTGTATCATTTGTTTTATCTTAGCACCAGGTCCGATTGTTCACGGAATTAGCACAGCTGATACGCAAACTTTACCCGAAGCAAGGATAGGGAAACAGCAGACGGGAGAACCAAGTTTGTTTCTCTGGTGAGAATGGAAATCCTGATGAAAGGAATCAAGGCTGGACTAGCAAATTGGAACGGATACACTTTCCTCGACTACCATCAAAACGACTTCTGACTGCAAACAGGTGGAAGTAGCGTTAAAATTCGAAATCTTTTTTTCGCCACTGAATGACCATGGGAAGCGTGAGGAGTCCACCCGCAACACGATCAAAGTTGATCCATAATCTACTGGAAATAGCTTAAAAAGTTCCTGGGATCATACGGGCGAGCGAGCAGGCGAGACACTGTGCACTGAGATGTGAAGTTTTCCCCACCCGGGAGAAAGAAATTCAACATAATATATTTAATATTGATTGTTTAATATATCAATAAACATATTTTTGTATATTTCTTTCACATAATAAAAACTTTTAATTGAATATGTATGAGATTTTGGAATGAAAACGAACGTGATGATGGTGAAAGTATTTGTTTTCAAATTTAAAAGGGCATATATGTAATCCTAACTATACCAAAGTTTCGGTATAAAAATTTATTTTGAATCGAAAATAATCTGCTTTTAATTTAAATACTGTTATGCTTTTCATTTGACAGAACTACAATTCAATTTGAAAGTTTTAACTTTTAAAAGCAGTGGCCGGGCAACTTTTTATTTGACAGTTGGCCTATTTTTGTTTTGAAAGCTAACCGCTTTCTACCAAAAAGAACCAATGCATACTTTTAATACTATCAATGTATTTTTTAATTTGAGCAACGATTTTTTTTGTGTGTAGATTTTAAGCTGCTACACTGAACCAAAACATCCGTAAAACTTCGAATGATTATGGCATTGCTCGAGCCCTTTAACAATATGCATTCGAATTTTGGATGATTTTCTTATGGTTGAATTCGTCGTCAGATGATGAACATCCATATGACTGTCTTCCAAATACAGGATGATTTTCGTTTGAAAATTAGCTATAAAACATACGGCACTCAGAGGACAAACATTTTAGAATGGTGTAACATGCAAGTGCTTTTAATTAAATTTATAATTTGATTATTTACAATTCCATACTGGATAGCCATAATAAGCCATTCCATTAGGGATACAAAAAATTTTCGTTGTGGAGAAAATCTCCTCCACCACGGATTAGCCAAACATTGGTTTTCATCCTTTATCTTTGTTCGTAACAGCTCTGATAGCGATGCATATGCTTCCACCTCGTTTGTCAGCTTAGATCAGCAAATGACGTTCGATAGAATTATTTACATCATCGTTTTGAATGATTTGCGTTATGGGGCTGAACCAATACCATATGTATTTCCATTTAGTATGGCAGTCATTCTGCAGAGAGCATTACGCATTTCAACTGAAGGCCCTATCCTTTCTCATAACAAGTTTCATCCTGAATTCGAGAGGAAAATCATCTGATTTCAAAACAACCGTCATCCGGTTGCAGCCATCATTCGAAAAAGCGATTTCGGTGTTTTGTTTTGAATGGTCTGAGGTTTGGTAAAACAAAACAACAAAAAGAAAATGCAATTTAGACGTCTATTATCCACTTATCTGTGTCCTCCTCCTCGCTGTTGCTGCTGCAGTTCGATGGGGCCCTTCGATGACGGTCTGGCGGGGGTTCTGCTGCTACAAAGCACGGATTGTGCTGAGCGATTACACCTACTTCACATTTGGCTGCCTAGCAGCGGTCCTTGACATTTAGCGGGGCTCGTCTGTTGGAACCCCCCGGCGACGTTGGTGACGAATAACCGGATTACCTACTCGCCGTAGGCAACCCCGGCAGACACCGCAGTGTTTCTGCCCAGGCGTACTCACCTCTTGTACCGCCTGCTTCGTCCTGCTTGACGATTAACCAACGACAAACCGACATGAAACTTAAACTTAACTCTTGTTCAAGAATCCATAACGGCGTATTCAAATGTGCAGCGATCCCGTCTGTCAAAACCATTGAAATTTGTTATCTAGATAAAAATAATTTGCCCGGAATAGATTAGACATGAACCAACTCATACATTTTGTATGCGTGTTCGTGGCTAGGATAAACATTTTTCGCGAACACGGTGGCAGATGTCAGTTTTGTGCGTTGATCAGAAATTTTATGGTACTTTGTATGGTCATTCATGTCGGTTTGTCGGTGGATTAACTGCGGTGGCGAGACTGGCTCTATTGACTGAGCCACCGCAGTCAGGACGGCGAGTGTCTACCGGATCCTTTGTGGTTAACCGGGGAAGCGATTAGCTCCTTAGTGTTTAGCTTCCCACAATGGCGATCCGACACTCTGTTGCACTCTCAACTTTCACGGCCGCGGAGCCGACTTTCACTCGCGTTGCACAAACAAATCCTGCGGACTCGTGACGCAATTGGGAAATCTTCCCAATAGGAGACGAGCTAGTTCGGGACCCAAATCTCGGGAAAATCGTCTCCGAACAAAAAAACACACGCTCTTGTCCACGGTGGCTCGGATTGTTCTCCTCTGGTTCTTTCACAACGTCACAAAAACAAAATCACATCAAACCGCCATCGCTCCTGCAACCACGCTCGACTGTTCTGCTTTTATGCTTTTTGCCTTCTTTGCAGCGGGAGGAGCTTTAAGGCCCTAATTTTATTTGGGACGCGATACATTTTAAAACGATAAATTTTTCCTAAACTAACAACAAAAAACGAATAAAATAACGTGCAAAATTTACAAATTAAAATTATTCACGTGTATGAGTATGTCGCCTACAACTGAAATGGCAATGACAACTAAAACAAAGCATAACAAACACGGTACACGCTCGTGAGAATCACGGCAATACTACACTCGGAGATAAAACTGTACAAAATGGGACAAATTGTATCACGCAGGGTACAATTCATATCGGCTTCTGATGACTTCGACATTCAAGATCCAATTGTAAGGCTACCAGGTATGGTTTATGAACCACAAACATTGGTTGATCAAGACCGACAGCTTGTGAGTGTTCTCGGCTGATACGTAGCATGTTTCACTGCCATATAGCAGCACAAGTTTCTCATTGAAAATGTGACTTATCTATATTACCTGAGTATATTTTGAGCAATTTTTATAATTTTCATTATTCACAGGTATGTCCAGAAACACCTCCCCCGACGGTAGCTTACCCATTCTGAAGCATGTCGGATTGATAAGCCCACAGCGATAAGAAATGGAGACAAACACGGAATGGTGTTGGACTCGGACTAAAAAAAAATACAATATCCGTATTGGAAACCCCTTTCTACCTTTTTCGAGTCGATGGCGAAGAGAAGCAAACGCTGCGTGGTAAATTGAACAACAACAAAGATAGCACGTCAGGAGGCGTTGATGTTGTTGTTGTCGTTGTCGTCGTCGTCGTCATCGTCATTAGTAGGCGATGGCATGTTTTGATATCTGATATCAGCTCTGTTGTTGGCTTGGCCTGCAATATTTGTGCCAGGCCATATAGTTGACCGATTGTTGTGTAAACAAACACATGATGGCAATTGAAGAAGATGCCGTTTGTATGGTCTTTGTTTGTTTCGAGCATACACACCTCGAGATCCACCCAAATTTGAGTTCAGTTTACTCATAATCGCAAAAAGTACAGGAACTCAGTGCTGAGTAAATTTGCCTCATGGTTTCCTGCCAGGAAATGAGGAAATTTAACCAAAATTTTACTCAGTTTAGGAGTAGTACTAATTGGCTGAGTGAATCCAGTCTGTACTTTTCTCATATGCGGGAATTTTTCCTGGACAAACCTGGAAAAACATGAGGCAAATTTACCCATTGGCCGTGTGGTATTACATATGGAGAAAAGGGAAGTTTTAAATTTACGATGAGTAAAACGATGCTTGAGAAATTTTTCACTAATTCTAAATTTCATAATTAATAATATTGCCGAGCATTTTTGAGACAACGTACCAGTGATTTTAAGAAAATGAATAGATAACATAATTCCTGATTTGTCTAGTTTAGCATAATAAGACCCTATTTTCTCGAGAAAGAATTGACCACTTTGTCAAGCAGTTTTGGCGTGACTTTCTACCAGCGATTTCTCTAAACTGGACCAACTAATTTCTATTTTTTAATGAAATGCACAAATGTTGGCTACTTTTCTCGTGGTTGTAGAAGAAACAAAATCTCAAAATAATGTTTTGTTTCAAAGTTCAAGTGGTAGTAAACGTAATTTTAACTGCTCGAATGAAGTGGTTAATTTGTTTCAAAATATTATCCCACAAGGACAAATTCTTGTAAATTTAGGTGCTCTGAGACTGACTTATACGAGCGTCAATTTTGACACAAAATTGAGTTATAATAGACGCGAAATTCAGCTTAATCCAACGTACTTTTCGTCGAGTAACGAACTTTTCAGTAAGATGGATTCCGTAACGTGTAAAATTAGGTATTTCTAAGTGTGCAGGACAAAGTTCGAGCGGTAGGAATCGTCATTTAAAACTGCTCGAATGAGCAGTCAGTGCTCTATGTCAATATAAAGTAAGGAGCTGTACATAAATCACGCGTAGCGTGGACACTAGCCATCTCCCCTCCTAAACTGGATTATGAACAACCCCTAATAACATTAATAAAATTGAAGAATTCAGAAGAAATTTAAAATTTCAACTGACAACCGAAGCATGCTTCGAAAGCTGTGGTTGTCAAATAATCTGACACAAGATGCTAGTTTTTCTCTGAACTGACGATACCATCCTTTAAAACATTCCCATCGCTTAGGAAGCGACACCGTGTTGGTAGCACTTGCACCGCACACTTTGCTTTAAGTGCCGTGACGTCATACAGACGGTGCGCTCCCGCGTGCAGGAATGCTTCCTCTCCTACGAACGACGTCATCATCGTCGCCTTCTTTGATGACAGCAGTCAGGAGCAGCTGAGCAGCAAGAGAACGACGATGACGACGGCAACGGCGACGGTGGAGGGTGCAAGTAGTAGCCATACATTCACAGTTATGCTTGCAGGTTATGCAATATTTCGGCACGTTCGTGGGGATGTACAACAATAATGATGGCGGCCGCACATGCGCCCTTCCGCGAATCAATAGTCAAATCGAGGGTACTCGCCGTTGGTTCACACTTGGGTGGCACTAGGCCAAGTTTGATGGATTTTCCCGCACATTTCCTCCCATTTGACTAGCCAGCTAGATAGAACTCCCATCAGCAACATCCACTTCGGGAAAATCCATTCAACTTTCATTCAGAAAACATCCGGATTTCCCTGAAAACCCAGTTGACCCAATCGACACCCATTGGAATCGACCCATTTTCCAGGTTGACCTTTCCGCACATCCCAGTCGACGTAGTCGACGGACTTCAAAAGTGAAAATTTTTCGGTGGGTGTTAGGTGTTCGCAGTGCACTTTCTTCGTGAAAATCTGTAAAAATTCGGTCGCAAACATCATCGAAACCACTTGATGACTTTGCAAAGAGGCGTAAGTACCGACTGGCAAACGAAAGCAATTAAATTCCACCCTCGAAACCGTCCTCCCGGGTTGGAAATTGTGTTTTTCCAAATTTCCCCGAAGCAACCCACATAGGTCTGATTGCATACCTTTTGGGCGAAATCGATTTCAGAATTTTTCACTTCCCCCAAGCAAACGCCTGCTGCTGCCTATCTTTGCGGCTGAATTTGGCAACTCTCGGCAGCCTGCTTTGATCGGTAATATATTTCAATTTGAATCGGAAAATGTTCGAAACAGTTTGCTGCGGATAAAAATCGATAAACTGGCGAGTGCTTACTCATGTTCTTGCTCTTCTCGATGGTTGCCGAAATTTTTCTTCGCCATCTTCAGGGGTAATCTGAGCCACCGGATGTGGTTTTGTGAGTTTAAAAATAGTGAGTGCTCTCCATAATTGGATGAATAATTGATGCTGCACAATGGAGAAGAATCTGAATCGATTGGGCGATGGAGGTGCTGTCCCCTAAGTAGACCGATAGGAAATACAATTACCCATCGAGGGTTGGGGAGAAGACGAATCAAAGCGGATGCGGGATGAAATCAGATGAGTGTGTAATTGTAGTTGTTTGCCCCGCACCCCTGCTGTTTCTTCGCCGAGAGTGTTTTCTTTTGTGTGCTACCTTCTCTGCTAGGCAGGGGGTTGCGCAGAAAGGTGCCTTGGGCGTTTTTATTTTTACATCCACCCTTCCAGGCAATGACCTTGAACCAGTTAAGCTAATATGTAAACTCGCCTGTTACACCGATGATATTGGTTTCCTTTTTGTGTTTCTCTATCCGTAGATGCTTCGATGTCTCGCTAGTGTAGATAATGCTTAAATTACCCAAAGGATTAAAGAAGAAGAAGAAAGGTAAAAAGTCCAAAAAAGACCAGGAGCTCTTCACCGAGGAAGAACTCGAACAGTACCGCCGGGAGCACCAGCACCAGGCATCGTCGGCACTCAACTCGGCTGCACCGTCCGACAGCGAAGATCAACCGGGCGAAAAGTCGGAAAACGACGAGGAATGGTCTAAGTTTGCGGCACTCACGACTGGCATCGATTCAGTGCTCAAGAAGACCCAGGAAGATCTAGATCGCATCAAGGAGAAATCTTTCTTCCAGAAGATCCCCACCAAAGTCGAACTCGAAGCAAAGGAACGTGAAGAACAGCTCAAACGCGAACAAGAGGAGAAGGAAAGGACCCAAGCGGCAGCAAAGGAGGCCGAGGAGCAGAAGTCTGCTAACGAGCTCATCAACGCCGTTGTTGAGCTCTCCGATTCAGACTCAAACTCTGAGGTCGAGGAGGACATCTTCGATACCAACTACATTGATGCTATAGCTTCGGGAGACTTACCGATCGCTTATGTTCCAGAGTCACCAGAGCTAGAAGACTTTGAAGGACCAGATCCGTTTGACACCTCATACGCTGAGAAGGTCATCAAAGGACCTGAAGTCTCGAAGCGGGGCAAAAAGATCGTTAACATCGGTGCGGCCGTCGAAGTACTTACCGGACGTGTAGAGAACGTTTCTACCAAAGCTTCGACCCGTCGCCCCCGTCGAGGCCCTCAGAATCTTCTCCTAGAAAGTTTCGACGAAGGACAACCGGACGGAGAGGAGGCAATCCCCAGTGAGGAAGCTGCCCAGCCTCAGCAGACTATCTTCTCACTATTGGACGATCAATCTGAGCTTACGAGCGATGCGCCAATTGATCTAACCGTCTCGCTCCACTTAGCGTTTCAAAAGGAAAAGGAAGCCAGGAAGGAGCAGGAACCGGAAGAACCCGCACTTAATCTAGACGAATTTGACGATCTTAGAAAGCGCGAACCAGCGGTTGAAGGGGACAATTTTGAACTACTTGTAGGTGAGGCTGATCTAGGAGGTAAGTTCTTAACTCTGTTGCGCTTTTGACCCACAACTAAATACCGTTTCATTGTAGGTCTCAAGAAGCCATCCCGACCGCCACCACCTCGTCCATCCACCGGACCACGCATCCCACAACTCGTTGGCTTAGTCGACGAAGACGAGTTCGAGCTCGAAGCGGACGATCCATTTGATACCGGATTCGTTGAACGAGTCCTTCCGGCGACTGCCAAGGAGGACGACGACTTTGATCCACGAGCTGACGAGGAAGACTTCGACGAGGACGACGACTTTGATCCACGTGCTGAGGAAGAAGTCACGCCTGTTCCGATTCGAGTCAAGACTCCAGATCTCTTCTCCGCGGAAGATCACGGTTCACTGCAAGTCACCGCTAATCTATCGAAGGACCTACTATCGGGAAGCACCTCTGATCTTACCCATATTGTTCAGACTCCCCTGGAAGTATTAGCTGCTAGTGCAGAGTCTGCCAGTTACGTCGATCCGTTCGACACTTCAGCCGTTAGCTCTAGCATAGCTCCGGGTAAAACCGAACTTAAATTCCTCGAAGCGGAACTGCTCGCGGACAAACCTAATCAGCTCAAACACTCGTTGAGTGATCCAGACTTTGATCCACGGGCCGATAGTGTTGAACCACTAAAGCCAGAGGAAGACTTCACTGCTATTGCTCAGCGAAAATCTTCACTCAGTTTGCAGATTAACGGAGCGGCCACGAAGAGCAAGACCGTAATCTTTGCCGTTCGCACTCCGGATCTGCTGAAGCTTGACGGAGATCAATCTTTGTCCAAGAAACCTTTGACTCCGTACTACAACCGAGAGAGCTCCATTCCTGAATCGGTCGATCCATTCGATACTTCGTTTGTGCCGAATATCGCACCGACCCAGCTTGAGTTGAGCCTAATCGAGCAGGAGTTGAACAACGCTACCCTAAAGCATAGCCTCTCCGATCCGGAATTCGATCCAAGAGCTCTAACACCCAGTGGGGCTCCAGTACCCGTTGCCAAGTCTGATCTTCTCGGAGTCACCGACGACTACAACCAGAAGGTTTTAACTCCGGCGCACGCAGCGGAACTAGAAGAGGTCGATCCTTTTGATACCTCGATTGCAATCAACATCCAACCGGGCCGTACTGAGTTAAAGCTTCTGGAGGACGAACTCATACCGGTAGTTCCTGTGGTAGCCAGCACCAGTCAAGACATCCTTTCCGATTCCCAAGACACTGGTTCCATCTTTGTGAAGGTTCTCACACCACAACCGAGCAACTCAATTGACGAGACTGACATCGATCCGTTCGATACATCGTTCGCGAACGACTTGGGACCAGGCAAGACTGAAATCAAACTACTAGAGAACGAACTATTCAATAGCGGCAACTAGAGAGATGGCGAACCCCTTCCTAATGGACGAAGAGCCGATGGGTGGCGCTGAGCCGGTTTCCAACCCGTTCCTTTTCGGTGATGACGCACAAGACGATGAAAGCGCGACGGGGGTGGACGACAATCCATTCTTGGCGCAGGCCAGCAACCCGTTTGCGGACTTTGGTGGTGAGGCGGACGAACAGGCTGCAGCCGACACAGCCCCCAATATGGACGATCTGTTTGGGACTGCGGGTGTCAATGCGGTGGTCACAACCGGTGCCGAAATCTTCGGAGTTTCCGCAACGGTGATGTCACAGAGCAGCATCTTCCAACCGTCTGCTGAGTCGAATGGTGCATCAAACTTCTTCGATACCACCATCAACGAAGATGATGATCTGGTTATCCCGAAGCCTACGCATCTACATCTTGGTCCTCATACCAATAACAACCTGATGGATGATGCACTGATGAACGCCTACTCCAGCGATGATGAACTCAAGTTGACCCACGGCAACCAGAATGCTCCACCACCCAGACCGGTACCACCATCGCAGGCGACGCAGCAACTGATCAGCACGATCGCAAACCAGCTTGATCAGACCAGCACAAATCTTCTGCGACATATCCCGGCTACCAGAACGCCCAGTCCGGTGTCCATGAGAGACCTACACTCTCCCAGTCCAACACCCGATTTCGGCGATCTGTTATCCGTTGGAGACCAACCAGAGCATCACATCCAACAGGATGACCTGTTCGGCACTGGTATGCCACCCGATGCAGACAATGATAATCCATTTGCTGAACCCGCAGTTCCAATCGCTGCAAAACCCGAAGTTCCGAAGCCTCCGCGTCCAAGACCACCTCCACCGCGCCCAGCTCCTCCGAAAAGCTCCCTTGCTTCATCGCCAGTTACGGCTCCTCCTGTACCACCAGCTCCACATCCATCCGCTGCAGCTCATGTCGCCCAACCTCAGCATGAAGCCGATCTATTCGATCTTTTTGGACCAGGACCGACGAAAACGGCACCACCTAAGCCACCTGCTCCGAAATCCAAAGCAGACATTCTTTCCCTGTTTTCAACCCCGGCTCCAGTGGCTGCACCTGCTCCTGAACCGAAACAAACTGATCTACTGAGTGGTGATTTCGATGATTTCTTCGGTGGCGCTGCGGAAACCACAAGTGAAACCTTCGTCCCCAATCTATCCGAGAACATGGTTCATACTCAGATGCCATCCACCGTTCCGGAACCGGTTGATTTCGAGGTTCCATCATCGGAACATGAACCGGTTCTATCGGTGATTGAGCAACATGTGATGGAACCTTCTCCTGAGATCGTCCTGGAAGCACCACCTCCATCCGATGATTTGTTTACGCGATCGGAAGCTTCGTCGGACTTCAGCCCAACTGGGTCGAACATAACTTCCGGTAACATCCCAAGTTCCGTATCGGGCAGTATTGTAAACATTTCAGCCGTGGAGAAGGCTGATGAGCTTCATGAGATGGAACCGGAAGGGATGGCAGACTACCCGGCTCCTCCACCAATGGAGCCAGATGTTTCGGTGGACTACAACCATGTGGATGACATCCAAGTGAGCACGACAGCGGCTCAGTTGTTCTATAGCGAACCTGAGACCACTACAGCACCAGTAGCTGCGGAGGCGATCAACCCGTTTGCCATCGACGACGATAGTGAACCATACGTGACTAGCGTCGAACCGATCGTGACTACTACGGTACCGATGGATTATGCGAACGAGCTGTTTGGAAACACGACTAACAACAATATGGGCGTAGTAACGATTACGACAACCGAGCCGGATCCGCTGGATAACTTTACACAGCCTCAGCTCCAGGAACCGGATGAGTTTGATTCTTTCGCTGCCAAGTTTGAGCTGAAGCATAGCAAGAGCGGTACGAACATCTTTCTGGATGGAGATCTTGGTGGCAATGGGACGACGGACGATGCCTTCGGAACCACGGGGGATGCGTGGGGAGCCGGTGGTTTCGGTGGAGGTAGTGAGTTCGAAGACAGCGCGGATGGTTTCGGCAATGAGGGTAATGATCCGTTCCTGTCAATGCAGGCACCACCGGTACCGGAGGTAAGTGTCATTATTGCGTTGAACCATGTGATGGTCAATTCTAAGAGGGTGTCTGTTTTTGTTTTAGGGAACTCCATTTGGGCGATCCGATTCGCGGGATTCGGATGAAGGTAACCAGTTCAATGTGGTCATTCGACCGAAGGAAGGTTTGGAATCTGTGCTGGCTCCTGCTTTGGCACCTCCACCGAAAAGTCCTCAGACGGCGTCGATTTACTCGGGAGATTCGTCACCGCGGGTGAATCCCTTCGACAGGGCAGATGATGGAGAGGCCACCTTGGCAGCTTTACCGGATGGTGAGTTCGGTTGTTTATGACTGATTCGGTTGATTTTTAATAGGGGAATTTACGTTTCCAGCAACTCCGCAACTGCAGCGGACGGATTCGCAGGAAACTCCACCGACGCCTCTGTTTGACGATGATGTTTCGCAACCGTTGGAGGACTTTCCTCGCGTTATTTACAATGGTGAAGGATGGGAGATGCAGTTGCGTCAGCCGAACAAGAAGAAGATCACCGGTCAGCGGTTCTGGAAGAAGATCTACATCCGGCTTGTCTGTCAAGGGGACAATCCGGTGTTGCAGTTGTACAACGCCGAGAAGGATAAGGATCCATTCCAGGAGCTACCGCTGCAGGCGTGCTACTCAGTGTCGGACATTGGAGCACAACAGTACGACAATTTTGGAAAGATCTTCACCGTCAAGTTGCAATATGTGTTCTACAAGGAGCGCCCGGGTGTAAGACCTGGCCAGGTTACCAAAGCGGAGCGATTGACGAACAAACTGAGTCAGTTTGCGGCTTACGCCATCCAGGGTGACTACCAAGGGGTCAAAGAGTTGGGCAGTGATCTGAAGAAGCTGGGACTGCCGGTGGAACATGCTCCGCAGATATCGCAGCTGTTTAAGCTTGGGTCGATGAACTACGAAGATATGAAGCAGTTTTCGATTTGTATTGAGGAGGCGCTGTTCAAGATGAGTGTTCACCGGGATCGTGCGTTGACGTACAAGACGGAGGAAGTGCAGGTGACGGCGGTCGATGAGCTGTACGTCGAACAAGACGCGGAAGGTCACGTAGACAAGCAAATCGCACGGGTTCGATTGTTCTTCTTGGCGTTCCTGTCGGGTAGGGAGCAGCGGAAGACGTTAGGTAGACTGTATTAATCCAAGTCTTTATTTCTAGGTATGCCCGATATCGAGCTGGGAGTGAACGATCTGTGGCGTCAGGGCAAGGAGGTCGTTGGTCGGCACGACATTATTCCGGTTGTGACCGAAGAGTGGATCCGTCTGGAAGGAGTCGAGTTCCACACTTGTGTTCAGCAAGACGAGTACGAACGGAGTCGCACGATCAAGTTCAAGCCACCGGATGCATGCTACATTGAGTTGATGCGGTTCCGCATCCGACCGCCGAAGAATCGGGAGCTTCCACTACAGTTGAAGGCCACGTGGTGCGTAACTGGCAATAAGGTGGAGCTGAGAGCTGATGTTCTGGTGCCAGGCTTTGCCTCAAGGAAGCTGGGTCAGATTCCTTGCGAAGACGTCTCCATCCGGTTTCCGATACCGGAGTGTTGGATCTATTTGTTCAGAGTGGAGAAACATTTCCGGTGAGTCGGGGACAACTTGGTGTTAGTGGGAATACTGATATAACTGATATCATTTACCTTAGATACGGATCGGTCAAGTCTGCTCATCGCCGTACGGGTAAGATCAAGGGTATCGAACGATTCTTGGGCACGGTGGAGACTTTGCAGGAGTCGCTAATCGAGGTAACTTCGGGTCAGGCAAAGTACGAGCACAACCATAGGGCGATCGTGTGGCGATGCTCAAGGCTTCCTAAGGAGGGTCAAGGAGCTTACACAACTCATCAGCTCGTTTGTCGAATGGCGTTGACCAGCTTCGATCAGATTCCAGAACAACTTGCCCCGTATGCCTACGTAGAATTTACAATGCCCGCCACACAGGCCTCCCATACAACCGTACGATCGATTAGCGTGCAGGAATCGGAAAGTGATGAACCTCCGGAAAAATACGTACGGTATCTAGCTAGGCACGAGTACAGGTGAGAATCATACTGCAGTCCTTACTTTAAGCGTCAAATGACAAGAAAATTTTCTCTACCCACCAGGGTTGGCATCGAACACACTACGGGCGAATCGGTGAGTGCGTACCTAGCGGCCACAACAGTGTCGAAACCAATCCAGGAGGAACAGCCGATGGCCACAACGCCCATAGCGCCAAGTGATTCCGACTCGGACTCGAACTAAAACGGAGAAAGGTAAGTGTTGTTCCAAAGCAATACCGAAAGCAACAGTAGGCATTTAAGGTGCTAGGGATTGTGTTTTCATAGCAACGGGCACGGTTTGGACAGATGAAAATTAACGGTAGCTGTAAAGTAAAATATTGCTTTCAATACGAGGTGCAGCTTGAATATTAAAATTGAATGAATTATGCTACACTTAATCCATAATGTAAAACAAATCGAATCTGTGACAGATGAAACAAAAATATACCTAGGTGTTATTGAATTACATTAGTTTGACAATAATGCATATTGATTAAGCTTATAAGGAAACAAGTGACAAGTATTACCACAAGTTGTAAGATTAGTGACAAAAATCATTTTTATTGGCGTAATTTTGTTCCGTGAATCCATTTTCCCGATAGAATTTTCGTGGGAAAAGATTAATCATTTACCTAACTTGCTTGTATATATATTTGATTTCTCACTCGAAATTCTTTAAGATTGCATTCTAGTCATTAATTAAGTAGCAATTCTTGATCGTATGGTATATGCATTCAAACCAAACCAAATATGAAATGAAGCATGTAATATTTATCATAGAATACATTATTGAGATGACATCAAATCTATAGCAAAACAAATGAAACTTAATGTATGTTACTATCATTGTGCTCGCGCTGATGTTGAACAGTAAAACTACTACACAAAACAAACAAATCAATACTCGTTGCAATAGTTTTGACGAGAAAAATCGAAAAGCAAAAGCAGATCAAAACTAAAATCCGCAAATTCCATCCCGCCCGCGTTGTTTCTGCTTTTTTGAGGTTCAATCACTCACATATCAGTAGCCCTAAAAGCGAATAAGTTATTCCCCACCTCCTCTTCACCTCCTCCCTTCAATCAAAATCGTTCGAATCTGTAACGAAGCCAAAGCGTCTTTCTTTCCGAATCTGTAGCATCAAATCAGTAGGCGTAGCGCCAACATTGTTTGTAAACACAAAAAAGAAAGTGAAAAAACGGAGGACCCATTGATTACAGCGAATTTATTGTTCTGTTCCAGTTTCAGTTTTTGACGTTTTGCAAATAACAGTAGAAATTAATCGCAGTAGACCGATGGAAGTACGCAAATGGCGAAAAAAAATAGACATTAATTGTACATGTGTTACCAAGGAAACCAATAGGCAAGTTTACTTGAACCTAGGACACCCGGCAGTATTGGACGATGTGAACAGCATTGTTGATTAATTGATGAAAGGAAAATGGTAAATACTCTACCAAGCAGCAGCGCAAACGGCAAAAGAGGATATTTGATTATGTGTAAAACGGTTATGAATTGAGAAGTTTAACAAGCAAAATCAATGTCACAGGTAATACCGCGAAATGAATATACACTCTAAAATTAATCGTTATACATTGAATGAAAAATTTAACCAGAAGTGAAAATATAAGCTACAACTAAATAATGAATAATGAGACAACTAAAACAACAACCATCAGAGCAACAGCATAAATAGAAAGCAGAACAAAAAAGGATGATAAAATTGGTGAAATGGGAAGAAATGTAACAATAGGACGCGTAGATCCATACACTTGACTTGAATCTAATCCAAAGAAAAATAATGGAAATATTATTGAAAAATATACCCTATATACATATATTACCGAAAAGCGATAATAAGAAGACAACAAATGGGAAAAAGTTGAACAGGCATGTGAAGTTTCCTTGGTATCGTGGGGATATCACAAGTCCTTCACTGTGTTGGTGAGGATTGGCCTCACAATTAGCTTTACAAAAAAAGAAGTAAGAGGTTGTATAGTATATATTAAATTGATTTCTTAACTCGTTATCAGAGGAAAAGTTCGATAGGTTGAAATTCGGAAGCAATTTTAAAGTTCTCTTTGTGAGGTGCTCTGTCGATGTCCATGTAGTACAAGCCAATCCTGGACGGTATGCCTTGGATACAAGCTCTTACTCTTTAGTTAACTATTTTATCACTCATTAGTGGTCCTGAAAAGAACCTATGGGTTGGAAGCTTGTAAGCCAGTTTAGAACAATACTGTAGAAATTTGTCCTAGACGAGCAACTTCTGATCAGCGGTTGAGGGCAGCCTTGATAACTATCTGCTTGTGGGGAGCCTTTCGTTGTGTACTGGAGAACACCACCACTCACCACACGCGGTGATTGAATGAGCAACGTTTGTTGAGACCGGATGGATTTCAATTTTGAAATCTGTGTAGGGGAAAGCATTTTTCGCATCGGTGGCCATTTTATGATCATAGCAACACTTGCATATCTGTACCGTTGGTACAAAGATCATGTGCTCCAGCCTACAGCAGTACAAGTCGGTCGGTGACCTGCTGAAGAACACCACAGTGGAGTTTTACACCCATGATTTGCCTTCGATGAAACCATTGAAGGTTGTTTTACGAGGACTGCCGTCGTACGAAGCGGCTGCCGTAAAAGATGAACTGGTGAGGATCGGATTAAAACCAGAGGCAGTCCACCCAATGCATCGACGGCCTATGCTCAATACCAACTATCGTGACCAACTGTTTCTGGTCCACTTCATGAAGGGCTTCACCACCCTTGCTGCACTGAAGAGCAACATACGTGACCTGTTTCAAGTCATTATCGACTGAAAATTCTACAAACCGCAACACCGTGATGTGACCCAATGCCCATGGCCCAGAGAACTGTCATATAAAACCCACTGCGACAAGTGTGCTATGGCCCACTCGACAGCAACCTGTGTTCATTCCGGCGGTACTTACCGTGCCACTTCTTGGGACTGTCCCAAGCGAACGGAATTCATCAACATCAAGAAGAACGTGGCAACTAGCAACCAGCCAGGCCAACATCGAAACAAACGTACACCACCAGCCATCACGGATGAACAATACCAGGCAGTCCAGCCTCGTCGCCTGGTCCAAAATCTCCCACCGCTACCCATCAACAATCAACGAGCCGCTCAGCTCAGCATCGCATCACTGGCGCAGCGGCCCTTTCAGATCATGTTTCTACCTCGGCGCCTGGACTATCGTATGCCCGTGTTGCATAAGCGATCAATAAGCATCAAGCGATCCAGTTGACGAATCTCCTTTCACATCGTAAGAATTAGTAACGCTGCTGCCTTTACGCTCGTCACCTTCATGCTGCCTTTTCACTCGTCACCAAGTATGAACCGTGAAGCTATAATAATTGCAAATTGGAACGCTTGCTCGCTGACGAACAAGCATAGAGAGCTACTCTATTTCCTCAACACCAAGTAGGTGGACATTGCTTTTATCACCGAGACGCACTTGAAGCCCGAACTGAACGTATTCCTTCGCGACTTCCGGCTCGCCAGACTTGACCGCACCTGCTCCGGGGGTGGGGTAGTGGCCATCGCAACAAGACGGAACATCAGTTGCCGGCTACTTCCAGCTGAAAACGATTGAAGGCATCGGAGGCATCATCGCAACCTACTGCCCCAAGCAAACCAACATCAGGAACGGGTCGTCAGTGGCCCTCCGCAAAGACATCATCAAACTCACCCGGAGGAGCGGGAACTTCTTCATCGCTAACGACCTAAACGCAAAACACCAAGCTTAGGGCAACGGTCGGAGCAATCGAACCGGCACCATCCTGAATGAAGACCTGCAAGAGGGCCTTGGCCCCGGACACTCGCACCCGGTTGAGTCGGTCTGGGGTCCATGCGTCCATCGACATCTTCGTAAGCAACATGGGACACAATATCTCGCAACCTGTGGCATTCCAGGAGCTGAGCTCGGACCAACACCCGGTGGTGGCTGAAGTAGACTTCTCGGCTAACAGATTTCAAGCAATCCGGCGAAACTACCATCAGTTTCAGCACTGTGTCGACACCGCCGTCGATTACGAAGTACATCCGGACGCCCCCGAAGACGTTGACCGATGCCTGCGTTCCTTGGAGGAGGCGATATCCCGAGTCAGGGAATAACCAGTATCCAAACAGGTGAGCAATACTCTGAACCTTGATAGCTCCACTAAAAACATTATCAGACTCCGTAGCACCATGCGTAGACAGTACCAACGCACTGGACTGCCTGTCTTGAAGACCCATTGCAACCGTCTAACAAAAATAATCCAAGCCAGGATGATGGACCTCAGAAATGAGGACCTTAGTAACAAAATGAGCTCTCTCCCAGATTGTGCTAAGCCCTTCTGGAAGCTAACCAAACTTCTTAAAAATAAGCCAAAACCCATTCCCTGACTTGAGCCGTTGAATCAACCCAATGATTCAGTTACTCATCTGATAGCCCCTGAAGAGAAGGTTGATGCTATAGGTCAACATTTCGTCAACTCGCATAATCTCGGACTGAACATGCCTATTTAGTCTCTTTCTTGCGCGAAAAAGAGATAACCGAGCATTTGGACGGGTTAACCTCCATACGATTCAGAATACACCAATCAGTAAAAGCATTCAGCTGACGTTGAAGGAAGCAACAGTCTTCAATAGAGCGAATTCGAAGGTAGAGTTTAAGGTCATCTACGTAAGACAATTGTGGTCCCTCAATTACCAGATCCACGTCGTTGAAATAAATCAGGAAAATCAGCGGTCTCAGGTGACTACCCTGGGGTATGCCGGATGTGGCAGCGAACGTACGGGGCTGGTGATCACCAATGACAACAGTAAGATAGCGATCGGTGAGGTACGACTGAAACCATTGCAAAAGGCAGCTGTGGATACCAAGCCTGTCCAGTTTAGCGATTGATATGCCAATTTATCGAAGGCTGCAGATTTGTCAATATAAATGACATCCGTCTGAGCACGATCCGACATACTGTTAGAGATGTAGGAAGTAAGGCACAGCAAGTTAGTGGCAGTGGAGTGACCAGCAATGAAACCATGCTGGTCGATACTATTTAATATACGGCTTACAGTTAGCGAGTAACGGTTCCATAACAACGAGTTCGAACAATTTAGCAACAGCGCTAAGCGAAGTAATGCCATGGTAGTTGCCAACGTCCTGGTTGTTGCCTTTTTTATGTACTGGAAACATGTGCGCTAGCTTCCAACAGGATGGGAAAACTCCGACGTCCACAGACCGTTGAAAAACGTGCATCAGTGGAGACAACAAACTGTTCAAGTGCGTTTTGAGGAACGCCGATGGAATTCCGTCAGGACCCGGATTGTACGACGACTTGAGTTTCGAGGAAGTCCTGAAAAACATGCTCATGGTTTGGCCAGAGAGTGGTACGTAACTGGCAGCCAGTCGGGCATGGTCGTCATTCAGTCTTTCGTCCGTGAAGACACTAGCAATTTTTTCAGAAAACAGCTGACAGATATCTTGCGTAGATGAGGCCACGTTACCATTATGTGTCATAGACGACGGCAGACCAGCTTCATGACGTTGTTCGTTGACAAACTTCCAAAACTGCTTGGGACGTGACTTAAGCTTTCTCTGTAATCCACGTCGATACTGAAGTAAGCACCGTTTCGCAACCCGTTTGTATGCGTGATTGATCCTGACATAGTGACGTTGAAGGGATAGTGTGCGGTGCTTGGTGAACTTCCTAAGAGCGGCTCTCTTTCTGGATTTCAGTCGACGAAATTCGCTCGTATGCCATGGTGGATGGGTCGTATGATGATGAATCTTTTTCGGAACGTGTCTGTCAATGATATATGCCAAGACATTGGAAATAGTTTGAGCGGCGGAATCAATGTCAACGGTGTCCAATAAGTCGTCCCAATCTAAATTGTAGAGTAACTCGGCGATACTACCATGGTCGGCGTTGCGAAAATCGTAGGAAACGGTGACAGGTGAAATATTAAAATCATGCATCAGCTTAGTACTTAACGTCACCAGTAGCGGCGGGTGGTGACGATCCAGTCTCACCAGAGGAGTGGGCGCCTCGCATAAGAAAGGAGCCATGTCCTGGGTGCTTACAAAACAAAGATTCAAACTGCGGTTGTTCTGGTTAATAACATGGTTGATTTGAGAAAGAGTGGCTGAGCTGTACTGGACCTGATGCATTGTTCTGCTTGAATTTTAAATTTACTCTTTTGCCAAAAATTGTTGGTGGCCTTGACAAGGGCCGTTTGATTTAGTAACAATTAAAGCCTAGTATACACTGGTGAAAATTCGAGTATTGTATATGAGATTTTCATTTCGCTTCGATCTCTATGTGTCGAAGGCTTATAATACAAGGAACAAGCTGGAGGTCTTTTGGTATGATGACACACTTATGGTGGATTACACACAGGTTCGTATTCTTCTGGTAGCGACGGGTTTGGTGCACGATTCCGGGTTGTTCTTTGTCGTGATTGGGGAATTCTGTGATCTGTAGACTCTTTCTCCACGGATACGGTGAGCGAGTTAGATGTTCTTCGACATGATGACGACGCGCTTGGTGAAGATGGTCCAACAGCGGGATATTGCACGATGAGCAACTGCACCCGAAAAGTGGTGGTGTTGCTTCTTCACTACTTCTCTGGCTGGAGGCTGGAGTATTTCTTCAAATCTACAGGCAAAAAAGTGCGCGTTTGACTCGCTCATATACTGTCTGCAGCTGTTGAATAGTTCTAGCGACGTTTGATGACTACCGTAAACCTCACGTTGCACGGATTTTTTTTATGTGCTAAGCCATTCCGGGCATAAGTTTTATCGAATTTTTTTTAATAAAAATTAGGTAGGGGAAATGGCTTTAATGTTGGCCTATTGATCTAAGATTGGGCCCATCGCTGAAAATCTGCTAATTATCAATTTTATCTAGATGAACGCGTCATTGGGATCATTTATTATTTATGATAAGATCATTTATGTTTGGTCTAAATTAGGAGCTTTTAGCGCAACATTACATCCATTTCGCCTAAATGAGAAAATTTCCATCTCTTCGTTGAAATTTATGCCTAGAATTCAGCTACTGGAGTGCTAATTCTTGAAAATATTACTAAATCACCAAGGCTCGAGTCTTCTCTATATATAATGTACAAACATGTCCATAAAATCTAATTTCATCATTCAAGATTCCAGCAGATTCAATTAGCTGGGAAACTTTTGAATACTTCCTGAACAACCTACAGTCTTAAAAGAATATTGAAATTTTTAAACAGTTGGAGATCCTCAGAACTTGATCAACCTGAAGTCTTGGCAAATATCCACAGAATTTTACAAAAATCTTCGTCTACATGGAGATCTTTTGAATATTTCCTGCTGTCTAGGAAGGATGCCTGGACGAATATCCGGTAGCTTACGCAACGTTTCCTGAACATCTACAAAACTCCCTTAAGTTGTACAAAATATCCTCAACTTCTACGAAGTTCCCTGAATTTATTCCAAATTCCATATTTTTTTCGGCGAAGATCTCTGGACATCTTTGCACTTCTGGAAAGACACTTAACAAACTAATAATATTCTTGAACATCTGGAAAGTTTCTTGAAATTTAACGAAGTTCCCAAAACCTCCAAGAAATTCATAGAGTTTTTTTTTAAGTAGGATCTTTGAAAAACTGCAACGAAGTATGCTAACCTGAAACGAGGTTTCCTGAAGTTCTTAGAAGTCTATTGAACTATGTAACTAGTGTAACTCTACCGTATGTTCCCGGTAAGTTCTCAATAGCAAGAGACCTCTCGAGCTGGGTGTCAAGGTCGGCTTACTACTGGGCAATCGGAGGGGCTACGCGACCAAACGTGCAGAATACTGTCACCTGATTAAAGTTATTGAAAAAATGCAACCGTGGTTCAAGATGGAAACATTTTATTGAGGACAACTATTGTTTGAGAGGGTTGGTTTATACTACTACTATTGTGGGTGTGGGTGTAAAGTGGGTGGTTTATTCTTGAAAAACGTACCGGTACTGCTGATGATGATGACTGATGCTGAAGATGGACGGCTTCGGTGACGTTGGGCGAGCGCTCGCTGGACTCACTGTGCTACGAGTTCTGCCAGATTCGGTGTGGCGATCGTGGTCAAAGTTGGCTGAGTGGCGGTGTGAGGAAGCGGTTTCGTTGGCGCGTGAAACCACTATAGGTTTACATCGGCAGAGCCCAGGCAAGGCCGGAGTGACTCTACCGAGAGGGGAACGTCTCCTTGGCGGTTAGGGAGGGTTCCCGAGGTTGGTTGGTTGGTTGTCTTTATTAAGGAGATTTTCAGCCAGACGCTGGTTCATCTCCGCATCTCGGGTTCCCGAGACAAATTTCTTCCTGCTGATTATTTTTGGTCTGGCGTGAGGAAGGCTAGTTCCTTTGCTTTTAGACCTAGCGGCCCCTAGAGACTGCTAAGCCGGATCATGTGCGCGTCGGTTGATCTCGGCAACGGACAAAGTGGCGGTGTGTACCAAGCAATAATACAAAAGGTCCTGAATTGAGCTGTGGTGCAGCAAATTGTCATACTCGAATATTACCACTTACCACTGGCTATTTCATGCACTTTAACTGTTCAACACCTTTCACACGTGAACGCCTGGATAGTTATGAGGAATGGCGGGTCGTTCGTGGGCTATCTGACCTTTGTCCCTTCGCATTTCCATCCCTCCATCCTATATCCCAATCCAAAAAATCCTTTCTCCATTTTCCCGCCTGCATCTCCTTGTAGTAGTTGCACCCACTGTACTGTGGGGATAGCACTTTACTGTTATACAATTTAAAGTTTAAACAATTCCCTACTAACAAATTGACAATATTTTAATAAATAATCTTTAAATAATCCTTCTAACCAACACCAAATAACTTTCAAAACGTGGCAGTACATTAAACAATTATGCACAAATTAAAAATCATACAAATCTTGTAACAAACGGTTACAACTATTTTTAGATCTTTTGCGAAATTCACTGAACTTTTTCAAAATTCCTTACTCTCATTTGAATTTTTACGCAGCTCCTCGAAATTCTACGTAATTCGCAAAACTTCGTACGTAATTTCTACAACTATTCCAAGTCCATGAGGCTTCAAAAAAGTGCCCTGAAATTATATAGAGGTTCTCGATCAATATTTAGCTTCCCTGAAGTAAAACAATGTTCTATTAACATCTACGAAGCTCCTCAAACTAGCAATAAATTTTCCACTTCTACGTAGTTTTCAGAACTTTTCCTATTTTCTGGTCTCTACGATTTTATCTAATTATCTATGAAGTTCCCAGAATTTCTAATACGTCATTAATGTCCTCAATTTCTACAATGTTTCCTGAATTTCTTAAATTCCTTGAAATTTTACGAAGTTCTCAGAAGTTAAAGAATAATCCCTGGGCTCATGGTCAATTGGTATAGCTTCAAGACGTCTTATTAGGCTATCAATTAAATATCGATATTATATAGTTTATCAAAATTGTTTTTTTCTAGTCCAGAACATAAGAAAAGTAGTCAACATAAAGAACTTTAAAATAAAAGGGCCTCCCTTAGCTCAGTCGGTAAAGGCGCAGCTACAAAGCAAGACCATGCTGGAGGTGGCTGGGTTCAATTCCCGGTCCGGTCTAGGAATTTTTCCGGTTTCGAAAATTTCTCGACTTTCCTGGGCATAGAGTATGATTGGACTTGCCACGCAATTATACTAATGCAAAAATGGTACAGGCATCGAAAGCTCTCAATTAATAACTGTTGAAGTGCATCTAGAAAACTAAGTTGAGAGCACTCAATAAGCTAAAATGCGATAAGCATTAAGCTTGAAATGCGATGATGAAGAAGAAGTTGTGGTTCGATTTGATTAATCGCTGTTAAATAGTAACATCGAACTTGACAAGCTTTACCAGGCATGGAAAATCATTTGCATTCATTTCGTACATTCATTTACATTCATTTACCTCTAACTTTTTTCTTCAACAACATTCCGCAAAATGATGTGTAGCACTTTTGTAGGTTTTTCTATTAACTTCAACTTTTGTTAACAAGTAAAATCCGTATCTCTTATGCATGACGAACCAAAGTGAACAGAAGCCACTACTGTTTTTCAGTGAATGTATTTTACATTCACTGAAAAACAGTAACAAGTTCTGCCCGCTCTGATTAGTGATGCATAAGAGATACAGATTTGAATTATGAGCAAAAGTTGTAGTTAATAATAAAACCTATAAAAGCTCTATACATCATTTTGCGGAATTTTGTTGATGACAAAAGTTAGAGGCAAATGAATGCAAATGATTTTCCATGCCTGAGCTTGACAAAATACGGGTGAGTCAAAAAAAAGTTGAGGGTTGTGTCCAAAGAACGACCGCATTGTTGACGTAGAACTACAAGATTATTTTGCTGTTCCATTCAATAATATATAAATGACAAAATAAATGGTTTAGAAATTTATTTGAAAATTAGATATTCTTGTTAATTTTCAAGATTGTCCCTTGGAACTTTAATTAGAATTCACTTGATATTACCTTTCTAATTCCCTCAGAATTCAATACTCTCGGAATTTCTTTGAAGTTCTCATAAGAACTCTGCTTACATTCTTCTCGGAATTTATTTAGAATATTTATTAGAAATTAACCTGTAGTCCTCTTTACAATCGTCTTGTAATTTAACGCAGAACCACCTAATAATTCTACTTTGAACTTAAACAATTGACTTGGTGTTGTAGTCAAAACTTACATACCATATTAAACCTAGCATTTGGATTTGGATTTAGCAAACAAATTCGAGATCGACCCGTCCAAAGTGCAACGTTGAATGATTATGCGGCTTCGGCTTGTGTTGTTAGGGACCAACTTTCTGATGGCTGTATTAGGGGTGAGCACCTTGCGGTCGAAGAAAATGTATGAGAAATTTGAATGTTTCCATATATGTTAATTTTTAGCTATTTAAATATTTAAAATTTATAATGTGTATTATTACACAAATCTTATAAAACTGACAAATTGATCAACATACAAATCATCAAAATCCATTGATTATTGGCCAAGTTATTAGCATTTAAAGTCTGACCAATTTCCGTTGCATTTCCCTGGATTGGCACTCTTCCCGAATTCTGGCCCCTTGCTACGCCAATGGGCAGAACTGAAACCCAGCATGACACCCCACACTAGCATCATCCTACAACATCGTTCATTCGTTTCCACAAAAGTCAGCAAATCACCAGCCAGCAGCATCGTGATGTCAACTATAATCAAATGATAACCCCACAGATAGTGCACCGTTAGTAGACCCGGTATCATCGTAGTTCTGAAAGCATCCGTGTCATCTAGAGATGTAATTGAGTGGCAATAAAAAAGAGTAGAGTTGTAATAATGTGAAATAAGTAGAGTTTTATACTTAGAGATCGATAGTTCAAAATATTTTTTTAAAACTCCCGCCAGTGGAATAGCGGTAAGCGTGTTTGCCTCTCACCCCAAAATGCCTGGGTTCAATCCCGCCGGGATTTACTGAAGCATGAAATCTGTGCTCACGCCTTCCTTCGGAAGGGAAGTAAAGCCGTTGGCTGCCCCGTAACGTGGGCAGATCACCTTTTCGTGGTGCGTTACGGGATGTAAGATCTACCACCTATTCCTAGTCTTGAGTACTTCAAACTAGAGGAACAGGATTTTTCAGTAATCAAAGGAACACATCTTTTTTTTTCCTCTGTTCGGGACCTAACACTACTGCGACCAGTAAATTGATCTATTGTAGTATATCCCGTGTCCTTAGTTTAGTGCATGTCGTATTACTCCATCACTATTTAGAAATGATGAAGTATTCGATTTTTTTTTACAGTTGCCACTCTTGCATTAATCGCAAGGATCCTACTCTAATTGAAAGTTCCCGCTATTTATACCCTTCGGAGTGTTGAAACACCCTCCAAAGACGCGCCCCTTTGTCAGTCAAAATTGGATTCCTTAGCAACAAAATTAAGGTATGACACCGATAATGGCCATGCATCAGAGCTCTAGTCTTAACCACTTCAAACTAGGGAACAACGAATAGAAGATTAGGAATCACATAGATGAAGACAACTAACTCATTTTTTTTCCTTGTTTCAAGATCATCCTCAGTAGACAAAGCCGAGTCTTGTCACTATCAACAAGGCATAAAAAGTAACAAGGACTAAGATGTGTTCCTTGGATTACTGAAAAATCTTGTTCCCCTAGTTTGAAGTAGTCAGGACTAGGAATCGGTGGTAGATCTTACATCCCGTAACATACCACGAAAAGGTGATCTACCCACGTTACGGGGCAGTCCTTTTTACTTTTTATTGAGGAATCAAAAATATCTCCAAATGACAAAATGACAAGCGATCAACGAACCGAATAATAACGCTATGTCAGAAGTGCAAAGCAATAATGATATAATCTTCTTCCTTCTTTTTCATGACAAGCAGCCCGTGCGACACAACTCACTCGGGGCGGTAGAATGAAACGAGCAACTTGTTGGCAAGCTGCTTCACGAAGTAAAGCCGAACATGATACACGTGTGTTAATGGGAATGTTTTTGTTATGTCTTTTCTCGATTCATATCAAGCTATGTCTTCATCCGTGTATATTGCAACAAAGCAGGCAAGCAATACATCATTATCCTTCTTCAACTCAGATCGAGCAATGTTACAGAGTGAGTTTGTCATGGTAGCCGTAGCAACCATTTTGTCTGTATCGTTGGTTGCTTTATGTGTTTGATTTCGATGCTTTTTATACCTTGCTGATAGTGACAAGACTCGGCTTTGTCCACCGAGGATGATCTTGAAACAAGGAAAAAATGAGTTAGTTAGTCTTCATCTATGTGATTCCTAATCTTCTATTCGTTGTTCCCTAATTTGAAGTGATTAAGACTAGTATTCTAATGCATGGTCATTATCGGTGTCAGCTGCAACAATATTCCCTGGTGTATTTGACGATTCGCACGATAGATAAAAACTTCCTTTATCATGCAATGTGGCAAAAATAGCACGAAAATTGATTGCACAGCCGTGGTTATCAAAAAAGAAAGTTGATTAAGAGAACCTATTATAGCAGATATGCCCTTTTTCCAGCTCTGTATAGAATTATTCACAACACTCAAACAGCATTACGCCCACCTAGCCAAACAAAGAAAAATCCCGTTCTGATTGATTTCGAAATCGTGAATAAAGTTGTGCTAGTCGATTCAGTTTCTCCACGTGCATTCTACTACATGTAGAAATGCCGATAGGTTATGCATGACAACGAAGGTTGGCCATGGCATGCTTGGTTTTCTCACTGCTCGTCGGTCGTCGTAGAGCTCGTATGTCGATCACGTTGCCATCGTTTGATTTGTGTGTGGACCAGAGTCGATTCTCGTCCGATGCTTTTGTTGTTCCGCCGTGAGTTTGCTCGAGTCAAAGGAGAAGAAGCTGAGCTGTGATTTGACTCTCGTGCTGGAAGCCCTTCATCGCTCAACGCAAGTGGGAGAGCTTTCCGAGATTCACCGGGGATATCAACAACGGGCAAAGCATAAATCTACGTTCGCTTTGATTTGGGAAACACATTTTAGTTTAGGGATTTTCCATTCAAGCCAAAGTCAAGCTCGGTAAGCCAGTTTCGATGTTCTTCTGAACGGTGGATTTCGTTTGAGATTTACTGTCTGTCGAAGCTCTTGTTTGGTTGCCAAGAGGTGGTGTACCAAATGGTCACTCATCTCTCATCGAAACTCGTGGTTGGTCCTCGCAACGACATGGTACCTTGTTTGAGTCTTAAACTCTAATGAGTGGGTCGTTTTCTTCGATTTTTTTGTCTTTTAATTTTCGCTTTAATTAAATCGAATCGATTAAACTGAAGCATTGCTGATTGGTGGGTATTTTACGCGAATGCCTTGGATGCCGGTTGCCGTTTTCGAGATAGCATTTTAAAAACGAAATGGAACAAATTATGCTACGCTAAGAGTTGTTGAAGTCCATGATTCACGCACACACAAAAAGCAGATGATAATGAAAGTTGACAATTAAACGGCACTCTACATCCGCACACGGCGAATGAGAACGACCCAAATTCAGCTTACTCATAAATCACATAAAGTGCAGGAACAGAAAAACATGAGGCAAATATACTCATCGTTGCATTCCTGCTCTTTTGGCGATTATGAGTAGACTTAACTCAAATTTGAGTCGTTCTCGTTCACCGTGCAGTAGGCTACGATTGGAAAATAAAAGCACTGCGTGGAAGTAGATCAAAAAGGCATGCAGAATGCGATGAATTAATGATTAATTGCGATTCCGGGCTGAACGGATGTCCGTTCCGTCCGGTCTGGGTGATGAGTATGGGATAATTCGAAAATTTAAATTTGCGCTCCGCCAGTTCCGGTACGGCTTTCATCGTAGGGTCATGAAAATTTTAAACCATGAAATGGCAGCATGCAATCTAGTAAGCGGTGATATTATATTATTTAAATAGTTGATTTTGCAATGCATTCTTAGAATTAATCAGTTTGAATGTGAACACTAAAGTTTATGCGAATTGATAAAAGAAAAAAAAAATAGTTTTACAATGTCTGTTTGATTGAAAAAAAAAAAAAAAAAATCGGAATCGCTAGGAAATTATATTTGAATTTTCATAGAGCCGACTATGAATTATTGTAAAACACATCAATTTCATGTTTGAATCTTATGCGGTGAACCATGCCTCAAACACTATTGGTTCGAATTGTGACACACTTGGAGTTTATGTGATATCAATACCTTTGCACATCATAGTTCAATGTTGTACAATATTCTACTTTATAGACTTCTACTTTACCGACTCTAAATTGAATCAACTAATATATAAAACAGCTGCCAAAGGGCAGAGCAAACACAAGATTTTTTTTTAATGGGTCTGATTTGGGAATTGATCCTGGACTGTTGGGATGTGCTGCTGCCGTTGTCTACGATCAATCTCACTGGGCCACGGTTGATCTCATATATGAAGCTGGTTGATAAGGATGAAGTCCCCGAAATACCGGAAATAGTCAGTCTCTTTTCAAACCTGCAAACGACTTATGCGTCACTCCTTACCGGAGGTCGAAAGCGGAAATTATTTCAGGGATGCCCGGCCTGAAACCATAGAGGTAACTCTAAGACCAGAAGGTCCCGAAGAAACGAACTCAACTTTTTGGCTCAGCTCTGGTACTATCGTCGGTCCCAAGCTAATCGGTGCACCCCTCGATACATAGGAAAATCCACAAACCCCTCATTTTATCTGTCAAACTTTCATAGCGAATCAAAACAAACATAGTGTAGTACTGGAATTTATACTAGAATGGGGCACGTTAATCGATTTGCTTGGGACCAATAGGCTAGTCAAGTAGTGAGCTAATTTAAAATCGTTAGTTTCGTATTGATTGAACTCCTAATCATCGGGCGAGTCAATCAAAACGTCATACTAATAAAATAGGCAGACCAAAGTTAAAGGGTCTTTATTGAATGGTAGCTTGGGTAAAAGCGAAGACAACAAATCAAGAAGACTGGAAACTCTTCCATTTTCTCATGCGAACGCTTGGTTCGCGTCATCTGCCGCTCCAAGGTAAATGCTTCGAACGAATTTGATAGCAAAGATTACATCCTCAGAAGAAGGGTTTGTGTATTTGCTCATTTTTCTAGGCGTTGCTTCCACCTTCATTGTATCTGTCGCTTGGATTCTGGAAAAGTTTCCAGTCTTCTTGATTTGTTGTCTTTGGTAAAAGAGAACAATTCATAATTGGAAGAAGGCAAGGCCTACCACGATCTTAATATCTAGATTGTTAGGATGCTATGCAACGCGTCGGTCGGTTGTCATTCAACACCTCCGCTCAACCGAAAAGCCCTAGCTTGTTCCGCCATTCCTCGAACGGTCCCCTTGGCAGTCCTTTCGTAAAAATTTCTGCAACTTGCTCAGTCGTTGGCTTGTAGATAATTTTGAAAAGACCACCCTGGATTTTCTCTCGAATAAAGTTATACCGAATGCCGACATGTTTCATTCGCTTGTGATCCCGTGGTTCTTCGGCAATTCGGATGCTAGACTGGTTGTCTCCAAGTTCTTCCAGCAAGTTCTTGAGCCAAATCGCCTTACACGCCGCTTGACTAAGGGAAATATACTTGGCCTTCGTTGGCGATAGCGATACAGTCGCTTGCTTTCGTGTCATCCACGAAACCGTTGCTCCATAGACTTGGCCGGATATCGATCGTCAATCTTCTTGACTGTTTCCCCAGTCAGCATCTTCGTAACCCATCAGCGGTTGATCTTCTCCATACTGATGATAGACCAAACCCATGTTTACGGTCCCTTTCAGATACAGACGTACACGCTTCAGGTGGCACCAGTGAGCACCGGTCAGGGCAGACTGGAATTTGCTGAAATAGTTGACAGCAGCACTGATATCTGGTCGTGACGCAAGTGACAGGTAAGTCCTCCACGAATGCCTCCGCATTCAATGCGAACGCCATCACCATGTCGTTCGTTGTTCGTACATCCTGGGCAAGAAACTTACCGGGGAGTTTGCGCTCCCGTCTGCTTTGCCTCGTGGACGTTTCTGCAGGGCAGTTGTCTAACTTCTAATTGTGACGGGAGCGCGCCGATAACTTCCTCTTCCTCCACTGTATCTTTAGACTCGCTTTCTTTTGGGTGACTCCTCCTCAGTGGGTTCAGTCTGCACAGACAAGTCGTCCGCCTCCACATCGGACCCGTCTTCTTCGTCCGATTCGTAGATTACCTTCACTGGATCTGGTTTTCGCTCCGGTTTCCGTTCCTCGTCAAACACAACGTCATGGGATGTGAAAATCGTCTTCGTCCTAGGGTCCCAGATCCTGTATCCATTCGTCGTGTATCCCACCATCACGTTTTTCTCGCTTCTTGGCTAAAATTTGCCCCGTTTTTCCGTCGGCACCCAGGTAAATGCCGTTGAACACAACACACGCATTTTATCCACGTTCGGTTTTCTGCCGTACCAAATTTCAAACGGAGTTTTTCTTTCTTCCAGAGCAGACGTCGGGCTTCGATTCAACATATATGTAGCAGCTAGAACAGCTTCAAACCCAAATCGATTTCGGCAAACCAGCATCTTGCAGCATGGAACGTGATTTATCGAACAAGGTGCAATTTAATCGTTCCGCCAACCCATTCTGCTGCGGACTGTACGGAGCAGTTGTCTCCATGCGAATCCCTTCAGTTCGACATGACTTCCTGAACGAGTTGCTGGTATACTCCCCGCCACTGTCGCACCGCAGCCTCGCCATCTTCGTACCGAAAATGCCGTTACTTGCGCACAGTACTGCTCGAACTTCTCCTGAACCTCCTCTTTCGATGCCAGCAAATAGACTGCCGTGAAGTTGTAAGGAAGATCCTGCTAGGGTTCTCAAAATTCCGACTTATGCGCCAGACGAAGAAGTCGTCTGCCGAGAATTGCAGATATATTTGCCCAGCTAGCAGTTTTTCCTCAACCCAGCAGAATCCACCTATCAGGGTTTACCCAACAACCAAACATCTGCCCAATTCCCAAGTCCGAAAATCCTTAATCCGTTCAATGAAATTTCCCAATTATTAATCCTAGTAAGTCTTCCAATTTGATTGATTAACTAGGGAATACGATGCATGAATGAATTTATTAAAATCAAGTTTAAAAGAATATTATTAATGAGAGAAAACTAATTGTAAATTTGATGTTAATTTTCCAGATTTCATTTTAATTTTGATGTTTTTCTTTTCTTTTTTATTTTTTAATAAAAGAAACTTTACAATCCCCTGCTCTGTCTCCTATCAGAGCTAGATTTCCCCTGAGTATTGATCAGTTTATTTTCCCGGCACATAAGTGAGTCAACGGGACCATACACCCTGATCAGTACTCGGTAACTACTTGTGACGTCACTCCCTGCGTTTCTTCCTGATCGTGAGTCGTCCTAGCCCCCTACCTTTGGTTTTCCCCTACTGAATATAATCAGTGAGTCCCTACTGGTTTACTGGTGTGTAATTTGTGTGCTGATGATGATGAGGGTTCGCGTACTTACGGTTTTTCCGCTGGCTACCTGGTCCGAACCCCACTCGCTTCTGGTGGGTGGTTCGTCCTTTCGATGACGGTTGATGACGATCTCTCTCGACCGTGCAGGGAAAAACCAGTCTTTGTCCGACCGGCTTGTGTGTATGCTGTGTACGCTACGTGGACAGCCCGTGTAGGGCGGTGTCGACTAGAGGATTTTGCTAGAGCCAGGATATACAACCAGTTGGGCACCCACGCTCGATGGATTCCGACGCTCGGATGGCTATCGACGCTCAGCGGATACCGGCGGGGCCGTTCGAACCGTGCTAAACTAGGCTGCTTCGGTGAGTGACGTTGCCGGGGTGGTGTCGTACGGAGGGCCTCCAATTTTTAGGTACGTTAGTCGGGCTGGTCACGCTGGCGTTGGGAGTCTTTCCCCTTTGTGGACTGTACCACGATTCAGACAGTCACTTTTGGGCACGTGACGCACGTGGGCCGAGTTAACCTTCCGATGACCAACGCTCTCCGAATGCCCTATAGTGGTACGCCTGATACCACCAAACAACGGGCTCTTATTCGCTTCCTACCAAAAGTCACTTTTTTACCGAAATTCCTAACCTCGGATGCCTCGGTAATGGGTCGCCAAAGCAACAAAAGCCCAAGTTGCACTAGCCACCTCCTCGTGGCTTCTGTTGAGAAAAATCTCCTTAGCATCACACACACTCATTTGAATGATTTCCATTAAATTACCTGTTCTTCAATTCTTTCTTCTTCTATGCTGATTTTTTTTTAATACTCCGACTCACTCCTAAGCAATCTTTTCTCAATAATCAATTCAATTAAATTTCACTTATTAAACTACTCTAATTTTCTTTTCAATAAAAACGCTTACTTTAATTATCAATATTTTCAACACGCGACTCACGTTTTTTTCATAGCTTGCAATAATCACATACAAAAATGAACTCTGGAAAAAATTATAAGTTAATCGAATTTTTTTTATATCACTTCTATAGGCATTAATCACCATACTTGATTTATGTAAATCAATCTCGCATTGCACTACTTTTTATAGAATTACGATTCGAACTTTCAGTCTTCTTCACTCGGCGGTCCAAAAGGGAAAGACCAAATATATCTCCCTGACCAACCAAGAAAATTCCAGTTTCTTTATTTCAGTATTCTTTGTTCCTAGATGGGTTTCCGGTTCTAACTTGATCCAAATTGCTCATCGTAAATTATTTTTTTTTTATCAGTCATCAATTTTGTTTTGGTATCCTATTAGTATCACCCATTTTCCTCCCATCAATCATCAGTCATCAAAACAAAATAACGTAAATTGATTCGAGCACTTATTTGAATGTTGCCTGTCGGTCAGGCGTTACCAACTCTAACGCTTCTTATATGAAACGATCGATTGACCGTTTCAAAATGACTATAATCATCCATAAACGAGACATAGAAACGTTTCCCGTTCCACGTGGTTGGAGTAAACGGTCCACACACGTCGGAGTGGATGAGTTCCAACGGCCGAGATGAACGCCGCTCTACCGTTTCTACGGCTGCCTCGTCTGCTTACCTTTTAAACATACTTCGCAAAGACAGCGATCAGGCCAGTCCTGGATCTTCTTTGCCGTTTTGATCATCCCCTGTATCCAGAGGTTCTTCGTGTTTGCTTCTCCTTAATGGCCATACCTTCGATTACACAGCTCGAAAACTTCGTGCTTCGACGTCATAGCACTCGCACTCGAATCCACACCACCCAGAAGGCAAATGTCCAGGGCATATAATTGAACAGCTCGACGTCCCACACACCCAGTTCGATCATTCTTCTCAATGGTCACTTTTCCTCCGGTAATCTTCACCGTCATTCCGCTATCCTCAAGCCAACGTACGGAGCAGCTCCGGTACGTACATCACATCTTTCACCACGGTTGCTTCTTTCCATCGATCAGCATATCGACCCTCATGGTACCAGCAGATTCCGCCACAATAACCTGGCCAGACTTCGCCACAGCAATGGTAACTTTCCTCGTCAGCGGGTGTAGTTCTTCGAATAAATGCTTGTCCTTCAGCATATGGTCTGATGCTCCCGAATCCAGAAACCATTCTACTCGCAGATTGGGCATCACAGTCGAAAAAGCAACTGACATTTGCATTTCCCTTCTGCTTGCGTTTGGCTCTCCCGTTCGGTTTGGGATTCCTTTCGCGTTCCTTCGCCGCTGAATTACGGAATTTGGGACAACAATCCACACGTTGTGCCCGAAACGACCACACTCGAAGCAATTGAAACCAGCCTTCTTCTCAGCGAAAGCCGACTCACCAGAATTTTCCTCCCCGGTGCTCGTTTGATTCGCACGTTTTGCAGACTCGTCCATCAGCCACGTCTTGACGTACTCCAGGGTCAACTGGTCAGGTTGGATAGCTTCCAAAGCCGTGATTAACGCATCATAGGACTTTGGTAGCGGCAGCCTTCATCTCACGCAGCACTTTCTCAAACTGCAGCAGGAATGCCTTCACGTTTTCGCCTTCTTTTAGACGCAGCTCCTGGAACTGCTTCTTCAAGTACAGCTTCCCGGCGATCCCAACCCGCTCGAACACGTTCTTTAAAGCGTCCCAAGCTTCCTTTGCTGTCCGTTTGTCCTTCACGTAGTCTAGTTGGTTCTCTGCTATTCGGTTGATGAGCAAATTTTTTGCACTTCCGGTCTCTGGCCATGCGTTCTTCGAGTTTCTTCTTCTTCTTCGCCTTGACTGCCGCTGTGTCCGCTTGGAGCTCCCTCGCGTACTCCTCGTCTTCGATGACCTTCTCCAGACAGTCCAACAAATCTTTGTCCTCCATTAGAACCTCAACTCAGAACTTCCTGTTTCCGAAGTTGGATCCATCAATTATCAACTTATATTTCTTACCTACACACTTAAAAATAACTATTTTTACACGAGACGTAATCCATCTTTGAAGTGCGGAAGTACGTTTGTTACCCCAAGAATAAGGATTATCGCCGAATCGTAACCAGCAATAGCGTGCAGCCCGCACCTTGTATTGCTAGTGCTCCAAGCGCCCCCTGCCATCCATCCACGGACTTAGGTCGATTTGTATCGGAGGTTCCAGTTTAATTATAAAACAAGGCCTGTCTTTGGACGGGCACAGGTGAGTGTCTGTCCAAACTTTTCCAACCCTCCTTTCGGTACTTCCTGGGTCTTTCGATCATTCCAGCCATCCATCGGAAGTGATCAAACCCACATCATGTCGGAGGCGAAGGCAGAAGGAGCTGAAGCAACGAAACATAATGGATTCGATAAACCGTATCAACGAGTTCCTGAACAATTTCAACTCCGAACGAGACTCTAAGGAGGTAGTGATACGATTGAGCAGACTGGATATGCTGATAGAAACTTTCGAGGCAATACAAGGTAAATATGAAGCATTCGATGATTCCGACAAATTTGTGGGTGCAAATATGAGCATTAGAGCAAAGGTGGAAGAACAATACTATCGGGTTAAAGGTGGTTCAATGTGCTTGGTCCCTCCCTCCGCGCCAGTACCAGTTCAACCAGCACCGGCAGTTTCCGTAATTTCACATTTGAGTGGCGTAAAGCTTTCGATGATTTCTCTACCGCAGTTTGATGGAGATTTAAACGAGTGGTTAACGTTTCACGATTCGTTCAATTCGTTAATACACTCATCGGTAGAAATCCCAAGCATACAAAAATTCCAATACCTTCGGTCAGTTTTGAAAGGTGATGCACTCAAGCTGATTGAATCCCTGACTATCACTGCAAACAATTGCGGTGTTGCTTGGGAGTCTCTGTTGAATCGGTATTCCAACAAATACCTGCTGAAAAAGAAGCACTTGCAGGCCATTACATTTTAACCCAAGGTTCTGGGCAAATCCGCTTCAACACTTCGCGCCGTGGTGGAAAAATTCCAACAGCACGTTAAAATTTTGGGTCAACTGGGTGAACCCACAGTAGAATGGAGCAGCTTGTTGGTTCAATTACTTTGCTCAAGAGTCGACGAGCAAACCCTCAAGGATTGGGAGGAGTTCGTATCCGCTGATGGAGATCCTACGTACACCAATCTTGTCGAATTCCTCACCAAGAAAATACGCACACTGGAGTCCCTGTCGATCACTGCAGAACAATTCGCACCATCCTTCCAAGGCAAACACAATCCCCCCTCAAAGCAATCAAAGTCGTCCCATGGTCCTCTGTCTTCTCGGGTTGGTAGCTACGCTGCAACAGAAAATTACCTACCTATGTGTCACGCATGCAATCAACATCATCTCCTGGTGAAGTGTCCTGTATTCGAGAAAATGTCGCTGAAGGATAGGCTGAACGTGCTCAACACCAAAAAAATTTACAGCAATTGCTGCATCCTGGATTCGAAACATCAGCAACTGGCAACGGAAACATTAATCACGGTCAAGGTCAAAGTTCCCAATCCCATCCAGTCTCCAACGTTGCTAGATGTGGTGTCGAAATGGTACAAACTACTACTGAAGACACGGTTTCCTCCAACTCAGTATCCGACCCGCGAAGTGTGAATGTATTCCTATCAACTGTCGTACTCGTCGTTGTGGATGGATATGGGAGAGAGCATCTTGCACGAGCACTATTGGATTCGGGCTCACAATGTTGTTTGATGAGCGAACGACTCTGCCAACAATTGCGATTGGTTCGGCGACGAATAAACCAACCCATCTTCGGCGTCGGTGAATCTCAAATTCAGGCTGTTGGTTCGGTCTCCACAGAAGTTCGATCTAGAATCAAACACCCAATCAAAAGATCAATTCCAAAGAACAATTGGACCATTCCCGAGGGCATTAACCTTGCAGACCCTAAATTCAACGTTTCACGGAAAAAAAATTTGATAATTGGTGCTGAACATTTCTATACGTTCCTGAAGGGTGAGGAAATCATCACCCACGCTTGTGGAGAGCGTGTTTGGTTGGCTAGTATCGGGAAAATCATCCTATGAAACGATATCCCACCCCCCGCTATGCCATATTTCTACCTTCGAGTCACTCGATCGGAACATCGAGAAATTTTGGCGAATAGAGGAAGTAGATACCAGAATTCTGTCGCCAATCGAGCAGTGCTGTGAGGATTTCTACAAACGCTCAGTATCCCGGGAATCGACTGGGTGATATGTGGTCAAATATCCCAAAAAGGAAGGCTTTTCCCGTATGATTGGTGACTCCTACTGCAATGCCTTGGGACGGTTGAAGAGTCTCGAAAGGAAACTGGATCGAAACGAGGAATTGAAGGAGAGATATTACGCATTCATGAGGGAATTCATAAATCTAGGACACATGCGAGAAGTCTCCCCAGATCAAGAAGAACCCGCTATAGTTTGCTATCTTCCCCACCACCCGGTGGTGAAGGAGTCGAGCACGACCACAAAGGTCCGTGGTGTGTTCGACGCATCGGCAAAAACCAGTTCTGGAATTCACTGAATGATGCGCTCTTGGTCGGCCCCGTTATCCAAGACGAACTGTACGTTATTGTCCTCTGATTTCGTAAATTCAGGATAGTCTTATTGGCAGATATCGAGAAGATGTACCGCATGATCAGCATGCATCCTGATGAGTGGTTCCTCCAATGCATACTTTTCCGTTTCGGCAAAGCTCACCCTATCACCAAATACGTACTAACGACAGTGACGTATGGATTGGCTCCGTCATCGTTTCTGGCAACCCGCACGCTTCATCAGCTTGCCGAAGACGAAGGCGATTCGTTTCCCCGCACTGCAGAGGCGCTAAAGCAAGATTTTTACATGGACGATTTCATCCGAGGAGAGAATGCGTCGAGTCGGCGATCAAATTACGACGAGAGATAACTGAGTTACTCAAACGTGGAGGTTTTCGACTGAGAAAGAGGTGTTCCAATTCCCAAGCGGTTCTAGAAGGAGTTCCGGAGGATGACCTAGCCACTCAATCCAGTCGGTCGTTCGATCCCGAAGAGACAATTAAAACGTTGGGAATCAGCTGGGAACCATCGACCGACCAGTTTCGATTCAGCATCAACGTGAGCATGAAGGAAGGACCGATAACCAAACCGAAAATTTTGTCGGAGATCGCACGCTTGTATGATCCACTTGGTTTGATTGCACCGATTGTCGTTCGGGCCAAGGTATTGATGCAACAGATGTGGATGCTGTCTTTGGAATGGGACGAAGAGGTACCCACCGAGATCCAAGCCAAATGGATGACTTTTATCAACGAGCTGCCCTACCTAGTCAGTTTTCGTATTGATTGGTATGCTTTTGAGGAGGGGGATGTGCAACTACATTGTTTCGCCGATGCATCCGATGTTGCTTATGGCGCGTGTCTGTTCGTGCGTACAATTGGAATCAACGGAGAAGGGAAGGTTGAACTGCTAACTTCGAAATCGAGGGTGGCCCCGCTGAAGAAGCGTAGTACTCCACGGTTGGAATTATGTGCTGCTCAAATCGCTGCTCATCTAACTACGAAAGTCCACAATGCGCTGGAAATTGAACCTGGATCCATCTGGTTTTGGTCAGATTCGACGGTGGTCTTGCACTGGCTTCGCTCCCCACCGCAAACATGGAAAACGTTTGTTTCAAATCGTGTGGCCGACATTCAAATCCTAACTCACGGCTCCAGGTGGCGGCATGTATCCGGAATGGAGAATCCCGCAGATTTGGTATCGCGGGGTATGGAAGTTCGACAGTTCACGACGAGTGAGCTTTGGAGAAAAGGACCCGATTGGCTGCGGGAGGGAGAGGATCTCTGGCCAGAACAAGTACCCATTCTGGCTGCTCCATTCGACGATTTACTTGAGCGCAAGACAACGTGCCTGGCAATTCAAACCCCACCACCACCGAACCCCTTGATTACCCGATTTTCGTCGTACCACCGCATGGTACGGACGATAGCCTATTGTTTGCGGTTTATTAAAAATGCTCGTAAGGGAGAACGAGAAAACACAATGTTTCTTTCCGTCGACGAAGTAAAACATTCACAAGCCATTCTGCTGAAAATGGTTTAAGCTGAGTGCTACCAAAAAGAGCTGCGTGCTCTCAAGAAAGGTCAACCGGTTACTAACCAGTCCACGTTGAAGCTGCTGAACCCGTTCGTGGACACTTCTGGAATTATACGCGTTGGTGGCCGGCTTAGACTCTCTGAAGAATCCTATGGTACCAAACACCCAATTCTTCTACCTGGGTTACTACGGTTACAGGTGTTATGGAAGAAATTAGCTTACAACAATCCTGGATGTAATAATTTAAACATCAACAAATCAGATGTATCTCACCAAATTCTGCCTCCGAAAAAGGACCGGTTTGTTCACTCGCGGTAAATAATCGAAAAAATCTTCCGCGTTGTTTTTACAACCTAACACGACATTTTGAATCACATTCGAAGTTTTTCATTTGCACCGAATTTTTGCTTGACACCTCATTCGCGTGCATCCTCCGGAAGGCAGAACGCCAGCACCAAGAAAAGAAAAAAAAATACCCGGTATAACTCTTCTTGGGAGGGAGGCAAAGCACCAAAAACAAGCGAAATGAAAAACCGACCGACGCGACACCACAGCAACACAACTACTGGAAGCAAATTCTTGTCCCAGATTTTTCACGTCAATTACAATATCACTAAAAAAAACTTCTTAAGACGTGATAGATCTTAATTTACACTTATCCATACGCGAAAACTAATATTAGTTTGATTTGATACAATTTAAAAATTTGCGAAAAACAGATGAAATCAGCGCCAGCGAAAACAAAACCAACCGTTCGCGGGCAGAGCCTACTGCGTTTTCATCCATCTTTGACGTAAATTATGGAACGTAAACAAACATGTCATGTAAAATTAAGTGTTCCCAAACCGAAACATACGCAACTCGACGAAAAGTACGATTGATTGAATTTATTTTCTCGTTTCTTTCAACTGATTTTTATGTTATTTGGGCCGCTTGCATGTGGCGGTCTCAGGGCACCGAAATTTACATGACTTTTTGGTAGTGTGTAGTTCTAAACTCTATCAATAACTAGTTCACTATTTGTTTTACGGTTAGCTTACGCAATTCACTAAAGTACACTAAAATAAATAATTTAGTACATTTTTAATTCAAAGGCTATTTCAACAACTTACTTTGTTCTAGGCTTTTCCAAAAATTCACCACTAAACCAATTCAAACTTCCTTCACGATTTCACAAATTTTTCCACTTTATAAAAATCGAACCGAACAATCAAACTTACTTACTTAAGGGTCCTGTGGCACCATCAGCGGTGCAAAGGGCCAACGTGAAAGACTTCCATCCTGGGCCGCTGCTCGCTTTTGCCTTGACCTAATTCCTATCGACTTGCTTAATTTCCATATTGCGGCTCCGCCGCCATGAGCCCCTGGGTCTGCCTCTGCTGCGATGTCCTGTCGGATTCCAATCCAGCGCTTGCTTGCAGATTTCGTTTCCGCCCCGTCGAAGTGTGTGGCCGACCCACCTCCACTTTCGCTCTCGAATTTCTGATAACATCGACGATGGAGCGCGGCATTCGAGATCCAGTTGTGAGGCCACCAGGCACGATTTATATACCGCAGGCATCGGTTGATGAAGACCTGCAGCTTTTGAGTGTTCTCCGCTGATACGCACCACGTCTCGCTGGCGTATAACAACACAGATTTCACGTTCCAGTTGAAAATTCGGATTTTGGTGCGTTAACTTATCTGGTTGGATCTCCATACGTTTCGTAAACTCGCAAAGGCAGCCCTAGCCTTCTTGATTCGTGCACCTATGTCGCTCTTGGTCCCGCCTTCCGACGCTATTTGGCTGCCAAGATATTGGAAACTTTCGACCTTGCCCTGCTACCGTAAAGTTGGAAGGATTGCCCGTGTTGATATCCAACGATTTGGTCTTGTTGACGTTGATGGTGAGACCCGCCGCAGAGGAGCATTGGGCTAGGTCATTGAGCTTACTCTGCATATCAGAGCGCCGTTGTGCTAGTAGAGCAACATCATCAGCCAAATCGAAGTCGTTGAGATGATCCATGGTGATAGGCTGCCAAAGCAGCCCACGGTTCGGTACACGGTCAATTGCACCTACCATGATCTCGTCGATTACGATGAGAAACAGTAGCGGTGATAGTATACATCCTTGTCTCACACCAGCGACTACCCGGATAGGGTCGGACAAGGCTCCGTTATGCAAAACTCTGCACGTGAAAGCCTCATACTGCGCTTCGATAAGGTTGACGATTTTATCCGGGACTCGTGATTGAGACGGTCGAAAGCTTTTTCGTAGTCAATGAATACCAAATAAAGGGACTCTTGGAATTCATTGACCTGCTCCAGGATGATGCGAAGCGTGACAATATGGTCCACACAAGATCTTCCGGCACGAAATCCTGCCTGCTGCCGTCGGAAAGTCGCGTCGACCTTCTCCTGTATCCGATTCAGGATAACTTTGCACAGAACTTTGAGAACAATACACAGTAACATGATGCCTCGCCAATTATCGCACACAGTCAGATCCCCCTTCTTTGGGACCTTCACTAAGATGCCCTGCATCCAGTCGGCCGGAAAAGTCACGGTGTCCCAGATATTACAGAATAGTTGATGCAACATTTGTGCGGATAGCATGGGGTCAGCTTTGAGCATCTCTACTGATATGCGATCGACCCCTGGAGCCTTGTTGGATTTCATGCTTCGGATAGCTGCTTCAATCTCCTGCAGTGATGGGGCATCGGAATTGACGCGAGTGATGCGCCGCACCCTAGGCGGATCATGCCGAGATGTTGATGGCTGGTTGGTGAAAGTTGTTCGAAGTGCTCAAACCAGCGTTTCAGCTGGTCAGTGGGGTCGGTAAGCAATTGTCCAGTCGTGTCCGTCACTGGCATCCCCGGGTTCATCCTTGCTCCACTCAGGCGTCATGAGATATCGTAGAGGAGGCATATATCGCCAGTGTTTGCGGCTTTCTCCCCTTCGTCGGCCAGGGAGTTCACCCACGCTCGCTTGTCCCGTCTGCAAAAGCGCTTGACTTCCTTCTCTAGAGCCGAGTACCGTTGACGGGCTTCGTTCTTGGCTCCTCTGGTTCTCGCCCGCTCTATCGCGGCTTTTGCTTCTCTACGCTCCTCAATCTTCCACCAGGTTTCATCTGTGATCCACTCTTTCCTCTGGGTGCGCAGCTCACCCAAGTTGTTCTCGCTTGTTTCTATAAAGGCATTCTTGATGGCCGTCCATTGTTCTTCTACGCTGCCACCTTCTGGAACGTCCGCAGCTCGAGTCTCAAGTTCTTCAACAAAAGACCTTTTTCCGCTGGATCTTCAAGTCAGCGTGTGTTGAACCGCCACCCGAGTCTCTCCTCCCGTCGCTGGATCCGCGCCATGCCTAGGCGGATTTCACCGATTAGAAGGTGATGGTCAGACGCGATGTCGGCACTGCGTTTATTCCGGACATCAAGAAGGCTCCGTTTCCATTTTCGGCTGATGCAGATGTGGTCGATCTGATTTTCGGTATGTCCATCACGGGAAACCCACGTGACTTAGTGCACTGGCCGATGGGGGAAGAGCGAGCCCCCGATCACCATGTCGTTATTGCCACAAAATTCTGCAAACAGCTCACCGTTCTCGCTCATTTCACCGAGACCATGGCGTCCCATGACAAGCAGTCATAGTCCGTGTTGTCGGAGCCGATCTTCGCATTGAAGTCGCCAGTGTAGATCTTGATGTTATCCTTTGGAACCTTATCCACGACGGCATTCAGTTGACTGTAAAAAATCTCCTTGTCCTGTAGCTCGGCAGCATCGGTTGGCGCATAACATTGGATTATAGTAAGGTTACGAACCCGTGTTCTAAATCTGGCAACGATTATCCTCTCATTAACAGGCTCCCACTTGATGAGCGCAGCACTTGCCTGGACGCTAAGTAGGAGACCAACTCCACGATGGCGGGGAGCGTTTTCACCTCGAATACCAGAGTATAGTAGTACCTGTCCCGACGGCAGTTTGTGTTCTCCAAAGTTTGGCCAACGAACTGCACTCAGTCCCAGGAATTCTAGTTTCATGCGTCACGCCTCGTTGGCGAGTTGTGTCAGTTTACCCTGCTGGGCTAACGTCAATACATTCCATGATCCAATTCGTGTCCGTTATTTTGCGCTAAAAGTCCTTGCCGTTAAATCAGTTCGATGTCTTTCTCTGTTGGTTTCTGTAACAATTGTAAAGGTTTCAGAGACAGTAGGTGGTTGGCCTAAGGTCTCTTATCCGCCGTGATGGGGCTGCCATCTTAGGTGTAGCTTCCGGGGAAGAGCATTTCTTATTCAGCCGCTGGATGCCAGTCAGACGCTGTTTGAGCCGCACCTCCGTGATGAACAGACGCTCGGGTTGGCGAAGCATTTCCTCTATCACCGTGCTATGGTTACCGCGCCAGTGTTCGCGTCGCACCTCCTCCCTTTGCTATTGTCGGATTGACAACATTGCCCAGGCTACGCCAACCAGCTGTATCCATGTTTCAGCTGGCAGTCTTTTGTGATCATTTGGCTCGTGGAGGCGTGAGGTAGGAACTTGTGAGGACAATCTAAGCACTCCAACAAAAGCGATTTGAAAGTGTTATGGGTTAATCTGTTCAAGTCCCATGTTATTATTTTAATGCCAAATTAATGATAAAAAATTTGCTTTCGATCAACTGCACATCATTTTTCAGTTGGATTAGTGGTATTGCTTGTTGATTACTTGTTATTTCCCCATCCACGTTTATAATCCCATCAACTGGAACGGAAAAACCACTTGATGGAACCAAACCAACCATCAACGGAGCAGTTGAAACTTATTTTTATAAAATACACAAACAGCAGCCCTCAACATTGCAAATCCCCTTAATGTTACAAAAATAAATCCACTCAAACAAACTACCCCAAAGTTGAAGCGTAATTCCCCAGTCTTGAAACGTCAGAACTCTCGGGCAACCACACTAGTGTGCATTCGTTCGAGCCAGTGGAAACCCCCTAAAATGCAAAATAATTCCGCAAAAAACGTCCTCCATATTTGCAACGACGAAGGAGCAACTTGTTTCTCATTTATTTATTTTCCCTGCTTGACGTATGCGAGAGGGATTAATGCGGTAATTCCCATACGGAAACTTTTCGTCCTCGCGCGCGTCCGGTTTATTTCTCTGATCGAAGCAAGTCACGGGCTGTGTGTCATACAAAAAGCCCCGCCTGCCGCGATGGTGAATCTTGATAAATCGGATCAATTTGTCACTATCACATTATGGGCCACATTTTCGTGGGTTAATTACTGGCACTAATTTTGCTCATCGGAGCTCCCAAATGAACATAGGCTAACGATGCCCCATTTCGGTGGCTAATGGTGGGAAATATTTCATACCAAAAATATAATTTGATGCATTGTCCTTTGTCCGCATGTGTTTACAAACATGGCATATGTGACTCGCAACGGGAATCCAGATGTTCATTTTCCCTTATCTCCCGGAGTCCCGGCTCTCGGATTAGATTTCACTCCGACCATTCCAGTATACGCTACCTGATGTTATCCAAATTTGTTTTGTAGCTTTGCTCGGCACGGAAATGGAAAGTTGTTGCTGCAGTCCAACGGGAGATCCGACATTTTGAACGAGAATGGTGCAGTGGCCAGGGCAAGATGGAGTTTGTGTTTGTTTATGAAAATTGAGCAATTCCATACCTTTTAATTCCCTCCCCACCACCTCCTACGGTGGAGATGGAGGTGGGGAAGGAAGTTTGGATTATTTTCCAGCAGCTTGAGAGAAGGAAGCTCTCTGTTGTAATTGGTTTACTGAATGCAACTGTTTATTGTAGTAGGTATTTTTGTAACAAGGAGCCTGGAGGGAGTGGCTGATGAAAAATGGATTTCATTTTTCGTTCCTCAGTAGGCACCGGCTTTCCGAGATTGATGTCTAATTTTATCTTCTGCGGCTGACGTTAGAAGTACTTCCCATTTCAGCATTTATTAATTTATAAAAATTGACCTCCACCCTAGGGTGAATTGTACCAATCACGATAATTGACCACAAAACAGGCGAGTGGTAAAAGTTTTACGTCAGAGGAAGCTGCTGCTCGCCCCGAGGGATTTCTCGTTTCGATTGGAAAATTTAATATCGAAATGCATGCAGGATGTGCCCCTCCCCCTCTGCCGCAAACACAAACATCAGGATCATGGCTGCAGGCTGAAATTTAATCTCAAATGGAACTACAAACCTGATGCATGCGGTATGGTTTGGTAAATGTTGTGGTACAGTCGTTTGTTGGGGGGTTTTCTCACTAATTGGGTGATAGGCAAATCCGTCGAAAAATTGAGCCAAACTAGCTTTAACATTTCTCGAGTGCTTTTTCAAATGGACCGATGTAACATTTCCTCCATATTGAGAAAAAGTTAGTTGAAGATCGACAGATTATTTTTTAAACTGTTTTCGTTGGTATTTAAAAATTTGGTAACCTAACTACTTGAACTAGGTTGCCAAATCACGAATAAACTGGTGGTTTGATTGCAGACAGGTGACTTTGAACCTTTCCAGCGTGGACGTCTGTCGCTCCTCGAGTGTTTGAAGACCGGCCAGGTGGTGAATCTCAGAATCACGAGTTCGCGGTGGATTGTTTAAGATCATTCTGAGGATCTTGTTTTGAATCCTCTGAAGCTTTAGGTGGTGACACTTAGCACAACTTTCCCAGATTGGCATACCATACTCAATAGTCGGCAGAATGACCTGCTTGTGGACAGCAAGCTTGTTTTTGGGGGACAGGGAGGACTTCCTGTTTATCAGAGGGTAGAGCGACCTATGGGATCGGAATAGCAATTTGCTATCGAGGGTGTGACCAAGGTAGACTACTTCACTCGACCATTCAATGGGAGTGCTATCAAGATGAACCTTCACTTTAGCAGGCGGAACAAACCGAGGTGAATTCAAGTGTGGAAACAGAATGATTTGTGTTTTAGCTGCATTGATACAAATCTTCCAGCTCTTGAAATAGTCCGACTCAGAGAACATCCAGACCTGATTGTAGTTTACTCGCCAGAGCACGGATCGCTCGACCCTTATAGATGATGGAGGTGTCATCTGCGAACATTGACAGGATACCACCACCCGATAGGGGAGGAACGTCTGACGTGAAAATGATGAACAGGATAGGCCCAAGCAGGCTACCCTGATGGACCCCTGCATCAACGTTGATCGTATCAGAGGGAACATTGTTCAAGTAGACCTGGAATGATATGCCCGACAAGTAGTTTTTGATGATCTTCACGAGGTAGATCGGAAAGCTGTATCGATGCAGTTCGTACACTAGGCCATCATGCCAGATATTGTCGAACGCCTTCTCAACGTCCAACAATGCCATACCCAAGTAACAATTCAAGCTGAACAGTAAGAACAGAAGCTGATTATTGGTTGATTTAAGGTGTACAAAGCTGATTAACATCAGGCTGAATATATAGTTGATTAGTAGTGCATGAAGTTGATTGTATCCCCTCAATTCAACCTCGATAAGTTAGCTTATCTTAAGATTTAACAAGCCTTATTTAAGCTTAACGCTACTCCACAAATCAGCAATGCACTACAAATATTTTGATAGAATGATTTTCTGGCATTTTATTTCTTCTAAATTCACCATCTACCTTTCTTATACCAAGCACCGGCAGCAGTAGAGACAAGGTAGAGGAGCTTTTTAGGAATAGGTCCAGGTAGAAGTGGGCTGGGACGACGTCGGGAGTATTAACATTTGTATTTCTGTGTTTTGACTGCAATATAGTATTGCACTGAATTTTCAGACAGGATTCCAAAAATATAACTCAATTGTGGCACTAAACTAGCTTCCACATGACCATCGAAATAAATCGCGCACTTGTGTCCACATTGTGTTAACTCCACTTGAAAATGAAAGGAATGTTTCACTGTCACCAGTTGTTGTTTACAATTCTGCATTGCTGAATAATACTCTTCCGGTTGCTGTTATTCAAATTAAATTTGACGTGTTTCAAGTTAACGATCATACCTTTTGGCACACAGTCCAGTAGGTAAGATAGATGCCTGTGAATCAGCGACTACCAGTTCTAATCCCGAAATGAAAAGGTAATTTTTAGACTTATAATAACAATATAAATATGTAAATCCAATTAGTCAGCAACAAGTTAAAGCAGTTCCATATACATGCATAAGATAAGATGCGGTCTTTCATAGGTAGAATATCAAATTTTCTAATTAAAATCAACAAATACGCTTTCCTTAAAAGAAAAATGTAAACTATTACAATGTAAAACTAAAATCAAACAGTAACTTGTTACATACATAATCGACAAAGATGAAGAGCTTTCGGGCTAAATCAATTAAAATGTACAATATTTGTAAACCACAAGACAATAAGTAAACAAACATTTTAGTAGTATACGGTTTTCCATCAGTGCAGTTTCGAACCCCTTCGGATACGGTGGTGTTTGAAGTTTGCGCTCTGTTTTGTGCGCACGTTCGTTTCCATAGTTTTCGGCTGCATTTTTCTAATGAGCGCTGGCACTCTTCCTCCCGGTGTGTGATTGGTGGTTTTCTCGCTCTCCGAGAAGTTTTAGAATCGAAAAAATAAACATGATTCATCATGTTTGCAAGCAACAGAAGATTTGGTGCTATCTGCGCTGTTTGATTTTTTCTCCCGGACCAGAAATTTGTGGCATCGAGAGTGATAATTTTATTTTTAGTTTATGATGTTGGTTCTTTCGCAACTTTTTTTTTCAAAAAATAAATATTAAATGTTTTCGATCGAAAGTGTTCCAAAAATGCATTTGAACGTGTTTCGCAGTTGGGTGTGGTGAAATTCGTGCATTCCCGGTTGGTTTTCAGTGGAAATTCCGTATCATAAAATTGCCCACCGCTTCCTTTTTTCCGTTCGACGACGACGGGTGTGCTTTCGCGAGAGTGACGTTTAAAGGGCGAACACGAAATTATTGCGACACATTCAACAGGGCATAACTTTTTTACCATTGGGTAAAAATCAACCAAATTTTGCACACTTTCTCATTGATGTGTATTGTGTACATGCTGTCAAACTCGAAGTCGTGTTTTTCGATTCAACGAAAATGGAGGTGAATCAACGCGAGTTGAGAGAACAAATTCTTTCCAAACACCTGGAATTTCCTGACCTGTCGCACCGGCAGTTGGGAAAAATGTTGAACATTCACCATTCAACCGTCTCCAGAGTGTTGAAGCGGTTCCAGGAGCGGTTGACGTTGGACCACGGCAAAGGAGCTGGAAGAAAACCGGGACCGGAGAACAAAAAGACGGAGGGAAAGGTGAAGCGGATGATTAAAGCAAATCCCAACGTCTCAAGCCGTGATTTGGCTAAAAAGATCGGCATGTCGCAGAGCTACGTCCAGAATGCAAAGAAGAGAACTGGACTACATACATACAAGGTACAGAACTTCCCAAACCGCGATGAGCGGCAACAATCGACGGCTAAAACTCGGGCACGGAAGCTCTACGAGAAGGTGCTGACAAAATATGGCTGCTGTGTGATGGACGACGAATCGTATATAAAAGCCGATTTTAAGCAAATTCCGGGGTTGGAGTTTTTCACCGGCAAGAGCAAGTTCGATGTGGACGACAAATTTAAGAAGAAGAAAATGTCGAAGTTCGCCTCCAAATATCTCATTTGGCAGGCCATCTGCTCTTGCGGACTGAGGAGTGAGCCTTTCGTGACAAAGGGCCTTGTAAATGGCGAGATCTACAAATCTGAGTGCCTCGAGAAGCGCCTTTTGCCGTTCTTGCAGCAGCACGACGAAGCTCCGCCAGATTTGGCATCATGCCACTATTCTAAAAGTGTCCTGGAGTGGTATGAGGTCAATTCTGTCCATTTTGTTCCAAAGGACATGAATCTGCCAAACTGTCCGGAGCTGCGCCCGGTGGAGCAGTACTGGGCAATAATGAAGCGGGAACTTCGGAAGAGCAAGAAGACAGTCAAAGACGAGAAGGATATGTTAAGAAAATGGAAAAAAAAAACCGAGAAACTGGTACCGGATGACACTGTAAAGACTTTGATGGAGGGCATCAAGCGAAAATGCGTTCAATTTTACACTCAAGGCTCCATCGATTAACTTTTCTTTTGATTTTTGAAGTAAATATGTGTATAAAACTACCCTAAAATTTTGGTTTGATTCTAAACATTATAAGAAAATTGGCATGACATTTTCGGTGTCACAATAATTTCGTGGTCGCCCTTTATTGGATCCGTTTCTTTGAACGGCTGTGTTTTTTTGTAACCAGCGGTTGTAACTGTGCCTGCGAATTGTATTGCCTCCTGGGAGGCCGGTTCACCGTGTTCGGATGTCACGCTTTCATCGTGTAGTTCTATCGAGAGTTTTTCAGAGACGATAGTTTTTGTTTAACTGCAGAAGGATATAAATCGTCCTCTAATCTATGGGAGCTCTTCGAAATCGCCGTGAAGTCATTCATTTCATTGCAACATATCGGGTGAGATCTTTCTTTTATTGTTCTTTTAACATTTATTCCAAAGTTATATGACAAATCATATGCTGGGTATGGGACGGTCCAACCAAGGCACCCGATTGAAGCGATTTGGATGGGGAGAGTTTGCAAGTTTGAATTGCAAACTTCCTGTCGTTAACAGATCGTGAATTGAAGGCGGGCTCTTCTTACCCACTCATTGGGACATCCCCTCGTGCGATGGCTTGTACATTACTGGGTTGTAGGATTTTATTGTTGGAAGGAGATTCTCTTTGATCCCGCAGACTAAGCGTAAGTGTCTCTGCTTACAGGTTCGCCTTTCTTGTTGGTCCTTCATACAATGGTAAATTGAATAAAATCAGGTGTTGTACTTGATCAAGTCGTACGAGGTGGAAAGCCCACCGTATAATGGTTGTGCCTGAAACAATGAGTGGTTTCCTTTACATACATAAAAGATAAAATACGGACTTCCATTATTATTTTCAAATAAAATTAGAAGGCTGAACAAGGGCTGGAAAAGACTGTTAGTTAATGCCTTTAAAAGCTTATAATGTATATAACTGTTAAGCTTTTGGCTGATTAAAATCACCAGATTTAGATGTTTAAAAGCTGATCAAAGGTTAACGTGGTCTATGTACGGCAATTATTCAATCTAAGGCTGAATTAAAATCTTTTAAGCAACACTAGTTAAGCATCAAATTATTACCAGGGTAGCAGATGTTTTTGAAATGGACTTGTTCCGCCTGATGATGTTAGTAACTCTACATAGTTGTTGGATCGTTGAATGGCCTTTCCTAAACCCTGCTTTTTGCTCTTTGAGAAAGATGTTATTGTCATTTGAAAACACCAGCAACCGGCGGAGTATCAACTTTTAGAATAGCTTCGATATGGAGGACAAGAGGCTGATGGGGCGATAGCTTTTTTCACTGGTAGAATATTTGCCAGGCTTGTGTATTGGAATCACTTTGGCTTACTTCCAGCATGCTCCAAACATTTATTGCGGATAACGGCAAGATGATTGAAGAAGTCAATACTCAAGTTTTTCAACTCGAGGTTGACTACACCATCCGTACCCGCGGCCTCTATGTTTTTAGTGCTTCTTACAGCTGTTATCACCTCATCAGCCGATATTCTACTATCATCATGCACTACTACGGGGGTGTCAGCGACTCTAGACATTGCCTCCAGTCCGGCAGGTTTATGGGGGCTCACTATGGTTTGGCCAAGATTATGTGAAATCGCAAAATGTTGGCCAATAGCATTGGCCTTTTCAACTGAGATTATGAGTAGTAATGGGTCCGAGTTCTGGTGAACAGAGGAAAGTGGAGGGATCGTTCTCAACTTATTTTTAAAAATTTTGGTCATCTTCCAAAATGGCTTTGCACAATCTGGGAGCGAACGAATCTCGATAATCGATAATTTTTGTTAGCCTATTGATATCGGTCTTCAAGTGGGGCAGCCCAGAACGCTGGAACTGCCTAAGAATGGTGTTCCAAGCCTGATAAGATCTTTGGTTGGGCTGTCAAGGTTCAGAGTATGACTCACCTGTCTTGATGGTGGTACGTGTTGCTCGATCGACTTCCTTCTTCGAACGACTCCGGTAGGACGTCGTAGTCGATTGCTGTGTCCACACAACGCTGGTACTGCTGCCAGTTGACACGATGGTAATTACGCCGGGAAACTAGAAACTTATTGGCCGAGGAACCTACTTTGGCCTCCACGGATAGTGGTCCGAGTTCAGTTCCTGATACGCGACAGGTTGAGAGATATTATCGTCAATGTTGCTGATGAAGATGTCGATAGTGGCATGTGATCCTGGTGAGAGTATCCGGATGTTGTAGTGGGCTTCCTATAGATCGTTGTACAAGATTTTGCCGTTCTGGTTTCGCCGACTATTGCCCCAGGCTTGATGCTAGGCGTTCAGGTCGCCAGCGATGATAAAATTTTGCCGCCGTCGTGTTAGCCAGTTGATTTTTCTTCGGAGGTCTGCTGCCAACCCGTCCCTGATGGTGACTTGTTTGGGACAGTAGACCGCAATGATGGTAATAGGGCCGACAGGAGTGGAGACTTCGATCATCTTCAGCTGGAAACTCGGTAGCAGTCGACAGCCAATATTTCTCCTCAATGCGATAGCCACTCCTCCTCCGTAGGAGCTGGTCCAGTCTAGCTTAACGAGCCGAAAATCGGGGAGGTGAACATTTATCTCTGGCTTCACGTGTGTTTCGAAGATGACGGCGATGTCAATGCTATGTTCATTGAGGAAATCAACGAACTCAATGATTTTGCTCTTGAGCGAGCAAGCTTTCCAGTTGACTATTTTGATGGATTCACGGTTCATATTTTTTCACGAAGCTGTTCAGGTAGTGTCTTGGTGGTGCGCAAGATTATGATCACCTCAGTAACGAGGATCACTAGTTTGTCGCTTGTGAGTGGAGAATTATTGTCTGACTCACTTGACACAGCACCGGCTTACGATAATCCCGGGGCAGTAGAGCCATGGCAGTAGAGCGGCAGTGAGGCGATGCTGAACTGAACGGTGGCTGAGACCCACGGGGCGCTGGTTTAGTGGAAGCGGTGCTAGACTCAGGACCATACAACGAGCCTGAAGTACTGGAAACGTGTCCATGTTGATAATAGGAGCACGATTATTGCGGTGGCGACCGGGTAGGTTCCTCGTGGAAGCCTGTTGTCGGATCTGGATGAAGGCCGCTCGCTTGGGACATCTCCTATCGCTGCCCAGGTGGTTGGAATTACAGTTCACGTACTTACACACTTGGATTTTTTGCCGAGATGGGCACCACCGAGCAGCTCGGCATTTTATTTTGCTGGATCTCAGTGAAAAACTTGCCGAAATTCAGCATACAAATGGGAATTTTGCCGAGATCTCAGATAACAAACATAAATTTTTCTGAATCTCGGCAAGTTTTTCACTGAGATCCAGCAAAATAAAATGCCGAGGTGTTCGGTGGTGCCCATCTCGGCAAAAAATCTAAGTGTGTAGGTCCAGTTTCTTCTTCCTTCATGCAGGCGGTAGTATTGTCTGGTCAAGTTGTGCTTCGGACATGTTACATTGGAGGATATTTCTCAATGACATAACTAATGAGTGTTGCATTGGTCGTTTTGTTCTACATCATCAAGATTCCCTTTCACAGATTTCAGAATAGAGTTACTACCTTAGATTGGTTTTGCATGACCTAGAGAAATAACGGTTCTGCAAACAAGATTCGTTCTCTCTCTTATTTCCCCTCTTAATCCGAATGCGGATCTATCCTTACTCTTAACCCTAGTTGAAAAGGTCAATGCTCTTGGTCAACACTTTGTGAATTCACATAACCTCACATGGTGAGGCCCCACGAGCCTGCAGTATCGGAGGCTTCCGCACAGCACGAGTAATTGCGCTGTTGAAATCATACCACATTTTTTTTTATAATCCATTTACTTGTCAAGGCTCAGATGCGTTAGCTTTGCGGAGCCGAATATTTTTTACATTAATATCATTTCTTACAACTAATGTCAGTAGAACGGGGGCCGATTACTCGCGGCTTACTCGAGATTAGGAATTACATTTATTGATCATTTGGAGGGAGGACAAGGGAAGGCATTTTGAACTAATTTAAACTTAAACGTAAAGGATGACTAAAACACAAAACATTAAACACATACATCAACAGCTTTAAGAAAGTCGTAAATAAGCTTCAGAAAGTCGATATCACGGCAAGCCAAGACGTCTCTAATTGGCTTAAAGGGTTGTTTTCCTCGGACCCTAAGGGAATCACACAGAACGGATCTCGCCTCATGATGCAAGGAGCAGGACCAAACAACATGCTCGATGTCGTGATAACCGTTTCCACAGGTACATAAGTTGCTGTCGGCAAGCGTAATACGGAAGAGGTGGGCGTTTAACGAACAGTGATTGGACATAACACGAATAAAATCACGACTCATATCCAACCCTTTGAACCAGGGTTTGATCGACACCTGGGGGACAATAGAATGTAGCCATCTTCCCAGATCACCATCATTCCACTTTTGTTGCCAGTTGGCGAGGACTTGCTGACGATAAATCGTGAAAAATTCGTGGTAGGCGATTTGTCGCTCGTAAATATCGCCTTCCATAGCGCCCACCTTGGCCAGCGAGTCCGCTTTCTCATTGCCCGGGATAGAGCAATGAGAAGGGACCCATACCAAGGTGATGATATGTGAGCTGTTTGATAAAGCACTCTTCTCTTTTTCCTTTATTTAACGTCGGTTTCTGTTCCGCATCTAGTGCCAATCACCGACGGACATCGATTGCCATCCATTGACGGCAACCGAATGTGCAGGAAGGCAGCTTCCACACCTGCGTAGGATATCGCACCCATTCACAACACACATGGGCCGGGACCAACGGCTTTACTTCCCTTCCGAAGGAAGACGTGACCAGAGATTTTTATGCCTCAGAAATGATAAAGCACTCAATGACGATTGTATTTCCTGGAGGAAATACGCCAAGTTCTTCATCGACCTCATTGAACGCATAGCCTCCAGGGAGCTTAGGCTATCCGTAAAAATGAAATAATGGTCAGGTGGAAGTGTACGATATAGCTGCTAGTTCAGCAACGTATACCGAACACGGCTTTTGAAGCTTGTATGAGGCGTTATGAAGATTGTGTAATACTCCAAAACCAGTGGACGCATTTATCACCGACCCATCTGTGAAAAATCTCTTCTCGGTGGGGACGTGGCGGTATTTGTTCGCAAAAATAGTTGGGACAATCAGGGAACGGTGAGGCTCTGGAATTCCTTGAAGCTCCTGCCTTATTGTGAGATCGAATCTCACGGAAGAACAATTGAAATGATGGGAGACAGCTCGATTGGGGTTGAACGAGGAGGGGCCGATGTCCAGAGTCATGTACTCGTAGTACAAGCTCATGAATCGTGTTTGAGGATTCCGATCTAGCAGCTTCTCAAAGTTTTCGATCACCAGCGGCTTCATGACTTCACAGCGGATGATAACGGAACCGGAACGATAAATCCGCAAAACGATTTGTTAAGGGGAGGACGCCCGCAAGAACTTCAAGACTCATGGTATGCGTCGATTGCATACAACCGCGATTCGAATGCAACGATATTGAATCCTTTGGAGCTTCAATATGTGCGTCCCCGCCGCCGATTGAAAGCAAAAGCTACCGTACTCCAAAATCGAGAGAATGGTGGTCTTGTAGAGTCTTATCAGATCTTCCGGATGGGCTCTCCGTGAAGTGCCAGTAATGGAACGAAGGAAATTGATTCGCTGTTGGCATCTCTGCCTCAGATACGCTATGTGTTTTCCCCAAGTGCACTTGGAATCGAACCAGACACCTAAATACTTAAACGACATGTTGTGAGTGATTGTTCTTCCCATAAGTTGAAGCTGAAACTGTGCTGGATAAAGCTTCCTAGAAAAAAACAACCATCTGCAAAATGTACAGCAAAATGAAAACAAAATAAGGTATCGAATTTGTGAATTTGCGAAACTGAAATCAAATTATGATTTCAGTTTGATTTTGATATCAAAACTTGATTTCAATTTGCTGTCATTTTTTATGCTGGACTTTGCTCGTGTGCGCCGTTGAAATCATATCACTATTATTCAAACACACATTAGGGGAATTAAACACGTATTTAAGTTATTCCTTCTGTTACTTTAGTTTAGTATCGTAGTTCCGGGATCAATTCCCGGTCGTGGTTCCACCTAATTTCCAATAGTAATCATATAGGCCTCTAAAACACGCCATCTTGGAAAAAGGTTTGATGATGCGGATTTCAAAATTTTGCACTGTGAGGTATCGGATTGAAATTTTAATATGCTTCTATTTCTAAATTATTAACGTGGTAAGTACTAATAAACACTACCGAAATTACAAAAATAATAGGAAATCTGTGAAAAATCACCAAAATGTTTACAGAACAGCTGTTGAGATTGCGATAAAATTTCAAAGATGTCTTTGAAATAATCTTATTGTTTAGGTAGATTAAATTGAGAGTTTAAGAATAAACGCGTGTGCACAAGTTGAGAACTGAAGAACTAATGAAAATTTAAGTTGCATATTGAACGCAGCTGAACAATGGTTGCTACGTTGCTAGGGTAAAACAAACTCTTAAATCGTAGGTTACTACTCAACTACAACAGATTTCGAGTTCTCTTCCCCACAGTAATAGTCAAATTAATTTAAAAGACTTCCTTTGAAACCTATAAGCATTTTAAAACTTCTCTCCCATACTTTTCCATGCAACATCAAGCCTTTTTCCAAGATGGCGGGCTTGTAGATATTATTATATAATAATGTAGCTTTCAATCGAAACTCGTCAAGTAACGACGAAGCTGTCGACCATCACTTTCAATTGAAAGTCATTCTGTCTTCTTTTCGCGCAGATCCCCTGCAACATCAACAGAACCCAAGGGGTAGGTCACTCCGAACACCAATCTTGGGTCATCTTTTTTGTCAGTGTGCCGCAGGCGTGCCGATTGTGCCGGTCATAGAGCAAGCTGCGATAGTTTGTAAAATACCCATCCCGGCAACCCGGTATTTCTGACACCTTGAATGTTTTGGTTTGAAATCTCAAGGATAAATCGGATTGAGGATGACGCGGGAAGTGGTGGGTGTGCGAAATTTTGGTGTTTTGTGTTCATAGGATAATAAAAGTTCTGTGTTTAGGGTTTTATAATGCCCTAAAAGGCAGCCTTTCGTGATGCGAAAGCAACGGTCTATCAGCGGCCGGAAAGAGTTGGAACCGGTGGGGTGCATTGTTGGAGACCGACTATCGTGGATGATGAATAGACTTAGTTTGTTTTTTTTTGTGTGAGTGGGAACATTTTTTTAATTAAATGTACTAATGGGGTCTGATTACTACCTTTTGCCCTTGAGCTCACTCTAGAGCCTACATTTCGTATTTAGATCTTTAAGTGAAATGCTGGTCTGAGTTCCTCTGGTAGATTCAATTAGAGGATGTTCCTGAATATACAGTCAAACAGCACGTAATGTTGTGAACAACTTCAATGACAGTTGTCCATCAGTGCTCCCATTTTATTTACAACAATCCAATGCCTACGAGATTGTGCCGATGGATGTGCCCAAGCTGTGACGATTTTAATTTTGGTACAGTGTGCTGAGTTACTTACCCCTTTACAGAACCACTTTCGATCAGTTTTCATACTGTTTGTTTTGGCTTGACTCGTGTTAATTTCGTCTTTCATCGTCAATGCAAACGTAAATTGAAGCGAAGCTTCTGAATTCAGAAAAAGAGAGAAATACTGGCGCCGATCCATCCTTTTTTCTGCAATCGGGGTAACGTATCGAGATCGAATATCGATATGCGACGCCATTTAAAACCAAAGATGGCGTCATCAACATGGGTATTTTTAGCATTGGGGCAAGGGGCAAGACAGCTGTACTCAGAGTAAATATATTTACTGCGAAAAAAAATTGGAGTTGCTCATATTTACTCAAAAATGAACAAAGTAGTCTCGTATAAACAACCACCGTCTGGCAGAATGGTTTGTTTAAATATTTTAAATTAAGAGAAAATTTAGCATTTGGCGTCAGATTATCAATTTATTAAAGCATGATGTCCATGAAACGATAATATTAAGTTTTCATTATTAAAAGATCCAAGTAATATTGATTTTGTCCAGGCCAGGGGCCTCTTTTGCTTTTAGTTTCGAAGTTTTTCGTGATGTGGTGGTGTGATTTCATGACCAAAGAAGTTGGAATTTGACCTAACATTACGAGAAGATTATTTTAGCTCATGAAAATTAATACTCAACCTCTCAAAATCGATTTAAGAGGCTTCTTGTTCTGTGAAATTAGTTTCTGGCATGGGAAACTCAACATTACTAATTATGTGACCAGCAAGCTAAATTTACAAGCTTCCATAATGGAAGATCAATATAAATCTTCAAAACAAAAAAAAAAAAAACCGGGGAGATTTTCACTAGAAAAAGTCAGAGTAATGGTCAACTGTCACTAGAAACATCCGTTGTTTTCCCTGATAATTGTGATCAGAAACGGGTTAAATTTTTATCGCCTGGTGTTGTTGTGATGATCCACATTTATCACTAATTGAACATTGACGAATGGGGTCTTTCATCCCAAGTCACAATAGATTAGTTTTAGCCAACTTCATAGTTGATTCTTTTCCGACACTTACATGAGCGATCGTCGAAGGGATGCAGGAATTCCTTCATCTCTTTTTTGTCATGCTACTTATAATTGTTCAGAATCCTCCATTTGGGATGACTGTTGTCCTCCCTGAGATTGTCTGGAATCTCCCTGGAATTGTACGGAATTCTTTCTAGGATTGTTTGGGATCCTCTCTGAACTGTCATGAATGCCGCTCAAATTTACTGAAATCGTCCTTTTGACTGTCCAGAATCCCTGTTGGGTTTGCCCGAAGTCCCCTCTGATGTGGTCCGGAAGCCGTACTGAGAGAGTATGACATCTTTTCTGATAATTGCCTGGAATCACCCCACGGCTAGTTCAGAGTCCCTCCCTTATAAATCCCCTTTTCGATTGACTGGAATCCTTCCAGAGATTGTCCGAAGTCTTCTAGGGATTGTCCAGAATCTCTCTGGAACTGTCCTGAATCCTTCTTGTGATTGTTCATCAGAATCCATATTATGTGGTTGCTAATGTTTCGCAGCGTGCTATACGGAAGTGCAATTGCCTTTCCATTGCCGAAATATCTTGTCGGTTAAGCTTTAGTTTGACAGAGCACCGCTTAAAAATGATGAAATTTACAAATGCAATTACGCCCCTTTGAAATGTTGTCACTGAATTATTTTTGCTTGACAGCATCGGTTTCAACCAAACAACCAGGTTGCTATGTGTAAATGTTGTTGAGCAATGCGAGTTACTCAGAGTTACTCAAAATTAACTCTGATTATACGTATGATCGAAAGCTAGAGTGATATTCGACACCATTTTAAAATCCAAGTGGCTTCCGATTTTATAAAAAGTGTGGAAACGCTGTCAAATATCTATCAATATCAGGCCGGAAATCAAAAACCGATGCCATTTTAAAGTCCAAGGTGGTGGTTTCCGATGTCAAAAAAGTTTCAAATACCCTAAAATATGGGTATTTTCTGAACGGGGATTACACTTAGAAGCGGGAAATACTGTCAAATACCCATCAATATGGGTATTTTCAAAATTCTAGTAACGTTTAGAGGCCAGAAACCGATGCCCGAAACCATTTTAAATCTTAGATGGTGGCTTTGGTTCAGAAAATGTGTGAAATCGGGGTGAGATCTAGAGTCTGGAAATCGATGTCCGACGCCATCTTGAAATTCAAGATGGTGGCTTCCGATTTCAGAAGAAGTGTCAAATACCCTACAAATGGCGACAAATATCGATTTTCAGCATCTGCGCGTCCGAAAATATCCAGATTTTGGGTATTTGACACTTTTTCTGAATCCTGATGGCCACCATATTGGATTCCAAAATGGCGTTGGATATCGATTTTTGGCATCGTCCCCGTTCATAAAATGCACATACTCTAGGGTATTTGACACTTTTCTGAACCCCGATAGCCACCATATTGCAAAATGGCGTCGGATGTTTATTTTCGGCATCTACGCATCGTCCGGATGGAAAAATAATAATGGATAGATGATGTAGATGCCTTGCGACGCAACGCGTGTCAAGTCGGACGAGCCCCGAATTGAAGTGAAAGTGGAATAAACGAAGGAAGCAGTTTTCGAGTCATTCATTAAGTCAATTGAAACAAGTTTTTGCTTCAAATGAAATGAACTGATGAACTTGATGAACGAAACAAGCGATAGTCAAGTCATGGTTGACAGGAGGGATGTTCATCGTGACTCGATAATAAGAAACACAATGACTAACCCGAAAATGATATTGCTCGAAATGAAGCGATTCTGCGGAGAGTTTGTTTGCTTCAAATACATATCTGGATTGAAAAGCGTTAGGTTTACTCGTAGTTTAACTTTTTGATTTACAATCTGCAAAATAGAATAATCACCAGCACTTTGCTGCAGCCCTAATCCAATCGTAGTTTCCTTGAATCTGATTAGGTTCAAATCTTCAATGAAGTATAGGAAACGATCCTATCATGTTGCACGGCCAATAAGAGTAAATCAAAATTGATTTGAATTTAACTCACAAATAGTGAGGATACTCTATGAATGTTTACTCAGAGATTTTTACTCAGACTATTAGGATGCTCATAACTAAAATGAGTAAAATTGTTCACCATTTTCCTCATATTCAAGCAGTTTTCCCGAAAATGTAAGCAACATTTGATTCACTCACTGAGTAATCCAACTTCTTGTAATTCTGATAAGAATTCGACTCAGCTACTGAGCTACTCTCATCGGCCGTGTAGAATTTATATTTCGGACGTTTGAGCAGGAAAGTTTTCCCAAAGAATTTGAATTGCATTTCCACTGGCACAACATTTTAAGTTGTGCACCGAAAGCTTTTTGTTTCTCGGTTGATTCCGCTGGAAAAAGTTTTCCTCCATTGCATTTTTCTTGTCGTTCGTCCTGCTTTCAATTCAACCGGCTCTTGAACTACCAGCAAAGGATAATCCAAGCAAGCGGGGTGAGGAAAACTTTCCGTTCGCATTCAATTTTTAATGGAATTTCTAATGCTTTCCGTTTAACTTTTTGCACCACCAGGAAAAAGGCTTTCGGTTCGTTAGGCAAATATTTCCACCGAAAACGAAACCCCCAAATGCATTAATTTTCAATTAGCAATTAGACAATGTGAATCGGGCAATCATATGAATTATTTCCACTTTGTCACCTCTTCGCCTGGATCGGTGCGCACTACCAACTCCATAATCAAGTGCTGTATAATTCAAAAATTTCCTTCACCTCCTCCATAGGCAACGTGTGTGGGAACTTGTGCCATAAATACTTTTCGGTTGATGACGGACTGTGGGTTGGCGGAGGGGAGGGGGAAAACCAATAAAGAGGTAGTCGTATGCATTAGCCGAGTTGCAATCTACGTAAAAATAACACCCAGCCAGCACCCGGGGTCGTTCTAAATCTTTCGGCGCTGCAGATTTATAACGAAGCAAGCCATGCCGGGCTCTCCTCCCTCCGCCCGGCCAGCACCGCCCCGCACCTGGTAAAAGCAACTATTCTCGGAATAAATTTGTAGAGTCAGACAACTGCATCTAGTAGTCATCGCCGAAGCCATCGTCGTTCGTTGGTCGTTCGTACTCGAAGCAGTCCATGACTTTGGATTTTCTGACTCTGAGCGCTTGCTATGTGTGTGTGTGTGTATGTATGCTGTTCATAGAAACTTACCATTCAACGCAGAAGTGCACGATTTGTGTATGCAAATATTATCGTTTTCAGTTGTGGAAAGCTTTTATTTCAATTTCTATTCGTGAAAGTTGTTTTGCTCCCGAAAAAAAACGTAGTCGTACTTTTTCACCTCCGTCGTCAACCACTCAATTCTTCCACTTCCTCGAGACTTTTAACGCTTCTTATGCGAGCGTTAATTGACAAAGTAGTAAGCCTTGAGTGGCAATCACAATAACAAATTCGAGAAAATTGTCAGCCGTAGAATCGAACCCGCCGCCTCCGGCTTGGTAATACCGTTCCTTTTCGACTAGGCTATCTGAGGCCCCGTGCCCACGCCTTCAATTCTAATTAGTCCCAAGCTCGTCAAAAAGCGCCCGTAAATGGTTTATTCAATGACCCACAACATTAATTTGATATGACTGGACAAAAAGTGCTCTTTGCTTTTTTAACCGCTCGACGAATGACTGTTTGTTGATGTTTTTATGGAGGCTCGCCCAACCGAAAGGGTCCCAAAAATTAATGCCGTGGAAAATTAGAAAGCCGCAATTGCGCCACGTAGGTTGCTTCACCGCTGCGACTGTACCTACTTTGATGCTGCTGGAGCGCCGAGGTTGTGGTTTCTGTGTCCTTTATTTTATTTAACGTCGGTCTCTGTTCCGCAATCTAGTGCCAATCACCGACGGACATCGATTGCCATCCATTGACGGCAATCGAATGTGCAGGAAGGCAGCTTCCACACCTGCGTAGGATATCGCACGCATTCATTCAACTCACATGGGCCGGGACCAACGGCTTTTACTTCCCTTCCGAAGGAAGACGTGACCAGAGATTTTTATGCCTCAAAAAAATCCCACCGACCTCGGCTGGGATTGAACCCAGACCCATTGGGGTGTGAAAAAACAGTCACGCTTACCACTACACCACCGGCGCCGGCATGGTTTTTGTGTCAAAAGAGTCGATTTTTTTTTGTCAAACTAATGACTTTCTCATAGTCAGAGACTTAGTTGATGATCTTTCCTGTTTCCATAAAAATATACATTCAAGATTCTGCACGATGCGAAATGATACAGCAACATTCACTAGCTTCTTCTCCCCGTCGTCCCGGATTGGAAGCAAAGGAAAGCGCAACGTGGAAAAATATTTAACTTCCTAAGTTTTCATTTCTTAGGGCCATTTTCGAACATTTCCCCGGCATCCGGGGGAGTGTACCCACAACTTTTTCCCTACCATTTTCCGTTTGCCAACAGTAGCGTTATAATCATCATCTTCCGACTTCCGGCTGTTGGAAGAACGGAAAAGAGGGCTTGTTTACTTTTGGCGCAAAAGTTTCGAAACGAAGCAACCGTTGGATTCTTTGAGCAATATTGTCATAATATTTTATGTGAGAAATGAGAGGATCCATGGCCAACGGTGACCGTTTATCTTCAATTACCATCATAATCTTCGCTAATATGTTTGCCATCATTCCCATTTCCCGTTGCTCGATTTTCCTCGGTTGAACATCATACTGACTGTCCACCAACTTACCACACTGCCGATGAAATCGACTCAAAATTGAGAGGGGTTTTCACGCAAAATCGCAAAATGAGTTTCCTCAAAAAAAAAAATGCTCGAAAATTCAACGAACATTTTATTTATTCCAGAAGTATACTTATTGTTAAATACGCGTAAAGATTGAACTCGAAAAGTATTGAGCACTTTCTTTTGTGTATAATTTTTTATTGCATGGGAAAAAATTGATGACATTTTGAGTAAAACTAGTCAAGAGTGTAGTGTTTACATGTGCAAAATTTCGTCACAATCTGTCAAGTGGTTATTGAGATGGCTTCCAAGCAAGAAGTGCTTCGACAAAAAATTATGGGAGCGGTCGTGGAAAATCCAGGATAGTCAATTTGACCGTGTCCCGTGTGGTAAATCCTTCAAGAAGACCCACACGACCCAGCGGCGAGTTGGCAGCGGAAGAAAAGCGAAAACGACCGACCCCGTGAACGCAAGTAAGGTGAGGGATTACTTCAAGCGCAATCCGAACCTTTCGATTCGGGACGTGGCCAAGAAGGTCAATTCTTCCATGTCTTCAAGTTAAGGAAGGCGCCTAACCGAATCGATAAACAGAATACGGTGGCCGAATCCCGCGACGGGAAGCTGTACCGCGAGTGGTTGGTGCAGCCGAAATGGTTCGTAATGGACGACGAGACGTACGTTAAAGCGGACGCCAAGCAGATACTCGGCATGGAGTTTTACATCGGTAAGTCCCGTTCCGGAAGAAAAAAGTCGACAAATTTGCCTAGAAGTACTTAGTGTGGCAGGCGATCTGTGGCCAAATATATAAAGAAGAATGCCTCCAGAAGCGCCTGCTGTCCTTCCTCCAGTCCCACAAGGGCGACACTCTGTTTTGGCCGGATTCGGCATTGTGTCATTACGCGAAACCGGTGATGGAGTGGTACCATAGAGGTAACTCTAAGACCACTGGGTCCCGAAGAAAATCATTATTATTTTTGGCTCACTCAGTACCAGAACAACGGTCCCAAGCAGTCCCAAGCTATTTCACACCCCTGATGTTATCTGTCAAACTTTCATAGCGAATCAAAACAAACATAGTGTAGTAATAGAATTTCAACTAGAATAGGGTACGTTAATCGTTTGCTTGGGACCAATAGGCTACTAAAGTGGTGAGCCAATTTAAAATCGTTAGTTTCGTATTGATTGTTGGTGGTACGAAGCCAACTATGTTGTTTTTCTGGCAAAATTATCAGAACTTCACCCAACAGAAAAATTCTGGGCGATTATGAAGGGTAAGTTCCGGAAAACGGAAGGTCTACAAAAACGACAAGGATTTGAAGAAAGAGTGAATGAAAGTGTGAAAGAAAGATGGCGCAAGTGTTGCACAGGATTTGATGCGTAGCGTTAAGTCCAAGGGGCGGGAATTCAGCCTAAGAGAGGAGGTTGGAGACTTTCCAAAAACATAGCTTATATGTGTTTATTTATTCCCAGAGAATTTCAAAAATATCCGACATAAAATGAATGATTGGTGTTAATTTTTGTCTGTTGCATTTTTTCGAGTATGGTCTTTAGTAAATTGCGAACGTGAATCAATCTATTAAAACTATTTAACTTTATTAATTATTATTATGGTTGTCCTCTACAATCCTTCGTGTGCAAGTCCATCGTTCAGACTACACTACGAACAAGTTTAACTCGAACTGCTTGGTTTTGGCTTTGATAAGGCTTACATCATAGGTGACTTCAACATTAATGTTCTACAACTTTCAACCTAACAGTCCTACCCACTGGCCTTACCGGAGTTACTGACACATCTTCATCCACGTTATGGCAACCGACAACTAAGGAGCTGTAGATCATGGAGCAGACGAATTCAATTTTTGACACTTGTATGACAAACTATGAACATGACCATTATTTGTATAATAGATTATGAGCACATCCATGGTCACATTTGTATAGTTTTTGTATAGTTGTATAATTATTATACAAATAATGCTCATGCTCATAGTTTTTCATTCAAGTGTATCCGCGGTAAAACGTTGATGAAGTCTGCCGGAAAATCTTCGATGTACACACAAATGCGACTGCCTCAGACGGTATCCCAATTTCGTTCATCAATCTGCTATGTCCTTTCATCTTACCGTCACTCGCCCATCTCTTCAATGCCATAATCGATTCCCGAACATTTCCAGCTAAATGGCAGACCGACATCAACACACCTATCCCTAAAACATCCAGCCCTACTCTACCCAAGGACTACGGTCCCATAAGTGTTCTCTCTGCTGTTTCGAAGGTGTTGGAGAAGGTCCTGCTCGATCAGATTACCGACCATCTAGACAACCCTTACACTCGTCTCTTGGCACGCCATCAATCTGAATACAGGAAAGGATTCGGAACGACGACGGCTCTGGCAAAAGTGGTTCACGCAAGGGGTAAGTCACTCTGCACACCAATCTTGGGTCATCTTTTTTGTCAGTGTGCCGCAAGTATGCAGATTGTGCCGGTCATAGAGCAAGCTGCGATTGTTTGTAAAATACCCATCCCGGCAACCCGGTATTTCTGACACCTTGAATGTTTTGGTTTGAAATCGCAAGGTTAAATCGGATTGAGGATGACGCGGGAAGTGGCGGGTGTGTGAATTTCCGTAGTTTTGTGATCCATAGGGTAATAATAGTCCTGTGTTTAGTGTTTTATAATGCCCTCAAAGGCAGACCAGAAATTTAGCCTTTCGGCCGGAAAGAGTTGGAACCGGTGGGGAGCATTGTTAGAGGCTGACTATAGAGGGTGATGAATAGACTTCTTTAGTTTGTTTTGTGTGATTTGCAGCATTATTTGAGGTCTGATTAACTGCCTCTTCCTCTTGAGTCCATAGAACCTACATTTCGTATTTAGATCTATAAGTGAACTGCTGGTCTGAGTTCCTCTGGTATATTCAATTAGAAGATGTTCCTGAACATACAGTCAAACAGCACGTAATGTTCTGAACAACTTCAATGACAGTTGTCCAGCAGTGCTCCCATTTTATTTACAACAATCTAATGCCTACGAGATTGTGCCGAAGGTATGCCGAAAATGTGCCGATGGATGTGCCCAAGCTGTGTAGAATATAATTCCGGCACAATGTGCGGAGTGACTTACCCCTTGGGTTCACGTCGTTTATGGCAATCACACCAATGCACAGTGGTTTGAATGCTCAATATCACGAACTTTTTTATTTGCGCCTTCAATGTCGGTTTTTTCACTATAGTGTCTTTTAAAGAATTTTTGCATAAAATAAGGCGCAAAGACTAGTGATAGGTTTTAGTTCGGAACTCCACCACAGGCGGCGCTGCAAAATCTAACTTTTTACATTTACAAGATAGGTATGTGGTGTCTTGAGCAAAGTTGTAGATAATTTTATTACAAAAATCTTTGCTGAACACCCAAATCATCTATATTCCTTAGTTTTTGAGATACGTAGCGTTTAATATGACTGTTCAACAAAATTTAATTTTTTTTCACTTTTTATAACATATTTAAAAAACTATAGGTTTTAGAAGACTATAATGTTCAACAAATATATGTATTTTGTCACAATACAAAACTTTGTTAAAGACGTCCAAAAGGTTTAGATTACACAGACTGAGTTATTCACAACTTTAGTAATTTTTTTTACATATTTTGTGCCCTCACAGACAAAAATCCGGCAAAATCCGGCAGGTGAATCTTGAATAGGATGAAAGCTTGTTCAAAAGTGATCTCAAATTCCATTGAAACATTTGTCCCTTTTAGTATCCTCGTTGGTTGTTTTGTATTTTAAAAAAGTCGTTCCGTAGTTCAGTGTCAGCGCGCATTTGTCAAATACTGAATCAAAGTAGGCTCAGTGATAATATAACAAAGTTTGATCACACATTGATCGGTTTTGCAGCATTAAACGCATATTCCTTAGAAAATGTGAAGGTTATTTTTTCAACATTTCCGTAGCAGATCCCAAAAGTGAGAAAAGCATGTCTTTCAACAATGAAAGTAAGTACAACCATGTAGTTAATAAGGTATTCAGTGTTAATTTCCAATTCATGATATAAATGAGTTATCTATGGAAGTTATTTGTTTGTGACAATTTCAAAAATAGTTTAAATTATAAGTTATCAAATAAAATTTCAGTTGAAATCGACAGGCGAAAGCTTTTTAAACTGTGGAAAGAATTTAAGGGAAACGACATTGATAAATCAGACGTTGTGTCGAGAGAACTTTTTGACTGTTACGGCATTGAAACATAATCAATGCCGTAACAGTCAAAAACTTCTCTGGACCCAAGTGGCAGCTGAAATCAACCATTTTGTGAAGGCGACATGCAAATATTAAAAAAAAAACTGTGGGAAACCCACAACCGGACTATGCTTGAAAGCAGTCGTGGTTATTTCGATAGCCCCTTCAAACTAACACAGAAAGCTGTTGATCGTTTCCCTTGTACTTCTGGATCTTCCCGTCGTGGAAGAAAATCTTTGGAGGTTGTTAAGAGACGCAAGACGTCTGCAATGCGGTCTAACTACCCAACAGATGAACTTGCATTTGCAACCCAAATGAAATTACGTGAGGATGGTAAAGAAGATACAGCGTTCATTGTAAAACAGGTAACGCAAATAACTCCGACAAGAGTCGTGAAAATGGGTTCGGCTATGCAATCATCCAAAAATGGCTTTGTACCCTATTCGGAGACGGAAGCTCTTGCGTTAATATTGGATCTTAATTTATCGAAAGACCAATACGAAAAGCTTCGTAATGGAGCTCTGGATCGGAATGTGCCTTTGTATCCGTCCTACTACAAAGTGCTGCAAACTAAAAAGTGCTGTTATCCCAATACAGGGTTAGTAGTTTCGGAAACTTCTGCAGAAGCGAAACTAAAGGATCTCTTGGAGCACACGACAATGAGGATTGTTGATGCAAATGCGTCCACGCTGTAAAAGTTTAGTGATGACGAATTGGAGAAAATGATGATTAAGTGGGGATTTGATGGCACAACTGGATTAAGTGAACACAAGCAAGCACTTGACGATGATGACGGAACTAAATCCGATGCAGATATGTTTATTACATCCATTGTGCCGATCAAATTGGAATCAAATGGGAACATTTTCTGATCCTCTCATCAGCAACTTTAGAGCATCTCGAGACAAGCCGATTAATTACCTCTGTAGCGATGCGAAATACATGCTTGATGTGGAAGAGAAAGATGAAAATGTTTTTGATAACAATATTGTGTAACCTTTGTTAATATTTTTGATATATTTATATATATGTACATGCATACAATGATGTATAACGTAATACGTTAAATCATTTAATTATAATATAATAATAGCTAACTGAAAATTATATATTACCTTCAAGTAGACTACTGTGATTTATGATTATGGCAATTACTCTGCTGTCCGTGGTCAAGACCTTTTTGAAATGCAAAATAATCAACGAGGATACTAAAAGGGACAAATATTTCAATGGAATTTGAGATCACTTTTGAACAAGCTTTCATCCTATTCAAGATTCATCTGCCGGATTTTGCCGGATTTTTGTCTGTGAGGGCACAAAATATGTAAAAAAAATTACTAAATTTGTGAATAACTCAGTCTGTGTAATCGATACCTTTTGGACGTCTTTAACAAAGTTTTGTATTGTGACAAAATACATATATTTGTTGAACATTATAGTCTTCTAAAACCTATAGTTTTTTAAATATGTTATAAAAAGTGAAAAAAATTAAATTTTGTTGAACAGTCATATTAAACGCTACGCATCTCAAAAACTAAGAAATATAGAGGTTTTGTGTGTTCAGCAAAGATTTTTGTAGTAAAATTATCTACAACTTTGCTCAAGACACCACATACCTATCTTGTAAATGTAAAAAGTTAGATTTTGCAGCGCCGCCTGTGGTGGAGTTCCGAACTAAAACCTATCACTAGTCTTTGCGCCTTATTTTATGCAAAAACTCTTTTAAAGACACCATAGTGAAAAAACCAACATTGAAGGCGCAAATAAAAAAGTTCGTGATATTGAGCATTCAAACCACTGTGCAATGACCGCTGTTGGTTGACTTCAACTGTGTCACCTACTCGCGGTCAAGCTCACCGAGGAGTTTTCTCTGAAGCTGCTCGTGAGTTGGTCTCGTCGTTCCTCCGACAGAGGTGCCAGTCAGCTCACCATGGAAATGTAACATCGGCTGTGCGTGGAGTTTCTGACGGCACTACCCAAGGCTCTTGCCTTAATGCACTCTTGTTCAGCCTTTACATCAATAGTTTGCCTGCGGCCCTCAAATGTAGCTATCAGCTGTATGTGGACGATCTGGAGATCTATATATCGGGACTGATTGCCAAGATCAATTTTTGATTGATGCGATCACACGTTGGGCCACCAGAAACTATCTGCACCCGAATCCGAAGAAAACCCAAGCTATCATATTTAGCAAGACTGGTACTGTGGTACCGCGAACGGAGATTGTCTTCAGCGGAGAGGTTGCACCTCACTCCTGGACTCATCAAGTCAATGGCGTATCACAAAAAGTATAGAACACCCAAAGGACTTTCCGCCGCTTCGCATCAGTCCTCTCTACAGCTACACGTCGGAAACTGGTTCAAGTCGTGGTTGTGCCTATGTTCACATATTGTGATGTAGTGTATTGCCACCCCAGACAACCAGAATGCACGTATATTCAAAGTTGTTTTCGTGATATACAAACATATATACAAACAAACAATTCGTATAGAGTGCAAATAAATGGCTTATACGTACAAAAGTGGAGGCCATATATATGAATATTTTAATTTAGCTTTAAACGAGTTGATTTAACATCATATACGATTTAATCTGTAATGACTAATTCATTTTAAAAAGTCTAACGATATAATCCGATTTTATCTGTGATACAGTACGACGGAAAATGAGTCATCGCATATAGGTCGGAAATTTGCATTATATACGATTTAACTTAAACATAATGCGAGGTATACCATTCGTATATGCGATTTTGACTTAAACTGTAGCAATTTACGATACTGTCTGTACGTTGTTATATGACTTCTGGTTGTCTGGGACGTGCTTTCTGCGGCACTGAAAGAGCAGGTTCATTGGTGTTTCATATCAGCGGTAACGAACACGATCACTCTTTATTCCAAGACACCCAACATGGCATCTGTTGCAATGACAGCCCAGCTGTCATGAATTTGCCCAGCCGTAAAGCGAGGAGGCTGGCTGAGGCCGTTCTCCTAGCTCTGTTAAATTCACCCTAACATCTCCCCCTTCAGAATCAATTGTACACATTGAATCGCGCAGGCATCAGCATCACGACAAGAATCCATCCATTCTAATACGGAAACCAGATTAAAAAAAAAGCTATTGTGTAATGTTAAATTCCCTTCAATACGAGTATTTTCGGAACCAGGGTGACGCCTAGGGCCCAGATATCGATGTCTGACGCTTCCGGTTTAAAAAAAGTGAGAAATACTGTCACATACCCTTCAATATGGGTATTTAAGGAATTGCGATGACGTCTGAAGACCAGAAATCGATGTCCAACGCAATTTTGAAATCCAAGATGACGGCTTCTGGTTTCAGACAAATTTGGGTAATACTGTCAAATACCCTTCAATATGGATATTTTCGAAATCAGAGTGACTTTTCAATATCGGTATTTTCGGAAGCAGCGTGACGTTTAAAAACCGTAAATCGATATTCGAATCCATTTTGAAATCCAAGATGGCGGCTTCCAGTTTCAGAAAAGTGGTAAGTACTGTCAAATACTCTTCAGTATGGGTATTTTCAGAATTGCGATGACGGCCCTTTTTTTCCTCGTTTCCAAACACTTCTGCGACCAGTAAATTAATCTATTGTAGTATATCCCGTGTCCTTAGTTTAGTGCATGTCGTATTACTCCATCATTATTGAGAAATGATGAAGCATTCGATTTTTTTTACAGTTGCCACTCTTGCATTTATCGCAAGGATCCGACTCTAATTGAAAGGTCCCGCTATTTATACCCTTCGGAGTGTTGAAATACCACTAAAGGCGCGCCCCTTTGTCAGTCAAAATTGGATTCCTTAGCAACAAAATTAAGGTATGACACCGATAATGCCCATGCATCAGAACCCTAGTCTTAATCACTTCAAACTAGGGAACAACGAATAGAAGATTAGGAATCACACAGATAAATACAACTAACTCATTTTTTCCTTGTTTCAAGATCATCCTCGGTAGACAAAGCCGAGTCTTGTCACTATCAACAAGGCATAAAAAGTAACAAGGACTAAGATGTGTTCCTTGGATTACTGAAAAATCCTGTTCCCCTAGTTTGAAGTAGTCAGGACTAGGAATCGGTGGTAGATCTTACATCCCATAACGTACCACGAAAAGGTGATCTACGCACGTTACGGGGCATGACGGCCCTTATTACCAATGTCACTTCACGGTGAAATGACAACTTATTACTGACCGTGAAGTGATTCCCATTTGATTAACACGGCAATCACTTCACCATGAGTGGTGGTCACTTCACTTCGTTTTCAACGTGAAGTGACACTTGTAACAAGAGCTGATGTCCGACGCCATTTTGAAATACAAGAAAGTGGCTTCCATCAAATACCCTTCAATATGGGTATTTTCGGAATCGAGGTGACAGCTAGCGATTGGCAATTGCTGTCCGACGACATATTGAATTCCAAGACTGTCAAATACCCTACAGTAAACAGATGTATGACGCCATTTTTGGAATCCGGCATTTTGGGATTCCGATTTTCGGCATCTACTTGTCGTCCTCGCTCTGAAAAAATCCATATTGTAGAGTATATTACAGTTTTCCGAATCTACACATCGTCCCCGTTCCCAAACCACCCATCCGAGGGGGAAGACGGCTTTCATTTGAGTACATCTTTTACTCAGAGTTGCTCAAAGTTACTCTGGAAATTTTCTTAAAGGCTTTTGCCATCATCCACCAGATGGGATAGTGTTTTTGTTTTGATTTGAACATATCTGGTTTTGTGTGCAATATGATCTTTGACAGTGTGCAAAGAGTGTATCATTTTGTCATTTTTTTATGCATTTCAGTTTAGAGTAGAGTGAAAGAGATAGAACGAAAACATTCTAGTACAATCCATTAGTAGTGTTGCCATGTGGTACAAGCCAGTAGTATTGGTGTTGTCATGTGGTACACTGAAAAATTGCAACAGCAGGTGCGTCACCAAAGTTTTCGAGCCGCTCCGTCTGTCACTTCGTTTGTGCTAATACCCTGGACAGACTATGGCTTATATCATGTAATATAGGCTATCTTCCAATGAGCACTCAGACATAGGATTTTCAGTGAAAACTAGATGTATGAGTGCTCATTGCAAGACAGCCTATATTACATGATATAAGCCATAGTCTGTACGGGGTATATTTCTTTCGTCATTTTCGGGGCATTTCTTTCGTCAATCGTCAATCAGTGTGGACGCGTTTTTCAGTCGCTCCTAGCCGCGTGCGCTTTAATTTCGTTTTCATTTTATTTTATTTTTTTTGCGTGCGGGTGCCGTTTTGCGTGTGTGTTTTTTTTTAACTTTTGTTGTTGTACGCCGTTAAAATGAGCTGTGAAATTTGTGCTGTGGATTCTTCCACTGACTCCGGCATGTGGAAATGTGCTGGATGCCCGCGTCAATTCCACGCAGCCTGCCTAGGATTATCTGTACCTGTGCCTGTTCAGAGGAGCTCAATTCGCAAGAGAGACAAGACAATCAACATTTTGTCTTATGTATTACCATGCTGTAGCTCATGCCAAACTATGATAACGGCTAGTTTTGAGTTCAACGCGCTTGTGGAGCAACAAGCGCGGCTGGTCGACCAAGTCAACAAAAACACGGAGGTGACTCATCGCTCCACGGTTCACCCAAATAATGCTGACATTGTCCATGAAGCGATCGACCGACTCGATGCTTTACTCGTCGATATAAAAAAACAGCTGACGGCAACTGGAAGCAGTGGTTCTACTGACAACGTTAGTGCTATTAAAAACCACATTACCTCGCTTTTTGACATAGCGATGAAAGCTTCACAAGAAAATTTTGCAAATTCAATGCCAACAATGACAGCAGGAATTTCCGAAGACCTTAACTTTCTCAAGGACGAGCTGAAAAATATCAGCAATATAACTTCTGACCTGTGCTCTACTGTTGCAATGCAACAAAACCCTATACTAGGGTTAGGTATTGTATTAGATGAGCTGAAATCGTTATCGGCTGGTATTGGCAACATCGAAACCCAAATTAACTGTGTCACACTTAATATGCCAGACTCCCCATACGAAGTGATATCACCATCACCTGACCCTCTCCCCAGTTTGCTGGAAGAGTTAAACAATGAGCAAAACGTTGATGACTCAGGGTGGCGTCTTTTGGGCATGAGGAGGGTCTGGAAGGCAGACTGGTCAGATTACGACGCGCGCAAATCACGACGGCTAAATCAACAAAAACATGCTGAAAAAGCTAGAAGGAAAAGGAAACAAAATACAGCACGAAATTATTCTAACGTAAGGAACAACATACACAGCAACAGTTTAAAGCATCGTAATCATCGAAACATGAATTCCGACAACGGTTACAGTACCAATCACAGCAATATTTTCGGTCACCGGAGCATCATTCGACATAACGAACAGGATAACATTAATAGCAATAACAAAAACAACAGTTCCTACCAGTCCCACATCAGAAATCATGGCAACCCCCGTTTTCTTCCACCTGATCGAGAGCTGCTTTCAGCAGCAAAAAATGTCTTCAACAAACCACCGGTTAATTATCAACCTACGATGCAGTTTGAAAAAAGGGAAACTATAAACCCGTACCCAGTAAGCGGTCTTCAGAATTCACATGGTATGGCTCAGGGGAATTCTTCCTCTACATCGTGTCAGCCGTACACATGTAGACATGCGTGTTTTCGGCACCACTGACGCACTCACCTGAGGTAGAATATGACAACATAGCTGAGCCCGAGGATCATGGCATCTCACATAACTTGAGGGATTTCGGACAGGATGCAGCCACTTCACCCCCTGACCAGCACGACGTAAGTGACCATGTCGCTAGTTTATCAAGTAGCTCTTTTTTAAGTGAAACTACAGTCTATTGCCAAAATTTTAACCGTATGCGTAGTGCGTATAAAATAAATGAAATTCAAAATAAAATAAGCGGATGCACATATGATATAATAATTGGAACAGAAACTAGTTGGTCTGATAGCATTAATAGCGAAGAGGTCTTTGGTAGTAAATATTGTGTTTTTCGATGTGACCGCGATTTATCATTATCAGGTAAAAAATCAGGTGGTGGTGTACTTATTGCTGTGAATGCTACATTTCAAGCTGAACAAATTGTTAGTGAAAGCCAAAAAGAATTTGAAGATGTGTGGGTTAAAATTTTAATAAACGACGAAGAACATCTTTTCGCTTCTGTCTACTTTCCTCCACACTTTTCCAAAAAACCAGCTTACGAAAAGTTTTTCACTGCTGCAGAACTGAAAATTCAAAGAGAAGATCCAAGAACCAAAATTCATATTTATGGAGATTTTAACCAGAATACTGTTAATTTTATACAGGATAGTGATAATGATTCTCTGTTGTTACCAATTGTAGGAGAAAACGATACTTTGCAATTCATCTTTGATAAAAGCAGCCACTTGGGACTTCATCAAATTAACCATGTTCGTTACCAGCTCAATTCCTATTTGGATCTTATGTTTACTAATTGTACAGAAGATTTTTGTATTGTAGAAGCAGCAGTTCCATTATGGAAGAATGAAAAATTTCATACGGCTATTGAATACTCAGTGTTCACAGACTCGCATCGGTCACGCCCAAGCGTTGTTGATTTTGAATTAGTTTATGATTTTAAAAATGCAAATGTTCCTGAATTTAACAACAGACTGAATAACATAAGTTGGCAAAACCTTTTAAAAGATGAAAACAACATGGACAAGGCTGTTGACATATTTTATACTAACTTATACAATATTATTGAAGAATTCGTTCCTAAAAGACAAAAGAGAATAGTGAACAGCACCAAATATCCTGTGTGGTATACACAAGAAATCAGAAATATTAAAAACAGGAAGCAAAAAGCACACAAGGCGTATAAAAAGTTTAAAACGTCACAAAATTTAGAAAAATACGTTGAAAGTTGCGGAGCACTTGAGGCAGAAATATCGTCAGCATATGAGAATTACAATTCAAGAGTAGAGAACAATATAAAATCAGATCCCAAAACGTTCTTTAACTTCGCGAACGAAAAAATGAAGTCATGTACATTCCCATCACGCATGCAGTTTGAAGAGTGTGATAGCACTGATAGTGAGAATATTTGTAACCTATTTGCTCGTTTTTTCCAAAACACATATAAGAAATCCAGTAATGCTCTCGATTTGAACTATTTTTCTTACCTACATGAAGGGGAAAATGACGTATCAGTTAAAAATATCACTGTTAAAGAAATTGTTATGACTTTTGAAAGTCTCGATGCTGGACCTGGTCCTGATGAAATACCTCCATTTTTATTGAAAAAATAGCAACAAGTTTTGTTAAACCATTGTTTTGGCTTTACAATTTATCTCTCAAAACAGGTGATTTTCCAAAAATTTGGAAGAAATCATTTTTAGTTCCAATATTTAAATCTGGCAAACGGTCAGATATTAAAAACTATAGAGGTATTGCAATTATGTCATGCATTCCTAAAATGTTTGAAGCAATTGTTAACCAGAAAATATTTAACCAGGTTAAGCATCGCATTTCAAATAATCAACATGGTTTTTTTAAAAATCGGTCAACGTCTACTAATCTGTTGGAATTTGTAAACTTTTCTATTGAAGCAATGGATAGAGGTAATACCGTTGAAACCTTATACACTGACTTTAGTAAGGCCTTTGACAGAGCAGACATTCCCTTACTTCTTTTTAAATTAAAACGTTTAGGTATGACAAGTACACTTTTAAAATGGATTGGATCATGCTTGACAGAAAGAACACAGATGGTCCGCTTTAAAGGAAAAATATCTTCGCCAGTTAATGTTACCTCGGGAGTTCCACAGGGATCTCATTTAGGTCCTTTATTATTTATTTTATTTGTGGATGACGTGAAGTTTGTGTTAAATCGTTTAAATGTGCTCATATATGCTGACGATATGAAACTGTACATGGAAATCTTTGACAATTCTGATTTGCTACATTTTAAAAATGAAATTGATGTTTTCTACAACTGGTGCGTTAAAAGTCTGCTGGATATTAATGTTAAAAAATGCAATATTATATCATATTCCAGAAAAAACACTACTCTAGATTTTACATGTACTCTAGGAAACCAGCTGGTTGTAAGGTGCGATAAAATTAGGGACTTAGGAGTAATTCTTGACTCGAAGTTGACATTTGTAGATCATGTGAATACCACAATTCACAAAGCAAATAATATGTTGGGATTCATAAAAAGATTTAGTTATCATTTTAAAGACCCATATACCATCAAAACACTTTATATAGCTTACGTGAGATCAATTCTCGAATACTGCAGTGTGGTTTGGGCTCCATACCATGAAACTTATATAAATCGTATGGAATCAGTTCAAAAACAGTTTTTGTTATTTGCTCTTAGGAAACTAGGCTGGACCTCTTTTCCCCTTCCTTCTTATGAGTCCCGTTGCATGTTGATAAACATTGAAACACTTAAGAAACGAAGAGAAATTTCCATGATTTCCTTTGTCAATGATATTATCTCACAACGCGTAAATTCAGAAAAAATATTAGCAAGATTAAATTTTTACGCATGTTAAGAACTCGAAATGTATTTCAACTGTCACCTCACAGAACGAATTATGGTAAACATGGACCAATTAATAGAATGATGAGAGTGTATAATAATTATTGTGAGCATATAGATCTAACGATGTCTAAAGATACAGTAAGGAGAACACTAACTGCTAGGATTTCATCTCGTTAAGTTTAAAACAATTTTTATTTTTTAGATATTTGTATATCCAGTCTACATTTGCTGACAATTTCAAATAAAACGTATGTTTTATAATAGCATGTAAGGCAACAGCACTATTGTAAAACGGTCTACACTGATTGACGACAAATAAATAAATAAATAAATAAGAGAAGAGGTGACAATACGGGGGCGAAAATGAACCTATTTTCTGTCAAACATGAACCAGGTCCTGGTTAGCCGATTTCATGTGCGTAAGATAGAGATAGAGATAGATAAAGATATAGATAGAGATAGAAATAAAAGAGGAAGAAGCCAATTGTCACCTCTTCCTCTTAGGAAACAACTAACTCGTATAGCCGCTATATTCATAGTCTGGCGGAAAGAATCTCGGGAACCAATTGAGCTGTCAAATAGCGGAACCAATCGAGCAAATCACGACCAACAACAGAAAAGAGCACATCAGTTATTACGAACAAAACTTCGAAACCCCTTTTCTCGTGACTCAAGACTCGCCTACGTAAATTAATACCATCTTTGGGTTGAGGAAAGTTTCCCCTATCCGATGATGCTAGTAATTTGCGTTCGATTGACGAGGAAAGAATAATCAACGTTTTGTTTATAAAAGCTGATAGGGGAATTTACGTATTCTCGTCAATCTAAGCAGCGTATGCACTTCTACTAGCATTTTCTCAGCGTCACGCACATATATGATGTGTCTGTTTGTTTACATTCATCTGCTGCTTGCTTCTCTATCCATTCCAATCGACAGAATTTTTCAAAACGTTCTGAAAGCGTTTTTACAACGCTCCAAACTTCTCAGGTGAGTGTGACTATTGTCGACAGTCTCTTTTTCTTCGGCAACCTTCCCATTAGAACTGCGTGTTAACCAGCTGTTTTATTATCGGCAACTCGAAATCAACCTCATTTTGTAGTGCGTATGCTTTATTTGAAGAAAAATGTAGCATTACTGGATTGCTCGATCATTCAAATATAATCAGATTGAAGCTGAAAGGCTAAACAATCGTTTGGACACATTCAGGGAAGTGCGTTGATGGGAAAACATAGTGAAATTAACGTTTAAATTTTGGTTGCCGAAAACAGTCAATGGGTGCCGAAGCCAACATTTACCCTAGTACCTTTTCAATTGGTTCTGCTTTTTTATAAATCGATTTTTGTGTGTTAATTTATTTGTACAGGCTCAATCGAATAAACATTACAGAGCCAAGTTATCATTTGCGGTATACATAAGTAATGTCTTATATCTAGAGTTAAAGGAATTGAACCGATTACTCGCGGTCGTCTCGAGGTTAGTAGAGATTTACAGTTTTATGGATGGGGAGAGGGAGAAGGAGGTTAGAGTTATGGTAAATCGAAATTCTATCTCCAAGACTATGAATTTAGCGACTTATGTCGTTTTCGTTCTTGCGGTGTAGCTACAGCAAAATTCGTATCTGTGATGAGTTGTTTTGAGTTTTGTTTCAGTCATGACATCAACATTGTTTTAAATAATGTAAAGCATTTTTTATTTCAGATTTACCGATTATTTTCGAATTTCCAATGAACTTTTCAGATATCTGCTTAACACTGTGGAGGATAAATTAGGAAGTGTTAAATCTTCATCACATCAAACACCTCTTAAAGCGAGGATTCTGGCCGTCTGAGGCCGTGCTGCCAGCTCTGCTCCATTCACACCAACACTAATAGACTGAGTGAAACCATTCTCCATTTTCCTTATATCCGAAAAGTGTTACCTGGAAAATCGAGGAAAATAATACTCAGTCTACGATTTTGCGAATTTGAGTAAACGAAACGCTCAAATCTGAGTTGCTTCAATCGGCCGTACATGCACGCAATCTTCGTCATCATTTCAATTTTTTTATGATGGGACACGATCTACTTCCTCCTATTTCAGATTACGAGAGAGAAAGCAAATAATTGCTTCCAGTGAATCCATTCAAATATCAACGTCCAAATCTTCATCCAGCCGTTCAGATTCCCTTCTGTTTTTGCTTCTCCACTTCATTATTCAGTTTTATCGAAATTGCTCTCCAGCTGTCTGCCTCGGAGGGGAAGATTTTTAATATCGCTGATGGGTGGGATTCATGGAGAAAAGGCATTTTTCTGTTTTATCGTTCACCTGTGTCAATATGTTTGCAGTGCACTGAATTATTTGCGAGGAAGAATTTCATTTTCCTACAGGAAATATGAGATCGCATAAGGATGCCATCACGCGATTGGTTTTTTTTGTTGCGTGCAGTTTTACTTCAATGTGTATCGAAAAAGTCAGAGTAGGGTGTGTTGATCTCCAAAAACCTAACGGAAAATTCATCAATGGATTCCTTGTATCCTCTGTATATGTTTCTTACAGAATTTTATTTATAACAAATGTCGCTTATAACCCTGTTTCGGAAATATGTTTATGACTTTCTAAACGAATGAAAGCTCACTTTGCCCACTTTGCCGTCGGACGAAGTCAGCCCAAAACGCAACAGTTGCCATGGGGCTTGCTAGGATTAGATCGTGGCAACCGAGTGCCGACCACCGCATCAGCAACGCCTACTTATGCATAGATTAAAATGAAAATTTATAGAACCTGATTATTACGCTTGAAGCGTCAAACAGTTTCGTTAATTACGGAATCTTACCAACAGGCTACCAGCTGCAGATGCACCGACGTTGCTCCGACGAGAGCGGAGTAAATAGCCCAAGCAGCACTATAAATTTCCAACCGGAACATGGTGAACATTGCACAATATTTCATCTTGTTGATCCTGTTCCCCGTCCCCGGCCGCCACCCTCTACCCAATGATGGTGGCAGTTTCGCATTCAGATGCTGCCATTTTCTGAAAAGATGCAGAAAAATGCAATTACTGGGTTGAAAATGGTTTGTAAGTTTTCTTTTGTCAGTTGGAAATGCATTTTCAGAAGCGCATCAAAGGATCAGCATGCTTTCTCCGCTCGTTCGGTGGTTGGAAGCCGAGTTTATGTTGTAATCGTGAACGATACTCCCAAGCTTCGAATCAACAAATGATAATGCCATTAGTATACATAATTACCGCTTCCACCAGCAGCCAACCGAAAACGTGTTGAAATGCGAATCCCAAGTGGCTCGTAAACAAAGTTTACTCTTGCTCTAACAACACTAATCAAAGAAGGCCACCGTCAGGCACCGCTACTGCAAAACTTTTGGCCTCCCTTGACTTCTATTGGCCACGCTGTTTGATTGATACACTAAAACAAATTAAATTATTTAATTTTTGCTAGTAGACCCAGCTGATCCAAACACTTCCATCGCAGGTGTGTGGTTCTGCAATGAAATTCTGCAAATAAAAATGTGTGGATTTTTTTCAGTGTACTGCGCTCACCTTCACCGCCTGCTGTGTGACGCTGGCGCCATCGTTGCTCATTAAAGTTTCATTGACTGGGATGGTGGTTTATTATTTCGGAACGCGGATACGCAAGTTTGAGGACTAGAACCGGAAACTTTTGGTCGTTGTGATGGGTAAAAGTTTGCGTGTAACGAACGAGTGGCCAGTGCGATGTTGACAATTGAGTGGCTTCTTTTCGGAAATGATTGGTTCCCATTATGGCTGTGATGGTTTTCTGGTGATGGCTGTGCATGGGGACAAATATTTGATTGTGATGATCTACATTTTATTTTTGATGAACATTTGTGCTTATTAGCGAGTGCTAAGGGTAAGAGAGAACTCGTTGGTAAAACTGTCGAAATCCGAGCCAATAGAGCAACAGCTATCTTTTATTGCTAGCAGTGCTGAGATTTGCCATTGCCATTGACAGACTTTTGCGCGATATTTACAAAATTGTTTTTTACATAGTCACTGATTGATTTGATCCTGAAATAAACTTTCGTCAAAATCTCATTATATTTTTTTCGTCAATGACAAAGATTCACCTGAAAGCAAAAAGTGTAATTTCGTGCATTCTAAGTCACATTACAGTACTTTCTCGTTTTTGTCAATATATAACGTCTTTTTCAATATCCCAGACAACCAGAAATCGTATAAACAATGTACAGACAGTATCGTAAATTGCTACAGTTTAAGTCAAAATCGCATATAAGAATGGCATACTTCGCATTATGTTTAAGTTAAATCGTATATAATGCATATTTCCGACTTATATGCGATGACTCATTTTTCCGTCGTACTGAATCACAAATTAAATCAGATTACATCGTAAGACTTTTCAAAATGAATTTGTTATTACAGATTAAATCGTATATGTTGTTAAATCAACTCGTTTAAAATTAAATTAAAATATGCACGTATATGGCCTCCAGTTTTGTACGTATAAGCCATTTCTTTACATTCTATACGAATTGTTTGTTTGTATATATGTTTGTATATCACGAAAACAACTTTGAATATACGTGCATTCTGGTTGTCTGGGATTTTAACCATCAAAATGATTTTGAAATCAAGTTAGGCCATTATTTATTCAATATTAATGGAATTTCTGATATCTGGTTACTATTCTTACAACAAAGGGTACACCAACCCAACAAACATTGAGCGCTGAATAAGAGCTTATTCATGCAAAAATATGCTTCTTCAGCTAATTAATAGCTTATTTAGCTTTTAATCAGATCCAATTATTTGGTGGAAAACGTCTCGAAAAATTTGCGTACGGTTTGTTGAGCCGATACGTACACAGTTCGAAAAAGTAGTGTAAATTTCTGTTCAATATGATGCACATAAATGGAGCGTCACATATTATATATAATGTAAAGTTCTGACACACTTCATGCAATGCAGCAAATATTATTTACAAAGGCCCATCTTTGTATACAATATTGTTTACAAGTTGCTCGGTTGCGTGAAATGAAATACAAGTTTACGTGAATTAATGTTTAAATCACAATTGAAATTCACAATTTTTATCTGTGTACTGTTCGGTTTCCTTGAATTTCGCTTGGTTTTCAGCGCTGCAACATGCTCAACTTTTTGGCTCAGCTCTGGTACTATCCTCGGTCCCAAGCAAATCGATGCACCCCTCGAAACATAGGAAAATCCACGAACCCCTCATTTTATCTGTCAAAATTTTATAGCGAATCAAAACAAACATAGTGTAGTACTAGAATTTCGACAAGAATGGGGTACGTTAATCGATTTGCTTGGACCAATAGGCAATTTAAAATCGTTAGTTTCCACCGGTTACTGCAACCAAGGCTGAACCTCCATATCTCAGTGTCATCGTAAATATACTAGTCAGGAGCCGTCTCTTGCTACTGCTTGGTCCCGAGATGTTCGGTATGATTCTGGCTACCGCGTTGATGGCCTTCGCTGCCTTCTCGTAGGCGTATTCTACGTGGCTATTGAAGCCAAACGGTCGTCGACCATCACTCCCTGGCATTTCAACACGCACTTCTTCTATAGTTTATTGCGTGCTTCCCAACGGTAATTTCTGACCGCTGCAGCGCTTTATTGTAGGTTATCTGCAGCGTCGCTACATGCATTAGGTTTCCAATCATGTCGACTGAAATCACGTTCCAGAGCGTTAGACCAAGGATGTAGTCTTGTGGAATTTCCACAGTGATCCTAAACGATCTTACTTACTTTCTTACCAATTAGGCTAAGGCCTTGTTGTCCTCTGCTGTTCTAAGAAGTCGTCTCCACTCTACTCGATCCATGACCAGAGTTCGCCAGCCTCGTAGTCTGCGAAGGGTCCGCGGGTCACCTTCTACTTGGTCGATCCACCTTGCCCGCTGCGCGCCTCTTCTTCTTGTTCCTGTTGGGTCGCTTTCTAGAACCATTTTACTGGGTCGTCGTGCGGCATTCTTACGACGTGCCCAGCCCACCGTAGTCGCCCAATTTTTGCAATGTGGACGATGAATGGTTCTCCCAGCAGCTAGTGCAGTTCGTGGTTCATCTCTCATCTCACTCCACCGTAGATGGTACGCAACACCTTCCGTTCGAAAACACCAAGGGCCGCGTTGGTCCTCCACGAGCATAGTCTTGGTCTCGTGGCCGTAGAGGACCACCGGTCTAATCAGCGTCTTGTAGACAGTCAGTGCGGCGTCGAATTTTATTCGACCGGAGCGTCCTCCGGAGTCCAAAGTAGGCACAATTCCCTGCCATAATGCGTCTTTGAATTTCTCTGCTGGTATCATTTTCGGCGGTCACCAGTGAGCCCAAATATACGAGCTCATCGACCACCTCGATTTCGTCACCGTCAATCTGAACTCGGGGTGGGAGGCTAACATTGTCTTCCCTAGAACCTCTTCCTTTCATGTATTTTGTCTTTGATGCGTTGATGGCATGTCCAATCCGTCTAGCTTCAGCCTTCAGTCTGATGTACGTTTCCGCCATCATCTCAAAGTTCCGTGCCATAATGTCAATGTCATCGACGAAGCCAAGGAGCTGGATGGACTTCCTGAATATCGTGCCACTCGTGTCTATCCTTGCTCTTCTGATCACACCTTCTGTTGAACAGCAACCTAACCGATCTCTGTCCCATATTTGGCTCGTAGATCAAAACCCGGTTCTGGCTATAGCGTCGGCCTCCCATTTTTAACGTCGATCGTTATCACGGCGTAATATCGATCTCCTCTCCACTTCTGTTTCGACGCCTTCTCGGCTCTCTCGACAACTGTCCGAATTGCATCCACTTTTGCTCTTACTTTTCGAAATCTGAACTGCCTCCTCTCCAAGAGTTTTCCGAGTGTATCCAGTAGGCACTGCTACGAGTTGCTCGTTGGTGACTTCGTCGGTATCTCCCTCTCTGTCGATGTAGGTTGCCAAGTCGTTGGATCGTGCTTCGAGAAAAGTCCTTCCACGATGACTTTCACGGTGTTCGTCGTTGGCAGCAGCGTCTCGACTCAGCTGCAGTTGACAGTTTGACTTTTTATCTCTCGTTTTTGCGCTCGGAACATTCCTCTACGTTCCTCTCTGTCTGCTTCTGTTCTTGCTCTCTAAACACGAGACAACTAGCGCGGAGAGTGCTAATTGCCTCGTTGCAGCAGTAAGCTGGAGGCCGTCTGTTATTTAGCTCCAGTTTCCTCGGCATGGTCGTGTCACATCAACTCGTCTTCCACTTCAGGTCGCAAGTTCTCGTCCTCTGTACTGCCACAGGATTCCGTTGACCGATGCCATATCGGATTGCCTGATGGGTTACTATGGGTATATCCTTCACACACTCTCCAATTCATGTTTTCCACCAGTGACGGACTGCAGTCCGCATAAAGTGACGCCGATAATGGATTCCAGGCCATCTCTGCGAAAAAAGCTGCTGGTGCCTTTAGTGACCAGCCTAATTTCGTGCTTCGCTGCTTAAGCATTGAAGTCTCCTCCGATGACTTCCGGTCTTCGTCCGATCACCTCTTCGGTAAGTTCTACCAGCATCTCGTGGAGCTGCTCCATCGGCCATCAGGTGCGTAGCAACTGCATTTGAATATTCCGTTAATTTTGGTGATCACGAAACCATCTTCTTGAATGGGGTTCTGCCCATAGCTTGTACTGCAGCCATTCCAGCTCTATCCACCAGCTAGTTACCTTTATCGGGAAGGACTCGATACAGCTGTGCAGTGTCGCAATAGTTGAGGTTTATACAAGTTACCCCTGTTATTGTTGCGACAAAACAATTAAGTGTCATTCACTCCAAGTTCAAAAGTTCACCAAAATCTTCAGGCTGCCAAAATCGGGAAAAAAAGCTGACAAAATCGGGAAACCACTGTGTTGTTATCCTAGCAGTTCAGGACATAGATGCTTGTTCACTTTTACGGCTTCATGTAATTGTTTTGCTCAAGTCATTTAAACGCTGCCCAGACTGAGCAGTTATAACATGTTCTAACGGTTGTCAAATAATTGTAACACAGAAACCACAATCAAGATAGCGCTATAACATGTTATAACTCTGTAGTCTGAACGTACTATTAATTTCGTTAGAAATTTAGCTGATAAAAAAATCCGCACATGTTCGTCACTGACAGCATTGTCATGGTTTGCCTTGACGATGAATGTTAGCTCAAATGAGTGACCAAAGCAGAATTATGAATATCGCCGTATATTGTCTAGTTTTTGCAGCACTGGATGTGTCTCTCAAATATTAACCTCCGGGTTGCTTATAGTACGTTCAGACTAAAGAGTTATAACATGTTATAGCGCTATCTTGATGGTGGTTTCTGTGTTGCAATTATTTGACAACCGTTATAAAATGTTATAACTCTCCAGTCTGGACAGCGTTTTAGAAATGGTTTCAAAAACCATCACGTGATCAGCGATCTACATAAATAATCAGCTATCCAAACCGCATCGCTAAGGATATTTTCTCATACGATTACAAGCGACTCAGAAATTATTTCATAACCCTTAACTCTGATCATTAGAGTACTATATCAGGATATTTTTTTCAAATGTTCAGCTTGTTCAGTAACTATTTTGAAGACTCTGGTACTATTCTGAAGATCCCAAACTGTCCAACAATTCAAATAATGTCTTTCAAATATTTTCTCCGGAAACCAGATGACTCCTAAGTTTTCCAAAGATCTTCAAGTGGTCTGAGATCTCCAAAAACTGGTCAGGATATCTTTTCAATACTTCAAGTTGAACAATTATACTGTTCCAAGGGGTGGTCACTCTACACACTTATTTTGTGCCAACTTTTTTCTCAGTGTACAGCAGCTGGGACGACAGTGCCGAGAGTGTCATCAGACTGAATTTTTTGTTTGTATAATGGTATGTTTGGCAACCCGGTTAATTTGACAGTTCACATGTTTTGTTTTGAAGAAACTTTCAAAATTTGCCATGAAATACATGATTTGGCAAGCGATCTGCTCATGTGGCAAACGGAGTGCGCCGTTCGTGACTACCGGGACTGTAAACGGGAAGATCTACCTCAAGGAGTGTCTACAGAAGCGTCTGCTTCCTCTTTTGCAGCAACACGAGGGCCCTACGATCTTTTGGCTGGATCTAGCTTCGTGCCTGGAGTGGTAATTGCGTACCCAAGGACATGAACCCCCCTAACGCACCGGAACTAAGCAGGCCCATCGAAAAATACTGGGCTATTATGAAGCAGGCACTACGGAAGCATCCCAAGGAGGTCAAATCTGAGGAAGACATGAAGCTGCAGCCAGATGTTGTACATAACCTTGTTAAAAGCGGTCAGACGGACCACTTCGCTAGGCCCTCGATCCCTGGTCTAGCCAACGGGGATCACTGAGGGTGGGTTCTACAACAACCTCTTTTGTGGTGGCTTTAACTCGAGCATGAAAGAAGATCCTTCAGGGTCGGCTGTAGGTATATACAGAATGTTCGATCAAGGAATTGAAAGCACCTTCTCTCTTTTTAATTAGTTCTTTTATTTCGACTTACTGTGTGTGTGTGTATGCGGGTAGTGTCTCACGATGCGGGCGGATGCAAGCTCGAATTGCGGGAATGTCGCCTTTGCCTTGACGCTCGGGGTAATGCCTACGCCGAATCCAAGAGGGACGGATCGTACGCCGGATTGGCAGATCACACTCCTGTAGTGTATGTGATATGTAAAAATTAATTTACTTTAATTTCGTGTGAAGTCGACAAAGTGCATTTGGAAACACTGGGAGTCGACACACATGATGATGACATAACTAGACGATTCATACGCGCCGAGAGCAGTTGAGTATGAGCTTCGGAAAGCTCCGAATACACAAATGTGATTCGTGTCATGGAAAACGAAGATCGGCTTCGAGACCACATCAGACATTAGACGAGGGTGATAGAATAAATGATTGTTATGATGCTCTGGGATAGAAGAGTGCAAAAGGATGGATGACTGGTTCATCCAGGGGTTTGACATATAGCTGCATACACGTACTCAACATCAAAACAACAAAACAAATCAGGGTACCGCTAACAACGTTGCAGATGTTCGGTACGCAGCAAACTTAAGCGATATGACAGCCATATCCATCCCCTGGGTTCATCGAGCTAATTCAGGCTGGCTAGTCGCTCGTCTCTCATTCTTGTGTCTAATTTTAAAGCGGATGGACTTTGCTGATCAACGCGGGATGGTTTGGCTGGCGTCGTTCCAGTGACAAAAGATCTAGGCTTGCAACCTGGATCTGAGTTCACGACAACTCCTTCAAAAACTTCTTTATCTTTAACTTTATCTCTGATTTGTTTTTATGGAGGATAGCAAACTTAACGCTTCGAAGCTCTGGATAAGAAAGACGCTTATCAAGTTATTACCCAGTAGCTTGACCCTCCTTTTTCCATACCCTTTGTTCATGTTCCCTTTTTGACGTGTCCAGTCCCGGTATATGTGGCAACACTTGTTTTCCCTTTTTGGCTCACTTCATACTGTTGTGTAGTGTGTGTTGTGGTGTGAAGTGTGTTAACAAATTATGTCCTTATTATTAGCTACTCCGGTGTATTTATCAATTTTTAGCATTAACATTTACTAACATTTATAATTATTTACTTTACTAACCTACTAACAAACAAACATTTAATTAATATGTTACAAAATCTAGGTTAAATAATCTCAACAGTAACAACCTAATGAGTGGAGTAAAGCATAAGGTGCGAGCGTACGGTTATGGTCTTGAAATTGAATGAAATAAATATGCCAAAAGCTTACTAATGGGTTATATTTTATTCTCTGAAAGTTTGAAAAGGATCTGTCTACTAGGTAATTTTCTACTGCGTTTTTTCCGGGATTCAATTTGATGTTGGACACCCTTTAGAGATGAACACCAAACACCTGATGCGCTGATCGTGTTGCAGTTTAATTTTTGACAGTTTCAAATTTTAGAACTGTCGAGTATTTAGTTTGAAGCAATTTTGAAACTCAGCATTGCGAACGGGCCTTAGTCGTGAAAGTTGGTCTGAAATTTCCCATCTAGTACCAACCGGTGCAAACTAACGATTTTAAATTGGCCCACACTGGACTAGCCTATCGGTCCCCAGTACATCTATGGACGTACCCCATTCAAGTCGAAATTCTAGTACTACACTATGTTTGTTTTGATCAGGATACTGGCAACCTTATATCAATCCTATACGTTTGACAGAAGGCAAGATTTTTTTTGATCATTAATTTATTTGATAAGGCTCAATTGAATTAAGTTTACAGAGCCGAGGCTTCTTGTTCATTATTAAAACCATATTAAAACTATAGTCAAAAGGTACAACACAATAAACACTTTATCTTCAGCTTCTCCATCAGATTGGGAGCCACTTTCAGTGGTTTCATTGTATGGCAGTATCGCCAACGGGGGGCAGAGCGCTTCCATTGCAGCAATGGACGCAAAACGTGGTCAGCACTCACACACTCATCACGAAACGATTGCTTCCAAAGTCGACGAGGCATCGACCGAAAGAACTGCTGATGAAGAACAATGAGGAGGACCACACAATTGTCGCTGCCGAGTAAACGATCGTGTGACACACATAGAGAGTGGCCTGCTTCTGTCGACAGCCGAGTGACGGCCCGCCAGACGTATACATGGTGGAAAGGAATTGACAATCGTGTTGTTAGCAGAAAGACAAGAGCAGATGATAGCATCAAAAACATGACCGCCAGCCAGGCCCCTGGTTTTGATTCGCTATGAAAATTTGACAGATTTTCCTATGTTTCGAGGGGTGCATCGATTAGCTTGGGACCGAAGAGAGTACCAGAGTAGAGTCAAAAAGTTGAGCACGTTTCTTCGGGACCTTCTGGTTTTAGAGTTACCTCTATGCTAGAACCTTGATTTTTAAAACACGCAGTTGCAAAAAGGATGACGAAATAATATGCTATCCCCTTGCAGCAATAAAATAGCGAACTGACGAGCTTCAAAAGGATTACGATAAGGTCATCATTAGCAGACTGGTGGCAGGACGTGCCATGTCGTGTTACACTTTTTCTGCTGTTGATGATGACAGCTTTACGGTGAAAGTATGATGACGTTGCACTTCCGAGCACCTAGCCGAGCTACAGTGCACCCGCTGTTACATTCATTTACGAGGGGTGGCGCTGAACGAGCAAGTACAGCACTACGAAATGAAACGGTGGGGTCCGTTGATGAGCTGATGATGAAACTGTCTTGTCGTCCTGTATTTTACGTACGTCTTGCAAGGGATATGTAATTAGTGGATGGAAGATGCTTCATAACATGTTTCTTGTTTATAATGTTAATTACGACCGGATCGTAAGATGCTATTGCACAACACAAGATGTTGAAATGTTGAAGGGAATATATTTACTTTCACGGAACAAATTGTGAATGCAGCAGAAGCAAAAGCAAATCGTTCCCATAATTGCTGAAATCGTTACATTTAACTATTAAAGAAAATCAATCCAAGTGGCCATTAATTTCCTCGGAGCTACCTACAAATTGTAAAACCAGAAAGTTACAGCAGGGAACGGAACAAATTCTAGGAAGGAAGTGAACCATAAAGCCCTCCGAAAAGCGATAAGTGAATTTTTCCCAAAAAAAAAAGAAGCTTCCACCAATGGAGGAAAGGGTTGGCAATTTATTGGAAGAAGCTAATTACAGCAAACATTATCATCAATTCTAGCTGTGCGGAACGGAAACAGGAAGTACCTTGTTATTTACGAGCTCACATCCGGTTGATGGAGATTTTTCATTTCCACAGCCTCAGAAGAAGCTGTTTGGGTACCAATAGCTACCACCATCAACATCAATAGTAGCCTGCTGAGGTCCTACCGAGTGAATTTCTTCTGGCAAATGAAGCATACCCGTTTGTGATCCTGGCATCTGAGCTACGGGCTGCTACGATTCATCTCGTGGAATGAAGAGCAAAACAATCGGAAATATGTTTATTGATTTGAGTACACAGGACGTTTGATCGTTGATTGGACGACAGTGTCTTCAAACATACGGGCCTGCGATGGCGAAACAAGAAAGGAAGGCGATCCTTTTCCAATTTTTTTTATCCAATGCTATCAAAATAAATTTCAATGAAACCGTTCGCTAGGGAATAAAATTCAATCAATATAGCCTTGATCCCCATCATAATCGTCTGTCGGTCGGTACCGAATAAAATTTACTTCCCATGGCTGGCTGCTCTTTTTAAAGTTCTATCTTATCCTTTTGATCCGATGTAATTTATCACATTTTTATCGTCGACGTCGTCGTCGGCGTCGTCGTCGTTCGCCGTCGGTGGGATGAGAGGGGGTGAATTCAGTAAGCCAAAAACGCCAATCGCCACCAAAATCCGCCGGTAATCCTTTTCGGCGAGCTGCTCCGATCTTCGTTTTTCCGCAACAATAATGGTGCAGGTGGCGCCGGTTCAGACGGTTGAGATAATTTATGGTCCACTGGAAAAATCGCTGGTTGTAATCTCATCGACAGGTAGGAGCCGGTGGGATTCCGTTCAAGAAGGGGATTTGAGGGATTTCGCTTTATGGAGTAATGATAAACTCGGGATGAAAATTAAGGAGGTGGTTTGTGAAGGTCCAGTTCAACTGGGTAGATTTTTGTTCAGTGGATTAGTTTGATATTTTGACGTTCATTTGAATGAATCCAAAATGGACTTTTTTTTGACTAGGTGAATACCTATGTAAGTTTGGAAAATTCATATGTTATTTTGAAGAACCTGTTTTGTTTTTGCAGTAATATGCAATGCAATGTTTTTTTAAGACTTGTTTTTAATGAGAGAATCTTATCACATAGAGCCTTCTTAAAGCTATGCTTGGAGATAATTCTAGTAAATTCATAGGAAAGAACAGAGCCGTACTTTTGTTTAGGTGGTGACACCCTTCCTTCTGGTTCTTTCACTTTTACGATGCCGTCATCCCATTCCATAAGGGTAACGTAAAAGAGATAGATTTATCGCAACACATTCTCAATATTATACCTGTTTTTTCTGTCAGGAAATGGGAGTTCTTCTTCTTCTTCGCATTTAAAGCTTATTGCATATCGCATATAAGCTTATTGCGTGCTCTCAACTTAGTGTTCTAGATGCACTTCCACAGTTATTAATTGAGAGCTTTCGATGCCTGTACCATTTTTGCATTGGTATAATTGTGTGGCAAGGCAAGTCCAATCATACTTCTATGCCCAGGGAAGTCGAGAAATTTTCCAACCCAGCCACCTCCAGCATGGTCTTGCTTTGTAGCTGCACCTTTACAGACTGAGCTAAGGGAGGCCCCAGGAAATGGGAGTTATTCGGCCTATTTCAGTTGTATTTACATAAGGTCTTCAACGAGATTGACGAGATGTTTTCACATGTCATCACCGCTACTTTCAAAATTTGTGGCTGAGCAAGGAGTTTCATATTTCAGATTTATGAAACTCAATATTCCAATAAGTTCAGGGACCTTCTTATAAGTCAAGGGCAATTCAAAAAAATTAAGGACAAGGTTGATAGAAGCCACAAATGATCGCTATCATAGCTGATTTTACATGGTCATGACAACGGCCATGTGTGGATTTTATGAACCTTTTCCTTAAGAGAACATCATTTGATTTCAAAGAACTTCATAGAAGTTCTATAAAGTTCCGAAAAGTAAAGGGATCATTGTAGGATTCCAGGGAACTTTGTAGACATGAATTGAATTGCGTAGAAGTTCTGTAGACTTTATAGAAGTACAGCAAATTTGATGATCATAATAAGGAGAACTGTGTATGTTTAGCCTAGACTAACTCCAGCAGGGGAACTGACATAAGAGCCTCCCTAAGCTCAGTCGGTAAAGGTACAGCTACAAAGCAATACTATGCTGGAGGTGGCTGGATATAGAGTATTATCACAGACAAACAGACATCAAACATTGAATATTTCTCACTGTAAAACAACGTCGGCGGTAATGTCCATCTGTTGAGCATACTGTGGTAGGTAGTACGCTGAACAGATGGCGGTAGTGTGTAAACGTCAAACGCAAGGGAATTGACTATGCGCGCCACATGTGGCGGTACTACCAACTACGATACTTTTAAATTGACCGTTAAATGCTTGTTCGATGAACAACTTGCGACTGTTATGTCTGTTTGTCTGTGGTATTATTGTACTTTCCACACAATTATACTAATGCAAAAATAGTACAGGCATCGAAAGTTCCCAAATGATAACTGTGGAAGTGCATCTAGAACACTAAGTTGAGAGCACGCAATAAGTTAATATGCGATGAACAATAAGCTTTAAATGCGATGAAAAAGAAGAAGAACTGCAGCAAGGGTTTTAGAAGTTCAGAAACTGTAGAAAAGTTCTTCAGGGCTTCATGGCACTTCTTTCAAATTCAATTGACTTAAAAAAGATCAGGAAAGAAATCTTAAGCATTGTAACTTAGGGCTAGCTCAACTCTAATTTTCGTGGTCGGCCAACCGCAATAGAAGAAACTGACCTGAATCCAACCAGCGACAACATTCCAACCTGAAACTTTTCTTTCGGTGCATGCAAGATTTAGAACAAAAGCGTCCCTGGAGTTCAGTGGAGTTGGATTAAAATTAGGTTTAGTAGTAGGGATAGTGAATGTTAGTAGAATTGTACATACTGCAAGGGGCAGGTCACTCCGCACACCAATATTGGGTCATCTTTTTCGTCAGTGTGGCACAAGTGTGCCGATTGTGCCGGTCATAGAGCAAGCTGTGATTGTTTGTTAAAAACCCATCCCGGCAACGCGGTATTTCTGACACCTTTAATGTTTTGGTTTGAAATCGCGAGGATAAATCGGATTAAGGATTACGTGGGAAGTGGCGGGTGTGCGAAATTTTGGTGTTTTGTGTTCATAGGATGATAAAAGTCCTATGTTTTAGTGTTTTATAATGCCCTCAAAGACAGACCAGAAACCTAGCCTTTCGGCCCGAAAGAATTGTAATCGTTGGGGAGAATTGCTGGAGACTGATTATTGAGGACGATGAATAGGCTTCTTTGGATTGTTTTGTGTGAGTTGCAGCATTATTTGAATTAAGAGCATTACTTGGGTCTGATTAACTGCCTCTTTCTTTTGAGCCCTCTCTAGAACCTACATTTCGTAATTAGATCTATAAGTGAACTGGTGGTCTGAGTTCCTCTGGTGTATTCAATTAGAGGATGTTTCTGAATATACAGTCAAACAGTACGTAATGTTGTGAACAACTACAATGACAGTTGTCCAGCAGTACTTCCATTTTTATTTACAACAATCCAATGCCTACGAGATTGTATCTAAGGTGTACCAATGGAGGTGCCCAAGCTGTTCCGAATATAATTTCGGCACAATGTGGTGAGTGACTTACCCCTTGAAATACTATCAATTAAAAATGTTATTAGATTAGTAGAAAATTTGAATGATATACAAAACAACTGAGTTGTATCGCATGCAAGCCTGTGGCTGCAACAATTTGAGGATAACGAACGTAGACAAGCTTGTGAAGTATGTATTGTATGTATGTAAAGGATACCATTCATTGTTGCAGAGCACAGCCATTAGATATTGGACTGTCCACCTCGCATAACTTGATTAAGTACGATACCTGATTGTATTGTAAATTGTAATTGTAATTGTAATTGTTCAGTGTATAGGCTGTGCCAACCGCTAAGTTGGCTTATCTAGGGACTAACCCCCTAGTCTATACACCTACTGTCCTTCCCGTTGCACTCGTCAGTTCGTGCGATACTCTAGTCACACATGGGTGGTCGTATCCGGGTCCTCCTCTGGGTAGGCTCGTGTCCATCCAGGTTCTGGTACATTAACTTATATCTATGCATGGTAATTATACTTTGCAACTCACCTTTTGATTATAAATGTCGATAATGCTGAAACTATATGAATGTTAGTGATCATTATTAGGTGTGTGCTGCAATGGAGTAGTAATTGAAGGAAATTAGGTTCTCATTTCCTTCATTAAATCATGCAAGCACATACCTTTTACAATTCTTATCCTACTTACCAGTTCCGTCCAGTATAAATTGGCTGTTTTCAAATGGCCTAATCCTTTCTGACTGCAAACTCTCTTACGTTTTCTCGCTTTTTTTCCTTCTTCCTATTAAAAATCTGGCCGTGTTTTCCCATTTGTTCTCAGGTAGGTAATATTGGTACATGAGGGGAAGAAAGAAATAGAACAAGTTAAGTTTGAGCCGCATGCGTTGGTTAGTCGTTTGGGTTATGGTGCTATGTTCCCTATTTTATTTGCCTCTATTCAGCTCTCAGATCGCCCCCTCCCCCAAACTATTGTGGATGAGAAAAAGAACCCATATTTGGTAACCTCTCGCGAGCTGCAATGCATAAGATATGAATAACAAACAAATCTAGAACGGGGCTTAAACATATAACATTTTCTAAGACTGAACATGATTAGTATAGTATGAATAATGAGAATTGTATGAAGAAAAGACGATCCCAAAAGAAAGTTCCCTAGCAATAAAACTATTACTCTGTGTCAATATGAGTTATTTCAAAATGGGCATCCATACTCAGAAACTATACCCGAGCTCAAACAAACTGTACCGAAATCAGAACAACTAAACTACTCGGTAAGATTTTGGCATTTCTATTTAATTGTATTAAGCTATCTCACAGAGACCAGATGTCCAAGTTCGGTCAGAAACTTGTTACGTAGCGCTAGCATCTCCTGATTTCCTCTATAAATTTATCACTTTCGACCAATTTGGCGCTAGTACCGATAAATTACCTGCGGAAAATTGCCACTTGGCGCTATCAGCACTTAGTGTCTAGTGTAAGTTTTGCAACGCCAGCGCCATCATGTTGTCAAAGAGGGTTTTTAAGTGGGGAAGTCGCCGTTAGTAGCGCTTAAGTCGAATAGGAATCTTTACACAAGTTTTAAGAGAAATTTTGGAGCCTCAACGTCTGTTTTCTGTGGCTATCTTATATCGAGCTCTTTTTAATAATTGCAACATGTTAATAATGCAGAACAAGTTTAAAATTGTTCTTGTGCCAAATTAGTTTTGAAGGAAGGTCAAACTACAAACGAACAGCTCAGCCGCTCTGAACCCTATGAAAATTATGCTTTCCCAATATGGTACATTCTCTCACTAAAAACCTGTAATTTCTAGCCTATCTGAACTATTTAATAAATGGAAACCATAACATGGGTTACGCTCCTCCTAAGCGGGCCCTCCGCATCCTATCTCTGTCTTATCACAAATGCCAATGGTTTGAATGTATCAATATATACATTGGAAATGACGTTCAATCAAATAAACCCATACCCCACTCACTTGGCCAGGCTTCAGAATCGTCCAGTGGGCAGTGCGCTCTACACTCCAAGTACCCTTTCTTTCAAATTTACCCCAAATTTTATATTTTACCCCTTTGAGTGTTGATTAATCACAATGAAACATTGTGACAGAGCACGGACTTGAGGTTACTAGAGGTCCTATTTAGGATTTTATCTGAAAAATCAAATTTTGACCAACGCCCACCTACCCGATTGTATTGTGAAGGCCAAAAACGGAGGGTGGACCCATAAGCAGAGACACTTACGTGTGACTCACGGGAGCAAGAAGAATCTCCTTCTAATGATAAAAATGTTTCAACCCGATACAGAACAAGCCATCATGCCAATGAGTGGGCAGAAGAACCCACCTTCAATTCACAAAATGTTAACAACAGGGAGTTGGAAATTCCACTCTCCCCATCCAAATCACTTCAATCAGGCGCCCTAATGATCCCATCCCTACCTAATAAATTTATATTATAATATGAAAATCTGTATATGTATATGTATACGATAATATAAAATATGATACGCGATAATACATATAGTTTCTAAGGTTGAGGGTTAATTTTAAATATACAAAAGGTACTGCCAACTTGGAACTAATCATTTGTCTAGGATATGATACCTTTGATTGGCACCTTCACTGGATCTTCATGTCCAACATCTATAACGAACGTAGACCAGCTTGCATTTGTGTGAAGAAAAGGCGTTTGTGTGAAGAAAAACAAGTGTCCTTAAATAAGTTGTATCTATCTAAAAAGGGGAAGGAATACGAATTCGTCATGACCTTGTGTATTATCCTGTTAATTCGACGGAAAGTCGCAATTTTGGCTGATCACAGGATCGACCAGGTGCACACAATCCGGCGAAGTAGACCTCGGTTTGCTACGTCTCACTGCAAAGGACCAATTTCAACCTCTGGGTCAAAAGCCCGTTAAGAATGTTTTCAAGCTCGAGGTCGAAAACCCCTAACCATATAGGAGCATTCCCCTCTAGACACGGTCACTCCGGTAGCGTCCTGGGTCGCACCAATCTCCGTTAACGAGAGGATGTCTGAAAAGCTTACATAGCCACACACGATCGAGAAACCCTGCCAAACCATCGTGCGGTTATGGCGAATGTTTTTGAGAACCACCAGCCACGAGCACTCACATAGCGTCACCAGTTCGTCAGCATAACCAGTAAGGAGCAGTTTTACGTACCGAATACATTAGTTAATTTTACCCACATCAAGGCGTGGTCACTCTACACATGTATTTGGTGCCAACTTTTTTCTCAGTGTACCTCACGTGCGCCGCAGCTGTGCCCGCAGTGCCGAGAGTGTCATCAAACTGATTTTTTTGTTTGTTTAATATATGTATGTTTGGCAACCCGCTTAATTTGACAGTTCACATGTTTTGTTTTGAAGAAACAACACAACAAGCAGTGGAATCCTATCCCAGATCCTAACTGTCGTGACTCTCGGTTCATTGCTCCCAGATTCTATCGGAAAAGGACTACACTGTATTGTTCAAAAAACGGCCAGCGTCAGAAGGACAAGGATCCTTCGAAATAACCGTTTGCCAGGAGACAGACGATGCAATAAATTCATCAATAGACGACATTTTGACGGCGTGGGGATATGCAAAAGTATCCGACTCTCAAGAAGAGACCTATGAGGATATTTCCATTTCTACAGTTTTGGCAGTTATCAAAGATAATCGGCCGTATATCAAACCAACAGTTTTCGGTCGTTCCATTCGTACACTTTTAGATTGTGGTAGTGTAAAAATACTTGTTTCCACAGAAACCGTTTCTCGGTGGAGGGGTCCTAAAACCAAAATATTTCCGAGTAATCTGAAACTCACTAGTGCCTCTGGAGACGCACTAAATGTTGTTGGTAGTATTTATCTACCGTTTCGGTTCAAAGATGAAATCAAAGTTTTAGAGACCACTATTGTTGAAGACCTACCAGTGGAGTGTATCGCTGGCATGGACTTCTTTCTTGCCTTTGACCTCCACATAAGAAAAGATTAGGAAACCATTTTTTTATTGGATGTCGATGAATGCACTGATAGTAACCCTTCTGATTTTGTTGAGCTTAGCTCCAAACAGATAGCGGCACTAGATAACGTTAAGCAGAAGTTCAAGCTAGCTATGTCCGGTCAGCTTGAGATAACCTCGCTGACCCAACATAAGGTAGAACTAAAGGATGAATTTAAAGATTCACCACCAGTAAGAGTTTCCCCTTTCCCGTATTCTCCCACTATACACAAGGCTTTGAACGAGGAGATCGATAGATTACTCCAACTTGGAGTAATTGAAGAGTCTAATTCCGATTGGGCGCTAAATGCGGTCCCAATCAAGAAACCCAACGGAACTGTACGCTTATGCTTGGACGCACGTAAGTTAAATGCTAGAACCTAGCGAGACAGTTATCCGCTGGCACATATCGGTCGTATATTGGGACGGTTGGGAAAAACTAGATACCTGCAGTGCTGCAAAATCTCGACAGTACACGGTGATATTGACAATTCTGCTTTGGTCACTCATTTGAGCCAACAGTCATAGTCAAGGCAAACCATGTCAATTGTCAATGACAATGCTGTTAGTGACGAACATATGTAGATTTTTATATTAACTAAATTTGTAACGAAATTAAATGACTTGAGCAAAACAACTACATGGAGCCATTTTAGTGAATAAGCATCTACGTCCTGAACTACTTGGATAACAATAATGTGACACAGAATGTACTAAATTACACGATTTGTTACCAGGTGAATCTTTGTCATTGACGAAAAAATGAATGAGATTTTGACGAAGGTTTTTTTGAGGATCAAGTCTGTCAGTGACTATGTGACGAACAATTTTGTCAATATCGCGTGAAAGTCTGTCAATGACAATGACAAATCTCAGCACTGTCCCTAAGTACAATAGATCTAAAGGACGCATTTCTTCAGGTACCATTGAGTGAAGAATCCAAACCTCTCACCGCGTTTTGCATCCAAGGACGAGGCATGTTTCAATATACACGCCTTCCATTTGGCCTAACTAACAGCCCGGCCACCTTATCCAGATTAATGGATAAGATCCTAGGTTCTGGAGAACTGGAACCCTGGGTGTTTGTTTATTTGGACGACATAATTGTGGCCAGTGACAGGTTCGAGGATCATATTCGATTGTTGGAAGAAGTGGCGAAGAGGCTGAAAAACGCCAACTTATCGATAAACATTGAAAAATCTAGATTCTGTAGATCCGAAGTTCCGTTTCTGGGATATCTATTGTCCTGTGATGGGCTCAGACCTGACCCTTCAAAAGTGCAAGGAATCCTAGATTTTGAGGCTCCAAAGACCAGCCGACAGGTACGACGCTTTCTCGGAATGGCAAATTATTACCGGCGTTTTATACCGGACTTCAGCACCATAACAGCTCCGTTATCAGATCTTCTCGCCGGGAAACCGAAGATAATACGATGGACTAAGGAAGCAGACGTGTCATTTCGGATCACCAAAGAAAGGCTAATTGCAGCCCCGATTCTCGCTAACCCCGATTTTGAACAGGAATTTATAGTACAAACGGATGCAAGTGATCGAGCAGTAGCCGGAGTGCTAACTCAAATGCAAGAAGGGTCAGAGAAGGTAATTAGTTTCGTATCCTAGAAGCCGAATACAGCTCAACAAAACTATTCGGCAACGGAAAAAGAAGCACTAGCCGTGCTTATAGCTTTGCAAAAATTCCGAATGTATATCGAAGGTAGTCACTTCACGCTAGTGACCGATGCCTCTGCGCTCCAGTACATCCGGAACAATAAGTGGCGACCATCGTCCAGATTAAGTCGCTGGAGTCTCGATCTGCAACATCTGGACATGACGATCGTACACCGACGAGGAATTGATAACATCGTACCGGACGCGTTGTCTCGCAGCATCTGCGCTATACAAGCTTCTAGGCTAGGTACATCATCCTATGAAGACCTGATTCAGAAGGTACAAGAAGGGTCGGAGGAATACTCTGATTTCCGTTTCGAAGACGGACAGCTTTGGAAGTATGTTTCGGTCGATGAAGAACCTTTTGATGTGAGGTTTGAGTGGAAGATGATCCCGCCGCCTGGAAACCGGCAGCGCATTGTTGAGCAGGAACACGAAAATAGCTTTCATCGAGGGGTTGAGAAGACGTTGTGCCGTCTACAACTCCGCTACTATTGGCCGCATATGACATCGGACACTAGGAAATGGACCCAGAAATGTACTATTTGTAAAGAGAGTAAACCAGCCACAGTTCCAACAGTACCTATAATGGGCAAGCAGAAGATAGCCGACCAGCCTTGGCAGATAATGGCGATGGATTATATAGGTCCACTGCCAAAAAGCAAAGCGGGAAACATACATAGATTAGTGATTCAGGATCTTTTCAGCAAGTGGTGTCAAATGCACCCAGTTCGCCGAATCGAAGCCGGAAACCTTTGTAAGATCCTGCGAGAAGGATGGTTTCTTCGAAACTCCATCCCAGAAATTGTGTTGACCGATAACGCAAGCACCTTCCTCTCTAAAGAGTTCAAGGCGTTGTTGGTTCAACATGGGGTTAAACACTGGACTACTTCTCGTCACCATAGTCAAGGAAACCCGGTAGAGAGACTAAACCGATCGATTAACGCCGCTATCCGAACGTCTTGCCAGAAGGATCAAAGATGCTGGGATGTAAAAGTCACCGACATCGAGCATGTATTTAATAACACCGTTCATTCAGCTACTGGATTGACACCGTTTTTTGTGACCAGAAAACATGAGATCGCGATAAGCGGAAATGACCATCTGAGGATGCGCCGAAAAGAAGAATATTCACTCGATGATCGAACCGACAAACAGAAAAAAAATAAAAGAAGATATTTACGACATTGTCAAGAAAAACTTGACTAAAGCCTACTTAACTGGCACTCAGCGATACAACATGCGTAAACGAACGCGGCCAGGGGATTTTCAAGTGGGTCAGCAAGTGTATCGGCGAAATTTCAAGCAATCCAACGCAGGAGAGTATTATAATGCAAAATTGGCACCAATGTATTTACCCTGTAAGGTCGTGGCCAAACACGGGACTAGTTCTTATGAACTAGAGGATCACGATGGGAAAAAAAATTGGAATTTGGCCCGCAGAACATATAAAACCATAGTTGAATGAAAACCGTTACGCTTGCAATCGATAGATCTATCTCTTTAAATTTGAAAATCCGTTCTTTGTTATGTAATATGAGATACCTTAGCCTGTGAATAAAAGCTCACACCACTCAGTATCTTTTATCTCTCATAAGTGCTGAGAGTCTTTTGTATGCTGTCAGTGGTCTAGTTCTTCATGTGTAAGGTCTAATGTGCCTCTCTGTAGGAGTAGGTGATACCAAAGGCCTATATAGGAGAGCTATTTCTCGTTTGAGTGATGTAAGACTAGAAACATATTTTAATGGCCGGCCGATACTTCAATAAGTTTTATTAGTCAAAAATAAATCAAGCCGATCGTGAGAAGAGCGTAGTAAATCTTTTGTAAGAAAAGATGGTAAGGTTAGGGAGTTCTTGAACGATCATTCTAGTGGGGAAAAGGGCTTGTGAATGGTTATAGGTTTCTGTATTGAACGGGACGGTGTCACAAAAAAAAAAAAATGATGAGATCCACTTCCGAGAGATTTTCCTGGCTGCCTTTAACATGAAGATGCTGCAACATACCTACGTAGGTGGGTAGGTTACCCAGCGTAGCTCTGATCTGAAGGCAGAGAAACGGGTGTTCGATGAGTTCCGATTCACTTTTATTGGATTCACCGTGATGGCGTGCCAGATCACGGGGGTCCCCCAATTGCGTGTACCCGACTCGAACACCTTTATAAATAAACCCATTGTCCAAATATTAGATTAATATAGTATACTAGTATTCAAATTAATTTTCAATATTTTTCTATATACAAATATATATTTATTGGATTTGTTTAATATTTTGTTGTTCATTGTTTCTTTTGTTTACCTGTTTATAATTTATTGAATAGTGTTGGTCGTTTGTTAAAAAATAATATAAATATTTTTTTTTTTTTATTGTGCCCCGGGGGAAATGTAACATTAGAGCATGTCCCATTAAATTAAAATATACCCATTATTTATTTATTTATTTTATATTTATTTCTTATTTCATCTGACTTTTTTCAGTCTTAATGAAATCTAGGATGGGGAAAAGCCTCTTTGAGTAAACCATTCAGTTGGCTCAAAGAGGCGTAAAAACCCCATGTCTTTTAATACATATAACAATAAATAAAATTACAAATAGTCAATACACAGAATACGTTGAATACAAATGAATACAAATGACAAACATATTAAAAGCTAAGTCAATAATCTAAAATAATTGAACACAACAATCTGCAAATGCGTCGCAGCTCACGCGTCGGAGGGTTGGAAACTTGGCGTAGTGTTGTAGAAGGACCATGTAATAAAAAAAAAACAGCAGGTAATACACACTTTCGAAGTAGCAGTGATTGGACAGATACTCACCGCTGTGCATTGAGGCGGCGTTGAAAAGTGGCAGCAGAAACATTGAAGTCAAATTGTCCACTAACATCGTTAAACCGAGAAGACATTATCCTGATAGGATCGTGTTGACCATAACGGCTGTTCCGGGTAGCAAGGTGCAGGAAATTACGTTGCCTCAAAGGTCTTTGCGGCGCATATACGTGCAATTCAGCAAGAATATCTGGGGCATCGATTTCATTGGTCATTACCTTAGCGACGAAGATGGCTTGCAAATTGGATCTTCGCTTCTCCAGAGTATCGATGCCTAACAGCATACAACGATGTTCATATGGAGGAAGATTTGACGAATCACGCCAGGGTAAGTGGCGAAGAGTGAGGCGCACAAATTTTTTCTGCACCGCCTCGATACGGTCAATCCAGTTTCTGTTGTACGGGCACCATACCAGCACGGAAGATTCCAAAATAGATCGAACCAGTGCACAGAAAAGGGACTTCAGGCAGAGAGGATCACGAAATCCATCAGCAAGCTTAAACATGAAGCCGAGCTGTTTATTGGCTTTTGCAATCACGTCTTCGTAATGCGGTCGGAAAGTGAGTTCGCGGTCCAATATCACACCGAGATCCCTAACCTGATACAAGCGCTCGAGAGTTTGTCCACACATGCTGTAGTTGAAATTGATTGGTTGCCGCTTCCTGCTGAATGATATTGTGTTGCATTTGGCTATGCATAAATCGAGTAGGTTTCGCTTGCTCCAGTCCTCGTACAAATCTAATAACTTCTGCAACGCCAGGCAATCCTCAGTGCACGTGATGATCATAAAGATCTTAACATCGTCGGCATAGAATATTCGCTGTCTACGTGGCAACACAAAGGCAATGTCTTTTATGAATAATGAGAAGAGCAGCGGTCCAAGATTACTCTCTTGCGGTACACCAGAAGGAATCATAAACGGCTCCGAATGTGACGAACCAATCCTTACTCTCACGGATCTTTCAGACAGATATGATCTAAAACAGCTAACAAGCGCGGAAGATACCCCCAGCTTCTCGAGTTTTCGCAACAGGATATCATGATTCACACGATCGAATGCAGCCTTGAAGTCCGTGTATACGGCGTCCACTTGTGAACCAGCGTCCATAGAGCGTATGCAGAGTGAGGTGAACTGAGTGAGGTTAGTAGTAACAGATCGTTTCGGGTAGAATCCATGCTGGGCACATGAAATGTAGTTTTTGGTGGCTTCAAAGAGAGCGTTGTTTACAATTATTTCAAAAACCTTAGAACAAGCGCTCAAGGACGTTATTCCACGGTAGTTGACGACGTTACATTTGTCACCCTTTTTGTGAATCGGTGACAGAAACGAAGTTTTCCATCCAGCAGGAAATTTTTGCTGTTGGAACGAGAGATTGAACAGTTTTACTAACGGTGTCATCAGAGAACTCGAGCAGTTTTTAAACACAGATGAAGGAATCCCATCAGGACCGGGTGACACGGAATGTTTGAGCTTACGTAATGCATTTTCGACATGCTCCTCGCTGATCTGGAAAATTCCAAAGTCGATGCTGTCTAGCGGCGTATCACGAACAGCAGCCTCTATCTGCGATGGCGTAGCAGGCGTATTTGAGAAGACATTCTTGAAGTGTTCAGCAAAGATCTCACATTTACTAGAGGCTGTGCTAGCAAATTGGTGGCCGAAATACATGGACGTTGGCAATCCATCTTCTTTGCGTTTAGTACGAACAAAAGACCAGAACTGTTTGGGATGTAGACGTAAATTTCTCTGCGTACGATCAACGTATCGAGCATACAAAAGACGGTTATACCGTGTGTACTTGTTACTGGCCATTACAAAGCGATGTTTGGAGTCCTGCGAACGACTCCGACTATACGTTCGAAGTGCAGATCGCCTACGGCACTTCAACTGGCGGAGGCTCCTGTTCGTCCAAGGAGGCTTCAGTGGAGGGCGCTGAAGAGGCACGTGAGCTTCGATGACTTGACGTATCTCCGTGTTGAAAATACATACAATATCGTCCAGATCCTGATCACAATCCAAAAATTGCCAATCGATTGATAATAGCGCATCATTCATCGAACTATAATCAGCCCGACGAAAATCGAACCGGCAGTCGTCTAGAGATGGTTCAAATGACACTGGTACCGAAATAGAAACGGTGACGTCAATAGCAGGATGTGGAGTATCGATTTCTACGAGCGATTCAGCCGCTTCGGATACGCAACAGCTTGATAACGCTGAGTCATTCACGAGTACTAAATCGAGAATCCGTGAACTGGAGTTCCTCCCAGTATTGATTTGTGTCAGACCCTGGAAGCAGAAGGCATCGTACAATGCACAGCTAGCATTCGTTAATCTCGATGTATGGGAATCTATTGTGAGGCCACCATCCTCTGATGGTACCCAGTGCATTTCAGGATGATTATAGTCTCCAAACTGGAAAGCAAGGTCATGAGGCCTCAAGCCGGAAAGGATTGAATCAATGGAGTCAGTATGCTGCTGTATGAGCGACAGGTCGTCTCTGCAATCAGGTGGTAGATAAAGCACTCCAATGCTGACATCATAGTTCTGCAGTTTGATTTTGATCCAAATCTGCTCGAGAGCATTACTTATCGGAGCTGGATCAATACAGAAACACAATTTAGAAGAGACGGCAATCAATACACCTCCACCACGAGTTTTTCGACTGTTCAAAGAGCTACGATCTGTCCTGAACACAGTGTAAGAGTCGTTGAATAATTGAGTAGACAAGATGCAATCGTTCAGCCAAGTCTCAGTTAGCACGATAACATCATATTCCGAGTCAGTTGTAGCTAAGAAGAAAGAATCTATCTTTGTCCGAAGTCCTCGTGCATTCTGATAGTAAATGCGTAGCTCGGAAGTTGTTGAGGAAGGATTATCACAAACTTCTCGTCCGTTCATCGGCAGAATGCAATGAATTTGAGTGGGTGTTGCGCTGAAATCCAAATGTTCATCACGAGGAGAATCACCGAGAAAGCACGCATACTTGCCTGAAAAGCCAGGATGGGAGACCCTCGCCCTAATTATTGTAATAGTTTGAAAGATAGGAGCTAGAACTAGAAATGGTTATAATATTTAAAATAAACTCGCCTATTTGAGCGCCGTCCGCTACCAAAACTGCTCGAGTAGACAACGACCACCCCTTCTCAAGGGTTGGCAACTACCGTCGTATTGCGGAGGATTGGAACAAAGCAGTTTTCATCGTCGCCACTTAATGGATACATGCCAGGTTTGCCCGCGACCCTTGAACTCGGGTAGGGTAATAACGTGCAGTGGAACGTGTGGCACGACATTCCATCACACTTGCATAGGGCTAACTAAGGTTCAATATGCATCTTGGACCGCGAATGTTGGACTCTATTGGTTCTGCAACGCTTGCCGCTTAAATTTCGAGCCTGCCGTTTACGACCGTGAAAAAACGATTATGAAAGCCCTCCGCGAGCTTTTAATACGAACAGATTCAATGGACACTCGGCTAGGAAATTATGGTGAGAATCTTCGTAAAATCAACAAAACAATCTACGGCAAACAACAACAAACGAAGCAAACACACCAATCAACTTTCCTACACGACCTGGATCAACTTACTCTTGACGACACTTCGGAAGATCCTATCAATCGTTCAAGGTCTTGCGAAGAGACGTCATTCTTCGAGGTACTCGACGAAATCAGCTCCACAATTGCTCAACCAACGGAAAAGTTCGTGATCGGTTCCAACAAGCGGGTGCGGATACTGCCAAGCCAACCGTCCTCAAGTTCCGGACCTGCTGGCAATAATGCATCTCGTTTGAATGGTTCAACGCAATCCACTCCAACTCATGAACCGAAATCTTTGACCGTCGACAATCCGGCTCCCCTCATCAACATCGATCCCCATGACGAAGGCAATGGGTCTCGCATCGACTCTGCAGTAGATAGCACAAGGTCCCGCATACAACCTGGCAGCAATACCAGACCGAGCATCACATCCCTGCGAATCGCAAAGAAAGACCAGAACGTGAACGACATGGTTTCTTTCTACGTGACTCCCTTCGCACCAGAACATAATGAGAATGACTTGAAGCAGCATGTCCAGGACATCTCTAATGTTGATTCGTCTCAACTCAAAATCATCAAGCTAGTTCCCCGAGGAAAGAGTATGGAAGACCTTTCATTTGTCTCTTTCAAAGTGACCGTTTGCAAAGCAGTATCGGGAGTAGTCGGCGATCCGTGGTATTGGCCTGATGGAATAACAGTCCGCATGTTTCAGCCGAACCAAAAAAATGGACCCTCTGCCCGTCTTCACAAATCATCATAGACCACTCTTTCATCCCAGGACGCATCGTAACAAGCTCTAAGGAAGACCCTCATCCGTCTGACACAGTCGTGCTGCATCCTGAGTCCAACGACCAGCGTCAAAGTCGTCCTGGCCCTGTGTTCAGCTCTGGAGGCGGGGTCTTCCAAGCTGCCCTCTCAGGCAAGTACCATTCCGACATGAACAATTCGTACGTTGAAAATCTTCAATCCCGCAGCTTCAATACCTCCAGTTCAGCACAACGCAGCAATGCGAGCCTAGTGGACAACTGTCATCATCCAACACTCCCAAGAGCCGTGATAACGAGCTCCAATGTTACCAAACAACATCCGGGACGCCTACTTTTCAGTACATTGGAGGACCCCGAGCCCCCCATCACAGTCGAGCACATCCAGCCATCGTTCAGCAGTCGTCCCGGCCCTGTGTTTGGGTCAGGTGAAGGGGTCCTCCAGCCTGCACTGTCAGGCAAGTATCCACTTCTCTCAACTTGTTCCCTGCATAATGGTTCTCCGAGTTTCAGCGAACGTGCAGCATGTGACAATGACGCGATTGCTAGTATTGACGACGATGCCCATTCAACCGATCAGTTTACATCCATCTACTACCAAAACGTAAGAGGCCTGCGTACCAAAACGAACGAGCTGCGATTGCTTCTATCGAGCTGCGACTACGATGTTATCGTGCTAACAGAGACTTGGCTGCGACAAGACATAAAGGATGGAGAACTGTCGTCAAATTATGCAATTTTCAGATGCGATCGTAGTGAACTTACGAGCCAACTATCGAGGGGTGGTGGTGTACTAATCGCCGTCAAAACGAGTCATCAGTGCTGCGCAGTATCAGTGGCCGACTGTGAGCAGCTTGAGCAGACCGTTGTGCGGTTACAACTAAAAAACCGTTCGGTATACGTCTTTGGAATATACCTTCGACCAAATTCCAGTCCTGAAATGTACTCTGCTCACGCCGACGCAATCCGAAAGGTTTGCGATAAACTTCAAGACGATGACGTTGTTCTAGCGTTAGGCGACTATAATCTTCCCGGACTCTGCTGGCGCTTCGATGGCGATATCAATGGTCATTTACCATCAAACGCCTCAACAGAACAAGAACTTGCGCTTACCGAGCCGATATTTGCATGGGGTTTGGTTCAGATCAACTCTTTAGTGAACGTCAATGGCAGGACTCTCGATCTTGCATTCGCTAACGCTCCGGACTATATTGAGCTAATTGACCCTCCAGTTCCGCTCCTGAAAATTGACCCCCATCACAAGCCATTTCTCCTACGACTCGATACTCATTACACTACGAGGAATCACGCCAGCGCTCAAATGGGTGTAACCTATCTAGACTTCAGAAGATGTGACGTAAACCTAGTGAATAACGAACTTTCGGCTGTTGATTGGCTCTCACTGTTGAATCGACCCTCGATAGACGAAACTGTGTCCGTTTTCTATGATAAACTGCACAGGATCTTTGACAAGGTTGTTCCTCGCCGTCACTGCACTTCCAACGCGGTAAACAGAAAACCCTGGTGGACAGGGGAATTACGTCAACAACGCAACAGGCTTCGTAAGGCTCGTAATCGTTTTTTCAGTGTGAGATCAGACGAGAACAAGAACAACCTCCGTAACATCGAAAGCAGCTACAACGAACTCCTTGCATCGACCTATGAAGCATACGTCAACAATCTCCAGTCAAACTTGAAGCAGAACCCCGCATCGTTCTGGAAGTTCGTCAGGGACAGCAAAGCAAACAAACGCATTCCCTGCAATGTCGAATATGAAGGAGTGACAGCTGCAACACCTAGTGAATCTGCAACTCTATTCGCTGACTTTCTCAAAAGTGTGTTCAGTACTTCTCCACCGATTCCTCTTCCCGGAAGTTTCCAGCGAGTGCCATCGTACGACGTGAACCTGCCTACTGTATGTATCTCTCCAGAGGAGGTACTGAAATTATTGAACGACCTGGATGTTTCGAAGGGAGCAGGTGTAGACGGATTGCCTCCTTCCATTATCAAAGCTTGTGCATTAAAACTAGTGACGCCCGTAACCTTGATATTTAACCAATCGCTATCAAAAGGCGAATTTCCAACCATGTGGAAAACTGCTAAAATGGTGCCAATCCACAAAACTGGCAATCTAAATCGAGTAGAAAATTACAGAGGCATTTCGATACTTTGCTGCCTCGGTAAGGTTTTCGAGAAACTGGTGCACCAGTTTTTGTACAATGCATCTAGACCGTTAATATGCGAGTTCCAGCATGGTTTCGTGGAACGGCGATCAACAACGACCAATTTGATGTGCTACACAAACACTCTGTTCCACGAAGTCGAGGCTCGTAGCCAGGTTGACTCAGTCTACGTGGACTTCTCTAAAGCGTTTGACACCGTACCACACATCCATATCACTGAGAAACTTCTGCACATGGGCTTCCCGGTTTGGATCATTGAGTGGCTCAAATCTTATCTAACAAATCGCAAAGCTTTTGTTCAAATCGAGACTGAAGAGTCATCAGTTTTCGACGTAACCTCTGGAGTACCTCAAGGAAGTGTGCTAGGACCACTTATTTTCATTCTGTACATCAATGACCTCGGTCTCCGCTTATCGTCTGGCAAATCTTTCTTCGCAGACGATTTTAAACTATTCAGGGTAATTGCATCGGTCTCGGACTGTGCTGCCATACAAAACGACATTGACGAATTGTTGAAATGGTGCGAAGAGAACGGGATGAACGTTAACATAAAAAAATGTAAAGCGATTTCATTCACACGTTGCCGCACTGTGTTGAAATACAGCTATAAGATCGGGCCCTCTGCCCTGGAACGTGTAGATTCTATTCGTGACTTAGGTGTTATATTGGACAGCAAACTGAGATTCAACGAACAAATCTCTACAACAGCTGCAAAGGCCTTTGCTGTCCTAGGATACATTCGACGCCATGCAGCCTTCATCACCGACGCTTATGCTTTGAAGGCGTTATTTTGCTCATTGGTACGAAGCATACTTGAATACGCCGCACCTGTTTGGACACCGTATCAATCTACACTAGCCAGCAAATTAGAACGAGTTCAGAAATACTTCGTTCGGTTTGCTCTCCGCCACCTACCATGGAACAATGAAACACACCTGCCTCCATATACCTCACGCTGCTTATTACTTGACTTGGAAACGCTGTCTGCCAGACGCCTGAAATTGCAGCGTATCTTCATCTTCGACATTCTTACGGATCGCATCGACTGCCCTGCGCTGCGTCAGCTTGTCAACTTCTACGCTCCATCTCGTTCACTTCGAACTCACGCTGCGCTTTACGTACCTCATCACAGAACAAGCTATGGACATAACAACCCTCTGAGTACCTGTATACGTGCTTTCAACACTGTTTATGATCAGTTTGACTTTAACATTAGCAAAAATGTGTTTAGTACTAGAATTAGAAATTTAGATTAAGTTGCAGTCTGAACGAGTATATCGAAGACGAAGGAATAAATAAATAAATAAATAAAAAGTGTGTGGGAAGGAAGTTCAGTCCTCCCATTGCGAGCGAGGGAGAAGATACATAGGCGCTCGATCGCTTGATGGGGCTCTTTTGTGGAAAACCTTGTGGATAGTACGAACGCGCGGAATAAAGTCAAGTGTTAGAAAAAGGAAAGACGGATTTTTGCCTTCGCGTGTGTGACGCCTAGTGTGGCGAGTGAAACGGGCTGTTAACCTGGCCAGAAGAAGCTAAACCCAGTCTCGGTAGTGCGTAATTCTGGTGTTCGGACGAAGTATCCCGAAACCTGCAAGTGGCGTGCGTTTTAATTGCCGCCGAGCTGGTCCCCAATCCCCGCCATTAGATATAGGCGTTCTCGACTGCATGGGATTGGTAGTTCGCGAGTGTCCGTCGGTTGTGTGGTAGGCGAAGGAGTGAAGAATTGCCTCCTTCGTGATCCTAGTGTTGGTTCGAGAAACCAGACCAGAATCTGCCGTTAGAACGGTCCACAATAGTGCGCGAGTGGATGAAGTTTTGAACCTACGTCCGAAAAGTGTGCCAACAAAAATATTAATCACGTGTGCTCACAGGATTCCTACAAGAATCCCTGCAGAAAGTGCCCCGACGCCTGCGACGACGCAGAGAGCAACGAGCGACGGCGCGGGCCCAACGAAACCTCTCAATCGACAGAGTAGGCAGCCCCTGAGGGAAAAGGTAAGTTGCATGCTACCTTCATAATGTTATAATGCCAAGCTTGGAGCGTCGACTCAGTTACATGTCGGGGCGTAGGATGCCATGCTATCAATGTTGCTGACAGAGAGCTGATGTTCAACCCGATCGAATGACAAATGAGGGCCGGTGGGAGCATTGACTCCACTAGATGTCGAAATCGTAGGATGCCTTGGATGCCAAGCTGACAGAGATCTGGTGTTGAACCAGACCAAAGGACAGATGAAAGCAGCTGGGAGCGTTGACTCAGATAGACATCGAAAGCGTGGTGTTCATTCAGATCGATGGGCAGATGACGACCGCTGAGAGCGTTGGAACAGCTAATCGTCGGAAGTATAGGATGCCAGACCTGTTCGTCTTGAACAAATTGATGGATTGCTGTTGTTTGATTACTGTTGGGATCTCGTTTTACAGTTCTGAATGGGGTTGGACCAATCGAATGCTACCGTTGATTCTACTGGATCTTTCTGAGAGGTACATTGTGACTGTCATGTTGTGATGTGTGGCTGGATTTGTTACAATGTTATGCATGTGTGTTAATGTCTGCAGCACTTGAAGTCCTCGAATTGGCAAAAGCGAATTCTGCAGGTCATTTTACAGCTGTTCCGTTGGGTAAAGGTGCGGTTTTTTTTTAAATATGGCTTTCAAGCAACGGTTTTGTAGTACCTGGCAACGGTCATCGCCTTGATGACCTCGCTCATCGTAATGTTTTGAAAATATATGCTCTGTGAGGAATCCATGGCAGAACATCGTCGGAAATTCACGGTTGGAGTTATGAAATCAAAAATCAATAATTAAACCAATCAGTGTTGCCAGTAGCTTTTAAATCATGAAAATTTCTAACCATCCAATGAAAGTTCCCAGGTGTGTTCATCTGTATTTTTGGCACACTGTGCGGAGTGACCACACACCTACAAACAGAACAATACACTGCAGTAAACTAACCCAATTCCATTAATAAAAAACCCTTGTTTCTCGTCAATTCCTTCAATTAACACTACGCCATATCTCTAGCCAAGTGCTCACATCTTGTCCGTGAAGCTCCTCGTGATTACCAAGTATTAAGCCAATCTTGAGATCCAGCTCGAGGGGTCTCTTGCTTCTAAACTTGCCGGGAAAAACAAACAGTTACATTATGTTACTGCACAACATCCTGCAGCCAATAAAAATTTCTTGAAGCGCATCGATACTAAATTGATCATAACAAATCGCTCTCGCAAACTTTTTCATTTTCCAGGAGCACTTTACCCGTTATTGCATTCCCGTTCTCAAGATAAGCAGGTGAAATCGAAGCAACCGAAGTCCCAGTAATACTTTTTTGCCCCCATTATATGGCAGTAAATTGACATTCGTTCGTCTGGATTGCCTTTTGCGTGTATGTTCTGCTGCTTCAATCCTGCACGAAGGCGAATACGACGAGGACTATGATGATGATGATGACATCTTCGCGTGTATTTTTCTCATGCATCATAATAAAGTACCGCACGCAGTTGGCTCTGGCAACCGGTGGCAATCCACTGCCTACAGGCAAACACAGTCAGATGGATGGCGTGACGATATCAAATCGCAATCATCCTTGAAGACGTACATTCGTCACGGAATGTTTTGGTTCAAAGGTACATATCTAGTGTTCAGAATCATAAGGTCTAAGCTGTCGGTGCGTTCCAAGATAAAATCGATCATCACTGTTAGGTTCTTATGATTCCGAACGCTAGATACATCCACCACCGTGACGGGATAAGACGCATGGTGAGGAGATGTGGGTGTAATGGATTCAAATTTACCGTTATTGATAGCGATGATGTGGGAGCTCGAGTGTCGTGTACGTGTCAAACCGGATGAAGTGAAATTCCCGTTTACGTGAATCGATTACATGGCTGGATTTTTTTCAACATTCCGAATAACACTTTCAGCTGAATCGTAAAAAAGTTTCTCTCGGTATTTCGATACCGAGAAGTCGGTCTATCTTTGTTTTAACGCAAATGTCATCGCACAGGAACGTTTTCGACTTCGTTGGAATTAAGAATAAATCTCGCTCTACTATTCAAAAGGACCAATGTACTACAAAGATCGATTCTCTTCCGATCACCATGGCCATGTAAAGGCATTTGTAACCGAGTTATCACCGGAAGAGTCGATCAATTGGTCCTTTTGAATAGTTGATCGAGAAATATCCGATACCAACGGATGCATAGTGTACAGTCAACAGTCTATACTTTGTTTATTTTGCCTACAAACAATCAACCACAGGGTTGCTTTCAGCCCGATTGGAACTTTTAACACTCCTAGGAAGGAGTCACAATTGATAATGCTAGAAAAAATCATTCCATCCACCCACCTCTGCTAAGGAGCTCTCAAATTCAATCCATACAATTTCAATTCGTTTCACTCTCCTACAGACGGATGCGATAAATGTTCCCTCCGGGACCCTGACAGTAGCAACAGTAGGTCTTCAGCGGGGCCTGCCCGTATAAAAGGATTTACTTCGATGACATGGCAAGACGGAGAAACAAATATGAACCATGAAAAGCTTGCACAGAGAAAATAAATGGGAATTATATTGACAAACACATATCATCAATGTGCTTTTCTGTCTGCGACAGCAGAACGATAGCACATCTTGGAGGGTACAAGGGTATGTAGGCGGGAAAGGGAAGCTTTTATGATGCTCCTTCATCGGAATGGATGGACGTTTCTTCTTCCCCATCTCATCGTCGTTCAACTATTGCAGAAGCAGCTTTTCGTGATTTATTGACGAGTAGAAGAACCCTTTCCCGTATATATGTATATGTGTGTGCGTGTGTGTGTATACTCTTATCAGTTCCACTCGAGTAGAGATATTTGTTGTGTTTGACAAAAAGTTGCAATCGCAACGCAGCAGTAGCATCAGCAGCAGTGTAGGCGACCCTGCGTCTCCATCGAGTTATTCGATCGATCACGGTCCACTTGGATGCAGCATGGCTGTCAAACGAAAACGAAAAAAAAAAAAAAAACAATCGTATCGAAACGAATCAAAAAATTGCATGTGACCTCATTTGGGAAATTGGTTTGAAAGTGGACCGGAAAATTGAAGAAAATTGGAGAATTTGTTGATTTCCCATTGCGGGTAAATGGACCAATGCAAATGTAGCCAATGACGGTGACGGTTATGATGATTCAACTCAAGGGAGCATCTGAGCTTGCATTGTGTCTATTTGGCACCCATTTTTCAAATCATGACGAGAAAAACAAATGCATTAACGTCTGATTAGCTTCGGTCTTGATTCCAAAGAAAGCGGAACGATCGTCAAAAGTGGAATGGAAAATCGTTGTCAGATGCAAATTATCTACGGAAACAACCGTGCCGGCGCTCAAGCTCAAACTCTAAAGTGGAAAGTAGGCAGCACTTCAAATTTAAAAGGAAATTTTGTACGATGAAACCGGAATTTTGAATAAAACATGAATCTCGCCTACTTTGGATAATGAGACAGTAGCTGCGCTGTGAATGTGAGTGATTGCCGTTGGCAATGCTTACTAGATTGTTTACGTTTGTTTTTCACCCCGAACTCTGAGAAGGGGGGAGTGTCAAGAGAAGATTAATGATTCGATTATTTTACGGTTCAAAATCAGCTCTATGTAGTATAAGAGAGGAGTGGATTCAAAACAAACTGCCTTGGCAACCTATGCCTAGGTGATTTCATCGCTGGGCTTGTGCGTTCTTGTTAGTGAATTTATTCATCATTTTGACGTGCTGGGTCTATGGGATTTGATGTTCTAGGCCTCTGAACTAATCAAAGATAATATTAACAGGTTGCTTACATTTTCCAGCTAAAGCTCGTCCGACCAGCGTTGCCAGTATTCCAAATTTATCTGGATTTCCCAGACTTTTAGTTATCTTGCAAGATTACGTTAATTTCCTGATTTTTATAATATGTTCCAGACTATCCAAGATTTTCGATCATATTATTTTCAAAATATCACTGCTATTGATCCACCTTCTCATCTAAGAAATGCAAAAACTGGGATTTGAATGATTCACGATTTGATGACTGCCATGCAATACCAGTTCTTACTTCTTATATTTAGAAAAAAATCTCAGACAATATTGCGAAATCGTTCATGAAACTTCGACCCTATGTTTATTGCACTACAACAAACGTGAAAGTGATCAACACTTGCTTCGTGTAACAGTCCATAGCTTTTCGTAAAATAAAAAAGGTCATCACGGAAAAAACGGTTTAGAAAATTACCCATTGGGTATTTTCTCTTGAAAGTTTGGGTAGATGTATTTTAGAGTGTATCATTTACACTGTATTTTTATCGCTGTCAGTTTTTCGAAAGTTGGAAAAAATGGCGTCACCCGAAAAGCAACGTCGCGAATTGATTTTGCGCAAGCACCTCTCTCATCGGGACATCGGAAAACAACTCGGAATCGTGCAGTCAATGGTGAGTCGTGTGATTGAACGTTACAACGAAACACTGAGCATCGAACGGAAGGAGAAATGCGGTCAGAATGGATGTTCTATTAGTGATCAGGATCACAAGCGTGTCGTGAGGGTGTTTAAGCGGAATTCCAATGCTTCGGTCAGGGATGTAGCCAAAAAGTTGAACAGTTGAAAAGAGTCAAGGACCGGGAGGGACTGCATACGTACAAAGTGCAGAAGGCTCCAAATCGTGACAAACGGCAAAATATGGTGGGAATGTCATGGGCCCGGAAACTGTACACCCAGATGCTGACGAAGCCTCCTTGTCTCATCATGGATGATGAGACTTACGTCAAGGCGGACTTCCGGCAGCTTCACCACCCAGCACAAGCTTGATGTTCCGGAGGAAGAAAGGAAGCATAAACTTTCAAAGTTTGCCAAGACATACATGATTTGGCAAGCGACCTGCTCATGTGGCAAACGGAGTGCGCCGTTCGTGACTAACGGGACTGTAAACGGGGAGATCTACCTCAAGGAGTGTCTACAGAGGCGTCTGCTTTCTCTGTTGAAGCAACACGAGGGCCCTACGATCTTCTGGCCGGATCTAGCTTCGTGCCACTATTCAAATGTTGTCCTGGAGTGGTACGAAGCCAACGCACCGGAACTAAGGCCCATCGAAAAATACATTCCAAAGAGGTCAAATCTGAGGAAGACATGAAGAAAAAGTGGGTTTCCGTACAGAAGAAGCTGCGTGGAGAGTGGAGTTAAGCGTAAGGTGCGAGCGTACTTTTATGGTATTGAAGTTGAATGAAATAAATACACCAAAAGCTTACTAATGGATTAAATATGATTGACTAAAAGTTTGAAAAGGATCGGTCAGCTAGGTAATTTTCTACAGCGTTTTTTTCCGTGATGCACTTTGATGTGGGACACCCATTATGTTCGATGAACATGTTTAAAGCTGCATTTTGTTTATGAGATTCATTTATGAGATTAATTCAGTACCAAATTTTATAACGATGAATAAAATTGGACTACAATGATATAATTTCTGAGCTCAAGACACCACGTTGGGCAGCACTGTATTATTACTTTGAGCGACTTGAACGTAAAGTCCGATTCACTTAGAATCCGGACACTTTATTTATTCTATAGTAGCGCCTCTATTGGTCAGATTTGAAATGTTTTGACAGCGATTTGTTTTGAAAGTACACGTATTTCAGTGATGAAAGTTTCGTCTCGATACGTGCAGTATTGAAAAAAATGGTTAAAATCAGAAATGAAGGTAGGGCTTTCTTCAGGTGATTCATTGAAGCGTCCAACAATGACCGTCATGATATCTGATATTCCCAATCACTTCAAGATTTCTAGAGCACAAATCTTGGACGGTTGTGCCATCACTAATGAAATTTGAACTCCTTGCACTGCACTGCAGCAAACGTGAAGTTCCAGTTTCTTTGTTATAAGTTTTAGCTAATATTTGCGCTCTTGAAATTTCTCAGTTGACGAGACGAATCGCGTGATCCTCTCCGACAAATCTGGATTCCGGAAATATCACCCGTCAACCCAGGGGGCGACCCCGGCGTAGTGGTTAACATCAATACCTCTCACGCCAAAGTCACGAGTTCAACTCTCACCCCCGGATAAGTCACGAATGACCCTAGAGTGTTAAAGTGACTTTAATAAAAAAAAAAAAAAAAAAAAAAACCCGTCAACCCCCATTGAAACGTGACCGTGATGAAGCCCTACTGACTAGCAAACCACTTGTTGGTGGTTCTAAAGCGGTGACTGATGCTGATGTTCGGACTGTTCCTGAGCCTGCTGAGTGGTTCTGGTTGTACCTCTCCCGTATTCACCCTAGCGTGAAACCGGAATCAATTTAGAAGCTAGTCAAAACTAGCATTCAGTGTGAAGATCCGGTAAAGGTTGTGCCGCTTGTGAAAAAGGGATCCGATACGAGTCGAATGAGCTTTATTTCGTACAAGGTCGGAATGGTTACAAAACTACGCGAAAATGCTTTGAGTTCGGATACTTGGCCAGAGGGGATTCTGTTCCGCGGATTCGAGGACACAAGTTCAAAAACATGTGGTTGCCTCGTTTGAACACGCCGACCATCTCAATCTCTCCTGTTCCGGGTCCTTCGCATTATTCCACTCCCGTCGCCGGAATGGATGGCATCTAATTCCGAGTTACGTGCAGCGTTGCACAATCGAAGCTGCAGCATCACTCGATGAAGTCGATTTTATTCCCAATTCCTGTAAACCAGAACGAACTGCCTGTCGCACTATGGGGGACCTCGTTCCGCTCGATCCGGTCGCGCACGCTGTTTCCAGTCATCATAGTCGTTCTGGCCCTGCGGTCGAGTATGGCGGTGAGGTCCCCCAACCTTCATGTTCAGGCAAGTATGCTTCCAGTAGCAACAGGTATTTGTCTGATCAGTTCCAGTGTTACGCCTCTAGATACAAAATCCTTCACCGACTTCCTCCTGTTGAGTAGCATTTCTGTTGCCAACGGCATTAAACAACCACTGTACAGCATGATTCACCAAACTTCACGCCCGGGTCGCACTATGGACTGCATTTTGGAAGCCCCTGGTTCCTCTAGTCCAGTCCCGCTGATTCCTGCCAGCGCTCATCACAGTCGTCCCGGTCCTGTGACTAGATGTGGATCAGGGGTCTTCCAGCTTGCTTCAACAGGCAAGTACAAATGTGATCAAGACAATTCTTCGCCTGATATGCCTTCAAGTTACAGCACGTCTTGCATTTCCAATGTTGCTTATTTCAATCCTGAACATCACGGTCTGCAGTCCACCGATGACGACTTCCTTTATAACACCGATTCTGAACATACTGCACCGAATCGTAGCTGCCACGTTTCTGAAACTGTCAACCCAGAACGCATTGCCTACCGCCCCATGGAAGCCCCTAAGCCTCTCAACGCAGTCGTGTGTACTGATTCCTGCCATCGTAGTCGTTCTGGCCCTGTGGTTGAGAACGATGAAGGTGTCTTCCAACCTTCGATTTGAGGCAAGTATGCGTTTATTGAAACCAATTCCTCGCCTGATCAGCCTCCACGTTTCAGCGCAACGTCTTCTTCACCACCGACTGAACCTTGCCTTTCCGATTGCCAACCTATGTTATCCGATGGACTTGTGGTGTATTATCAAAATGTTCGTGGCTTGCGAACTAAAATTTACGACTTATTCTACTACGATGCAATAGTTCTTACCGAGACCTGGCTAGATGATCGAATTCATTTTTGGCAGTAGGTTCTCAGTTTTTCGTAATGACCGTAACCGGATGAACAGTGCAAAATCACGCGGTGGTGGCGTCTTGATTGCGGTTTCCAAACTACTGAACTGCTGCCTCGATCCTGCTCCGGTTATTACTTCTCTTGAGCAGTTATGGGTGATGATTACGACGTCACACAACATGGTAAGCATCGGCGTTATGTACCTTCCCCCTGACCGTAAATCTAATTTGAGCTGCGTTGAGAACCATATCAGTTCCATTGGTGCTGTATTGTCCCGATTACATCACAACGATCTAGCTCTGCTATTTGGAGACTATAACCAGTCTGGGCTTGTTTGGAATATTTCCGCGAATGATCATCCAACCATTGGCATTCTTCGGTCGTACATGCCTGCTTCCTGCTGTGCTCTTTTGGATGGTTTTAGCCTGCATGGTTTGATGCAAATTAATTCTGTACCAAACAGAAACTCTCGGCTGCTTGATCTTGTGTTGGTGGACGAAGCCGCCGCACTAGAGTGCAGTGTCGCTGAGGCATCCGAGCCTCTGATACATCTAGACGCCGATCATCCAGCGTTGGAAGCATTCATCAATCGATCAGCTGTTGTTCTCTATGAAAACATCGTTGATGTACAAAGCCTGGACTTTCGTAGAACTGACTACGCCGCATTGAATCACTCACTGGCCCAGGTAGATTGGCAGTCGCTTGACTTGTGTTCGTCCATTGATGAAGCCGTTAACTATTTCGACGAAGTTGTTAGCCGATCAATAATGGATTGTGTGCCTCTGAGGAGACCTGCTCCAAAATCTGCATGGTCCAATGCTCGATTACAATACTTGAAGTGTGTGAGATCGAAGGCTCTTCGAAAATACAGCCAGTCCCGTAATCCATTCACCAAGCGATTATTTTCGTTAGCAAGTAATTGCTACCGAATGTACAACCGTTTTCTATACAAGAAGTACTCAAGACGTATGCAGACCAATCTCCGGCGTAATCCTAAGCTATTCTGGACGTTTGTGAAGACAAAAAGGAAAGAGGATGGGCTACCGGTTGAGATTCATCTAAGCGATAAAAGAGCCAACACTTCTTTAGAGAAATGTAACCTCCTGGCTGAGCATTTCAAGAGTGTTTTCAACGATTCAACGGCATCGTTAAGTCAAGTGGCTGAAGGGATCAGAGATACTCCCAGTGACGCGTTCAGCTTTGATATTTTCACGGTCACATTGGACCCCGTCGACTCTGCCATCCAGAAGCTGAAATTCTCGAACGCTGTTGGGCTTGACGGCATTCCATCGTCCATACTCAAAAGATGCTCAACAGAGCTTTCCTCTCCGCTTTCAAAGCTGTTCAATATTTCGTTACAACAAGGTGTATTTCCCTCTCGTTGGAAATCTTCGTTCATGTTCCCGATTTTCAAGAAAGGAGACAAACAAAATGTGGAGAATTACCGAGGAATTACTTCACTTTGTGCCTGCTCGAAAGTATTCGAGATAATCATCAATGACGCTTTATTTGCCAGCTGTAGAAACTACATTTCTCCTGACCAACATGGTTTCCACCCCAAACGTTCGGTCTCAACAAACCTCGCTCCTTTCATTTCCCTATGCCTACGGAATATGGAGGCAGGGGCACAGGTGGACGTCGTATATACGGATCTCAAGGCTGCTTTCGACCGGGTTGGCCATTCTAATTGCCAAACTCGAGAAGCTTGGTGTTTCTCATGGACTCACTCGTTAGTTTGAATCGTATCTTACCAATCGAGAGCTTTGTGTGAAAATCGGGTCTGATCAATCGGAATATTTTTCAAACAACTCAGACGTTCCTCAAGGCAGCAATTTGGGACCGCTGCTATTCTCCATATTCATTAACGAAATCGGTTTGATACTTCCAACTGGCTGCCGGTCATTCTATGCAGACGATGTCAAGATGTACGTGGTTGTGCGATGCTTCACTGACTGCCTGCGGTTGCAGCACCTGATCGATAGTTTCGAAGAGTGGTGCTCTAGGAATTTTCTCACGTTGAGTGTTCAAAAATACAATATCATCACTTTCCATCGCAAGCTAAAATTCAATTATACGATCAATAAACAACCCCTGCAGCGTGTGGACAACGTTCGTGATCTAGGAATTACACTTGATTCTGCTTTGACATTTAAGCTACATCAGTGTTCACTCGGCTGTCGACAAAAGCAGGCCACTCTCGATGTGTGCTACGCGATCGTCTGTTTTCTCGGCAGCAACCATTGTGTGGTCCTCCTCATTGTTCTTCATCAGCAGTTCTTTCGGTCGATGCGTCGTCGTTTTTGGAAAGCAACCGTTTCGTGATGAGTGTGTGAGTGCTGACCACGTTTTGCGTCCATTGCTGCAATGGACGCGCTCTGACCCTCGTTGGCGTACAACAATTTGCCATACAATGAAACCACTGGAAGCGGCTCCAGTTCTGATGGAGGAGGCTTTTTGGATAGCGGAAGATAAAGTGTTTATTGTGTTGTACCTTTTGACTATAATTTTAAGATGTATTGTAAAGTGACCAAGAATCCTCGGCTCTGTAAAGTTAATTCGGTTGAGCCTTATCAAATAAATTAATAAACATATTTAAGCTACATTACACGGATATCATAGCCAAAGCTAACAGGCAACTCGGATTCATCTTTAAGATCTCTGATGAGTTTCTGAGATTTTTTTATGGTGATATGGTCTCTGATGCTACTTTACATTCTCTGGAGCATAACTATCAGCAGCAACATATAACAACAAAATTGCGATACAGCTAATATGGAGAAGAAAATTTCATGCACGTAGTTTTCGAGATTTTTTGTTTGTTTATTAATTTATTTGATAAGGCTCAATCTAATTTACTTTACAGAGCCGTGGATTCTTTTTCACTATACAATACATCTTAAAATCATAGTCAAAAGGTACAACACAATAAACATTTTATCTTCCGTTACTCAATAAGCTTGCTCCACCAGAACGGGAGCCGCTTCCAGTAGTTTAATAGTATGGCAGATTCGCAAACGGGGAGCAGATAGCTTCCATTGCAGCAATGGACGAAAAACGTGGTCAGCACTCATACATTCATCATGAAACGGTTGCTTTCCAAAGTCGCCGACGCATCGACTGAAAGAACTGCTGATGAAGAACAATGAGGAGGACCACACAATGGTTGCTGCCGAGTAACCAGACGATCGCGTGACACGCATTGAGAGTGGTCTGCTTCTGTCGACAGCCGAGTGCACCTGTTTTCGAGATTTAATTCCTAGAAAATTTGAAGTGGTAGTAGGGTTTTTGATCTAATTTCCGTCCTACTAAGGACATCCCGCACTTTACCACGCTTTTTGGAAAGCGTTTGAACAAAACATGGAATGTTTTCATCAAAGATAACTTCAAAATTTATCCACCTTCCCATACGTACCGTTGGATTTGATAAAGAGTCAAACAATGTTGAGATATTATTAAAAATCTAACACTGCTTCTTGCTTCTAAATTCGTCCTACGCGTTTCAATTCCGTCCAAACGCATTGAAACGCCATTAGATTTTCTTCGTCCTACGGATAAACGGAGAAAAAGGGGATGCGCTAGGAGCGCTTCTTTTGTTTTGAGAACAATGAGCGTAAATATGCATACAATGCGCTCTAATAGGATTTATGTCGTAGCTAATGAACTAACGCATCGGAACAAACGTATTATTTTTTTGTGCATGGTGAAATCATTGATATTATTGATGATTTCTGCTCGATAGAACGGAAATGGGCGATTACGACGAAGTAGCGCTCTTCCCTACAAGTCAGTCATTCTGCCGTGGACGGCAACTTCGACACAAAATGATTCTTCACGATCCTGCTGAGTGTAATCTGAAAATGCATTACAAATACTAATGGTGTGCTCCCAATTCACCACCATTGCGATTTTCCACATCCTACCACACAGCTACAAACCGTGATCTGGAACAACAATACAAACTCATCAATGCCTAGTGAGCAGTTCCACGCTAAATCACAAACCAATTTTATTTTCCCTCTCCGAACTCCATGAAACTATGCAAAATTGTTTATTAGGGGCAATGAGCCAAGTTTGTGTCTGAATTCGCCCATTTTGACTTTCGTCTAATTTTGCAAAAAAATGCTTATTCTGGCGGGATTGAAACTAATGTTCTGCCCGACAACAACTCAGCAGCACGAGACTCCTTGAACTGTGTCTCAGAGTCGGCGCACTACTGGGCAAACTGGAGGGGCTACGCGGATGAAAGCTTTCAATTAAACTGAAACACAACGCGGATCAATTTAAACACTGTATTTCTCCAATTACCGATAGTGTGGATTGTGTGGTGTTGTATTCGATTTTCTTGGCACATACCCTTGATGACGATGGCGACTACAACGACTGCAGACCAGCGAGCGCTCGCTGTGGTTCCGGAAAGATCCTTAAGGCTGGTACCACCGCTCGGTGAAATTCCGGTACAATTCCGACAATGGCGGACGAAGCGAGGCTGACCGAACGTCGGTCGTAGTGCGATGGCGGGTTGGTTTTACCGGGCTGGTATAGCGGTTTGTGGAGATGATTCCGATGCATAGGCGCTTCCTTCTGTTGAAGCCGGTCGAGGACGGCAAGGCCGCCCTCTGTCGAACCAGGAAGGGAAATTCTCCTTGGTGTTTAGGGCCTTCAGCCCGAGGACGATGTCCTTTACGGTTAGGTCAAGGTAACTCAATGTCACCTAGACCGTAGCGTGCAATGGCGGTCTTTGACTCGCCAACCAGAAAACCATTTGATTGGTTGAAAAGAAAGGTCCTAGCGAGGAGGTAACATCCATTAGTGCCTTGGACCAATTTAGAGGATGACTTGGACTTTACCTGAATCAGCTGAATTGGTGATTTCCACTGCACCTTGATTCACTACTCGCACTGTATTCTGTTAAAATGTATTCCACAGACACTTCTGGTCTACACGCTCGCCTGAGATAAAGTCAACGATGGCCGTTCTCTAAGCATCGCAGAACCCTTCAGCTCATCACCCGTGACTCCGTGTCACCATTTTGCCGCGGCCATGCGCGCCTTATTTAGCAGTCGGTCGTTAAACCTGGCCATATCGTCTGCCCAGTGGGTTTCACCGCAAGTGTTACACAAGTTTATTTGAATGCTCGATCACATGGTGTATATTTAAAATATTGTATTGAACCTTTGTAACAGAACGGTTACAAGATGGACCGTGAGCGGTCTTAGCCGTCCAGAAGGACAGTTCCACACTTTTTTTTACACTATTTGCTTCACAATTGCCCAAATAATCGCTGATTACTTGGAGTGGATCAACTCTAAGTAATTTTGTCAATTCATCTTCAATATGATCCAGAGATTCATCACTGGGTAGACCTTTCAAGACAACCTTGAACAGAGATTCAGTTTGGTGCTGCTTCTCAGTGAGATACTTAAGAAGACGTTTGAATCCGTTCACCCCGACGGCCAATTTGCAGTGAAAACTTGAATGTTCCGTGCGAAGAGCATGAAAATCGGAAGTGGCTATCACAATTTGATTGCTCAAGTTAATTTCATCAGAAGGGGATCAAGAGATCGCCCTTTTCTTTTGCGCTTAGGCACCATGGCGACAGAAAAACATTTCTCCAAATCGACTTCCAAGCAGATTACTATAAGAATCTGAAGGATCAAAGAGGAATTTTCCAAATCGATATCCAAGAAGGATTACCTCGGGTAGGGTCCAAACAAGGATCGAAGAGGAATAAGAGTTGAACAAGGTAGAAATTTTACAGGTTGAGCACTGAAAAGTGCTGTTTAAATTTGTTGTAACTACAGGCAGCAGTAACACTTCCTTCAGCAAAAAGCAAACAGATCCACACTGCAAGAGAGCAGGATGTGGACTTGAAACTATTACTTTCATTATTTTCATCATTAGACGAGTTCACTTCAACTTTAATATCAAAAAAAGTACAAAGTTAGCATGTTTTATAAGCTTCCAAATACACATACTATTATAGATATTGAAGTTTTGAACAGTTTTCAATTTGCATTTAATTATGAAAATTAGCAATTTTTTTCTGAAAAGGTAATCCTGTCTCCTACAACTTTGCCTCAAACGTCATTTCGATTTGATGAGCCGTTTTTTAATTTATTTAAACATTTAGAACACACCATTTTTTTTCAAACTACAAGGGACAGCCCTATGGGGTTGTACGCAATGGTGACGTAGGACTACGTGGTCTTATATAATTAATCTTATTTGTGAACTGCAGCAGGAGCTTGTGTTTTGTGTAGGAATGTGAATTTGAGCGGGCTGAAAACCTCTTAAATAAAGAAAAAAAAACAAATTTGAGCGGGATTCTCTCTGTTTATACTCTTTAATATGACGCACTTAACATATGTAGATGGCCCACAACGACTCACGAAGAGCTACTGATTCTGATCAATAGCGGTGCGACTTCTTCCTTCTTCTATGGATGCTCATGTGGGCTGCAGCTCGCTGCTTGCAGGTAGCTTTTCTTTGTGTACTGGAGAACACCACCACTCATCACGCGGTGATTGAATAAAAACCGTTTGGTGAGACCGGATGGAATTCAATTTTGAAATCTGTGTTAGGGAGATCACGTTTCGCTGGCAATCGGTGATAATTTTAATTATCATAGCAACAGTTACACATTCGGGCAATTTCCAATAGTGATATTTTGAAAAATGATTAAGTCTTAGATTTAACAGATGCGTAGGAACATTTCTGATCGATTGGTGATAAAATTCTTGAAATTCGTTCAGGGGCAGTTGAGTTATTAACTTTCAAAATCTTTCATAATTTTGTTACATGTTCCATTTTTGGTTTTCACAAAGTGTACCCCCATATAGAAAACACAGTCGTAGTCCTACGTCATACCTGGGCGTGAGTCAAAATAGCCAATTTCCAGCACAAACTTGTGTTCAGTGCCCCTGGCGAACTATTATGCGAAATTTCATGGAATTTAGATATGTAAATCTAAAATTTGTTAATTTTTCGCTATCTGGCTTATAACTGCTCTTCTACGAGTGAACGAACGAACGAACGAACGTACGCTGCGCTTCACCCACCACGACGTAGAGTGTTTTCCAATCACCCACCCATGATGTGTTACCGGTCAATCACCGCCAACAATGGCTTTGAAGTCGATTGGCGATGTACAGTTTTTGCGAATATGATATTTAACTGTAGGTAGCTAGTTTAGTTATAAATTCAAAACTTTAAGGTAGGCTCATCGGTTAGTTAAGTTTCTGTGTTTAGTATTATATTCCTTTTGCCAGTTTATCTTGTTTTTGTTTGTTAATTTATGTTTAACATAAATATTTAAACCCAGTTAATTAGTTGACCAGCAAATGTATATAATTATTTGTAAGACTTTGCATGTAGTCATAAGCATTAAGTACAAAAATAAAGCCATTGGACAAGCATAAACCGCGCTTGCGTCATTTGTCCTTTGTGCTCCCTGTAAATAAAAACAAAAGACGGCAAAGTCCGCACTAAATTTAAAACCAAAAAAACACTACTAATCAACCCACCGTGCGCAAACGCAAAGGACAGTTGACATCTCCAACGGGCGAAATCGGAACGTTTGTCGATTTCCGCCTGTCAACGAGAAAGTGAGAGAGAAAGAGGGAGAGAGTGAAACGAGAGAAAGAAGGGGATATGGCCTAGGAAAAGCAGAGGTCGGCAGAAAGTACGGGACGATCAAACGAACGAGACGCTTTTTGGACAAGTTTGTTCAATAGAAAAAGGAAAAAAAAACCCAAACGTTCGGGTGGTGTGCGGAGTCGATTGAGGTGGAAGTGTCCGGAAAAAGGCCAACGGGTCGTGACGGCTGAGCCAAGTTCGTGGAGCCGGAAGAGTAGCGCCAAGCCCAGATTGGGCTGAAGTTTTGCCACGCGGGAAGTGCCAGTGTAGCCCTCTGTCGGCCGAAGCAACCTGTGGGAGGAGCCAGTGAAGCCCGGAGCTGCGCCTGGCCGAAAAGACCACGTGGGACTATCTGGACCGTGGCGGAACCGTATCTACCAGACGGAAAGCAGATCGACCGGAGAAGTCGAGATCAACGTTCCCCTTGGTCGGACCGTTGACGTTCCATTGCGTGGACCACGTGGGAACTCCAACCTCGTAGAACCTCACCATCGACGGACGGGCTACAGGACCCTGGATTAAGGTCAAGCAAGCCTTCTTTTCCTGGAATAGATCCGTTCTGGCATCCGTTCGGATTCAACCCCAGGTGCAGGTAGTCAGCCGAGTCCCCTTCGCCATTTCGGTGACTACACACGGTCGTGGAGCGGAGGAACGGACGCCAAGGAGGTTACCAGCCTGGTGAGGACCGGCGGGTCCGCCCCCGCTTGCCAGTGCTTGGAACCGATGTGTTCCCCCCCCTTTCGTGAGCACCCCTCCAACAAGCAAGCCGGATCAGGTATGTCAGCAGAAACACACTCTCTCTCGCACTTCAAGCATGTGAAGGGCCCCACCAGCAGCTGAACGGCCGCACCGATACCCTCTCCCTAAAATTCCTTCCTTCCCTCACCTGTCATATGTCCTAAATAAAATGTTAAAATAAATTTGTGACGTTTATTCTTTAATACTAGAGCCTTAGGTTTGCATGCGAGTCCTCTTCTAGTCGTGATTGGTTTGGTTGGTTGTCCGCTTTGTTCCCCAAGAGTCTGCCTGAAGTACGTGGGAAGCCGACCCAGGATTAAGAGTAACCCTGAGCTAGCCGTTACTTACAGATGGAACAAGCATATGATGCATCCTTCGCAACTTTTGATCCGCAAACCAATGCCCTCATTACACAGTTGTAATAAGTTGTAATGAATTGTATTGTATTCGACTGGATGGTTGTTCGCCGAAGGCAGGAGCATCACCCACACGGCCGGGCAACAGTGAACTCTGATGAACTTTGGTTGTTACTGTAGCACCACAAGCTGGAAAAGGCTTAATGAATGCCAACCTTCCGTTGTGCACCGATCAACGTGCGAGGGGTCAAGAATTTCCCCACGCTTGCTATGATGGTTCAAACCACCATCATCATAAAAGGCATCGCACAAAGAACGAGGTTAAAAACATCGATGGAAATTTCTCTTCGCATTTCAGGAAATGGAAGCCAACACCGTTTGAAAATTCAAAACTCTTCATTAATTCAAAGGATAGTGCAGCACATTGATTGCTATTAACGGAACATATAATTGAAAAAAAAAAAAACCAATCAGTTTCATCGATGCGGACCTTACTCGGAAATCAAAGTTTTCATCCCATAGCGAAAGTCTTCAGGAGCCATCACAGAGTCGATACGATGACAATAATGGTGCATGTAAATTCAGTTTTGATGATGTATAATTTATGGACGCAAGCCTTGGGCTATATTTTCTTCAATACATACTTGTATCACATCTTGCATATTTATCGACAGTCAAATGGAAGGTCATCAATATGCCATTACTGTTTGATAGTCAATGTACATTTTAGAATTCTTCCAGCTCTGCATTGTTGTCGGAATCTCAGTTTGCCGCAAAAGAGCATCGTCAATTAGGACACAGCAACCGTAGCAATTTAACATGGCGGTGGCGACGACGACTGGAAACGGTTCCACAAACCCTTCATCAGACACGACTTCCTGCTTCCGGCTGTGAGCGTTTGCCGTGCCGTAGGGAACCAAACGACCGCATGAAAGTCACTCGAAATCGTAGCCGAAAAAACTCACTCGAAAGCACTTCAAATCGTTTCGTTTTCAAGCATGACTGAACACCGGTCATCCAATTATGAACGTGCCCCTTAACTGTCTTCGACGGCCTACTGTGATGGTGATACTGTTCCACCTAGATAGCAGCGATGATGATGATGATGGTGATGCAGCGTAGCAGCAGTGACAATTTTCGGGCAGCCCAAAAATGGAATTTTGGGACCGCTTTTTTCGGATGCATTGAACCGAACGCAGACAAGGGAAAACGTGATGCGTTTTTCTTCCGGGGTGGTGTGAGATTTTTGTTGATTTGAGAGTTTTCCTTTTTCTTTGTTTGACGGCACACGGCGAATGAGAACGACCCGAATTTGAGTTTACTTTACTCATAAACAGGCATGGAAAATCATTTACATTCATTTCGTGCATTCATTTACATTCATTTGCCTCTAACTTTTTTTTATTAACAGCATTCCGCAAAATGATGTATAAAGCTTTTGTAGGTTTTGTTATTCGCTACAACTTTTGTTAACAAGTCAAATCCGTATCTCTGATGCATGACGAACCAGAGTGAACAGAAGCCACTACTGTTTTTCAGTGAATGTATTTTACATCCACTTAAAAACAGCAACAAGTTCTGCCCGCTCTAGTTCGTGACGCATAAGAGATACAGATTTGAGTACAAAAGCTCTATACATCATTTTGCGAAATGCTGTTGATGAAAAAAGATAGAGGCAAATTAATGTAAATGAATGTATGAAATGAATGTAAATGATTTTCCATGCCTGCTCATAAATCACATAAAGTGCAGGTTCCCAGCGATGAGTTAAGTTGCTTTATATGAGAAAAGAGAAGATTGGATTCAATCAGACTGACAGACCTAGACTGAGTAAAATTTTTGCCAATTTTGCTCATTTTCCGGCTGATTTTTGAGGAAAATTTACTCATCGCTGAGCTCCTGCACTTTTGGCGATTATGGGTAAACTAAACTCAAATTTGGGTCGATCTCATTCGCGATGCAGAAGCCGAGTTGTCACCCACAGTTTCCCCTCGTAAATACGATGATATTGTGGTTGTACTACACTAACACTCATCGGACGTTTGCGTACATTTTAAAATTAATCTTCGTCGGATTGTCGAGAGACGACTTAAACAGAAGCCGCATTTTTGGGTGTCGGATTATCGGGGGGCTACTGTATGTGAGACTGAGCACCGAAGAACTTAGAGCTTTCTAGTTCTCGAGCACACAGGTGCCTACGTGTTTGGAATGTGACTGTCGCTAACGAGCTTCTTATGTGACGCTTCCCCAGATCCAAGTAAGCCGAGCAAACTTTTGGCAAACACCAAACAGTCAGCGCACCATCTCGTTAATTAGCTCCAGTTTTCGGTGGCCTCGCCAGCTCACTTCACTGACTGCTGTACGTTCCCACCCGGTCCCCATCATTGTGTGTGTGTAAAAGGTAAAGTTTAAGAAGTTCGTTAGCTAGAATCAACAGCCTTAATTCGGGGCTGCATTTGTTGAAATTGGGTGAAAGACGAAAGGATGTTGGAGATCAGTGTATCAAATGACATTTGTCTAGCTGTAATTTGAGCTAGTATTTAAATTTCAAATAATCTACAATTAAATCAAACGATGAAATGGTTATGTTGTCGCAATTCTCTTCACAAATGAGTGTCATTTTCAGCGTGCGTCTTGTATGTAGCTGCCGTTACAAGAGAGTCATGCACAGCTCATGCACTGATTTGCTTTGTTTACCAACTTGACACAGAGGGGTGGCAACCGAGGGGTGACTACGATGTGTCTTCTCCAGACTTAGCTTACAATTATGTAGGATGCATCATCGCAGGATTTAAGTGGACACCACATGAACGGAGGATGAGATATACTAAGCTGCGGTTCAATGCAAAAAAAATTGGAGACCGAAAAATGTGGAGTGTATAAGGGCCAATGCATTTATTATGTCACGCTAAATAGAGGAGAAATTTACCCCCCCCCCCCTATCGTGACGTTTTTCCTATACATAATGCATTGCTTGTCACAAAATTTAAGCCCCCCCCCCCCTAGAGCGTGACATAATATATGCATAACCCTAAGTGAGAGAAATAAATTATGACGAAAAAAAACGGATTCCGAGACCTGTGTTTTCTCCATGTTCTGGAATAAAGATGAACTTAAAGCGAATAAGAAGCGCTCATAGTACGATAATTTGATTTCGCATGCTTTTTCTACATAACTGCGGAAATTGGAGAAAATCGAAGCAAGTGTAGCGTCGTGCTACAATGTTATAAATAAACTACTTGGTGTACACTAAAAAAAAAATTTCACATAAATTTCACTGGAAAAAACACGTAACCTTCAGATATTAAAAATTGACGGCAAAGTACATGACGTTAATAAAATTCATTACAAATTGTTTTAAAAGCAATGGCATAAGCTTCGA